>NC_141138.1:76139332-76812832 GCF_053477565.2 Lygodium microphyllum | reverse complement strand
TGACTTTCCTCAAATAGGCCCCACGGAGTTACATGTGGACAATAAGAGTACCCTTGCTCTAGTGAAGAACTTGGTGTTTCATGCTCGCACGGAGCACATCGAGGTTCAGTACCACTATATATGGAAGTGGGTTGTAATTCTGAGTTAGCAGTAGCTTACTATCCCATGGTGGACAATGCAATGGATCTCTTGACCATGAAGCCTTTGTCCACAACTTCCATGCTCAAAAGTATTATGGAAATCAATGTTTGGGCGATGTACTCCAATGACCTTCTTACGAGGAGGCTTCGGCACAAGGTATCAAGTGTCATTCCTCTCAATCGACTCCAGCTCCTGCTCCATCGCTCTGCGCCACCAATGATCATGCTGTAAAGCCTCCTTCACGGAGGTGGGCTTCTAATCATGCATGGCACGAGTCATCAAATAGTAACTATTGTACACAAGCTCCGTGTGCTGTGTTTGGTTCCTCTGAGAACGCTGTAGGCCATTTTGCAGTGAGTGCCACTCCTCAGGGACCCCTTAGTCCCTGCATCATGAAGAGTGTCTGGAGCCCAACGAGGAGGAGGTTGGATCTCGCCTCTCGTCGCTCTCGGACCATTGAAGTTTTTGGAAGGTCCATCAACGTTTGGGGTGCAATCGGTGAGTCCGGTGGCTGAGAACTAAGCTTTGCATCCGAAGAAGAGTCCTCAAGAGTCACAGGCTTTCGAAGAACAGTCGCGGGTGCTTAGCTACTACTAGGATCTCAAGAATAGGGTGTTTCTCATCCCCCTTTGAGGTTGGAACTTATACAAATTGAACATTACGGCTCGTGTAGACACCCTACTTAATGGGGTCATACAATCGGTACCCTTGAGACTACGAGCTATAGCCTACAAACACTTGTCATTTGGAACCCGCTTTAAACTTGTCACGCTTTGTTTTTGGGATGTGAGCATAGGCATCACACCCAAAAACCCAAAAATAAGAAACTTCTAGCTTAGACCTAAAGTATGCCTCATAAGCGGTCATGCCAACAACAATGGAAGTAGGGGATCGATTAAGAACGTGAACTGTAGTAGCCATAGCCTCAGCCTATAGACACTGAGGTGTTTGACGATGCTCCATAATGGTATAGGCCATCTCAATCACACTGCGATTCTTTCGCTCCAATATGCCATTCTCTTGAGGGGTGTTTGTATTGGCAAACTCTTGGTGAATACCATGATGTATACAAAAACGAGCAAGCTCATTAGAAATAAATTCTCTGCCCTTATCCGATCGTAAGGTCTTTAGTTTTTGGCTTGATTGGTTCCTCTCAAAGAGCAACCAATCCGTATAGTGGAAGAAAGCCTATGACTTCAGCTTCAAGAAGTAAGCCTATGTCATTCTGTTGTAATCATCCACAATGAGCATGAAATACAAGCTTCCTCGAAGGGACTCCATGCTCATCATTCCACAAAGATTGGTAGAAACGAGCTCCAAGGGTGCTGAAGACTGCCTCGAAGCCTTGCAGGGAATAGCATCACAAGTTGGCTTTCCATGGATGCAGGATACACAAGGCTGCTGACTCACTACAATGTCCGGCAAATCTCGAACAAGCTGTCCCTTAGACACCTTCCGAAGGTAATCATAGTTAAGGTGGCCAAACCAAGCTTGCCAAAGCTTGGGGCTGAGTCTGAGAGGTAAGAAGAAGAGAAGTCGAGGTAGAAGAAGACCGCAACTTATAGACTATATTCTTCTCATATCCTGAAGAAAGAACCTGTCTCGATCCCAAGGCCGGCACATAAAGCACCTCAGATGTATATGGGCACCACCTCGCTCATCTAGAATAAGATGCATGTCACCCTATCTTTGAATAGCAATAGACGAACTATCACCAATGCGAATTTGTCCATGCGAAGGCCGCAAATGAGCAACACCTATGGAAGGAGTCATGTGCCGTGAGGCACCATTGTCAACAATCCACTTCTAAGTGTACGGGGCTGGCAATGCAGCATCAAAAGTCGTTAGGGTTGATTTCTCAACCACCTCCAAGTGGAGAAAGGTAGTTGATGAGGGAGTAGCCACTGCTTTGGAATTCTTCGAAGATTTCGCCTTCTTCTCCTTATCGGGGCAATCCTTCTTCTAGTGATTTGTATTGCTAGAGATGTGACAAGTGGACTTCTTTTACCTTATTCTTGGATTTTTCCTTCTTCTTTTGGTCCTTCCCCTTCTTCTAAGAGGAATGACCAACCAAGGCCTTAGATTTAGAAGCATTGGTCCCTTTCAAGTGCTCCCCTTGGTCCAAGACCATAGGAACCAACTCTTTCCACCGAAGAGTCTCAAACGCTCTAAGGCAATCAAGGCAAAATAAAAGCCATTGGGGCGGTAACTGTGAAAGAAGAGTTATCGCTATGTCTTTAGAAGTGATCACCTTCCATGCGTTTTGTACTTGTATCTGAAGCTGCCTCAGCTTGTTAATATGCTCCCGCATAGAAGGTAACTTGTTGACACTCATGGTCCTCATCTACATTTCCAAAAAAACTCGTTTCATGATGGTTATACAATTGTACATCTGATCAAGCTCTAGTCATATCTCTTGGGCCACCGTCAAATGCTTAATATAAGAGATAACAACTGTAGTGCATGAGAGAAATAAAAACGAGCGAATGCGAGCATTGAGTTGTCCCAAAGTGCCTGAGCATTTGCCAATTCCATCTTATCATTGCAAGAGAGTTTGGACTTGTCTCGCGAAGAAGGGCGATGAATAGCCTCCATAACAAGCTCTGCCAAATCATAGGACTCCAAAATGGCAAGCATCATAACCTACCAGATGTGGTAGTTCTCACATCGAGCTTTTGATTTGATGGAAGAGCTGGTAAGGTTGGTCCATGATCATCGAAACTTTGTCTTGGCCTTAGAAGGCATCTTCACCTACGATGCTTGCACAAAATACAAAAAGCAGCTCCCTTTGACTGTGTGAATGCAGCCTACTAGGGCTCTTTGCCGTTCGTCCCACTCCTTTACCCTTCGGAGGTGATGAAAAGGTAAAATCTGCACTTGAAGGCACAAAACATAGCCTTCTTCCTTCTCTAATAGCAAAAACCTGTAGTAACTTTAGCAAATCTTTTCCTTTCTCGCATGCCAACGCTTGCCTCAGCTTTATTTTGATGTGTAGCCCTCTTGTTCGTCCTTGAACGCTGAAAATGCAGCCTTGTGTCGTGCTGAAATCTCCTCTTTAGGTGGGTCCACCAGTCCTTCAATGCTCTGATACCATGTCAAAGTGAAGCAGTGCGAAAGCGTGTGACCAAGACAGAGTGAACACACAGAGAGAGAGAGAGAGAGAGAGAGAGAGAGAGAGAGAGAGAGAGAGAGAGAGAGAGAAACACATAAAATTTGAAGTGAAGAATGCTGTATAAGGATGCAGATATATATTGAGGGCAGTCTCCACAGTCTGCAGCCTGAAAACTGAGAGCACAATTGTGAAAGATGTGGAAACTGAGGCCAATAAATAGGCCACTAATGATGCATAAAAATAATGCAGGTCGGTTGCATTAAATGCATCCGACTGGACAAAACTGTCTCACCAGTTGCAGTCCCTGACCTGCTGTAGCTGTCCAACCTACCCCTATCATGTGTCCTATTGATGTCAGCTGCTTGCGCTTGTGCCACATGGACTGCATGCTGAAAACTGCACCTGCGTGTCAAGGGAATGTCAATCTCTAATACCTCTCTCATCCTTTGACAATCCCTCAACAATCTTGAGCCATTTCTAGCTTGGGGTGAAGAGCAATTGCAGAAATTGCTGGTGAAACCTTAATTTATAGCAAAAATCATGATTTATACGGCCACCTTGGGATTTGTGCCCAATTATTGAAGAGCCAACACTTGTGTTGCAGCTCAAGGCAAAGAGATTTGCAGGTGAAACAAGGGGTAGCCCATTCACCAATTATTGTGGTCCTCATGTGAGAGATTGAAGGCCCAATTTGAGCCATGATTGTTGTACAATCAAGGGGCAAATTGTGGCCAAGCAATGTTGGTCATTTTATTACAGCAAGTGTATTGAAGATTGAAGGAGATCAGCTTATATCTCATTGTACTTCAACCTTAGAGTAGTACAAGATAGAGAAAACCGCAAGGGACGCAAGCTAGGGCTAATCGAGTATTAGCTGTCCAAGATTAAGTGTTAATATTTGTATTTCATTTTATGTGTATTTAAGGCTTGCTGTAATTTGAGTTAAACCAAGCTTATACCACCCTATCCAAGATGAAAGGCTGGTTTCATCCTCCATCCCTTTATCTTTACTTTTGCCCCTTGACCTTCTTTGTTCTATGTTCTATGGATGGCCATGATGGCATCCTCAATGCAACTACTTGGTCTCCCCAACCTCCCAGAGAAAGACAAGCTTGATGGCTCAAATTGGGCCATTTGGTCGATCCAAGTGCATCCTCAACACAATCGATCTTTGGGACTTTATTATCATCCCTAGTTCTTATCCCCTTGTGGATCCTCAAATTGGTTCTAAAGCGAATTCAACATCCTTACGGGATTGACTCATTGGTGTCCTATTAGGTCAAGACCTTTGCACACACGATAACCCTTAAAATGAAGGTATGATAGCTTTGTGAAGATAAGCTAGGGTTTGCACCAAGAAAACACAAAATACACGAACACGACTAAAACACAATAACTTAGACAATAATGCAAAAACCCTAAACACAAAATGCAAAACTCAAAAACGCAAAGACACAAACACAAATAGAGAAAAAAACAGAACTGTGAAATGAATGAATCAATGCTGTAAAATGAAAGAAAGGGTGTGCAGAATGCTCAAAGGTAGAGCAATGAATGTAGTTGGAGTGTGGTGTCCACCAGAGATAGATCCCAAGTGTTGTAACCACTAGTTGGAGCTGAAAGACTGCTGAATGTGGAAGGGCAGCAGGCTGGTTACCAAAATGCAGTAGTGTGGAGGTTGAGACTGGTAAACACAGTAGTTTACCACTGGAATAAGGCTGGAAATTGATCCTCATTACGGAGGCTGTAAACAAGAGGGTGCTAGTTTAGAAGGGTCAATCGGAGTATGCATGAGCTTGCACTATCATAAACACAAGCTAGCTGAAGCAGATGATGATGCTGATCAGCAGGGCACCCAGCTAGGACAGCAAATGCAGTAATTCTAGGGTCATAAATATAGTCGCCAATAGTTGAAAAATGCCATCAATAGCAGTGGAAAGGCGCTAGGTGGAGGGGCTATAGTTGATGATGGTTGGACAATAGATGGTGATGGGCTATAGGTTGGAAATAGGGCGTCAACAATAGGAGAGATGGCAAGGACTAATGTAACTTGCAAAACAAGGATGGAATGGTGGGCAACCTATCTATTTATAGATGTAGAAGGATCCTCCCAAATTAGGTTTTGCTTATGGGACATATAAACTCTCTAGGACCATGCACCATTTAATGAAACTTTTGGTAATTTAGATGTTTTGGGGCTGTTTTAAAGAGCTAATCAGGCATTTTTAGCTCAACAATCTCTCTTCGTAGATTGCCTGACCAAAAAGATCACATTACTAGATGGAGGAGATATGGGATGATGGAAAATCAGTTTTAGAGGGGAATTCCCAAGATTGTGAGATCTTTCAGGGATTCTCATCTTAAAGGGTCTTTCCCTCATACAAGGGCTACCTTTCCTCTTCTCCAAGCCATCTTGCTGCACCATGCCAATCTTGTAGCCTTTGGTCCTTGATGTTCATCTCTACCATGAGTGCTTTTCTATGCCTTTGATAGCTCCTCACTATTGTCTTCTAGTCGACCAATGACTTGGCTTGGCTTATCCCTGATGTGACCCATTGGAGGCCTCTCCACTCCCATTGACATTATTCTGGCTTCTAAAGCATTTTGCATCTTCCCCTACATCTCCATTGTATCTATTACTTCATTTCCATCTTCATTCTCCACTTTCTTAACCTATCCTATTGAGCATGAGTATTCATTTGTGATTTGAGGGTTGGTTTGTTGTGCAGTTGATTAGCCCACTTTTCCTAACAATACATGCCCATGCTTACCAGGAATATAAATAGTACACTCAAGTAAAATTTCTGGTGTAGAATGATTGAATCACCTTATTAACTCTACAGACATGTCACCCCATTATTGAAGGTATACTGAGATGTATACATCTCAGTATTGTAATAATTTCATTCTTCTAGCATAGCCATGCTTGATTATCTAGACAACTGAGTTGCTTTAGTGTCTTGTAAAGAATAATTGCTTTACTCTGGATGTGTCTTGCTGTTCTTGTAGACACTTTTATGTTTTGCAAAGCTCTGCTGATTGGTTCAGTTGTAGATTTTATGGAACATTTTCGAGCAGTAAAATATGCTTACACATTATTCGTTCTCCTTTGCAGTACCTTGATGAAAATAAACAGCTAATATTGGCAATCTTGGATAACCAAAATCTTGGGAAGTTTAATGAATGTGCAACGTAAGTGTTCCAATTTGGTATGCAGTTTTTGCAATTCATACTGCTTCCTGGACTCATTCTATTGGTTTGCATTTTTAAATAAGTATTGGTGCAATGTTTTTGCATACTCCAGTAGAAAACCTAAATAGTTATGCTTTATTAGCATCCTCCCATGAATTATGAGGTATTCAGTTTTTGATAGCTGTATGTGTCCATGGCTGGGAATAAAGCTGAACAATCACCCGTTAATTGAACCAATTAGTTTTGTAGGGATGTATGCAGGTGTCTTTGCAAGGTTCCTGGAGCAAATTTCCTGTTTTCAGATTTAGAGCACAGGGGAGGCAACATCTGCATAGCCCTTTTTTGCTTTTGGTGGTTAATCAAATCTCCAGAACATACATAGTCAAGCACCCTATTTGGTGGCATAAGCTTCACTCAGAATTTTGATGCAAGCTTCAAGCTTCAAGTCTACATATACAGACCCTGGATTCTACGTGCTACAGAATAGGGGATCGCTTGTGCTAAATCCAGGTTGAAGTGGAAGCTTGTGATTTCAAGAAGACACGTGTTATCAAGTTTTAGAGTGGCTTAGGAATGCTCTCTGGTTGCTAAATGGCTATGTTTAGGTTCTGGAAAATTCTGATGAGGTTTGTAAAAGGGTTTGAATGTATGTTGTATAGCTTTCCAATGTATGCATGTAGAATGATTAGATCTCAGCTGGGATGAGACATGCCGAGGTGACAAAGAGATCCAACAACAAAAATATGAGGGGGAGTGATGTTGTTCCATACACAAAAAGAAAGGCAGAACTCCATGCACAAGTGCAATGGAGGGAGCAATGACAACCATAACACACCAATTAATGGTAGATGAGGGTAGAAAGTAGTAGCCCACCAGCAAATAATCTCCAACCAGGAAAAGATCCATCTATCGCACACTCAGAAGCATTGAGTGTCAAAAAAGGTGGAATTGGGGGATTGCAAAAGTAAACCGTGCATAGATGTAAAATACATTAGTGCAATCTCTCAAGAAAGACCCTTGAATAGTTGTGCTCACATGAGAGAAAAATGAATCACCTCAAACCTCAAGTAGCACCATAGGAATAACAAGTGGGAAGAAAAAAAGGCAAAAAATACCTGCATGAGAATGCATACACTAGTTATCCATGTTAGCAATGCAAGTGTGTCACCCAAATCGACACCATATCTTGTGCTTCTTACATCAGTTAGAGATTTGGCTCACAATGGCATGCAAATTGTGTACATTAGACATGGACCTGCATCATTGACACCTCAATGACTTCTCTACTATGATGGTTGGCTCAAAGCTGTTGAAAAAAAAAAACTCAACCGTCACGTCGCGCTGCTTCCCCCCGCCCCGACTACGCACCATCCGATTGGTTGCCCGTCCGATCGCGCCATCCGTTTGTTTCGCCCGCTGTCCGACAGTCGCGCCATCCGACTGATCGCGGCCGCTGTCCGACTGTCTTGCACGCTGTCCGACTGATCGTGGCCGTCCTAGCACTGCTCGCGCCTCCCTGTTCTGTTCGTGCACCCTCGCCTCAAGTTGTGTAACGGCCGCCTGTCTGCCGTTTCCCCCTCCTGCCTGCTTGTCCCCCTGGTTGGCTGTTTCTTCCCCCCCCCCCCCCCCCCCCGAGTGCCGCCTTGATGGGAGGCCTGGCCTGCGATCAATCTGCAACACCCCGCCATTGAAAACAGAACCCCCCCCCCCCCCCTTCCTCTCCAGTTGCTCCCTCCCCCTGTCCCCATTCAGCAACACAGCAGCGTGATAGGTTCTCCCAGAAGGGACGGCGGGCAATGGAAACCTTTGGTCAGACGCCGGCGTACTCACGGAGTGCCCCCCAGTCGAACACCTTGCGCGTAGTTCTCTCTGAGGAGCAGCCTTTAGCCGTCCGAGCTAAGGAGCTGGAGCTAATGGAAACAACAATCTATGGTCAGGTAGTAGGACATTCCCCAGCTAGGGCCCAACTTCGGGACTGGCTCCACTCCACGCTGAGCATCGGCTCGGTGGAGATCATGGAGGCGGTCTTGTTGGGCCAAGGGATCTTCATGGTCCGCATCAGTTCGGCAGACGCAGCTCGCGAGCTACTCGCCAATTCACCTTATGCATCCACGAAGGGGGTCATATACATGGTCCCTTGGTACAGTGGCTTCACGGTGGAGGCGTTTGCACTCTACAACAGGTTTCTTTGGCACCCGGTCACCCTCCTCTTCCCCGGCATGACGATTGAGTACCGCCAGTTAGTGGAAGACTTCGAGAGGCTCTTTGGCACTGTCCTTCCCGCTTTCTTCGCGGATGCAGTGACAACGACAGGGGTCCCAAAGGTACGGGTGGCAGTGAAGGAGGTCAAGAATATCCCACAGTTCCTAGAGATTGAGGCAGGTGGGCATTCCTTTAGGCAGCATGTCATTGTGAATGGGCAACTAGGGCAGTGCTTGCGCTGCCACGACTTTGGGCATCAGGCAGCAGTTTGTACACGGTTTGGAGCCAAGGCGGCTCCACCCACAGGTCCGCAGGTGGACGCTGACGGTTTCACAAGGGTCCAAAGGCGACAGAGAGGGAGACGGCAAGGGGGGGCGCAACTAGCCCCTCAGGCCCAGCCTTGTCAGCAGGGTGATGGCGGACGAGCGCCCCCCTTTCGGCAGAGCATCCCATAGCCCCCCCTGCCCGCCCCACCCGGCAGGACTAAACCCCCCCCCCCCCCCCCCCACCCCATTTTCTCCACATGAGCCACACACTGCCTCGTCGGAGCCCCCACAGGCCCCTAATCCCCTCCCCCCCCCCCCCCCCCCCCGACCATGGCCCACAGCCCCCCCTTGCCAGGGCTACCACCCCCTCCCCACACCCACCATGCATCTCTAGCCATCCCACCATAGCGCGATCCACTCCACCCCCATCACCCCCCCTACCGAGCACCCCCCCTGATCCGCACCTAGGTCAGGTGAGCCCCCCCCAGATCTACTCCCCCTCCTCCCACAGGAGGTGATGAGCCACACACACCTACCTCCTCTGCACACCAGCAGTCCCCCCCCATCCACACAGCCACCAGCTCATCTGCCCCTGTCACCTGCCATACTTTCCCGAGACAGGCACAACTGCTGCCACGAGTTTTTTCGCAGTGGCCCATGGTCTTACGTGCGAGTTGCAGAGCGTAGATCGTTCCCACTACCTCTAGAGGTGGGGATCTTCGTGGTTCGTAAGTCAAGGAGGGCCAAGGCCCACCTACTAGCACCGCCGGATGGACCAAACTACGCTTTCTTTTTTCAGTCATCCTTCTCAGAGGAGTGGACGACTACACAGATTGAGGAGGAATTGAAGAGTCAGGTGGCAGATCACATCTCCCAGTGGATGGGAGATGAAGGACTAGCACTGTTCGCACAACAGTGGCCAGGTTGCATGATGGACATTAATTGGTGGGTTGGTGCCGATGTCCCGTATTTGAGCATTATCTTTCGAGCCCCTCCACAGTGGGGAGCGCCGAGGGATGTGATTGAGTGGCCCCCGGCACAAGCGGTCCGCTTCTATCGGTGTACAGAGCCGCGGTTTTCAGCATGGCTAATAGATGCATTGATAGTACCACTTGAAGCATCTATCACCCCTATGGTTCGCACCATGGGGGATTGGAGCTCACCGTCCAGACCGGCGGCAAAACGTACCTGCATGCTTTGCAGTCTCTCTTCCTCGTCTGCAGCTTCCGCGCCGAATAGATGCCTGTTCG
Organism: Lygodium microphyllum; assembly: GCF_053477565.2. Taxonomy (NCBI): domain Eukaryota; kingdom Viridiplantae; phylum Streptophyta; class Polypodiopsida; order Schizaeales; family Lygodiaceae; genus Lygodium; species Lygodium microphyllum. The sequence goes on along the minus strand of NC_141138.1, from coordinate 76,802,669 downwards.
GTCAGTCACAGGTTTCCCCATGAGCCTACACCTTGCATCCTGGAATGTGAACAGTCTCCACTACAGTGGGGCGCGTGGCTCGAGGAAGTTGATTGTCCGGCACGAGCTGCAGCCTGCCCTCGTCGGACGGATAGACATCTTGCTATTGCAGGAGCACAAGCTCATCCTCGCCCAGGCTCAATGGGTTGGGAAGGTACTGCCGGGCAACTCGCATACTTATTGAGAGCAAGCCATAGGTGCCCATGGCAGGAGTGGAGGCGTATGCACATCTATTGGTCCGAGTCTCACCACCTGTGTACGAGACCACGGGGCGATATTAGTAGGAAGGGCTCTATGGATCAGACTGGATATTGGGGACTTGTGTATTGGAGTCCTCAATGTCTATGCCCCCACGGAGGTTAGAGCACGCAGTAGGTTCTGGGTGGAAATTGTAGATGGACTCCCAGAGGTGGACTCCTGGATTGTTGGAGGAGATTTCAACAATCTGGAGGCTTTGGAGGACCAGCAGGGCAGGGGAAGAAACTACCAGGGATTGGCTGGGGAGGAGCAGGAGTCATGGGAGGTCTTTTTGCTTGCAGTTGGAGCACGAGATGCCTGGAAAAACCCTGCCTTCCACAGGAGGAAGAGGTCATTGGACTTTTCTTGGGGTTACAGGCGGCTAGGCGGAGCCTTGCTGGAGCGGTTGGACAGGTTTTATGTGGGAGAGTGGGGAGGTTCTCGCGGAGGCCAGATTGAGTAGTTGGCAGGCACCACACTATCCGATCACTACCCGGTTCTCCTGGCACTTGATCCCCCAACATCCACCCTAGATACATGATCCTGTCGGATCCCTGACTCCATCTATAGGAGGAAGGAGGTGTCGAGACAGATAGAGCAGATCTAGACCAGAGAGTGGGTGAGAAGGGACAGGATAGCAGAGAAGGTTGTAGAGGTCCTAGCCGAGTCAAGCAGAATTTGCCAAGAGGCAGCCCTACAAGCTAGGCAGCAGTGCTGGGAGGAGGAGAGAGCACTCCGGCAGGACCTGGCAGCTACGCAGAGATTGTTGCAGGAGACACCAGGGGATCCCATCCTCCACCCACAGGAGGTGCGCGCGCGCAGCCATTACTGGCCTAGAGGACAGGTGCTCGGAGTTCTCTTTCCGCAATTCAGCAGCCTTTTGGACGCGGAAGGGAGACACGATGCGCAAGGAGTTCTTCTAGGTGCACCAGCCCCGCACCGCAGGAGAGCAGATACGCAACCTTAGGGACTAGTATGGGAGGATCCGTTCTAGCACTGATGAGGTGATGGAGATTGCCACTGACTATTACACATGCCTCTTCCAGCAGGAGACAGCTTCAATCAGAGGACAGAGATGCAGACAACAGGTATGGGATCACATCCCGTCCCTCGTCACAGAGGAGATAGGACATGCCCTCCTAGTCCCCTTCGCAGAGAAGGAACTAGAGGAGGCTTTCCATACACAGGATGGGCAAAAATGCCCGGGGGAGGATGGCCTCTCTAAGGCCTTCTTCACTACCTACTGGGAGGTGGTGAAGGATCCCCTACTGAGGGCTTTCCAGGAGATATTCACCTTAGGACAGATGCCAGGGAGGCTCTCGGCAGGCCTTATTAGTCTCCTCCTCAAAGGAGGTGTCACAACTCTATAGAAACAGAATTTGTATCCTTTTTCATTAATTTGTCTATGTAATGATTTATTAAATTTATTTCCTTTGCACTAATTAGATATAAAGAAAAGTGCATTGGAGCTGGCCACTGATGAGTGGTCACAGGTTATGGTGGACCCACGCGGTGGGTTAGAGAAAAGATAGTTCACACTTCCACCTATATGATCCGATTGGGCGCCTGTGACTAGAACTCACGCATATCAGGGTTAGACTCGCACACAGAAAGGATTGATGCCTTGAAGTGTGGGCTAGATCCACTAGAACAAACAATTACAATCAACAAGATGGCATGATCATGAAATGCTTGTATAATGTGCATGTGTGGGCTGAAAGCTTGAAATGCACATTTCTTTGCATAGGAAAGTCACATGAAGATTCGGATACCATTTTTGCGATGTACACGGAAAAAGCTTTCATATGATACCCATATTGGGGGGGTCCCTAAATTTTAGGAGATTCCTAAATTTTAGGAGGTCCCTAAATTTTAGGAGCCTCGAATTAGCCTAAAAATGCTAGTCCTAAAAAATAGGGATGTCATTCTCAAAATAGTAAGTTCTGTACTCTGACTGTGCTTACTAAATTTGGTTGTTTCTATTCTTGACAGTATTCAACCCAAAAAGGAAGGCCATAGAGAAGAGACAAGTGTCAAGACACTTGTCACACAAGTTTCCAAGTGTCCCACTACTTGTCACATCTCATGACATGTGGCTGGACACTTGTCTTGTGCTACTCCACTTTCCCCTTTTGTACTAGCTCTCCCCTCTCCTATAAATAAGAGCTCGTTTTTCTTCATTGATCATCATTTTTCTTTGCTGTAAACTCATGTACAACACCCACAGATAGCCAAAAACTGGCCCCATCCATCCCCATCATCATCCCCCACTTTTCCATTATCAAATTCCTCCATATTCCCTCTTCTATCACTGTTGTTTTACAGGACAGCAAGCCTGTAAATTCATTACAACACCTCCTTCTCGAGCTCTTTCTTCCATTTTAGCTACAAGAAGCAAGCCCTATCCATGTACTGCTGATCAACGATAGAGAAAGGCTGAATTTCCCTTTTTCTTCTCTCATACTGTAAAGAAATCAGTTCTTATCATTGCATAATAGATAATGCATGTGTGTTTGTACATCTTTGCATGATCTTGTGAGAGTGAGAATTACTTCTTCTCACTCTCAGGTTGATTGTAACTGAGCTCTTCCCTAAGGGACTTGGGTTGAGCAGAAATACATTCCTTCGGGGAGGGTTGCCCATCTTCAACCCTCAATCTTGTCTCCATTACTTTTACATTTTCATGGCTGTAATTTTGTGAGTAATTTTCATTTTCAGCTTTAAGTGTTCATTCTCTTTTATATTAAATCTCGAAAACAAGCGAATATCATAATTGTTAAGCATACTACGTTGTTCGGGGCGTTTACAGTGGTATCAGAGCTTTGGCTCGGTCCTCACCCCCAACACTGGTAGTGCTTACAACTATAAGTTTGTTTGTTTTCAGCCCTTGCATTGAGTGCTTGAGCATATATTTTTTTTCTTTAGTCTCAATGGATCAATCGAGTGCTATCCTTCAAGCCATTCAAAGTCTTAGAGAGGAGAATCAGCAAATTCGTGAGCAACTTCTCAAACTAGAAAAAGTTGAGAATCCCAAAGAATTCAAGGAAAGAAGCCCATCTACTTCAAGGAGACAAAGTCATACCAATGAAAGGAGCCGATCAAGAAGTCCAACTACTTCTAAGAGGCAGTCCCATTCTACTTCAAGACAAAGAAAGAGATCGCGTCGAAGCTCATCCTCTTCTTCAAAGTCATCTGGCGCCTATTCTGATGGATCCTCTTCTAGTAATGAAGAGTCACACCCTTCTCGTGGAAGACCTCATCATCGTCAAAGGCGTCGACATTCTTCACCCTCGTCTCCATCTTCATCCCCATCGAGCACTTCATCATCTTCAACCTCAAGATCCGAGCATGGACGAAGGCATAAGAAGAAGAAGAAGACTAAGTCACTATCTCAACTTGAAAAGAAGATTAAGTTCAGTATGTATGATGGTTCACGAAATCCTGATCTTCTTCTGAAGTTTATTCGTCAATTTCAAATTTTGTATGGTCGTGACAAGTATAAAGAAAAAGAAAAGATTAAGTTTGCAGCTTTACATTTAACCGACTTAGCCCATACTTGGTGGACGGGGTTGGAATATGATCATGCTGCCCCAAAATCATGGCGGTCCTTTGTTCGCCTGATACAAAGCCAATTTCTTCCTGTTCATTTCAAAAGAGATGTAAAAATGGAATGGGATCGGCTTTGGCAAAGGAAAAATGAGTCACTTGGTGACTATACCAAGAGATTTTGGGAGCTACTTTTGAAGGTCCAACTTCAAGAAGATCAGCAGTTCGGAAAAGCTTAGGAAGTTTCAAGGAGGTTTGCATTTTAAACTTCGTACTGCTCTTAATCATTATCATTGTTCTAGTCTCAGGGAACTCATTGACCATGCTGAGACATGGGAAATGGAGCACAATGGCAACAAATCATTCCAAAAGAATGATAAGAAGAGAGTAGCTGATGATGAGGAGTATTCAGCCCCAAATGAAGGACAAAAACAGTGGCAAAAGCAGCCATCAAATCAAAAGAAGATGAAGCCCTATGCACCTCTTAATGCTCCTCAATTCTGCTCCAATCTATACCCACAAGTAAAGCAATTTTCCGAAGAAGAAAAGCAACGCTTCATGAAAGAAGGGAAGTGCTTTAAATGTGGACAAACAGGCCACATAGTGAAGCAATGTCCAAACAAGGGACAAAGCAAGGTTTCTGACAACAAGCCTAAGTCGCTAGTAAAAATCAATGCTATCAGTGATGTAGTTGCAAACACAACTCACACTCCAGAGACGTGCAAATTATTAAAAGCTTGGGGACAGTTGCAAGGTAAGCAAGCACTATTCTTGATAGATCTTGGGGCGAATGAAAATATCATTTCCTTGCAATTAGCTAAAGAGCTTGGATTAAAGAATGAAGAGATGGACACTCCGGCAGAAGTTCGCCAAGCTTTAAATGCTGATGAAGGTGACACAGTGAAGACTGTGATACCCTACATTGGCAAGCTCAAGTTTCAAATTCAAGGCTACAGTGACGAAGATACCTTCTGTATCGGAGACCTTGATGGTTGCGATGTGATTCTTGGCATGCCCTGGAATCATAGAGTAGATTCAACCATCTTCTCTCAGAAAAAAAAGGTAGAACTCACCAACAAAGGCAAGAAGTACGAGATCCAAGCTGGAGTTTCTGGAGACACCATACCTATGGTAAGCCATATGCAAGTCTCTAGAGCAATTAAGGATTGTGTTCAATGTTGTCTGCTTTATGTCACTGATGTAAAAGATAATATGAATGCTGAAAACCAAGAGCAACTTCAGCTCTTGGAAAAGTATAAAGATTGTTTTTCGGAAGATCTTCCTTATCAGCTTCCCCCAGAAAGGCCAGAAGACCATCATATTGATATTATCCCGGGCAGTTCTCCTCCTAATATAGCACCATACCGTGTGAGCCGTCCTCAACAAGAAGAAATCAGAAAGCAAGTCGAAGACCTACTCAACCGTGGGCTAATTAGGTCAAGTAGCTCACCATTTTGTTCACCGGTTCTTCTTGTTCAAAAGAAAGATGGCACATTCAGGATGTGCATTGATTATCGAGCCCTCAACAAAATCACTGTGAAGAATCGGTTTCCTATTCCCAGAATTGACGACATTTTGGATCGTCTAGGAGGCTCAAAGGTTTTCAGCCGCATTGATCTAAAGAGTGGTTATCATCAAATTAGGGTAATACCACAAGATGTACACAAAACTGCTTTCCGCACTTCATACGGTCTTTATGAATTCTTAGTGGTTCCTTTCGGATTAACCAATGCACCAGCCACCTTTAATCGAATGATGGAGCGCCTCTTTAGAGAGTATCGACAATATGTCGGTACTTTCTTTGATGATATTCTTGTCTTTAGCAAGAATGAAGAGGAGCATCATCAACACTTGGAAATTGTTCTACAATTACTACAACAAAATCAACTCTTGGTAAATGGTAAAAAGAGTGAATTTTTCATGCATAAAATAAATTACCTTGGGCATGTCATCTCTTCTGAAGGGATTCAGATGGATCCTGAAAAGATCAGGATAATCCAAGAATGGCCTCATCTTCGTGATGTACATGAGGTGCGATCGTTTCTTGGCTTATGTTCTTATTACCGCCGCTTCATCAAGCATTTTGCACATATGGCTTCTCCACTTCATGACCTTACAAAGAAGAAGATCTCTTTCCAATGGAAGGAAAAAGAGAAGGCAGCCTTCACAAGGCTGAAAACAGCTCTTACTTCTGGACCTGTTCTTATCATTCCAGATCTGGTAAAACCATTTGTGGTGGAAGCAGATGCTTGCGGTGATTGTATTGGTGCAGTGCTAAATCAAGAAGGCCATGCCGTAGCCTTTGAAAGCCGCCGTCTAAATGATGTGGAGAAAAGGTATGACATTTATGAAAAGGAGCTCTTAGCAGTGGTTCATGCTTTAAAGATATGGAAACATTATCTTTTAGGCAATGAATTCCTTATTAAAACTGATCATCAAAGCTTGAAGTATTTCAAGACTCAAAAGCATTTGCAGGAGAAACATGCGAGATGGGAAAATTTCTTGTCTATGTTTCATTTTCAAATTATGTACACTCCAGGGAAACAAAATGTAGTTGCTGATGCACTTTCTAGAGTGTCTCGCATTGCAACTATTACAGTGGCTCATCATGAAGATTTTCAAACGATGAAGAATACTTATGATGAAGATACTGATTTTGCAGCAATTTGGTCAAATTTACAGCAAGGAGATTCTCATCCAGATTATTCCATCAAAGACGGTTACCTTCTCATGAACAATCGCCTTTGTGTCACTCTTCCTGTTCGACAAAAGGTGCTTAAAGAAAGTCATGAACCCCCTTATGCAGGGCATAGAGGGAGGGCAGCCACTCTAAGTGCAATTGAGCGCTACTTTTATTGGCCAACGTTACGAAGAGATACACATAACTTCATTGAGGCTTGTCTGGTATGCCAAAAATCCAAATATGATAGGCAGAAGATTCCAGGATTGTTGCAACCTCTTCCAGTGCCCAAAGATCTATGGGAATCTATCACAATGGATTTCATCTCAGGTATTCCAAGAACACCTCAAGGTCATGATATGATTTGGGTTATAATTGATAGATTCAGCAAACAATCACATTTTATTCCATGTCATAAAACATTGAAATCCGCACAAGCTGCAAGACTTTTCATTCAACATATCTTCAGATTACATGGTATGCCTTCTGAGATCATTTCAGATAGAGACTCCAAATTCACAAGTAACTTTTGGCGTGCTTTATTTGAGAATTTGGGAACCACTTTAAAGTTCTCCTCAGCTTTTCATCCTCAAACTGACGGCCAAACAGAGGTGATGAATCTCACTCTTTTGGATATGTTGAAAGCTTATGTTAGTGAACATAAGTCACAATGGGAGAAATATCTTCCATTATTGGAGTTTGCTTACAACAATACAATGCACTTATCCACAGGGAAAGCTCCAAATGAAATAGTACAGGGTAAAGTGATTCCTTCTCCAATTATTCGCACTAAAGATAAGATTTTTGCTGTTGATGAGTTTGCTTCAGATTTAAAAACCGCAATGGATCAAGTTCGAGCCACTATCAAAGTTTCCCAAGAGCGACAAAAGAAGCAAGCAGATAAACGAAGAAGACCTTTGGCTTTTGAAAAAGGTCAATATGTCTTGCTAAACTTTGATAAAAGCAGGCTCAAACAAGGTTCTGGTCAAAATTCATCTTTTCCAAAGCTCTCCAGTAGATACTTTGGACCCTTCAAAGTGATTGAGAAAATAAATGAAGTTTCTTATCGACTTGAGCTTCCTGCTCATTGGAAAATACACAATGCTTTTCATGTAAGTTTGCTAAAACCTTACATAGGACCAGAACCAAAGGAACCCATTACTGAAGATCCCCCAGAAGTTGAAGAAACAGAGCAACTCTTGGAACCTGAAAAGATTTTGTTTCTCAAGGATCGAACCACGAGAAGTGGCCTTGTGACACGAAAATTCTTACTAAAATTCAAAAATCTACCCACAACAGATGCACAGTGGGTAGATGAAAAATTCATGAAGGATTACCCAAATATTCTACAGCAATATCAAGAAGCTTTTCAGCTGAGGACAGCTGAATAAAAGCCAGAGGGCTGTCACAACTCTATAGAAACAGAATTTGTATCCTTTTTCATTAATTTGTCTATGTAATGATTTATTAAATTTATTTCCTTTGCACTAATTAGATATAAAGAAAAGTGCATTGGAGCTGGCCACTGATAAGTGGTCATAGGTTATGGTGGACCCACGCGGTGGGTTAGAGAAAAGACAGTTCACACTTCCACCTATATGACCCGATTGGGCGCCTGTGACTAGAACTCACGTATATCAGGGTTAGACTCGCACACAGAAAGGATTGATGCCTTGAAGTATGGGCTAGATCCACCAGAACAAACAATTACAATCAACAAGATGGCATGATCATGAAATGCTTGTATAATGTGCATGTGTGGGCTGAAAGCTTGAAATGCACATTTCTTTGCATAGGAAAGTCACATGAAGATTCGGATACCATTTTTGCGATGTACACGGAAAAAGCTTTCATATGATACCCATATTGGGGGGGTCCCTAAATTTTAGGAGGTCCCTAAATTTTAGGAGCCTCGAATTAGCCTAAAAATGCTAGTCCTAAAAAATAGGGATGTCATTCTCAAAATAGTAAGTTCTGTACTCTGACTGTGCTTACTAAATTTGGTTGTTTCTATTCTTGACAGTATTCAACCCAAAAAGGAAGGCCATAGAGAAGAGACAAGTGTCAAGACACTTGTCACACAAGTTTCCAAGTGTCCCACCACTTGTCACATCTCATGACATGTGGCTGGACACTTGTCTTGTGCTACTCCACTTTCCCCTTTTGTACTAGCTCTCCCCTCTCCTATAAATAAGAGCTCGTTTTTCTTCATTGATCATCATTTTTCTTTGCTGTAAACTCATGTACAGCACCCACAGATAGCCAGAAACTGGCCCCATCCATCCCCATCATCATCCCCCACTTCTCCATTATCAAATTCCTCCATATTTCCTCTTCTATCACTGTTGTTTTACAGGACAGCAAGCCTGTAAATTCATTACAACACCTCCTTCTCGAGCTCTTTCTTCCATTTTAGCTACAAGAAGCAAGCCCTATCCATGTACTGCTGATCAACGATAGAGAAAGGCTGAATTTCCCTTTTTCTTCTCTCATACTGTAAAGAAATCAGTTCTTATCATTGCATAATAGATAATGCATGTGTGTTTGTACATCTTTGCATGATCTTGTGAGAGTGAGAATTACTTTTTCTCACTCTCAGGTTGATTGTAACTGAGCTCTTCCCTAAGGGACTTGGGTTGAGCAGAAATACATTCCTTCGGGGGGGTTGCCCATCTTCAACCCTCAATCTTGTCTCCATTACTTTTACATTTTCATGGCTGTAATTTTGTGAGTAATTTTCATTTTCAGCTTTAAGTGTTCATTCTCTTTTATATTAAATCTCGAAAACAAGCGAATATCATAATTGTTAAGCATACTACGTTGTTCGGGGCGTTTACAGGAGGAGACCGGTTGGAGCCATCCCAGTGGAGACCGATCACCTTATTGTCAGTGGCCTATAAGGCTATGGCAAAGATGATTGATAGACGATTATGCCATGTGCTTCTAGACATCATTCATGACACACAGACAGGCTTTGTCCAAGATAGGAGCATCCTAGACAATGTATTTACATTCTTTGAGGCGATAGAGTGGGCTCAGCACAGTGGGCAAAGACTGGCAGTACTACTATTGGACTTCGAGAAAGCCTACAATAGGGTGGACTGGGATTTCCTAGAGGGTACCATGGTGAAGTTAGGATTTCCCCACGCTTGGATTCGCGAGGTCTCCGGCCTGTACAGATCAGCCACCAGCAGGATTTTCATAGGCGGAAGGCGAGGGGAGGAGGTCCGGCTAGAGAGATCGGTCCGACAGGGCTGCCCCTTGGCCCCATACGTGTTCCTACTCTTCGCAAAGGCGATGTCCCACTTCCTCAGGTCACGTGTGAGTGGACTATGCGGCCTCCGACTTCCAGTGAGAGAGGAGACTAAGTTGTTAGACTCAGAGTACGCAGATGACACAGGACTCTACATAGAGGACGATGAGGTGATGCTGGAAAGAATAAGGCTGGCTCTTGAGGTGTTCTATGTTGCAGCGGGTGCGAAAATCAACTGGCGAAAGTCGGTTGGTTTTCTCATAGACCCGGACTCCATCACGGAGTGGGGAGTCCACTTGGGATTTAGATGGGTGAGGAGAGGGCAGACCGTCCGATACCTAGGGTTCCAGGTGGGACTTGATATCACTCCTACCCAACAGTTTCTTCCTGTTCTAGAGTCTATTAGGAGGAAACTGACTTACTGGAGCACGGCTCGCCTCTCACTAACCGGTCGAGCCCTGGTGGTTAACCAGGTCCTCCTAGCGACGGCCTGGTACATCGCCTTGTGATGGTGTTTCTCCTCATCGTGTGTAGGGGAGCTTCGCCGCTTGGTGCGGAATTTCCTTTGGTTGGGGTCTGATGGCTCTAGAGACTCCAGGGCCAAGGTGGCGTGGGCGACCATCATACGACATCGATTAGAGGGAGGGCTTGGGATCATAGACCCAGAATATCAGAGTAGGGTCCTCTTGGGCAAGTTAGTTGTCCGCGGTTTGACACCAAGTGGGCAGACCTGGAAGGTCTTACTGCAGGAGGGCATTCAGGACTGTAAACCGAGGCTTGGCGGGGAGTGGAGGCCGTCCCTGAGATGGATCTTCACTTCAGCCCAGATTACCCTGCCCAGATCACCTTTCCTGCGGAGCCTACTCTGTGTGTGGCAGGGCCTCCGTAAGGCCCTAATCCAGAGCCCCCTGGGCTGCTAGGAGGAAATAGACCGTCAATTGGTGATCCGGAACCTCCAGGTCAAAGATAGGGAAGGGGCACAGATAGGTGAGTGCCCCCACATCCAGTAGGCTGGGTGGGAGGCCGGCCCGGCTCGTTCCATCAGGACATGGGGGGAGGTGTACAGGATGGCAAACAAGGAGGTGCTACAACGAGTATCAGAGTGCACGAGAGGAGTGGAGTTGAGGAGAAGAGAGATAGACGTAGCAATACCTCCGGAGTGGCTTGCCCCCCCGATACGAGAACCGATAGAGGCCAGGGAGGTATGGGCAGCCAGGTTCTCTCCAACAGGCATCCCTCTTCAGGTGGTAGGTAGAGTGGGTGGCACCCCCCAGGGGACCTTCTTTACTGTTTAGGAGGGGGGACGTGTTAGCGATCAGAGTCCCAGGCCGAGCAGTCGCCACGTGGCAGTCTGGTCGGACTGACCAGTTGGCCAGCCACATGGCAGTCCGACCTGTACTGTACCAGTCGGCTGCAGCCGACCTGCCATTTCTGGGCGCATTCTTTCTGGCTATTTATAGCCGATGTTCTGCACATCCTCCCACACTTTTGATTACAGATCTCAGGCTGGAGATTCATGCAGATTACAGGCTGGAGATCGTGCAGACTGCAGCATACTTTGAGGTGGACAGCAGGTTGCATCTTCGAGGTGGAGACACGCAGTCCCGTGCACTGCGCCCGTGTACATATCTGCATATCTTTGTGTACAGCACGCTTTATACAGCAGGTCTTCATCTTCCACTGTCTCTTTCTCTCTCTCTCTTCTCTCTGCGTTCACTCTCTCTCTCAGTCTTGGTCCCACGTTTCCGCATCGCTGCACTTTGACAGGACGTTTGGCCCTTGACAGAGGGCAACAGGATGAGGGGATTGCTACCCTTTCATGGAGGAGGACTCGGGTGGTGGGTCTTTAGGGGAAGACTTGGCGACTGGACCCCTATGTTTTCTGGATGGAGCTCAAGGAGTGGCGCCTTTGGATCTGGGAGCGCTCCTAGAATACACTGCCAGGATTGGCAGACATGTACTGATGCAGGAGGATATGGACTGGGCACCGTCACGCAGTAGGCACTGGGCGGAGCACAGCATCACGGAGCCCTTCTGACGGACCTTTTGGCACCGCCTATGGGATAGTTGGAGGCCGAGGAGGGTGTCGTATTTTTTATGGTTGGTGGCACATGGAGGATTGGCGGTGGGAAGTTGGCTTGCCCAAATGTAGGAGGGAGGTTGTAAGCGCTGCACACAGCAGTTTCTAGAAACCCCAAAGCACTGCCTTTGGTCTTGTGAGGAGGCGCAGCTAGTGTGGAGAGGAGCATGCCATATCCTTCGACGTATAGCCCCCAGCCTCGGGTATACGTCATGCGCAGTGGTTGGTCTGGAAGCTCTACCTATCCGACAGGTACTGGAGCCCACAGCAGACCGCTCAGAGATATGGGAGATCATAGGGAGTCTTACTGGATGGCATATCTGGAAGGCGCGATGCCAGGTGGCCTTCGGCGGTGAGAGACTCTTAGCAGCTGCAACCTTAGCAGAGCTATGGGCCTCCATCATTCACTCCGACTCCCAAACTAAAACTTCCAGCCTGATGTACAAATATGAACAAATTAAAGACTTTTCTAATTTCAGTCTTGAATTCCTGCTCTGAACTGTGATTTTACTTCATAAGTGAGGACAATTTGGTGACAATAATGTGACAATAGGGCTTTGTTGAGAAACCCTTCACCCTTCACCTACAGTTTGGGTTTTTTGGGTTTCTGTGTTTTGCATTTAGGGTTTGCAGCCCCAAAAAGGGGCGGCACACTAGACTGATTGTGCCTATTTATAGGCCACTCTCTCATTCATTCCTTACGGCTGATTCATTCAGTCCGTCACCTCTTCTCTCCAGCCTCTCCACCGCCATCACACCCCTTCAAGAGGACATTGTTGTTTGTGGTCCATGGCTGTCTTCATCATCTTCCTTGTGCTACGGCACCCTTGTTCCCTTGTATCACATTCACTCCATGATTCAGAACTTCATCATTCCATTCATTAGAATTTCTTCTCTCTTCTCTTCTCTTCTCCATGTTTGTCGAGTTCACTCCGTGTTCCTTCCCGCAAACCCTACTGTCTCGCTAGTACTTCGTCTTTTGACATGGTATCAGAGCTAGATTTGCTCAAACAACGGCAAAGATCCTCCACTCTAGTGATGGCAAAGATCGGTGGCGGGTTCAACATCCACTTCTCTTCTTCTGTTGCATCAAAATCTCGTTTTTGCAGGTTTCAGGCGTTTTCAGCTTGCTGCCCATACCCCTTTCGTGGAGGACATTGTAGTCTCACCTGTCCCTTGCTGTCATCTACAGTCTGGCGCTTGTTTCCAGCCTTCCACCCGTAGTTTGCAGCTGTTTACAACAGAGTGACTGTTGTTGATCACTCTCCATTCAGAAAACAATCTCGTTTTTGCAGATTTCAAGCATTTCAGCTTGCTGCCCACACCTCGGATGCAGAGGACATCGCGGTCCAAGCTGGCCATTGCTGTCTACAACAGTGTGGCGCTTGTTTCCAGCCTATCACACACTGTTTGGAGCTGATTTTAGCATGCTGACTACTGCTGTTGGTTTTTCCTGCATTTTTAGTCTTTCTCTCTCCTCACTTGCATTTTCCTATTGGTTGCAACCTCTTATTGTTGGTTGTATCCTCCTCTCACTAGTAGGTCACTTCCAACCCTTCCACTGCTCTCCTAGCCCTTGAGGTGGATATTGTAGTTCATGGTTTGTGGCTGATCTCTTCCACCTCTTCCTTCTTTAACAAGGCACACTGGTATCCATGGCTTCTTCCCCACTAGATGACCAGTCTATTGGATTTTCCTATTGTGGCATCACTGGACACTCTACCGATGCTTGCCGACTTTGACCTTTGCTCCCTACCCCCCAAAGTATATGCGTCTCCCACTCGGCACTACCTTTGCCACCTCTCCTTTCTGGGCCACAGAGCTTGTTTTGCATCGGCTTTTAGAGTACTATTGTCAAGGCAACAAGACGCATCCGATGTGCACTAAGCCCTTTCGAGCACATGGAGAATCGATTGGCGCTACGACCTCTTGGAGATCGTCGTAATACTAGCGGCAATCTTCTCCTACCTATTTTCGGGTACAGTGGCTACCACGGCCCGCGGTTTTGCGGTCCGCTCCATCGAGAGACAATGATTGTTTGATACCATCTCCTTGTCAGTCCGCTCCTTCGAGAGATAGTGGTTGCTCGATTCCTTCCTCTTCTTCGGCTTCCCGGTCTGCTCCATTGAGAAAAAGCGACTGTTGCGTCTGAGTCCCGCCCTTCACCCTCGCCTACTCAGGTTCAAGAGGCCACCTCTGGGCATTCTTCACCACCCCAGATACCTTCTTCGGCACGACTGGCGGCACTTCCTTCATCTCAGACATTTCGGAGTCTGTGATTCATGAGTTTTTGGATTTCCTATGATTCAAAGGGGGATGATCTTTCTTTGCCCTCCGAGGGGGCATCTACATCTACTGCGACTTCAGAGGGGGCTCCTATTCCTCCAGTTTCAAAGGGGATCCCCACCAATTGCTCCATCCTTCGCACACCCTAGCGGGGGCCTTTTACATTCTTCTTCTTCTATCCTTGGATGGGGTGGCTTCCTTCCAGCGGGTCATCTCACCTATTGATACCCAGGATCTCGAGAATCTACCTGGATCGGGCCTTGGAGGTTCAGAGGCGACTTGATGACGAGGCCTTCGTATTCCTTCTTGCATGGATGCACGGAGCTAGTGGCTTCTCTTCTGAGGTTGAGTTTCGGGTTCTCTAGTTCACTCTGTCTCTACTGTTCTTTCCTGTAGGTTACCTTTCAGGTGGAAATATTGGATCTTAGGGATCCTCTATATCTTCTTCCTCCTCTTCTTCTTGCCTTGGTCACTTGATCAGCATGGAGCCAACTCCCGAGATCGAGTACGGGCATATTCTTATGGTTCTCGGCACCACACAAAGTCGAACATTCCTTCTATGCATTGCATATTTTCATCATCTTTGTACTAGGGCGCTTGGGCAAGTGAACAATTTTCCCACGAGGGACATTGTCTAAGTGACACCTGCTACATGAGCATTCTTTAGCATATAGCATTGCATCTCCACCTCACTTTTCTCTTCTTCCCCTTTTTGGCCCTGAGAGGAGGTGTTGAGAAACCCTTCACCCTTCACCTGCAGTTTGTGTTTTTTGCGTTTTTGTGTTTTGCGTTTAGGGTTTGTAGCTCCAAAAAGGGGCACCACCCTAGATTGATTGTGCCTATTTATAGGCCACTCTCTCATCCATTCCTTATGGCTGATTCATTCAGTCCGTCACCTCTTCTCTCCAGCCTCTCTACCGCCCTCATACCCCTTCAAGAGGACATTGCGGTTCATGGTCCGTGGGTGTCTTTGTCATCTTCCTTGTGCTACGGCACCCTTGTTCACTTGTATCACATTCACTCCATGATTCAGAACTTCATCATTTCATTCATCAGAGTTTCTTCTCTCTTCTCTTCTCTTCTCTATGTTTGTCGAGTTCACTCCGTGTTCCTCCTTGCAAACCCTGCTGTCTCGCTGGTACGTCGTCTTTTGATAGGCCCCACACTGCTTTAGTAGGCCTCTTTAGGAGTGATAGACTATCAGCATGACATCAAAAATCATCAAAGCAATCTAGACCCCCTACTTTGCATGGTGGCTGCCCGCTATAGCTAAAGACAATTGGATAGTGGTCCGATTAGGCAGCATAGTCTACGTTGTAGGTAACTTAGGAAGAGTAGCACAACTGGTAGGAGTGTAAATAAGCAATTTGTTGAAGCGTGTCTTTAGCAATAGAAACATTGACACACTTAGATCAGTGTAAGCTTGTGTTCTACATGCAAAGCCTAGTAAGCAATCTTGGTCTTGCAAGTGAACCTCTGTACTTCAAACATATGCAAACATCGGGGGGGGAGGGGGAGGGGGGGGGGGGCGGAAGGAAGAAGAATTCCCCAAAATAAAGAACCTTCCCTCCAACTTAAATATGGTAGAAAAACTGGTTATCTATTAGAAATTGGCAGACGAGCCACTTACCTAGAACTTTGTACTCTTTTGACTAAGATTCAAGATGAGATAAGGCTTAATCTATCCACTCGAATAAGGTCTTTGTCTTCCTAGTACAATCATGACCTGATCAATTGCTTGGTGGCTCATGGCAACCTTTAGCCTAGCCATTGAGAACCACAATTGCTATTGTGCCTAGTGTAGCACTAGACTTGTGAGGCCTTGGCACTCTTACTTGTAGGCTGTACAGCCTTACAAGTGGGCACAATTGGCATCATGTTACCTAATAGTGGTTCCAATCAAGTAGTCCAGTGTTGCAGTGTTAGTCTACCTTCATTTATACCAATGTTGGAGACCATCTTGGTTGTGCTTGTAGTTTGAGCCTTGGAAGTTTGATTCTTCTAGCTCTTTGTGCATTATCCATAGTACCTGCTTGTTGCTTGGTTTCTAGGCATGTGACTACATTGAGAGCAACGGCATTTATCCTGCTGCTCTGAACACAATGATCTAGTTAGTGGCTTTGTTCAAGGACTGGTCCACTGCAGGCTAGGGACCTGTCCTTGAGCATCTAGAGAAGTTTTTGTTGGGAATAAATGCTCACCGTGCCTTTTACGGTGTTCCAGTGTGCACACGCCCTTGTACTTTATATATATTATCAAAAAATCTAAAATGGTACTTGTGATTGTACCGACACACTGAGTGTCATGCCTTCACTCTCTTCTTCACTCTACTCTGCTCTCACTCCCTCTTTCATTGTGCATATCTCATCTGCAGTCTGTCTTAATCCTCGCACGCACTTGTCATCAAACTAGTATCAGAGCAGGCAAGAGGTAGCTTGATGGTTGGTTAGTTGCTACAGGCGCCACATGCCAGCCAACAGACAGCTGGTGGAGCAGTCGACAGGCCAGCAAGCGGGCGACAGGCAGAGCAGGACTAGGGGGCAACACACAGCAAATCAGGTTGCAGGCAACGGGGCCAGGTCAATGCAGGACCAGCAGGAAACACACAGCAGGTTTGGTCGCAGGTGATGGGGCAAGCCAATGCAGGTGGTATACACTTCAAGCGAGCAGGCAACGGGTTGCAACTAGGTAGGCAGCATGCGACAAACATTCTCACAATCTTTTTTTATTATTTCCTGTAATTTTTGTTCTCCCACTGACCGCCATTTGCGTGTGCCCATGCACAGTGTGCAATCTTGACCCAAAAAATTGGGGCTCTTCTCGAATTTGGGGATTTTGATGCAGAACAAGACAATCTGACTCAGAAATTGCAAATTTAATGCAATTTACCTGGAAAAATTTGGGGCTTTTCATCACATTTTAGTGAAATTTTTTCAATTTCACTGAAATTTGTGCACACCAGACTCGAGAAAATTGGGGCTTTTGCAGGATTTCATCAATTTGTGCAGGAATTGCTTGGTATATGCACTTGGGTACATGTGTTGATGCAATTTGGGCGGATTTGCCTTTGAAAATTTGGAGCTTATGACCGAAATGGTCAAATTTGTGCCCAAAAATGGCATTTGGAGCAAAAATTGCAGCAGAATTTTGAGAATTCACATGTAATTGGTGCATTGGCCTTTAAATCTGGTTGTAATTGATTGTGGAGTGCAGTAGCAGAGATTCTCTAATTTTGGAAATTTGCAGATTTGAAATTTCTGTATTTTCTTGATTTTCCATGCTGGTTAGTACTTATAGTGTACGTGGTCATTTGTGTGACATTTGGGCTTGCATTTGTTGACTTTTGAGCACATCAAGAAGCTTGAGGGTGCATACAAGTTTGCAATATGGCAAAAACAATGCTACAATGTCTTGGGGCAGATTAAATAGGTGAAGCCCACCAAAGTGAAGGGAATAAGTCTTGTAGGTATAGAGCAAGAAGAGTGGGATGGTTTGGATGAGCTTGCACGCTCTACCATAGATTCTCAATGTTAGACAATTTACTCTTTAGCATTGAGAAGCTGAATTCAGCATATGCAACGTGGCAAAGATTTGAAGAATTGTATGCTCAGAAAAGTGCAATCAACAAGGTTTATTGGCTGAAAAAGTTGATGGACCTTCGCATGAAGGAAGGTACAACCATGTCTGTACATTTGAACAAGTTCAACTCATTTTTCAGTTAGCTGATTGCTTTGGATTTTCACATTGATGATGAGTTCAAGGCTACTTTCTTGCTATGCACTTTGCTTGAAAGTTGGGATACTTTTAAGACAGCTTTGAGTAACTCAAATGCTCAGATGTTATATTCTGATTTGGAGAGTTTTTTGCTGATGGAGGAACTCAACAAGCAAAATAATTCAGCAAACAAGTCTTCTAATGTATTGCACACTAGGGGCAGATGTGGAGTGTCATCATTGTGGCAATAAAGGGCACTACAAATGGGACTGTTTTCAATTGAAGAAAGAGAAAGCAAAAACAAAAACACTGAAAACAACAAGGTTGAGAAAAAGGACAGCTAGCTTGCAAAGAAGAGTAGTGTGAAGATAGAGGAGGTAAGTGTAGTCACTCATGAGAATGACAGTGATGGTAATGTACTTCTTGCTTCTTCTTTGAGTACACATGGATTGATTGCAGATTTTGAGGATGACATGCATACTTGGATACTTGATTCAGGTGTGTCTTTTTATGTTACAACACATCATGAGTGGTTTTCTGACTACAATGGTGGTGCACGTGGTGTTGTCCACTTGGGAGATAACTATGCATGTAAAATTGCAGGTATTGACAGTGTGAAATGGGAATTTCAGCATGGCTCCATGTTTGTTTTGCATAATGTGAGGCATGTACCTCAGCTCAAGAAGAGCTTGATAGGCAGAGGGCAACTAGATGACGAAGGCTATTACACCACCTTTGGAGATAGCAAATGGAAAATTTCTAAGGGTTCTCACATTGTTGCTAGGGACTCTAAACGTGATACTTTGTATCCTTTGCATGTATCTAGCATGCCTGACCATGTAGTTGCCATAACCGAGTAGCCAAGTGTTTCTTTGTGGCATAGCCGGTTGGAACACATGAGTCAAACTAAAAGGAAAGTGCTTTCTTGTTTGGGTTATTTGCTATCTTTGAGGTATGTTGATTTTGAATAGTGTGATCATTGTATTTATAGTAAGTATGCTCAAACGTCACATAAAAAATCTCTTTCTCTAAAGTCTTTACCCTTAGAGTTGATACCTTTAGATGTATGTCAGATGCTAGGGTTGTCTCTAGGGAAAAATTAAGTATTTCATTACTTTTGTTGATGATGCCACTCGCAAAGTATGGGCTTATTCAATCCGTTGTAAAGACAAGGCCTTGGATAAATTTAAAAAATTCATGGCACTTGTTGAAAATGAGACCAGCTAAACATTAAAGTGTCTTTGCTCTAACAATGGTGGGGAATATGTGTCCAAAGCCTTTTAGGACTTCTGTGATAACAAAGGGATTAAAAGGGAGCTCACCGCCCCTTACAATCCACCCCAAAATGGTGTTGCAGAGCGTATGAACAGGATCATTCAAGATAGGGTCTGTACCATGCTGTAACATACTGCTTCATCTCATGGATTTTAGGTAAAGACTATTATGACAATTGTACACTTGATTAATTGTTAACCAAATAGGTTTTTTTTTGGGAGGGGAGGATAGTCTCTCAAGAAGCTTGGTCGGGTAAGCCACCTTCGTATGCTCAATTGAGAGTGTTTGGCTATAGGGCTTTTGTGCACATTTGCAAGGAAGAACGCAACAAACTCCTTCCGCCTTCCCGTTTATATTCAGCATTCATTTCAGTCAGTGCAGATTTCTCTTCCTTATTTTCTGCTTTCTCTCTCTCTCTCCCTCCGTGTTCGTATTCCCTTTTCCGCAGTGCACTCTCACAGTTTTGCTGAAGGGTACAAGCAAGAACATGAAATTGATTTTTATGAAATTTTTTCTCCTGTAGTCAAAATGACTATGCCAACCATTTTGGGCTTGGTTGCATTTGAAGATATAGAACTCATACAAATGGATTTAAAAACAACTTTCTTACACGGTGATCTGCATGAGGAGATCTATATGCAGCAGCCTGAGGGCGTTGTGGCACAGGGGAAAGAGCACATTGTATTTAAACTCAACAAGAGTTTGTATGGGTTGAAATAGGCGCCATGAGAATGGTATCATAAATTTGATACATTTATGCAATCTCAGGGATTCCATAGATCTTAAGTTGATAACTGTTTATACATCAAGAAGGCAACAGATGGCAGTCTTTTTCTCTTGGTTTTGTATGTGGATGACATATTGATTGCAGGCAAGGATGTTCATGCTTTGGACTTCTTGAAACAAAGCCTATATAGTAGCTTTGATATAAAGGACCTTGGTGAGGCCAATCATATTCTTAGCATGTGTACACTTAGGGATAGATCGAAGGGTTTTCTCTATCTGTCTCACAGCAGGAGTGTGTTACTAAGGTTTTGTAGCGTTTTAATATGGAGGGGAGGGAGGGGAAGCCATTGGTGTACCGTTGTCTCCATATGTGAAACTTAGTGTAGATGACAATCCTACATGTGATGATGGAAAGGTTGAGATGGCCAAGATTTGTTATGCTTGAGCTGTTGATAGCTTGATGTATGCTATGGTTGCTACACGTCCTGACATTGCATTTGTGGTGGGAGTGGTTAGCAAGTACATGGCATATCCTGGCAAAAAACATTGAGTAGTGAAGGGTATCATGAGATACCTTAAGGGTACAAAGGATTTGTGTATCTGCTTTGGGAAGTAGAAGTCATCTATTATTGGCTTCACAGATGCAGACTATACTAGTCATCCTTGCTGCAAGAAGTCTACTTCAAGATATGTGTTCATGTTCACAGGGGGAGAAGTCTCTTGGATATCCAGGCTGCAAAAGTGTGTTGCATTAGCTTAGAGTGCTATCATGCTAGTATGGAATCCTATCTTTCATGCAAAGACAAAGTGCATACAGATGAAGTATCATTTTATCAGGGATATATTTGATAGCAAGAGCATTGAGCTTGTCAAGGTACATGCAACTAATAACCCCGTAGGCCTTCTCACAAAGTGTCTTCCAGTAGAGGGGTTTGCTTATTGCCGCCATATGATGGGGTTTGGATAGTATATGTGTATTTCAGCTTTGTTACATACAAAAGACTTAGCTAATTTTTTCCTCTACCTTCAGGCACATTGCCTTTAGGTGGGAGGTTGTTGGGAATAAAGGTTCACCGTGCCTTTTACTGTATTTGGGTGCGCACACACTCTTACACTTGTACTTTATTTATATTATCAAAAAACCTAAAGTGGTTCTTGTGATTGTGTCCACATATTGAGTGCCGTGCCTTCACTCTCTTCTTCACTCTACTCTACTCTCACTCCCTCTTTCACTGTGCATATCTCATTTGCACTCTGTCTTGATGTTGGAATAAAGGTCCGGTTTAACCTTCGTATATAGTACACACACATTATTTAGCTGTACATGTGAATTCACCCTTATGTGCCCTAACTATAAATACATTTTATTCTTTGTGTACCAACACATTTTGTTGGTACACTCATATCGCATCGTACTTTCACTTTGCTCTCACTCTCTCTAGCCGTCACACTCTCATGCTCACTCTTCTCGAACTTCTGTCACTCTTAGCTGAGCTCCACAACAACTGGTATTAGAGCCAAGGTTCTGCGCATTTTCCGAGACCAACGCGCAGCCGGCTGACAACTGACAGGAGATGTGCAACTTACAGTCGTAGGTGAATAGCCTAGGCGACAAACAGGCAGCCTGCGGGGCACGTTCACTGGGGACCATCGACATGCCACAGGCAGAGACTGGCTAACGACCAGCAGGACAGACGGATTGCTCGCAACTAGGACCCAGTCGTTGGGGTCCACGGGTCCAGCGGGGCACTGACGCAGTGCACAGCTGACGGGCTATGCGTGACGAGGCAGTAGGTGCACGTGGGGGGGACCAAGCAGCAGTTGCACGTGTCAACAGATAGTGACGGCCGGGTCGCCGACAGACAGGCCATACGATCCGCCTGATGGGTCAATGGACCTCCCATGTCAGGTTTTTCCTTAAAATCAAAAATTTCCTTCAAATCTTTTCATTTACTACTTACGCTTGGCAGGAGTTCACGTGCTAGAGGCACAGGTTACGGATCTGTGCAAATTTGGCCCGAAAATTTGGGGCTTCTCTCAGATTTGACATTGTTTATGCATGCCAGTGATTTTTGAGTCAGAAATTGCAAACATTGTGTGTGGTGATCTCAATTAATTAGGGAATTTTACCAAATTAGTCAGAATTTTGCTCTTTTGAGTAAAATTTCTTGACATTGGATCCTAGAAATCTGGGGCTTTTCATCTATTGGTAAAATTTTGCTCAGCTAGGTTAGATTGGTTGACATTTATGCAATTTTGGACTTGAAATTTTGGGGATTTGTGTAGAATTTGGTAAATTTCTGCATTTTTGCCTGTGTGGTGGCTGGTTCATATACAAACAATAGAGATTTATTCTTGGTTGAGAAAGAACAATAGTGTATTTTATTGGTTCAGCTTGTGCTTCTGTAGTTTAGTGCATTTACTCGTGTTCGTGATAAAATGGTTGCAACTTCTTCTAGTTCAGACATCAAGAGTTTGATGGAATTCAAACGGTTTGATGGTCATGGCTTTGACCTTTGGAAAGACCGTATGCAAGGCATTTTGTTCCTAAAGGATTGTGAGGATGCTTTGCAGGAAGATAAACCCGCACTAATGTTTGATGCAGATTGGGCTAGAGCAAGCAAAAAAGTTGTGGCTTACATAAAGATGGGTGTCATTGATGACATCTTGACAGACATTAAGGGTTTAGATATAGGTTATGCAATATGGGAGAAGCTGAAAACTACCTATGAGATCACCACACCTGTTAATCAGATGCATTTAATGTGCAAGTTGGTGAATATGTGACTGGATGAGTCAAAGCCTGTAGCTGAGCACTTGAGGGCATTTATAGGGATTCTAAATCAGCTCAAAGATGCAAATTTGGACTTTGATGATATGTTGAGGGCGATCTTTTTGATCATGACACTGCCTGACTCTTGGAAGACCTTGGTGGTTTCACTCAGCAATAACCCCAATCTCTCATATGATGGGTTGAGGGTTTCTATCTTGAATGAAGAAAGTAGACATATGTCTAGTGGAGAAGGCAGCAACTCAGCTTATAATATAAGAAGTAAGGCTGAAAAGAAAAATGCAAATGCAGGACGGAGAAATAGGAGCAAGAGCAAAGGAAAGGAAAATAGTGACATTACTTGCTATCATTGTGGTCGGAAGGGCCACAAGAAACCTGATTGCAGGTATTACAAAAAGGAACAAGAGAGAAAGAAGAATGCAGGAGATAAAAAGAAGGAAGATAAGCTAGATGCATTTGAGGCAACCAAAGGCAAAGAAAATGCAAATATGGCCTCTAGTGTGGTCATAGAGGAGCTTTCACATATAGAGGTTGATATATTATGTGCAGCTGATTATGATGCCCTTGTATATCACATGCAGGATATGCAGATTACCAAGGCTGATGTGATTGATGCACTTTTGTCAGTTGATGATGGTGTCACTCGGACTTGGATTGTAGACTCTCGTGCCCCTTTCCATGTAACTCTTTGCTTGGAGTGTTTTGCTATATTCACTGTAGGCAGCTATGGAAAGGTGTATCTTGGAAATAACCATGCCTGCAGCATTGATGGGATTGGCAGTGTACACTTGTTTTTAGACAATGATCAAGAACTTGTGTTAAAAGATGTCAGATATGTGCCATGCATTAAAAAGAGCTTACTATCTATTGGTCAGCTTGACTTGCATGACTACATCACACTGTTTGGTGGTGGTTTGTGGAAAGTGAAAAAGGGTTCCATGCTGATTGTAAATGGAACCAAGAAGGGCACTTTGTATTGTTTGCACTGTAAAGCCTTGAATGGCAAGTTTCTTGCAGTTGCTGAAATTTGCAGCCACTTGGAGTTGATTAGGCCATATGACCCAAAAAGGACTTGATGTCCTTGCCTCTCTGAAGAGGGTTGATGGAAAAGGCTCTAAACTTGACTTTTGTAATGAGTGATAGTTTGGAAAGAAAATAAAAAATTCATTTTACTCTAGTGTCTCTCATAAGTCCAATGTCTGGGACTTAGTGCATTCTGATGTATGTAGTATGCCGGTGAAATCATAGGGTGGTGCTGTATATTTTATCTCCTTTATTGGTGACTGTTCCAAGAAGATTTGGGTATACCTCTTGAAAAAGAAAAGTGAAGTGTTTGCTGTTTTTAAAACTTTTCATGCTTTTGTGACCACTTAGACAGGTAGATTGCTGAAATGCTTGAGAACTGATAATGGGGGTGAGTTCACATCGATTGAATTCAAGTCCTTTTGTGACTTGCATGGTATTAAGAGGGAGCTTACAACCCCATATAGCCCTTTTTCAAATTGGGTGGCTGAAAGATATAATAGGACTTTATGTGAAAGAGTGCGGTGCATACTGTTCATTGCTAATCTCCCTTCTGAATTTTGGGGAGAGGCACTCAAAACCGCAGTTCACATTTGCAACCGTTCTCCAAACAGGTCCTTAAATAATGGCATCCCTGAGGAGGTTTGTTTTGGCAAACCGGCCTTATATGACCATTTACGCATATTTGGCTGTGATGCTTTTGTGCATGTTAGGGATGAGCTGAGGAACAAACTTGACCCAAAATCCACCAAAGGCATTTTCATGGGCTATGGTGATGAGGGTGAATTTGGCTACGGAGTGTGGTTACCTTAGTTCAATAAAATTATTTGTTGGGATGTAAAGGTCCTTTATTCACCTCCGTGTATTTTACACATGTATTGTTATGTTGTATATGTGAATGCACCCTTACGGGCCCTGAGTATAAATACATTTTATTCTTTGTGTACCAACACATTGTTGGTACACCCAAATCAGTTCGTCACTCTTACTCTCACTCTCACTCACCTGCTCACTTCCTCTGCCACAAATCTTCACGCTTCCGCTACCCGCGCACTCCAACAACTGGTATCAGAGCTTCGGTTAAGGTGCTCGCGCTCCTCGAAGTCCGTGTGAGACACACCAGCTCTTCGCTCGCGAGAAATCAGTAAGTCGTCACTCATACAGGTCAGGTCGTCACAGTTTCCAGGCACGTGTATGTGCTGGACAGTCAGACGACAGTGTTGCAGGTCACGTTTTGTGCAAGCGACAGCCTGATAGACAGGCGACAGGTCATTTTTGACCTGGCAGGCAGGGACAGGTCGTTTTTTGATCAGGCAGGCAGTCGAATAGGTCACGAACAGGTCACGAGCAGCCAGGCGCAGGCTGCACAGGTCAACGCAGGTCACGAGCATCAGGCGCGGGCTGGACAGGTCACGCGATGCTGTTTTCGTCACGTTTTTGAGCAGGCGACAGCTCACGCAAGGCTGCCGCAGGCAACACAGGTCAACGGCTGCAGTTCGACACGTTTTTTCTTCCAGAAAATTTTAAAATTTTTTCTAAGGTTTATTGCAAGCAACCTCTTTGCCACTGACGGGAGTTCGCGCGCGCAAGCACAGTTCTCAGATTTGGTCAAATTTGAACCTGGAAATTTGGGGCTTTTCCCAGATTTGATGCTGTTTATGCTTGACAGTGACATCTGTGTCAGAAATTGCAGACATTGTGCGCATTGACCTCAATTAATTTGGGGATTTTTCAAAATTTGTTGGAATTTTGCTCATCTGAGTAAAATTTCTTGGCATTGGACCAAGGAAAATTGGGGCTTTTCATGTATTGATGCAATTTTTCTCAGCTTAGTCAGTTTGGCTGACATTTGCGCACATTTGGACCTGGAAATTTGGGATTTTGTGCAGAATTTGATAAATTTCTGCATTATTTGCCTGTGTAGTGGCTGGTTTATGTAAAAACAACAGAGGATTATTGCTGGTTATGCAAGAACAGCAGTGTATTTGCTGATTTAGCTTGTGCTCTTGCAGTTCAGTGCATTTACACTTGCACTTGTGATAAAATGGGTGCAACTTCTTCCAGTTCTGACATTAAAAGTTTGATGGAAATCAAGCGATTTGATGGTCAGGGCTTTGATCTTTGGAAAGATCGTATGCAGGGCATACTGTTCTTAAAGGATTGTGAGGATGCTTTGCAAATGGATAAACCCGCACAAATGGCTGAGGTGGATTGGGCCAAAGTCAATAAAAGGGCTGTGGCTTATATAAAGATGGGTGTCACTGATGACATTTTGACAGACATTAAGGGTTTAGACACTGGTCATGCAATATGGGAGAAGTTGAAAACTACCTATGAGATCACCACACCTGTTTATCAGGTGCATTTAATGCGCAAGTTGGTGAATATGCGGCTGGATGAGTCCAAGCCTGCAGCTGAGCACTTGAGTGCATGTACTGGCATTTTAAATCAGCTCAAGGATGCAAGTTTGGATTTTGATGATAAGTTGAGGGCGATATTTTTGATCATGACATTGCTTGACTCTTGGGAGACTTTGGTTGTTTCTCTCAGCAATAACCCCAATCTCACATATGATGGTGTGAGGGATTCGATCTTGAATGAAAAAATTAGACGTAAGTCTAGTGGAGAAGGCAGCAACTCAGCTTATAATGTTAGAGGCAGGGCTGAAAAGAAAAATGCAAATGCTGGATAGAGAAGCAGGAGCAAGAGCAAAGGAAAGGAAAAGAGTGATGTTACATGCTATCAGTGTGGTCGGAAGGGCCACAAGAAGCCTGATTGCAGGTATTACAAGAAGGAACAAGAGAGAAATAAGAATGCAGGAGACAAAAAGAAGAAAGAGGAAAAGAGAGATGCTACAAAGTAAAGATAGTTGATGGGAAAGCCAAGTACAAGGCAAGATTGGTTGCCAAAGGGTATGCACAGAAGGAAGGGATTGACTTCCAGGAGGTCTTCTCACCTGTCGTGAAGATGACCACACTACGAGTACTTTTTGCTCTCACTACTGTATTGGATTTAGAGCTGTACCAAATGGATGTGAAAACAGCTTTTCTGCATGGTGACATTGATGAGGAGATCTACATGAAACAGCCCGAGGGTTTTGTAGTTCTTGGAAAAGAGCAGTTGGTATGTAAACTAAAACGCAGCTTATATGGGCTGAAACAAGCACCACGGCAGTGGTACAAAAAGTTTGACACTTTTATGCTCTCTCATGGGTTTACACGCAGCCATGCAGATCATTGTTGTATATGAAAAA
Organism: Lygodium microphyllum; assembly: GCF_053477565.2. Classification (NCBI taxonomy): domain Eukaryota; kingdom Viridiplantae; phylum Streptophyta; class Polypodiopsida; order Schizaeales; family Lygodiaceae; genus Lygodium; species Lygodium microphyllum. Next base: position 76,775,766 of record NC_141138.1, on the reverse strand, counting down.
GGATACAGATGGCAGCCCTATTATACTTGTTTTATATGTGGATGATATGTTGCTAGTTGGGAAGAGAAAGACTAGCTTGGATGCCCTCAAAGATCAGCTGAAATCAGCTTTTTCCATGAAAGATTTGGGGAAGGCAGAGCATATATTGGGCATGAGGATTCGTAGAGATAGAACGCAGAAATTGCTGTTCTTATCTCAAGAAAAGTACATTGAAAAGGTACTGGACAGATTTAACATGGCTGAAGCTAAGCCTCTCGGAGTACCCTTACCTCCATACCTTAAGCTTAGTAAAGCCAACAGCCCAAAAGATGACATGGAAGCCAATGCTATGAAGGGAGTCCCTTATGCATCAGCTTGTGGCTCTCTTATATATGCTATGGTGGCTACTCATCCCGACATTGCTCATGCAGTGGGAGTTGTCAGCAGGTTTATGTCAAACCCTGGCAAACCACATTGGGAGGCTGTCAAGTGTATTCTTAGATATCTGAAGGGTACACAAAGAAAGTGTATTTGCTATGGGCAGGGTGCACTTAATCTGCAGGGTTATTGTGATGGAGACATGGCAGGTGACTTAGACACTCGCAGGTCCACTAGCGGGTATGTCTTTACAGTTGCTGGAGGGGCCGTCTCTTGGTGCTCCAGGTTGCAGAACATTGTAGCACTGAGTACTACTGAAGCTGAATACATATAAGCTACTGAAGCTTCTAAGGAAGCTATATGGTTGAGCAGACTTGCGGAGGATCTCGGCATGTCTATAAGTACTCCAGTGTTGGGATGTGATAGCCAGAGTGCTGTGTATCTGGCTAAGAATGCCATGTATCATTCACGCACAAAGCATATTGATGTGCGATATCACTTTATCAGACAGATTCTGGAAGATGGTTTAATCACATTGACCAAGATCAAAACACAGGACAACCCTGCAGATGTTCTCACTAAAAGTCTAGGCAAGGCTCAGCATGAGCATTGCATACGACTAGTGGGAGTTGGTTAAAGGTTCACTCCGGACCTTTAAGTGTAAGGTTGTTGGGATGTAAAGGTCCTTTATTCACCTCCGTGTATTTTACACGTGTATTGTTATGTTGTACATGTGAATGCACCCTTACGGGCCCCAAGTATAAATACATTTTATTCTTTGTGTACCAACACATTGTTGGTACACCCAAATCAGTTCGTCACTCTTACTCTCACTCTCACTCACCTGCTCACTTCCTTTGCCACAAATCTTCACGCTTCCGCTACCCGCGCACTCCAACATTATTTGCAGTTGTAATGTTGTGTTTAATGAGGAAAAATTGCTGAGAGGTACTTTAGCCTCTAATGAAGATAGGAAAAATGTCAAATTTCAGAGTTTGCAGCCACCTATTACTTTAGAAAACGAGCCTTATGGTGGAAAATGAGCCTCATGGTGCTGTACCACAGGCTGAAACTAATGATCAACCGGTTTTTTTTGAGCCAGATGATGATGCACAGCAAATAGGAGCACAAGGAGGTCATGGACATCAAGATAGGCTTGCTGATTATGAAAACGCAGGTGCTGGTAATGAAAACGAAGGTGCTGTATAGCATGAACGGCATGCTGAAAATGGTTTACAACAGCCAATAAATGCTGAAAATAATATGCTTTCAGATGTAGACCCAATTCTTGAAAATATTGATCATTGGGTATGCAGGTCTACATGCGTAAGAAGGCAACCACATAGGTTTGACCCCTCCTTGCATTATGTGATACTTACAGATGAGGGTGAGCCTCTTACATACAAAGAGGCAAAGTTATGTGAATTCAGCAATAAGTGGGAGCTAGCTATGCAAGAAGAGATTAAATCTCTATATGCAAATGATACTTGGGATCTTGTGTCATTGCCCAAGGGAAGGAAGCCACTTCCAAACAAATGGGTGTACAAAGTAAAGACAGTTGATGGGAAACCCAAGTACAAGGCAATACTGGTTGCCAAAGGGTATGCATAGAAGGAAGGGATTGACTTCCAAGAGGTCGTCTTGCCTTTTGTGAAGATGACCACTCTACGTGTGCTTTTTGCTCTCACTGCTGTATTGGACTTAGAGCTGTATCAAATGGATGTAAAAACAATTTTCTTGCATGGTGACATTGATGAGGAAATCTACATAAAACAGCCAGAGGGCTTTGTAGTTCCTGGAAAAGAGCAAACGGTGTGTAAACTAAAATGCAACCTGTATGGATTGAAGCAAGCACCACGGCAGTGGTACAAAAAGTTTGACACTCTTATGCTATCTCATGAGTTTACACGCAGCCATGCAGATCATTACTTGTACATGAAAAAGGATATAAATAGCAGCCCCATCATACTTGTTTTGTATGTGGATGATATGTTGCTAGTTGGGAAAAGAAATACTAGCTTGGATGCTCTCAAAAATCAGCTGAAATCAGCCTTCTCTATAAAAGATTTGGGGAATGTAGAGCCTATTTTGGGCATGAGGATTCGTAGAGCTCGAATGCAGAAATTGCTGTTTTTATCTCAAGAAAAGTACATTGGAAAGGTATTGGACAGATTTAACATGGCTGAAGCTAAGCGTTTTGGGGTACCCTTACCTCCTCACCTTAATCTTTTAGCAAAGCCAGCAGCCCAAAAGATGACGTGGAAGCAAATGCTATGAAGGGAGTCCCTTATGCATCAGCTTGTGGCTCTCTTATGTATGCTATGGTTGCTACTCGTCCAGACATTGCTCATGCAATGGGAGTTGTTAGCAGGTTTATGTCAAATCTTGGCAAAACACATTGGGAGGCTGTCAAGTGTATTCTTAGATACCTCAAGGGTACACAAAGAAAGTGTATTTGCTATGGGCAGGGTGCACTTAGTTTGCAAAGTCATTGTGATGCAGACATGGCAGGTGACTTGGACACTCGTAGGTCCACCAGCGGGTATGTCTTTATAGTTGTTGGTGGGGCTGTTTCTTGGTGTTTCAAGTTGTAGAACATTGCTGCACTGAGTACCACTGAAGTTGAATACATATCAGCTATTGAAGCTTCTAAGGAAGCTATATGGTTGAGCAGACTTGCAGAGGATCTTGGCATGTCTATGGGTACTGCAATTTTGGGATGTGATAGCCAGAATGCTGTGTATCTTGCTAAGAATGCCATGTATCACTCGCACAAAGCATATAGATGTGCTATATCACTTCATCAGACAGATTTTGGAAGATGGTCAAATCACATTGACCAAGATCAAAACACAAGACAACCCTGCAGATGTTCTCACTAAAATTCTAAGCAAAGCTCAGCATGAGCATTGCATCCGACTAGTGGGAGTTGGTTAGAGGTTCACTTCGGACCTTTAAGTGGGAGGTTGTTGGGATAAAGGCCTGGTTTAACCTCCATGTATAGTACACGCACATTATTTAGCTGTACATGTGAATGCACCCTTATGTGCCCTAACTATAAATACATTTTATTCTTTGTGTACCAACACATTTTGTTGGTACACTCATATCGCATCGTATTTTCACTCTGCTCTCACTCTCTCCAGCTGTCACACTCTCACGCTCGCTCTCCTTGAACTTCTGTGACTCTCAGCTGAGCTCCACAACAACTCTTGATCCTCACGCGCACCCGTCATCAGTTTTACAGGATAGGATTGAAATATATACACTGTAAGAAACGACTTGTTTAAGACACCAGATACATAGATTTGTAGGGGTCTGAAAAGTTTGTAAGATGTGTTCTTGTCTCTAGTAAAAGAGTGAGCTGAATTTGCACTATTTTCTTGCTACTCATTTCCTTGCTGGAGTAACCTTTGATTCTATCATGAATGGTGCAAAATGCAGGTTTCAGGCCAAGTTGCAAGCAAACCTCATGTATCTGGCTGCTGTGGCTGATGCACAACCTCAACCACCAACTGTGCATCCTCAGGTTCTATTAAAACAAGTTCTTTAGAACTAGGATGTCAAGTTCTTAGATTAAGATTGATGGAACTAGGATGTTAAGTTCACAGATTAAGATTGATGGATCAATGTCCTTGAGTGCACTCAGAGTTGATGTGGTGCATAGAGTAGGCACCAGTCACTGAAAGACATTCCTTTTATGCATGCTGTACAGTCAGGAGCAGCACCAGGTTTGCAATCAGGAGCACCATATGCAGCTCATCCTCAAGTACAACAGCAAATGGCACAACAACAATTCATGGCCGGAAGGAGTTCTGTCCAATATACTACACAGCAGGTTTCAGCCTTACATCAAGCCCAACAGCAACTTCAGCAGCAGGCAATGCATGGACAGCATGGGATGAATGCAATGGGAAATGTGAACTTTCAGATGAACCCTACAGAATCTGGCATGACAGCAAACAATTCTCTGACTTCACGAAGTTATATGGATTTGGCACGGGGTGGGAAAAGTGAAAACATGCAAGGCAATAGAGGTTTGGGTACAGATATGCGCCTAGGCAGTAGGCCAGACATAATGTTAGGTTCTGAAGCTGGGGGTCATCCAGGTGGTGGCAATGGTAATGGAGCTGCAGTACGGCATGCTACTGATGAGACAGGACCATCATATTTCAAGGTGGCTGAGGACAACAGGACCTAAATGTAGTATCAAGTTGTCCCCACTTATGCATGCACATGCATTTCTTCACATCAGCCTACCTCAAAGTTTTTTGTCTCGTGTGTTTGTTCGGCCACTGCCTTGTTCAGCCATAAGATGAGGGCTAAAAGAGGTGAAATGTTACAGGTAAGGTTTTTCTTGTGGAAAAAGTTTGGAACAGGCTGATTTTATCTAAAGACTACTAGCTACTTTGACTTAAGCACCAAGTGCAATGAAATTAGATGCTCACCATTCTTGTAGGAAGGTTTTCGATTGTGTGCACTGGGTTTAGTTGGGTGGAGTGAGCTCAAACAAACAAAGTCGTGTATTATGAAGAAGCTTAGATTCTACTTTAGCATAATGAAGGAACGAAAATACTTCCTAAAAGTAATTTCATCAAGATCTTCTGATTGGCAACGATCATAAATATCAGTTAAGGTATGTAGAGCGAAGGAATGTTTCTCCTTAGTTGTGAGCTTTCAATATACAGACATCTCGCATGGTTGTGGATAAGGGCCATGCTCTGGTTTTTAACATAGAGCACAAAAAATAATGTTTGAAGGTGTTGGCTTTTCTTTCAAAAGTTTGTGAAAGCTTCAAGACTGAGACGCAATCACAATGAGTTTAATTCTGGTCTCCAGAGCAAATAGAAGCCTATCTTGCATTCAGTGTAAGAAATATGGCAATTTCTTTAGGGCATTCTTCATCAAGCATAATTTATTCCATCACAAAGTGGTGCATCAAATGTAGCAATTGTCTAAAAGATAGTAAGCTTTTATGGTATGTTTTCTTTGAGTTTGGACCTTGTCCCAAAGATGATGGCCCAGCAATTTAAACTTGGGACTCCTAATTGTGAGGCTCTGGGTATTAGATGCATCACATGGTTGGGCACTTATATTCACATAGTGTATTTGTGAAAGGTTAGGCTATTGCCCACTTGAGCCTCATTTGTCCTCCTTAGTAGGGTCATCGAGGATGTGCGCATAGGGGCAATGCCCACTCTCATTGAATATTTGGAGGGGAGGCACTTGTTATCCGTGTTGACTACCTTTTGGTAAGAAATATTAGGAGTAACCATAGCTTAGTGATTATATTGATTTTTTGTGATTTTTATTGATTTGGTGGATAACAAAATACTAATCATGACTTCAAATTGCTAGAATTCACATTCAAATGATTGACTCACAAGGGATAACATTATTGAGGGTGGGCCGATAGGATGTAGTGGTAGTAGATTAATTTTGGAGAAGAGGTAGTGTTGGTGAGTGGTACATCAAGGTCTATGATGATGATCAAAATTCAACATTTTATTTCTATTGGGTTGGTGTCGGGGGGCGGGGGGTAGAAAGGGGATGGAAATAGATGCCAACCAACAACATAATCTTGTAGGAAGCAATCATAAGGCATATTGTCTCAACTGGTGACTAGCCATACCTCAACCATGTGAGAATGCACTTATAAAGGTTGGTAGTAGTTTACACACACTTGTCTTTGAGCTAACTAGCAACAACTTGAAACCCTTGACATAATCCTCGCTAAGGAGGCTTGATTTGTTATAAACACATGCACCTTATCTTGTAGACTATCATGATAGGAAAGTTGCTCTATGGATTAGCATCCAAGTCTCGTGCTTCATTAAGTGTGTATGGTACCACATAGGGAGTTCTAAGAGGTGGGGATAACCCTAGGGTTGCTACAATGGAGATATGGTTGGAATTGGCATTTGGCTCCTACAAGGCGGTCCCATTTATTTGTCAAGGAGACGGAAGGTGGGCTCATGATTGCCTCATTTCTGTGCGGAGATGGTGGCATCCATGATATAGGTAATAGGAAGGGGATTAATGTTAAACATGCAACTCTTGTTGTTGTAGCCTTTATGCAAAGATCATTAGCCATTTTAAGCCAAGGGAGTGTGAGTTGATTAGAGTAAGGACTTGAATGAAGTCTTGGCTCATTGAAGGAACAAAGTGGCAAAGTGATCCGATGCTACTTTGTATCGCCTTCTTGAGGATATATTTCATTCCCCTATGATTGGTAGCCATTTTTTCCAATTAGAAGGCCTAGTGTTTGCCCTCATATTTGCAAGACTTTTGCTTTTCTAAACATTGGACCATAACTTGTGTCTTTGAAAAAGGATTACAAATTTTCCATAAGGATTATTACAAATATTCCAATTAGAAGGCCTAGTGTTTGCCCTCATAGGTAATAGGAAGGGGATTAATGTTAAACATGCAACTCTTGTTGTTGTAGCCTTTATGCAAAGATCATTAGCCATTTTAAGCCAAGGGAGTGTGAGTTGATTAGAGCAAGGACTTGAATGAAGTCTTGGCTCATCGAAGGAACAAAGTGGCAAAGTGATCCGATGCTACTTTGTATCGCCTTCTTGAGGATATATTTCATTCCCCTATGATTGGTAGCCATTTTTTCCAATTAGAAGGCCTAGTGTTTGCCCTCATATTTGCAAGACTTTTGCTTTTCTAAACATTGGACCATAACTTGTGTCTTTGAAAAAGGATTACAAATTTTCCATAAGGATTATTACAAATATTCCAATTAGAAGGCCTAGTGTTTGCCCTCATAGGTAATAGGAAGGGGATTAATGTTAAACATGCAACTCTTGTTGTTGTAGCCTTTATGCAAAGATCATTAGCCATTTTAAGCCAAGGGAGTGTGAGTTGATTAGAGCAAGGACTTGAATGAAGTCTTGGCTCATCGAAGGAACAAAGTGGCAAAGTGATCCGATGCTACTTTGTATCGCCTTCTTGAGGATATATTTCATTCCCCTATGATTGGTAGCCATTTTTTCCAATTAGAAGGCCTAGTGTTTGCCCTCATATTTGCAAGACTTTTGCTTTTCTAAACATTGGACCATAACTTGTGTCTTTGAAAAAGGATTACAAATTTTCCATAAGGATTATTACAAATATTCCAATTAGAAGGCCTAGTGTTTGCCCTCATAGGTAATAGGAAGGGGATTAATGTTAAACATGCAACTCTTGTTGTTGTAGCCTTTATGCAAAGATCATTAGCCATTTTAAGCCAAGGGAGTGTGAGTTGATTAGAGCAAGGACTTGAATGAAGTCTTGGCGCATCGAAGGAACAAAGTGGCAAAGTGATCCAATGCTACTTTGTATCGCCTTCTTGAGGATATATTTCATTCCCCTATGATTGGTAGCCATTTTTTTCCAATTAGAAGGCCTAGTGTTTGCCCTCATATTTGCAAGACTTTTGCTTTTCTAAACATTGGACCATAACTTGTGTCTTTGAAAAAGGATCACAAATTTTCCATAAGGATTATTACAAATATTCCAATTAGAAGGCCTAGTGTTTGCCCTCATAGGTAATAGGAAGGGGATTAATGTTAAACATGCAACTCGTTGTTGTAGCCTTTATGCAAAGATCATTAGCCATTTTAAGCCAAGGGAGTGTGAGTTGATTAGAGCAAGGACTTGAATGAAGTCTTGGCTCATCGAAGGAACAAAGTGGCAAAGTGATCCAATGCTACTTTGTATCGCCTTCTTGAGGATATATTTCATTCCCCTATGATTGGTAGCCATTTTTTCCAATTAGAAGGCCTAGTGTTTGCCCTCATATTTGCAAGACTTTTGCTTTTCTAAACATTGGACCATAACTTGTGTCTTTGAAAAAGGATCACAAATTTTCCATAAGGATTATTACAAAGATTGAAGTAGCCATGATGCTTGGATGGAGGTAATACCAAATATGAAAAACGTATAGTTCATTTTGCTAATTGATGGAGTTGATGGTAGGTGTGTATGAGGCAGTCTGTGCAAGTAGACAAGTTAGCCTAATTGCTACCTCTTTATCCTCCTATACCTTCTCTTTTCACTTCCCTTGCTAAGAAAATGTGCTCCAAAAGAGTCTGATGCAAGATCATGATAAGCAAAGAACCTAATGGGTATGCTTCTCATTCCATCATGTTTGGTATGAGAAGATACATGCATACTTGATAGCACATGGTTTTCAAAATAGTCCCAGTCAGAGCACATTATATATCAGACATGAGGGTAATGTGCCTCTGATCATTGTGGTTTATGTTGATGACATCCTACTCTGCTAGTCCTAATGGGATACACATTGCGAAATTTAAGGCTGAGTTGAATTCAAATTTTGACACGTCCAATTAGGGTCTATTGCATCATTATTTGGCCATTAAATAAGCAGTGTGGTGGATTATTTGGCCATTAAATTTAAGTAGTGTGATGGAGGTATCGCTTTGTGTCAAACAAAGTATGTTGAGTCAACATTGTAGATATGTTATTGTTAATCTACTTGAGGTTGTCATTGTTGTTTGGGCTTGAAATTTTTTGAGGATATGTAATGATAGGTTAGGTTCTACTAGTTGAATTCAAGTTTCATTGGAATTGTTGTCTCAAAGCATGGTGGTATGCTAAGCCCATGAAATTGGTAGTCATGTAAATTATTAAATTTTTCAGTTGAAGCAAGATATTGTTAAGTAGAGAGAATAAAGGGGTGCATCCTCCACTCAAGGGAGATGGGAAGATAATTGTGGGCTACCGTTTGGGGAAACCAATAGTTGTATCTCTTGCCTTTTCAATGGCACCATCATTAATGGAATCTAGCAAGTGTGCACATTTGCAAATCTCTCTCTTTCTCTCATAGCACCCTTCTACAACGATTATGGATAGAGAGCATTAGAATTCTGAGCATGGTATCAAAGCGTGATGCATTGCCTCTATCTTTGTAAGCTTCAATCATCTTTAGTGCCTCTCAATCACATTGATACTAGCTCTATCTAGCCATAGGTACAGAAATCAATCCATTTCTCAAGCTATAAACATCAATCTATAGGCCATAGTGCTCCTCTAGAAGTTAACACATTGGCCACAAGAGGCATTACTATCTCCAAAATTTGCGCATCAAGGGTGACAGTGAAGGCCTCAAACCTCCAACATATTGTTGGATAGCCATAGTCGTTACAAGTAACTTTGTGGTTTTTTAGATCTCAACATGCTAGTCCATGAATATTAGAGTTAATATCTCAAAAGAAAGACCTAATATAGGCACCTTAAAGCCCCACAATATAGGCAAACTTCTTTGAGCACTCTATTGTACCAATAGGGTTTTAGAAAGACGCCTATCCATTTTGGAAGCTAGTCATATTGCCATATCTTCTCTTGTAGTAGGAATCTCCTGTTGCCTTCACATGGCTTGAAATTTGTGAAATGAAGGCAACATTTTGATGAAAATTTTGAGGTGGGGAAGCAAGAGAGGAGCAACAATAAGTATAGCCAATTAGTCCTCAATCAATTAGTTGTTCTTATCCAACCTCCATAAGAAATTTGAAAAAAATTAGGGTTTGTTATTGTTTTATCTTAGAGTTTGGAGGTTGAGATAGGGTTTCAAAGGGCCTAAGTTTTTGTGTGTCCAAAGGATTTTTGGAAGTAATAATACTCAATATTAAGAGCCTACAATATTTGCTCAAGGTGGTTAAGAGCACAATCTAGAAGATAGGCATCTTTAGATTCACAAGGCATATCGTATGAGATTAATGTCGATGCAATGCGAGAAGCACATGGTTTATTGCATTATCAGTCATGATTACCCTAGAGAAGGTCCTTTAAAGGGAGCGAGACCTTTTCCAATATTTACACTTGATTAACCACTTTTGTCAGCACTCTTATGATTTGAAAGATGCCTCAAGGATATACCCAAGGATCAAACTCACACAATGCTCAAATTGGTGTTGACCTACTTGTTATTAGTATCATAGTTATTATTATATTTATTTAAAGAAGTTAAAATATTGAAATCATGTTTGGCTTTGTTTTGATCGAGCTATTGTTAAAAATGGCTTCAAACCTCTTTGTTATTTTACTGGTGTGGTAATTATATGATTGTTCCCTTCTTAAGCTCATCGTCAACATTATTTCCTACCCTTCTTTTCTTGTGGGATATGATGTGTTTGGATTGCTTACTATTAGCAAGAAGAACCAGTACATCTCATATCCTCAATGTTTAATGGATCGGTTTGTGGTGGTCCTTGGTTTTGAGACAAGTGTAATCTAAAGTTGCATGCTGAAAGCACATAAGTAGCACCTCGGATTGTTAGGGGCGTTCGGAAGTAATGAATCAAATAGCGTTTTCAATCTAGGTCCAACATCTTTTTCTTAGGCGATGTGACAAATTAAGATGGCGGTTTTCGGTCAAGCAAATCATATGTTGTAGTTTCTCGACGGGTGAAAAGAAGGTGGTGGAGTTTTCATAAGCCTCAAATTTAAAAATTATATGAACACATCCGTTGCCAGTCAACAAAGCGCCCGTGGCCTAATGGATAAGGCATTTGACTTCTAATCAAGGGATTGTGGGTTCGAGTCCCACCGGGCGTGACATGAAATTCTAAATTATTTGGATCAGTATTGAGATCTACTAGATGTGCGACTAAAGTTTTTTGCCGAATGAAAAGTTGGGAAGACTAATAAATGTGACCACATAAATGTTGGGAAGACTAATAAATGTGACCACATAATCTTTAAACCGTGTTAACCCTCCCTTTAGTTGCTCACGGCTCATTCTAAGATCCAATAGCTTTATCAAATATTTGATAGGTTAGTAAAAAGTTACTTCCAACAAATATTCGATAGGCTACTAAAAAGTTGAAAAATTAATAAATGTAACAACATTTTTGTCAAATATTTGTTTAAATTGTGACTAAATCTATTTGTTTAAAATTTTCAAGTTAGCAAAAAGTTAGCATATTAATAAATTGGAGACTTCACGATGTAAATGCAAAAAAGTAGTATTTATGTATATTGTAGAATGCTTAGAAATAGGTGGGCTAAAAGATCCTTCACTTCTATTATTTATTGTTCTCTTATACAATAAAATAACTTATCGAGTTTATCCAAGAAACAAATTACAACCAAATTCTATTACGCCACATATATTAGTCGGATGGCTTATCTCAACAATACCTCACACGGGCATTTAAAAGGGAGGAGTGTTAGGATCAATAGCTAAAAGGAGGGAACTTTTTGGATCAATTTGGATCGTTCATCAAAATGTCAAATTGTGTAAGTAAATTAGGATGTGTAAGTCAACTAGGACATTCGATAAATTAGCATTTGGAAAAATGGAGTTATAAGAATAAACAAGTTAAAAGTAGCTTTCATAACATACGCATACTATATGGTCTAAATGGACCATATACTCGTTAAATGTTTTAAACCTTTCTTTAAATGCTTAGGACTCATTTTAAAACTTTAAACAATTTCATCAAATATTTATTTAATTTGTGACTAAATTTATCTTCTAAAAAATTATAAGTCATTGAGAAGTTGAAAGGTTTAAATTGGAGGCTTTGGGATATAAATGCAAAAATATAATATTTATGTATATTATAGAATGCTTAGAATAAGTGTGGAGAAAAATGCCATTCTCTTTTGTTATTTATTATTATATGTTATATAATCAAAAAAATTATTAAGTTCGACCAAGAAATATATTACAATTGAAATTTGTTATGCTACGTGTCCCTCCTGTTGTAGTATTAGAACTAAATAAAATACTTAATCCCAAAACCAAACGAGTTTCTAAAATATCTTTAATTAATATATACTCACTCAAACATATTAAAAACAATGAAAAAGAATCTAAAACCTTAAAGATCACACCAAAAAACTCACTTCAATGCCCCCCCCCCCCCCCCCCCCCCCCCCAAAAAAAAGAAAAGTCATTAAACACTCAATAGCTAGACCCATGCTAGAGAATAGTATCATAGTATGAGACTTGACGGTTTACAATCTAGAAGAGGTCTTCTTGAAGTCTAAATTTTGTTCTCTAGAAAAAACATGAATTTGGTGAATGGGAAGTTCTCTATGCTTGCAAATTGAATAAGGAAGAGGTGAGAGTTATGAGAATGAGGGACATGGAGTCTTATGTATATAAGGTCTGAGATAAGAGTATCTTTACACATGACCATTAAAATAATAATAATTAAAGATGTTAAAAATCAAATTATCTACAAAACAAAAAAATCTAGTGGGTTAGCAAAATATATTTTATTATTCTTCATTTCAAGTCCATAATCAAATTGTATATGAATCTCAACTCAATGCAAATCTATAGTTGCCACCTATGAGGGTCTCCTTTATTCCCTTTTCCACTTGGAAGAAAATAAAAATTATTATGCGAGCATCAAAACGTAACAAATCATTGACAAACATATATAAACAAACCTTTCTACATCTAAGTCGAATGCTAAAATGATTAGTGCCCACACTCCCTATCAAAGTTAGATGTTCATGCACATTTAATAAGCTCCAATACTAGTTCATTGAGACTTTCTTTACTAACCCATTTGGCATATGAATTTCATTGTGGACCCTCATCTTAATTGGACTCTAAAGAGATATACTTACCTTTTTTCTTTATCCACCATTCATAATGGACATGGATGTATAGTAAAAAATGTACATTCAAGCAATGAAATGCAATGCTAGTCTAGGTATTCTACATGAGCACAGATCACCTCTATGCACACTATACACATTATCCCAAATAGACGCGATGAACTCTTCACCTATAACTTTATAAACTGACAAATGAGGATGATAATGTGGATTAGTAGCTTTGAAAAAATATTAAAAAAATATAAATTAGCCACTCAATTGAGTTGAATGCCAAGCAAAGAAGAAGTTCAAGAGCACCATATGGATTTAAAGATATAAACACTTTTTTTAAATTAATGCTTTATAGTTGAGAGGGCTTTGTGAAAATTTTCCATCCATTAAGATTTTGCCTACATCAATATACAAAGCTTCAAACATTCTTTCCTCTATTAAATTTGATGAAAAAAAATTGTAAGTAGAGAAGATATATATAATAGATAAAATTCCTGAGTGCAAAGTAACATGACTAAGAAATCGAGTATTGCAAAATTACAAAATGACTTACAATTAGACGGGAATACATGCCACATATCATGGGGACACACTTCAAATCTTTTCCACTGTATACATGTTGTACTAATATAAGTAGAATACCATCTCTAACCTCTTTCAACCCAAGAAATCTACATTTCCAATAATTTTCCAATAACTCAAGATTTCCTACTCAAAGAGGGTCTATTGCTCTTGTTGTAGATGCATGAATCTTTCTTGAATGTTAATCCTATCCATTGTCTATGCTTTCCCTTTATATTATGAACATAAAAAGCATTGACAAAATCTTAAGGATGTCATTGATGACTTGTAGATGCCATCAAAATGACTTTAGGGGGAAGAAGAAACTTATAATCTTGCGAAGGAAGAAAGAAAGGAGCTGACTAAAACAAAGGGATGAAAGGTAACTATGAAGCACCAAATGACAATGTGGACTTTATGGTTATGGCTATGGTTGTAGAAAGAAGGATGTATTGACAAGATTTGATAGATGGATTTGTAGAGTGGAGAGGGGGAATGCTGAAAAAAGAAGCATTTCTCATAAAAATATAGAAAACAATCTTTCATTTGACTATACACAATATGAAATGAGTTTTTTAAAAGGAAAAAGGAGCCATTTGAGAGAGGATGAAAAAAAAAAATCAACTTTTGCTTCTCTCACTTTTGGATGCCTTGTGGGGCTTATCTAAGATGGGGGCCACATTGTTAGAGGTAAAGTTTTTTTTTTTTTGGTTTCAAAATAGGGGGACAAGCTTGCTTGTAGTGGGTCCAAGGTGAAAAAGGGAGTGGATAAAATTTACACACTACTTCTCTCCCATTGGTCCACCTCAAATCTCTTGTCATGAATAAAGTCATTAATTCCTAAGCTAAATGGCCTTTTTTATGTCCAGACTTCTACCAATGACATCTCCTTTAACATCTTCATGCTCTCCACCATTTGGGTGCACTAAGTCTGTTGGGGGTAAAGGCGCCTCTGCCTAGCCGCCCGTGTATTACTACATTGACAGTCAAGCACCAAATGACAATGTGGACTTTATGGTTATGGCTATGGTTGTAGAAGGAAGGATGTATTGGCAAGATTTGATAGATGGATTTGTAGAGTGGAGAGAGGAAATGCTAAAAAAAGAAGCATTTCTCATAAAAATATAGAAAACAATCTTTCATTTGACTATACACAATATGAAATGAGTTTTTTAAAAGAAAAAAGGATCCTTTTGAGAGAGGATGAAAAAAAAAAAAATCAACTTTTGCTTCTCTCACTTTTGGATGTCTTGTGGGGCTTATCTAAGATGGGGGCCACATTGTTAGAGGTAAAGTTTTTTTTTTGGTTTCAAAATAGGGGGACAAGCTTGCTTGTAGTGGGTCCATGGTGAAAAAGGGAGTGGATAAAATTTACACACTACTTCTCTCCCATTGGTCCACCTCAAATCTCTTGTCATGAATAAAGTCATTAATTCCTAAGCTAAATGGCCTTTTTTATGTCCAGACTTCTACCAATGACATATCCTTTAACATCTTCATGCTCTCCACCATTTGGGTGCACCAAGTCTGTTGGGGGTAAAGGCGCCTCTGCTTAGCCGCCCGTATATTACTACACTAACAGTCACCGCCACCACTGCACACTGCAGGTGGCGGGTGCCCATCACCGTCACTTTATTCTTTATTCTTTTAGTGACAGTTTGAATAAAGGAAGGCCCGGTCACACATTGTGACTGTTGGAGTTCCCATTTCTAGTCTCTCCCTTTCTTGCTCTTGCTCTCCCGCCATAGCTCTCGAGTCCAACCTTCGATCCGTCGCTCCCTTTTAACTGGTATCACAGCTTTGCTTTCCGACTCTTGAGCTTGGTTTGCGGCATTCTTAGCATCCCATCGACTCCCTATTTGCATTGGGTCTCCTTCTCGGCAGCCATATCCGACTCCTTCGAGCTCCCGTCACTCCCCGTCTTCTCGAGCACCTTCTCGGCATTGTTGGGTACCTTCAGGGCATTACATCAGAGGTATATGATCATTTTCTTCAGGGTTTACTTCAGTTCTCAGGTCTCATAGGCTGTAAAAAAGATTGGGGTAGCCACCATTGAAGCTCCCTTGCTTCATATCTCACTTGCCTTTGAACAAGACTTGCTGGAGCTTGTTTGAGGCCTTCCTTGGCTTTAAACGGATCCCTCTAAAGCTTGGCCACCATTTTTTGTAGCCCCAGGACCAGCATTTATAGTTGGCAGAATCACACAGCCCTCCCATATATGTCTTCAGCATTGACAGTCACAATAGTAGCTCTCCCCCTCCATTGGCACTTGGAAAGGCTCCATTTTGGGCATATGAACATGCTTTGATGCTTGGTTTTGATGGTTGATGCGTTGGCATAGCATTTGGACAGATTTAACATTGTTTTGGGTTGATGCCCGGATGTTAGGGGAATGTATGCCTATTGTTTGGCAACCAGTTGGAGCTGATTTTGGTGCTGAAATTCTCAGTTTTGAACAATAAATCACTGCTGTACATAGTTGGGTTGAAGTTATTTTACTCATGTACACTTATGCCTATGCTTTTCGGGCTATGTTTCGGACATATATGGTGATGTATTGGCACTTGGGGCTCGACATAGAGCTTGGTTTTGATTCGGGATCGTTGATTGAGCTTGAGCTCGCTTTGCAAAGCATTTGGATGCTACATACGGATGCTCTACCGCCTACATGTTCGGGATGTACTATTGATGTATTGTCTTGGACTTATGTCATTGGCACTGTGTCTTGCCTTGGCTTGAGCTCTTGAGCTCGTACATACAACTTTTGTGCTAGTGGGAGCATTCTTGAATGCTTATCAGACATTGAGCAGGTGGTACTTTTATGCATTGAGCCGTTACATGCTATTGAGCAGTTATAGACACTTGAGACTTTGGGAATTTTTACCTTTTGGGATGATACATCATATGTCTTGGTTTACTGTATGCTTATGAGCTAAGTCTCAATTTCGGATGCGTATCTTTGTGAACTGACACCTACTTGTGTCAAGTTTTGGTAGTGGCAGGAACACTTTGCCCCGTTGCTTGGGGGGCGTGCCTACTCACTGGCAAATGTTTGTATGACATACTTGGGTGTTGGATTCAGGCTTATCGACCATCATATGCTTATGCTATGCCCGCATGATGCCGGCTTTGGTCTTGGTAGTATTTATCTGATTGCCTTGGGATCCGATTTTGGCACTGTTAGCTCTCTTTTACTAAAATCTGAAATTTATTACAGCAAGCATATATGTATGGACTGACATGGATTTTTCATACTGAAACACTCTGAAATGATGTACTTTCACTAGTACTTGGTGGGAAACAGCTTTGGTTCCACTTTCTTCGCTATTTTTCCTCGATTTTGGTGATTTTTTGGTCATTTTCTGCAGTAAACAACAAGCAGTTTTGAACTGTCTGCAGTCTTCCAGCCTGCATTATAGCGAGTTCGTCCCTGATCATGCTATTTTCAACATCACTAAGCTTGACGGTACGAATTACTCTTATTGGAAGAAATAGATTTGGCAGGTGTTGGTGCAGAAATTGCAGATCAAACCTTTGAGGTTAAGCGGACATCCGCGTGCAACTATGCTAGATGAGGAATGGCTTGAGCTTGATGAGTTATGCAAGTCCACTATTGTATTGTCTCTCACAGAACACGTTCACTATAATGTCTTTGAGGAAGAATAGAGTGCATGGAAGTTGTGGGAAAAGATCAAAAATCTCTATGACAAGAAAAGTCCAGTGAGTTAGATGTATTGGCTGAAGCAGCTTATGGATCTGTGCATGAAGGAGAATGTGACTATGTTTACTCACTTGAGCCAGTTCCATGCTATACTCAAGAAGTTGACTTCGCAGGACATCACTTTTGCAGAGGATGCCACTTCTCTTTTCTTGCTTGGTACTCCTAATGAGTCATGGGATGTATTCGGCACTGCATTATGTGCCTCTACTGCTACCTTGAAATTATCTAATGTTGAGAGTGCTCTTCTGCAGGAAGAGGTTAACCGTAAGAATTTGGATGCCTCTCGTGTGTCTCATGCTATGATAGTTAGAGGCAGGAATGATGGATATGGAAAGCATGGCAGTGGTAGTGTCTGTGGACGGGATTCTCAGAAATCTCGGTCCAAGTCTTGTGGGAAGTCACGTAGCGAATCCCGTGGTAGGAATGCACATGTTACTTGTCACCATTGTGGAAAAAAGGGCCATATTAGGCCACAATGCCATGAATTGTGCAATGAAAGGTGCAGAGATAAGGGGAAAGACAAAGTGCAGGATAAGTCTTCTGATCGCAGCATAGTACCTGCAAAGTCCAGTGTTAAAATTGAAGAGATCAATGTTATGCAGCCTGAGAATGTTGATGATGATGATTATATCCTAGCAGCTTTTTCTAGTGCTTCGCAGATGACAGAGATACACTCTATGTATGCACAGTGTTGGCTCTTGGACTCAGGTGTGCGTCCTTTCATGTGACACCTTGCCGAGAGTGGTTTCATTCATATCGTACTGTTTCGGGTTCTGTGCGCTTGGGTGAGGACAGCTCTCTTGATATTGTGGGCATTGATGATGTTAGGCTACAGTTTCCTTCAGGCAGCAGTTTTGTTATGTAGGATGTACGTCATGTACCTACTTTGACACGTAGTCTCATGTCAGCTGGACAGCTTGATGATGCATGATATCATGTATGTTTTGGAGACTCTGCATGGAAGATCACTCGTGGGGCAGACTTGTATCTCTTTGGCATGCCCGTTTGGGCCTCACAAGTCTGCCCCACGAGTATCTCTTTGGCATGCCCGTTTGGGCCATATGTATTTGAAGGGAATGAAAATGCTTTCTGGTTTGCAGTACTTACCGCCCCTTGATTATACATGTTTTGATTCATGTGAGCATTGTCTTTATGGCAGGCAGAGTAGGTCTATGCATAAGAAGTCTGGTAGGCCACGCATGAGTGAGCCCTTAGCATTGGTACATTCGGATATCTGTGGGTCCATGTCTATGGATAGTGCCAAGTATTTTGTTACTTTCATAGGTGATTTTTCACGAAAAGTTTGGGCTTATCCCATTAAGCTGAAATTCGATGTCTTGGCTGTGTTTCAGAGATGGCTTGCATTGGTTGAGAACCAGTCTGGGTATAGGCCAAAATGCCTGAGGACAGATAATGGGTGTGAGTATGTCTCACGTGCTTTTGAGCAGTTATGTGATAAGAGGAGTATTAAGCGTCCGTTGAACACCCCCTACACCTCCCCCAGAATGGTTTGGCAAAGCGGATGAATAGAACCATCCAGGAGCTTGTATGTGTAGTATGCTTAACCACGTAGGCCTACCATAGAGCTTTTGGGCTGAGGCCGTTAGTATAGCTGTGCATATCATAAATAGATCACCTTCTAGTGGTTTGGATTTTCAGGTTGCCGAGGAGGTATGGACTAGAAAACCTCCCTCTTATGCGCATCTCCGTGTCTTTGGATGTGAGGCATTTTGCCATGTGCCCAGGGACAAGAGAAGTAAGCTGGATCCTAAGAGTGTCAAATGCATTTTCCTTGGTTATGGGGATGTAGGCAAGATGGGTTACCATCTCTCGGATTTGCAGGTGCGAAAAGTCATCCGTAGTCATGATGTAGTCTTTCATGAAGACAAGATGCATAGGCAGCCTGAGAGAGTTGTTGAGATCTGTAGGGTCATATTTTAAGAGGAGCCAAGAGCTCCCGCACAGCCAGTTGGATAGCCTATAGCTGTAGCAGATGCTCATGGTCAGGGTGTTGGACAGGCAGCTGGCAGGCAGTAGAGCCTGTCGTGAGACGGTCTACTAGAGATAGACGTCCACCTGATAGATTTCAGCCCTCGATACATTATGTCTTGGTTATAGATGCAAGAGAGCCTTTCACCTATGATGAGGCTATGCGCAGGGGTGACAGTCACTCCTAGGAGAGGGCTATGCAGTCTGAGATAGACTCCCTGCATAAGAATGATACTTGGGATTTGGTTTCCTTGCCTACGGGCAAGGAGGCTTTGCCATGCAAGTGGGTGTACAAGCTAAAAAGTGCCCCTGGACACCCCAAGCCAGCATACAAGGCTAGATTGGTAGCAAAGGGTTTTAAGCAAGAGCATGGTGTGGACTTTGACGAGATCTTTTCTCTTGTGGTTAAGATGACCACCCTGCGCTTAGTCTTGGCTTTGGTTGCTCAGCTTGATTTGGATTTATACCAGATGGATGTCAAGACGGCTTTCTTACATGGGGACTTACATGATGAGATTTATATGGAGCAACCTAAGGGCTTTGCAGAACCTGGCAAGTAGCACCTAGTGTGCAAATTGAAGAAAAGTCTTTATGGCTTGAAACAGGCACCTAGGGAGTGGTATCATAAGTTTGATGCCTTTATGCAGCCGCCGCAGGGCTACAGCCGGAGTGCTATGGATTCGTGTCTTTACACGAAGAAAGCCCGTGATGGTTCTTTATTGATTTTGGTACTCTATGTGGATGATATGCTGATAGAGCAGGGAAAGCTCATGATGAGCTAGATGCTCTTAAGGCTCAGCTCAAGAAGGGCTTTGAGATAAAAGATCTAGGACATGCCGCTCACATACTTGGTATGCGCATTAGACGCGATAGGCATCAGGGACTCCTCTACTTGTCAGAGAGGGAGTACATTTATAAAGTCCTTGAGCACTTCCGCATGCAGGACGTAAAGCCTATTGGTTGTCCATTGCCTTCTTATGTGAAGGTATCATAGGCTGATTGTCCGTAGACAGATGAGCAGAGGGTTGAGATGGCCAAGATTCCCTATGCATCCGCAATGGGCAGTCTTATATATGCCATGATAGCCACTCGTCCAGATATTGCCTTTGCAGTTGGTGTTGTGGCACGCTATATGGCTACACCTGGCAAGAAGCATTGGGATGCCATGAAGGGTATCATGAGGTACCTGAAGGGCATTGCAGATATGTGCATATGCTATGGCAGCCAGGATACAGGAGTCGTGGGGTACACTGACTCTGATTATGCAGGACATGCAGATAGTAGGAAGTCCACTTCCGGCTATGTATTCACTTATGCTGGAGGTGCTGTTTCTTGGATGATGCTATCCCTACACTGCATTCGAATTCTATGAGTTCTATTCAGTTAGCCAAGAATCCGGTCTTCCATGCGAAGATGAAACACATTGAGATGAGGTATCACTTCATACGTGGGGTCATCGAGGACAAGTCTATTGATCTTGTCAAGATCTCGACTGACCAGAATCCTGCAGATCTACTCACAAAAAGCTTCTCTACAGAGCGGTTTGCCTTCCTCAGGAGGTTGATGGGCGTGGGATGAGATGACGTCTTTCCTCATCCTGTTGTACATGTGTACATGTTGTACTATCTTTTTTCTTTTTCTTTTCACTCCTCATTGTGGCAGATTCACCTTTAAGTGGGAGGTTATTGGGGATAAAGGCGACTCTGCCTAGCCGCCCGTGTATTACTACACTGACAGTCACTGCCACTGCACATTGCAGGTGGCCGGTGCCCGTCACCGTCACTTTATTCTTTATTCTTTTAGTGACAGTTTGAATAAAGAAAGGCCCGGTCACACATTGTGACTGTTGGAGTTCCCATTTCTAGTCTCTCCCTTTCTTGCTCTTGCTCTCCCGCCATAGCTCTCGAGTCCAACCTTGGATCCGTCACTCCCTTTCAAAGTCTTAGTTTTTTTCATTATAGCCACAAAATCATCTTCATCTACTAGCTCCATGAGAGCTAAAAACAAGGGTGGAAAGAAGTGGGGTAGGCCATCTAGTTCTAGTGATATCATATAAGAGTAGAGGAAAATGCAAGAGTTGATTTATGGCACATTAGACTAGCTCTATTACTACCAAGGCTATTTAATGATAATCCACATTACTCCATTAGGCCCTCCAAGGGTTGCAACTTCACTTTCTAGGTCCAGCTCACACGGTAAGATCATGTGGAGTTGCACCAATATCATAGTAGCTTCATGATGATATTTGTGTCCCCACATGCAAGGTATTTCTATAGCCATGGATTGATTGGAAAAAAGATTCCTCTCACATAAGGATAGCCACATACAAAAAGATGGATTAAGAGGGTGTGGAAAGGTACACCATCCAATCGATAAACATCTTTCTGTCAAAGCTACTAGTATATATCAAATTGCCCCTTAGGGGTAGATATTCCAAAATGTTCCCTATCTATCCAATGACATGCCTTTTGTGTAAGAATTCAAAGAAACGATTGTCCTAAAAATTGCTTTTGTTAGAGGCAACCTAAAAATTGATTTTCTTGAAGGCAAAGGTGGAGTGGATAAAGGAAATTGGAAGTCATTCAACATTCTTTGTGATTCTGAGGTTTATTTATCTTTTGATTAGTAGACGAAGATCTCCCATGAATGATATCTTTAGTATTTATAAAGATTTCTTGGTAGCTATTAGGAACCTTAGTCCTAATCTTTGGATATACAAAATATTTTATAAAAAGATAGCTATAATAGGTTACTATGCCTCAATGCATTTTTCCACGATGCTCTAAATTCTTATCTTTTCTTAGTTAATATAATATTAACCATATCATTTTAAAAAAGAATTTAAAGGGTAATCACCATGAACCCCCTCTCTCTTCCTAATAACATTCAAATGTCCCTTCTCACCTTCGATAGTACCATAGCATTTAAGCCACACCTTGAATTGTGATTCATAATATCTTTATTGCATTTAAAAATTTGAGCTCATGTAGCTAAGTGTAGGTATAAAAATTTTTGCCATTTAGTCCTGAGATTCTAACCAAAGATTCTTTATTAGCTCGATTAGATTTTTTTTTGAAATACATACAATGATTATTATGGAAAGATTTTTCTTACACGATGATTTTCTTCTTGCAAGCTTATTGGACCATTCATACTAGTGATCTATTTGAGCCTAACATGCATGTGTTGTCTACTTTGCACATCTAGCTCACACATTCTCTTTTGTATTTCACATCCTTTTGAGCATCTTTATGCAAGCTACCATGAGCTATCACAAAACTCATTGGATTACTATTTGGTGCATATCTCATTCGAGCTCACAATGGGATACCATGGATACAAATTAAGATTCTTACTATGACTCATATTGTGATTATTAGTTGTGATTAGCATGTGTAACCTTACTCTAGCTATCTATGTATTGCATTTGCATAAGGTTATACCTTCTAGATCAATTGTCAAATAATCTTTAGCATCACCTAGACCTATTTGATCATCTATTGTAACATACCCACCTTTTTCTCCAATCAATTGTGCATAACCACCCTTATTTTCTCCTCGTTGTATGCTTATCAATAAGTTTTCACATTTATATACATTATATATCTCAATATAAGCTAAAATTGATTGATCTTCCATCTAATGACTTAAATAATTTAATAGGATTTAATTATGATTTTTAAAATTTAATTTAATCATTTCTATTTTTATAATTTTATCAAAATTTATTTTAATTTTTCTTCAATTGTAAAGAATTATTATCAATTTTTAAAGTAATCCTAATTAGTTATAATATTAATTAATCTTTATTTTTAATTATATTAATATTTATTCCTAAATTTTTGAAAAAAAGTTACAAAATTTATTTAACCACAAATACCCTAGAAATATCTCCCATTTTATGTTAAATTTTATTTAATTTTAAAGTAAAAAAGTTTAAAAATTTAACTGATTCTTGGTTGTTTATTAAAAAAAGCACGCACACACACACACACACACACACACACACACACACACACACACACACACACACACACACACACACACACACACACACACACACACACACACACACACACACACACACACACACACACACACACACACACACACACACACACACACACACACACACACACACACACACACACACACACACACACACACACACACACACGGTAGCTTCATGGCTTATCTCTCTTCTTTTCTTTCTAGTCTTTCTCTCTCTCTCCTCATCACTCTTTCTCTCTCATCTTTTCTCTCTCTTTTGCTCTTCTTTCTCTCACCTCTCAGTCCTCTCCTTGACAAGCGATATCGAAACATTGGTCTTTGATCCATTTGGTACAATCCTTTCTTGGATTTTATTCATAGTCTTGTTACTTCTTGGTTACTCAAGGATAGGGTGTCAGTCGGGAAAATAGACAAGTGCAGTGACCAAGGAGACCAAGGACAACTAGTCAGAGTTAATTGGAGTACTTAAAGGAAAATTTGGAGGTATCATGGACAAAATGAAGGTCGTGCATCAATAACGGGCTATTTTGGAGGGAGTTAGAGTTAGTCTTGGTTAGAAGTTCAATTACTTTTCAGGACAAGCTTTCTCCTTCTTCTCCCTCTCAAGCTTTTGGATGAAGCTTCTATGGTGGTTACTAAGAAATCTAATCTCTCACTTCGCAGTGAATTGATTTTTTCTTTTGGAGCTTGGGGTAAATGATCTTGGCATAATGCTCAACAAATGGAGTACACTTGATGAAGGTTTTAACCAAGCAGTCAACCAACATTAGCTAGTGTAATTTTTGGCACAATTTGCACTAAATTCCTACATGCATTTTCTCCATCTTCAGTTGATCAAACTTCATTCTTGGTTCCTCAAGCAACATTTGGCCATTTCTAGAAGGCAAGGCAGCTATTATTTGGTCCTCTGAAGCTTCTTTTTCATCTTGGATTGTAAGGAATTGGGAATACATGTGTTAGTGAGAGAGAGTTATTAATAATACCTTGTCACATTGACACATGTATAGAAGGTGTGAGACATGTAATTTTTGCCATCTTTGATCATAATACAATTATTGTCTCTCATCTCATCTGCTTGTACTCAGCTTTCATGGCTTCTCTCTCTTTTTTTCTATCTTTCTCTTCTTTCTCTCCCCTCATCACTCTTTCTTTCTCCTCTTTTCTCTCTTCTGCTCTTCTTTCGCTCACCTCTCAACCCTCTCCTTAAAATTTGTGTTAATAATAATAGTAATTATTCCCTTTTATCTTAGTACTACATCACATCCTCATGCAAAAGCATAATTGCAAACTATCTAACATAAAGGCTATTAAGCCTTATTTTGATTTTGGTTGAAAAAGAATGATTTATGGATACTACCAAAATGATGTTGTTTTGACAACCACAATCCACGTGTCATCATGAACTTGTGTAAAGAAGGAAGAGAAGCGGCATCTAACCAAATTAGTGACAAACCATTCATAAGATAGATCCACCATATAGGAGTTTGTGATAAAGGGGAGATACATAGTAAGGAAAAGAAGAAAACGAGGAATGAAGAGGAAGAAAAGACGATATCAACCCCACTAGTCTTATTCTCCCTGACTTATGCAACTAGTCAAGGGCCACCTCAATCCTATCAATCCCTCCCCTCTATATTAATCACCCACAAGACTATTAGAGGCTACTAATCTTTATAATTCATTGCCTTTGACTATCAAGAATACATTTTCTAACACTAAAGAATAGGGACACACACACACACACACACACACACACACACACACACACACACACACACACACACACACACACACACACACACACACACACACACACACACACACACACACACACACACACACACACACACACACACACACACACACACACACACACACACACACACACACACACACACACACACACACACACACACACACACACACACACACACACACACATGTGCGCGCGCGCGTGCACACACACGCACGCACACGCACACGCACATGCACACGCACACGCACACGCACACATAGAGAGAGAGAGAGAGAGAGAGAGAGAGAGAGAGAGAGAGAGAGAGAGAGAGAGAGAGAGAGAGAGAGAGAGAGAGAGAGAGAGAGAGAGAGAGAGAGAGAGAGAGAGGTTTTTCTCTACCTTGTTACCAAAACTAATCAATAAATCTCCATATCCATATCAATAATTATCCTTCCAATAGCCTATATCTTCAATACATTTAGAACCAATACAACTTTGGCTATAGTTTCTGTTCTTTATCCAAGAGACATTCTATCATCATAAGTGAATAATTTACTCTGACTATCTCAAAATGACATGATAGGTGTAAGACCCATCACATGAGGAAGAATTTACTCTAACTATCTCAAATGACAGGATACATAAGGATGAGTCCTGTCACAAGAGGGAGTACTCCCATCATAAGAGGGAGTACTCCTTTTGGAAATTCCCTCTTATAGGTGACTAAATTATTGTTTGCCTATTAAAGTCCCTAGACATCATATGGATGCTCAAACCCTAAACATTGCTCTATGGGGTATCTTTAACCTTAAAAAATAATGCCACATTTGATTTATCATATCAAAAGATTTTTAAACACAAGGGAGGACACCTAGACTTGAGTTGGTGCGATAAGGATGTCCCTTGCACACACTACTTGTCCAATTCCCACATTCCTTCTCTTTAGAGCCTTCATGAGTATACAAACTCCTCTAGTACATCCCTTGTTCCACTTCCCTTGAGTCTTTGTCAGTCTTAAAGAAACTTGGATGTTCTCAAGCCAAAGGCTTATAAAGGGGAAAGGACAAGATGAGGGTATAGGGTATGGTAGGGAAGGGAGATTTTGACTTATGAAGGAGGGTGATTCTTTCGGATAAATTTTCTTTGCCTAATAGATAATTTAGGCTTGAGGTGGTTTATAATGTATTGAAGATGGTAAGACTGGAGAGGGTATCGGAATAATAATGATATAGTTGCAAGTGAAGAGGATTAGGATATAGTCCAATTATTCATGCTTCTCACCTCCTCTTCTTCAAATTGATTGCCTTCAATATGATGTTTTCTCTCTTCCCTCTATTCATCTCCCTTTTCACTCTTTCTTTCTAGGCCTCTCTCTCTCTCTCTCTCTCTCTCTCTCTCTCTCTCTCTCTCTCTCTCTCTCTCTCTCTCTCTCTCTCTCTCTCTCTCTCTCTCTCTCTCTAGCATTAGAGGTTGAGCCTTGCTAATAAAAAACAATGAATTGTAAAGATTAATAGTCTCTAGACTAAGGCTATTCTTTAGCCTTCACATATTCATAGACTAGTTTTGACTCTCTCTTTCTCTCTTAGATTCATGATGGAGTGTAGCTTTGAGCTTGTTATTCTCTTAATCATGTTATGTTTATGGAGGTGTTCAAGTTGATGATGGTTTTGATGAGTTCAACTCGACAAACACAGAATCATTGATTAGTTTGAATAGCATGATGACTAGCATAATGATAGTTAATGGATAAAAATGGTGGATGCATTTTGTGTTTGGAAAAATTTTCTCTTATTATTCCTTGGTACTGGGGTTAGCCCTCTTCACATGCAGGACATTCCATGAGGAACGAGAAGAGTGTTGGGAATTAAAAGCCACATGTGCCTAGTTGCCCACATTTACTTATACTTACTGCTTGCACACTTGTACACTATAGATGGCAGCTATCCATCATTGCCATTTATTATTTGTTCTTTCTATGAAAATAGAATAAGGGAAGGAAGGTCACACATTATGACTGTTGGGGTTTCCACACACTGTCTTGTTCTCTCTTGCTTGAACCTCTATAGCTCTTGCTACTTTCTTACTTTTTCTTGTGTATCTAGATATGCTTATGTTGAGCTCTAGGATTTGGTTTTCGGCTTTGGTGGTTGCATATTTGTAGTGACTAGTTGCTCATGCTTGAATGCTTATTGTAGGTACATGCTCTTGGATATATTACTTTATATCATTAGGTAGTTTGATGTCATACAATTTATGTATGAAGTATTGCTTTGCTCTCCAATATTCTAGTATGGTTTTGTGGGAGCATTTTCATCTTTTGTTTGCAGATCTTGGATTCTTGAGTTAGTGGGAAACTCTTACTTGCTTATGTATATATGCTTAGTTGGTTATGGTCTACATTGTCATGGAGATACCAATGATTGTGGGTTGAGTTAGCTTTGGTTTGTACACCCGGTACTTGCTCCTATCAAATGAGCTTATCAGCTTGGATGCATTCTTGGTTACGTACTTGAGCTTCACTATTCATATGTAGTGAGTTAATTTGTTGATTGGTGGATTTCTATTGCTCTTGGGAGATCTCTCATACACACTTGGATTATGTACATGCTACTTGTTTGTTTGGGATTGCATCTATATATATGACATCTTTGGGTCTTTGACCATATTTGGTACCCTGGTGGTCTATGCCTAACTTACACTGCTAGTTGTATTGCATATTTGGGTTGCTACTCGGATATTCCTGTCATGGGAGCTTTATATTTTGGACTTTTACCCATTGTTAAATACACTCATTTACTAGAAATTTGCAATTAGTCATGCTGAAATTTTAGTTTTGAGCAGTCCTTTGAGAGTAGACACTTATTACACGCACTCTATGATATCTTTTTTGTGGATAATTATATCTTACATTATACGCTACCTCTTGAAATTGGTTTTGGGTTGATTTTGAGGCTCTTTTTCTACTATTATATTCTTCCACTTACTCTTTGCTTTCTAGTTATCATGGTATTTTTTGCTATTGGGGATAGTGCCACCTTTAACATAGAAAAGTTAGATGACATCAGCTTCAATTATTGGAAGACCCAGATTTAGCAGGTATTGGTACAAAAGAAGCAAATATAACCATTTGAATGCAAAGGCATAAAACCCAAGGAGTTTGATGTAGAGATATGGGCTAATTTAGATGAACTATGCAAGTCTTGCATCTCAATTGTATTGGTGAAATAAGATTGTAGAGGGATGGGCTCATTTGGATGAGCTATACAAGTGAAGTATTACATCTAAATTTATTGGTTAAAGAAGCTTTTGAACCTTTGCATGAAGGAGGACACTCCTATCTCCACTCATTTGAATGAGTTTCACTTCATTATCAGCCAACTTATCTTGCAAAGCATTAAGTTTGAGGATAACATAAAGTTTTTATTCTTACTTGTTATACTACCTAAGTCTTAGGATACATTCCATATTGCTATGGGTGACAATCGTGAGTCTTGGGATATATTGTATATTGCTATGGGTTCCAATCCCCTTGAAGATGGGTTTAAATACTCCGATGTAGAGAAAGCTTTGCTTATTAATGCAATTTATTTAGTTAATAGATTCCCATGCATTGGTCTTTATGATAGAGTTGCAAATGAAGTATGGTTGTCAAGAATCACGTAGTGGGGGAACTTGGTTAAGTTGCTCCACACCAAAGATACACCATACACACAAGAGGAAGCTCACTCAAGGACACAAGAAGAGAGATGGAGGCCAAAATGTTTTCTTGCTGGTTTTTTTTTTCTTCTTTCACCCACAATACAATGTACACAAAGTGTAGATAAGATATGACATAAATGAAAGTGGCCTACTAAGTCAAACGGTGCATAAATGAGTATATTAATCGATTGGCACTATAATTATGCAAGTTGTAGGTAGGTGCAACAAGCTAAATATAATAAGTGATAAGTTTGTGGCCACGTGAGGATCACAATGACTACCAACCTTCTAAGTGTAGATGTGTGGATCCATCTAGCTAGGTGGTTCATCATCAATGTCTACATGTATTGAGCTTGCCATCCCCACACTCCCCCTCAAGAAAAACTGTATCTCTGTAATTCCAAGTAAGCTTTGAAACTTTCGAAGCATCTGTGCATCCAATGCCTTTATGAAAATGTTAGCTATTTGAT
Source organism: Lygodium microphyllum (assembly GCF_053477565.2). Lineage (NCBI taxonomy): Eukaryota > Viridiplantae > Streptophyta > Polypodiopsida > Schizaeales > Lygodiaceae > Lygodium > Lygodium microphyllum. The sequence goes on along the minus strand of NC_141138.1, from coordinate 76,746,641 downwards.
CCCGTGTGCTGATATATACCAAGTCAATCTGTCTTGTAAGTCTGTTCTTTCTCACAAAGTGGTAATGCACCTGTGTTTTGTCCTAGCATGGAATATTGGGTTCCTTGCTAATTGTCTACTACTCATGTTGTCACAATGAATGACTATTGGACCATCTCCCTACACATCCAAATCACCCAATAACTTTTGCAACCATACCACCTCACATGTTGCTATAGCAGCATCTTTATATTGAGCCTTTGTACTTGATAAAGCAACTATAGGTTGCTTTTTATTGCTCCATATAACTGCTACACTATCAAAGGAAAACATACGGTTTTAGTTTGTGTTTTTGTGTTACGGTATTTCTTTACATGGTATCAGAGCAAGGTTCTTTGAGAGAAACTTAGGCCTTGATTTGAAAGCTCTATGCAGAAGCAAGAATGACAATAGGTTTAGATGACTTTGAGCATAAGAGCACTAGTTTAGTCTCCTGAAGCATCTATGTCGAGAAGTGAATGAGAGTAGACAAATCAGCTTGCTCCACAAAGGTTCGATATGGTGGAAGACACTTCTGACCACAAGGAAGAAAAAAAGTATGTAAGCTGTCCGATGAAGAATATCACATGATCATGGCTTATAGATAAAAGAAGATTGAGGAGCTTGGACCGAAGGATTTTTCTTCAAGAAAAGCTACTCAATGAAGGTAAACATGATTTTCTCTCGTCAGATTTTGCGCGTAAGTCTGATGATGTTACAGGGCCGTCGAGACCTCCATTAGGGATGGGCCCCTTGTTGAAAAAAGAGATTCGGACTATATTCCATTTTTTCATCCTCTTTCGTCTACTCCGGTGCAAGGTACTTTAGATTCGTCTTTTGTTTCTTTGTCTTTTACCTCTTCTATTTTGCAATATACTGGTAGAAATCATGAGGAAGAAAGAGTACAATCTCTTGACTATGGAAAAGGTTCTCTTGAGGACCAATTCTTGTATGTTAACACATGTCGTAGGGATTATAAGAAAAAGCTAGCTACTTCTTCTTTTGGGCCCTTCCTTCTTTTCACTTTACTTCTCAAAATTGGAATGAATTTGGTGTTTCTATTCCTTCATGACATGGTGCATCATCATCATCATCTTTTCATTTTCAATCATTAAATGGGAAATATGAACAAAACACATCTTCATCTTTTATTCCACAAATTCAAAGCCTACCCATCCCACCATCTTCTTCCATTGCTTCTCCACTTCCATTCACACCATTCATGTTCCCATTTTAGACACCTCATGTTGCACCACTCATCACACTAGGGGGTTATGGAAACATAGGCACACCTTTTATGACCTCATCCTTGCCTCAGCCGGGGGGTGGTGTTCCACCTTCTTCTCACACACACTCGGGATCATTGTAGCATGGGTATCCCTTCTAATATCTCTCGAGTGTGGATTAGTTGGTACCATAGTTTGTTTCCATGGCCTTACCTAGCAGACCTTCTGGTCATCCTACTGTGCCCTCACCAAAATTTGGACAGTAGGGCTTTTGTGTCCTCCTAGTGCCTCCACGTACACTAGCACCTTATGGAAACATTCATGTTCCAATGCCTTCGCCTCAATCGGCACTCATTGGACATTCATAGTCCATTTCTGCCTACCCACCTCTTCCCCCTCCTTCTTCTTATCAGACCCCACCACCACCACCATCTTATTCCGCCCATCCATCCTATCCCACTTTCCCTGACACCTCATGGTTCTACCTCATCTTCAGCCAAGCATGCATTCAATGAAAAGACTCCTTTCAATGGGTCAAAATTTACCACTTGGTCAAACTTGATGAGACATATCCTTGATTCACAGAATCTATGGGATCTTGTGCAGGGGTTGGAACCCCAACCCGATCCTGCACTTGTTTCATACAAGGTCATCCGCTCATGAAAGGCTAGGAATACCTCTGCTATTGTCGAGTTGATGCATGGCTTGTTACCTGATTTTCATTCTCACCTTCAACATTTTGACTTAGCGTCAAAGCGATGGGTACACTTGACTGACCACTTGACTGACCACTTGACTGACCACTTGACTGATCGACATCTTCTTGCTGAATTCTCCACTATGGAGAATCCCAAGTGCTCTAATGATCAGGTCACACTATTTCTAAATAAACTCCCCAAGAAATACTTCAATTTTGTGGAAGGTATAGTTTCAAAGCCTACCATGTCTACTTTTCTATGAATTTGAGTGTCAGTTGTTGCGTTATGCACGGTTGTTCGATCAATTTCATATGAATAATCCCTTAGAGAGGGCTCTTTTTCCTCATTCTCAGAAGGGGCAGCAAGGGAAGGGCAAAGAAGATCAAAATTCCAATCAAAATAAAAAACAAAATCAATCCGGTCAATCACAAGGAAACTCCTAGTCACAACTTAAACTAGGGTGGCACAATGTACCTAAAAAGAATAGATATTGTCAACATTGTCAAAAGGCTGGCCATTTACAAGTGTTGATCAAAGGCAAGAGGCACAACACCAAAACCTAAGTCTCAGACCCCAACCCCTTAGTCGGGCAACCCCTAGTAGGGGAGGTAGGGTGATGGCATGGGGCAGTTTAAAGCTGACACTCACACTTCCATTGTTAGCCATCTCAGTGGACAACGTTCTCAACTCTAGAGGGCTTATTTGATTGGTCTGCAATGGCCCACATCGTCTCCATAGAGACATAGGGTGTGAGTCTTGTCTATATCTATGAGTTGCCTCCTGATGATGTTTTTGCAAAGGCCCACTCATCACAGCCAAGCACTTCAGCTCCTGTTTGGATTGTGGACAGTGGAGATACACATCACATGACTCATATAGAGGACATCTTCTGTACTTGAGCCCTTGCTGTAGAGCTAGGCAGATCTGTATAAGAAACATCTCGGTCAAGATTTAGGCTCAAGGTTGCATCAAAATTTCCATTGACAAGGTGACCAAGCCAACAACCAAGGGCTTTGTCTTTCATAGCTTCCAGGCATTTGCCACATCTTGGGAGCCTATGAACAATGAGCGTCTTTGGCATTTTCACTTAGAGCATCTTGGTTATGGCTCTCTTTATGAGTTGTCACGTCGTGAGCTTGTTGAAGGCCTTCCCTGCTACCTGAAGCTAGCTCGCAATGTCTATAAATCCTGTCAGCTTGGGAAGTGGTAACATATCTCTTTTCTTTAGCAGTCCACACATCATGTTGAGGCACCTCTTAGATTGATTCATGGTGTTCTTTGTGGGCCGACATCCAATGCTGCCTTGAATGGCACACTGTACTTCTTTTTGATAGTGGATGATCATTCTAGATACATGTGGATGTACTTCCTCAAGCATAAGTTAGATGCTTTCACATATTTTTTTGCATGGGTAGTGCTGGTTCATAACCAGACTAGACGTCGTGTTGGTTGCATGAGTGATAGAGGTGGTGAGTTTATCTCCCATGATTTTTCTGAGTTTCTATAGTAGCATGGCATCTCTCACCAGCTCACCTCTACCAACTCCCCCTCTCAAAATGGAGTTGTAGAGCACATGCACCGGAAAATCATGGAAATGGCATACTGCTATTTGCAGTAGAGCTCCTTGAGCGCCTTTGGGTCGAGGTTGTTAACACTGTGGTGTACATCCTCAACTAGTGCCCACTGATTGCGGCTCTTCCTCAGAGGACCCCTATGAGGCATTCTTTGGCTTTTGGCCTGCTATTTCCCACTTCAGAATCTTTGGGTGTCGTGCCCACACGCACACACGCACACACGCACACATACACACATGATGATAAGATAGGAAATCTCACTCCCCGAGCCGATCTCCTTATTTTTATCGGATATTCCTTTGAAGCGAAAGCCTATCGATCCTCATACAAATAAGGCGATTGTTTGGAGGCACGTTGTTTTTTACGAGAGGGATATCGTGCAGTCCTTTGTACCAGATTCCAATCTGATTCCTCCTTCCACATCATCAGAGATTATGCCTACTAAGCCTAGTCTACTTCCCACTCTTGACATTCCTGTAGATTCTCTTAGGCCCCCTCCTTGAGACCCGTTACCTCATTGGTAACATCAGACCATGCGGGATTTGGGGATCTTACCATCGGATTCCACTCTAGAGGAACCTAGAAGATCTGCTTGAATTGCTCCTCAGGAATCATTTGGGCCATTGTTTACAGCTAATTACATAGCGCACTTTGAGTCAGATACATGGCAAAAGGCTCTTCAGCACCCTCAATGGTGGCGAGAGGCCATGGAGAAGAAGCTAGATAGTATTGACCGAAATGAGACTTGGACATTGGTGGATCATCCAAGCCACAAGAAAGTCATCGGGACAAAGTGGATTTTTAGGACCAAGCTAAAAGCTGATGGGACATTAGAAAAGTACAAGGTTTGCCTTGTAGTGCAAGGGTTTCGACAGAAGCATGGCAATGATTATGAAGAGACCTTTGCCCCTACTGCACGGTTGACATCTTTCCAATTGCTTCTGACACTAGCCGCTCACCATGGTTGGTCGATACATCAGATGGATGCCAAGAGTGCCTTCCTGAATGATTATCTCAAGGAGGAAGTCTATGTGGAGTAGCCACCGGTCTTTCCTTCTTGGAACCCGCAGGATAAGTAAAAAGCTCTTTATGGGTTGAAACAAGTGATGCAGTATTGGTTCCATAGGATGGATGACTTCTTACATACTCGTGGATACCATTCTACCCCTTATGACCCAAACTTATATATTTTTTCTACTGCAGAGGGGCTCAACTATATCCTATTGTACGTTGATGACTTACTCATCACATGCTCAGATTTTGCTGCCATCGCAAAAATTAAGGCACAACTTAGTGCTACCTTTGAGATGATAGACCTTGGTTGTTGTCTTATTTCTTGGGTTTGGAGGTAGTTTGATCTAGGGGTTATATTTTTGTGTCATGGCAGAAGTACACACTTCAACTTGTAGAACAATACACTATGGATTAGACACGACTAGTGGCCACACCTCTTGACCATACTGTCCACTTGTTGAAGGATATCCTAGGTCAGTCCTTCGATGCATACACCTATCAGCCTGTTGATTCATACTAAGTCAAATTTAGCTTACTCAGTTAGCATACTCAATCAGTATTTCACAACACCTAGGATGTCACATTGGATTGCACGTCTTCGTGTGTTTTGTTATTTATGGTGTACTTATTCTTTATTGCTTGACATATGGTTTTGGTTTATGTTTGTAGGGGTACACTGATTTTGATGATTGGGCAGGAGATCAAGACACTCTACATTCCCATGACGGCTACCCCTTTACCTTGGGCAAGGCTCCCATTTCCTGGTCTAGCTGTAAATAGGAGATAGTGGCAGCTTCCACGACCAAGGCTGAGTATAGGACTCTCTTCGATGGCACCACCGAGGCCATCTACTATGATAACTAAAGTGCCATTTCCCTTGCAGGAAATCTGATCGTCACACCACGGACATGTGGCATGTGGGAGTCCACTTTCACTTTTCTAGAGAGCAAGTTGAGCTAGGCACTATCTGCCTAGAGTTTGTGCCTATATCATATAATTTTGTAGACATCTTGACCAAAGCAGTCAACCGACCGATTCTTCAGTACCTGCTACCCAGGATTGACTTGGATACACCCTTCCCTACTTCTTCAGATTTACAGGGAGAGGGTGCTTCCCTCTTGCTTTCCCTTCTAGTTTGAGAGGGGGTGGCTTCTTCTCTTGATAATGACAGTGATGATGCTTACAATTTTTAGACATTCATTTTCATGTATTCTTTTGTATTGTATTATGGACATTTGTAACTTCATCTGCACTATCAGGATGATATGATTGTAAAGGGCGCTTGGGCAAGTGAACAATTCCCCTACAAGGGCACTGTCCAAATGGCACCATTGCATAGCATTTTGTGTGAGCATGACATCTTGCATCTCCCTTTGCATTACCTCATGCATTGGCATACTATTTATGTAAACATGTATCTATGCGTGTTTATCCCTTTTCGGTCTTTTGGAGTTGTCAACTATGGATCCACCATATTCATGGCATTGCACATGGCACTCTTCAAGGCTGTTTTTCCCTTACTTGCTTTGCTTGTCCTACTTGTTTCACTTGTTTGCTATACCCACACCTTAGTCATTATCCTTCTTCATTGACACCCAATAATGGTAGGGATAGTATGCTTGTTTTGTGAAGGTCTTGGGTCTATCACTCTCCCGTATTGGGGCACAGATACTCAATGGGACATTTAATGCTAAACATATCAAATCTAAAAATCCCTTTTAAAAAAGTCTATAGCTGATTCCATTTGCCTTTGTAGGGCTTGGTAGGCCACTCGGCACCCGACATACACCCTTTGTCTGATGCCTTGTTCTCTTTGGGGTGATCACTTGGGCTCCCTTGGTAAGATACCCATCACCTCTGTAGTCTTAGTAGGCCATTGGGCAGTCGACATGCACCCTTTGTCCGAGGCTGGGATGCCTTGGGGTAAAAGAAAAGAAAAAGGGCTTGGTTAGCCTTCATTCTCATGGCACTATTGTTGGGCCTCAAAGGGGGTGTTGAGCTAAAAATGCCTTAGCTTCACTTAAACAACCCCAAAACATGCTTAATTAATAAAGTAACCTTGTTTATTTAAAAGAAATGCATTCTTAGAGAGTGTTTGTGTCCCATAAGCACAAACCCACTTGGGAGGGCCCAAACTTTCTATAAATAGGTATGTTGCCCTCCATTCAGTTATACATCTCATTTTTGTAGGTTTTAGGTGTTTTTAGCTTGCTATCCACACCCCTTTCGTGGAGGACATCGGAGTATCAATTGTCCCTTGCTGTCATCTATAGTCTGGCAGTTGCTTTTAGCCTTCCATCCACAGTTTGTAGCTGTTTACAATAGAGCAACTATTGTTGATCACTCTCCAGTACCGCTTGCTCAATTTTCTCTCTCCTCCCTGCTTTATCATCCCTGCTATTTTTCTCTCTCCTTAGCCTGTCGCAGTAGATTTTCTCTCTCCTTAGCATGTTGCAATAGATTTTCTCTCTCCACTACCTGTGTTTGCAAATTTTCTCTCTACTCTACATGTGTTCAACTAATGTTCTCTCCCATAACATGTGTTTGATGTTTACACCTTGCGTTTCCTATTTTTCTCTCTCTACAACCTACATTTACTGCATACTCTCTCTTTAAACTGCCGTCTCTTTAGGTCCAACCATACACAGGCTGTGCTTTTACTGTTGTTTGACATTAGGAGGTTGCCTTGCTGTGATTCGGGATTGGTTTGGAGTACGACACACTCTCCAGCTCATTACCCCTGCCCTGATCCTTGAGATACAAGAGCTTGAGGTTCAATATTCATTCACTGCATAGTGTGTTTGTTGCATGAGCATTGTATATTCAGTAGTCATATCACTTCATTTATTTTCTATATTCATTGTCTTTGAGTTACCCTAACCCTAACTTTGTTCTTTTATCAGTCTCTGCTTTGTTGTATGGTTTCTATTTGTGTTTGTGTGTTAGGGTATTTCTTTACAAATAGCATGCATAATCTACAACCTATTTGTAGATAAAACTTATGTTGCTTCTTGGCAAACACCTTAGAACTTACAGATTTGAAATCTGTAACATGTGCACTCACTTTCGGTCAATGCAATTGACATTGTAGGATACCATGAAACAACCGTTTGCAACCTTGTGGCTCTAAAATGGGGCTCGAAACAGCCTTAGATGGCCAAAAAAGCAGCAATAGGATAGTCTTAAGAGATTGATTTGCGAAATGTATAATGCTTTTTTTACACATCAAAACTCACAGCAGTCTGAGATTTTCACTTTGCCTTGATTCCAATGCTTCCATAGGCACTATCCAAGAGAAAGAGTAGAAGAATATGGGAGCGCTTCTTACCCCTTGCTTGCTTGCTCGAATCCTCGCTTCTTCTCCTTCACTTCAGCCTTCAAAACTAGTCTCTCTTAGTGGTGCTGCTCTAATATGATATCAAGAATCACATGGTGGTGGGGACTTTCTTGAGTTGTTGTGCCAAACACATACCATACACACAAGAGAAAGCTCACTCAAGAACACAAGGAGAGATTGAGGCCAAAATTTTTTCTTGCTAGTTTTTTCTTCTTCTTCCATCCACAATACAATGTACACAAAGTGTAGATAAGATACAACATAAAGGATGGTGGCTTACTAAGTTAAATATTGCATAATTGACTATATTGATCAATTGACACTATAACTATGTCGGTTGTTGTGGATAAGTGAAAAAAAGTAAGTATAATAAGTGATAAGTTCATGTTTATGTGAGGATCATAATGACTATCAACATGCTAAGTGTAGACGTATGGACCCATCTAGCCAGGCGGTCCACCATCAATGTTCTCACATGTTGAGCTTGCCATCTTGACAATGGTTTAGTAAATCTCCCTCATATGCACACTTGTGGGTCTTTGGATATGAGGCTTTAGGCTCAGAAGGTTATTTGTAGCCATGATATTGTATTTCATGAGGAAAAGATGCATATGAGACAAGATACATAAGAGACCAAAACATGTAGTTGAGATACACAATATGATATTTTAGAAGGAGCATCTTGTTACAATATGGCTATCCCAAGTTAGATAGCTTGCAATTTACTGATGATGATGTAGTGGCCCAAGATCCACTTGTGCAGGATCATGATGCTAGATAGAGAGGATATGTAGTATAGGCCCCATAGCTAGCTTTGAGATGATCTATTAGAGCTTCACATCCTCTTGACTACTTTGAGGTCTCTATGCATTATGCCATGGTCATAGATTATGGTGAGACCATCACTTACAACGAAGCTATGTGATATAGAGGTGATAACCACTCTCAGAAGAGGTCCATGTAGTCTGAGTTTAACTCACTACATAAAAATTGTATATGGGATTTGGTTTCCTTGCCATATGGTAAATATGCATTGCCATACAAATAGGTGTATAAGTTGAAGAACACCCCTCATCACCATGAGCTAGTATATAAGGCATGTTTGATTACCGAAGGATTTAAACAAGAAAAAAAGACTTTTGATGAGATATTCTTCATTGTGGTGAAGATGACAACCCTTTGCTTAGTATTGGCCTTGGTTGCATAGATGGATTTGGACTTGTGCAAGATGGATATTAATATGTCTTTCCTACATAGTGACCTACATGAGGATATCTATATGTACTAGTCTAAGGGCTTTGAGAAAAAGGGTAGGAAACACCTAGTATGCAAGTAGATAAAGAAACTTTATGGGCAAGCACCTAGGGAATGGTATCATAACTTTGATACCTTTATGCATTTGTAGGATTATTCTTGTAGTGATATGGATATATGTCTTTAGATGGAGAAGGCCTATCATGGTAGACTTATTGTTTTGATGCTATATGTTGATGACATGTTGATTACTAGGAGTTCTCATGACAAGCTAGATGCTTTGAAGACTCAGCTCAAGGAGAGCTTTGAGATGGACATGGAGAGTAAATTTGTGGTATCTCATTTTTGGATAAAGTCCTATACATGGATGGTTGATCTAATGTAATAAAACACAGTTATGTCGTTTGAAATAAAGAATTTTTTTAAAAAAGAGGATTGTCTTCAATTTTTTTTTGTAAATGAACCTTATACCTAATGGGTTACTTAGAGAACTTGTTTTTATGTGTCAAACTAAACGTAATAGTAATTAAAAAACTATGAAAACATGTCATGTAAAGGGAAGTGGAAATACAAATCCTTGATGGATTTATCTTATGGTAGGGTGGTCTCATTGATCTAAGAGTTTTCTCTCGGAAGTAATAGCCTAGGATCAATTAATAAGGTTGAATGTTGAGTGTCCTAGAAAATAATTATACATCCTAGCCTCTTGTCATTTTAGGAAGTCGAGATGAGACTTGCCTTATGGGTAGAGAGGTCCATGTTTTAGCTCCCGCTCATTTTTCCATCTCTTTGAACCAAGTGTGACAGGAGTTTACTTAAGTTTGGATTGATTTGCACAATCAGTTGCTCATAAAACATAGTGACCTTAAAAATTGTTTACAAACCTTAATTTTAGGTTGATTCTCGTAGATATGGAGTGGAACTTCCCATGCAAGTTACACTCATGAGATCCTTTTACTCCCTTGCAGGGAGTTTTGGAGGGAGTCACTTAGGCCTATCTCTTGATGACTGCTAGAGTCATGTTTTTAAGGGTTCATTAGACAGGCACATTATACATAGTATCAAAATGGAAAAGATATTGTAATTATGACACTTTTGTAGAATTGTTTGCAAAATTGTATAAGATACACTTGAATTAATTAACTTTTATTAAAAAAAGACGATTTATCACTAATTGATGGCAAATTTTTTAGAGAGATGAAGTTTGGTAGAGATTCCTAGTGTTTGGGGCTACATTCAATTTTGCTATGCACTCCTCGATCTTTGATTGGAGAGATTGCTTTGTGTTGATCTTGGAGTATATGCACAATCCTTCTCCATTGTACCATGAGTAACATTGGATGTGAAGTAGCGTATACTACTTCATAAACATTGATCACCTTGCCTATATTTAAAACAATATTAAGAGAATCAAATGGATGGAAGATCTCAAGATTATCAAACTATTCAAAAATTGAAGAATCTTGATTAAAGCCTAGATCCACATAGATGGACAATAGATTAGAAAAATTTCATATATCTATGACCAAGTGACTTGAATTATTTCGGGGCAACTGTATCACCATTCTAGGATACTTGCATTGCAATAATTATTGTAAAGATAGTTTTCTTGATCTTCCCTCGTAGTACAAGACTTCAAATGTCTTCATTGAGCCGCTAGTCTCTAAACCCATTTATGTATTTGAATTTTGTGGATAAGCATTGTAATGGGAATAAATCCATATCTTGATATATTATCTTTATGGACTATTACAACTATGAATAATAACAATTTCTCAAGTTTTTCCTTCCATTTTTGCATTTGTTTGTGCAAGATCAATGTTTTTGAACATTATTTACTTGAGTCTCATATCATTGATGTGTAAAAGTTTAAACAAAGCCTTGGATGAATTATGCAAAAGTTAGCTATATGAGTTGCAAATTTAGGGCATTGTACCTACTCTTAATTCTATCAAGATCAAGAGAATAAATTTCTCTTTAACTCTTCCAAACAATCCATGTATATATGCTAGAAAAAATAGTGAGAGGCTCATTCTTGTGTGTGGAGCTCTCTAGAAAATACCACCAAAATAGTGTTATACTACAAGAAAATCTATCTTGTCACACCAAAATCTTATTCTTCATGCTTTCAATGGACCACATGAAGAAAAAGAATACCATGAACATGAATTCTCTATGCAGTATCATAGAATAAATCTCTCACAGATTTATCACAACAAATCTTCATATCCACCAAACCACAAATCAAATGAACATAAATGAATGCTCAATATTGATAGGAAAATGATAACATAAGCTTCATTATTTATAACTCCTAGTCTTCATCTTTTTAATCTCTCACAATCTCTCATAGATACAATGTTTTTAAATAGAAAATTAACTATCTGTTACTCAATCTCTCTCTCACACATATTCTTACACTACAAGGATACAGGAGTATAGGATCATGTTCTTTAATTTCTTCTTTTCTTGTTTGTAGTAGTAGTAGTAGTAGTAGTTCTTTAATTTCTTCTTTTCTTGTTTGTAGTGGTAGTGGTAGTAGTGGTGGTAGTAGTAGTTCTTTAATTTCTTATTTTCTTGTTTATATTAGTAGTAGTGGTAGTAGTTTTTTAATTTATTATTTTCTTGTTTTTTGTAGTAGTAGTGGTAGTAGTAGTTGTTTTATTTCTTCTTTTCTTTTTTTCTTGTTTATTGTTGTTGTGGTAGTCGTAGTAGTGGTGGTGGTGGTAGTGGTAATGGTAGTAGTAGTAGTTGTTGTCTAATTTCTTATTTTTTTATTTGTTGTTCTAGTGGTAGTGGTAGTGGTAGTTGTTTAATTTTTTCTTTTCTTGTTTGTTGTTGTTGTGGTAGTCATAGTTGTGGTCGTAGTCATGGTTGTAGTAGTAGTATTCTTGTTTGTTGTTGTTGTTGTAGTTTTTTTTCTTTTCTTTTTTATGGTTGTTTATTTTTCTTATTTTTTGTTGTTGTTTTCGTAGTAGTAGTAGTAGTAGTTTTTGTTGTTGTTTTTTCTTTTTTTTTTGTTTATTGTAGCGGTAGCGGTAGTGGTAGTGGTAGTGGAGAGAGAGAGATGTTTTGTTAAAGGAAATGAGAGAGGGAGAGGAAGAGAAAAAGAAAAAAGGAATGAGAGAGAGGGAATAAATATATAACATAATAAAGAAAGAAAGAGAGAGAGATGGAGGGAGAGAAGAGAATGAATGGATAAAAAACAAAGAGAGGGTAAGATCTTGTTCTTTAACTTCTTCTTTTCTTGTTTGTAGTAGTAGTAGTAGTAGTGGTGGTGGTGGTGGTGGCGGCGAGGTTTGGTGGGGTCCCATGCAATACCATGAGATGGGAAACACTCTGACATAAGTTAATTTGTGGGTGGGTGGAGACTTTACATACGTTAATTTTGTTGAGTTACAAGAGAAGAAATCCCTTCTCAAACAATTTAAGAAAGAAAAAAAGAACGATAACAAAAACAAATTGTTTGTCGTAACATAGAACAAATGGAAAACGATGAAGGTCGTGATATTCAAGATCACGAGGCGTATCTTAATCAGTGTGCCATGTCCTTGCTCTCAATGTAAGCTGGCAATTAGATGAAAACATCAATTGTCTATAGAACACGTACGATGCTTCGACGAGTTTCAATCAGAGATCATTGATCAGGCGATCTTAGATTTTGAGCAAACGGTAAGAAAAGTGTATATCAATCATACATTGTATTCACAAACTAATTGAATATCATATACAAAAACATTGGGTGTGGCTGGCAAATTTTCTATCTAGGGAGGTGACGTCTCGTCCCAAGGAGGAGTGCACAGCTAGTTAGAAGAGTTTGTAGGTGTGTGATGGATGGAGTGCCTGAGCCAATCCACCACTTGGAAGGTACTACCCAATCTATGCTGTCAATACCAGAGGAGACATGCAGCATTCCAGACTTTTCTACAATCTTGGAGCCTGAGATGGAGGCAAGGATTGATGCATTGATGCCCATGGATGTCAAGACATCTGATCGGGTTAGAGAGGAAGCATCCATACCATTATATGATGGGTGTCGAGTATCTCGCCTAAGTATGCAAGCAAAATATGAGTGGAGTGATGCGAGTGTGATCGAGTTGTTCAGGTACCTTGTACATACTCTTCATTGATTTCTTTTTAACACTATCATAAAAAACATTTGTGCTTTTTCAAGGTGTTTTATGATTTTTTTTCAAGTTACTGAAGTATCATATATTACCACTTGCAAATACCATGCATGAGTCTCATGATGATGCGCAACATGTTTCACTGAAAGCTTGGCATAGACTACAACATCATCCATGCATGTATCAACGATTGCATATTGTTTCGAGGAGACAATGGAACTATGGATACATGTCCAAAGTGTGGTGCTCACAGGTATCAACAGGACTTGCAAGGGCAAACCATCCCTCAAAAAATTCTTAGACACTTTCCGCTTATCCGCCGCATAAACCACATGTTTCGTACGTTCGGCATGGTGAGCTTGGCAATGTGGCATGCGTAGAATAGATCCACAAATGGAGTTCAACGAATATTAGCGGATTCACGCACATGGAGCCACATTGACTCTACCTTTCTAGGCTTTGCTTGAGAGGCAAGGAATCTTTGGCTTGGTCTTGCTATGGATGGCGTGAACCCAATTGGTATGTGCTCAACTTCTTACAATATGTGGCCTATAGTCCTTGTCAACTACAATATCCCTCTATGGCTTTCTACGAAGAAATGAAATCTCATCCTTAGCTTGCTCGTTCCCGGTCACAAAAAAGTCAAAAATATGGATGTGTATCTTCGTCCATTAGTTGATGAGCTTAAGATTTTGTGGGAGGAGGGGGTCATCGTGGAAGATATGAGCAAGCGTGATGATCGACGGTCCAATATTCGAGCCATTCTCATGTGGACCATGCATGACTTTCCAGGATTTAGAGAGTGCTCAGGTAAGTAGGCTTCCGTTCTCGTTGGTAATATCTATCATAGCTCGTTCAAGTTTTATTCACTAGATAGAAGTGTTGGGACAGGTCTGGTTATCTCAGGTTATCATGCATGTCCATTGTGTGGGTCACAATTAGACTCTCGAAGGTCACGAACCATGAAGAAGATGGTATATCAAGGACACACCGGTTTCTTGTCAAAGGATCATGAACTTAGGGAAGGTTTTCTTGGATGACCTCCAGCACTATGAATGCCCAAAGTTGGTATGAGCTGAAAATGGTCCAGATGGAGTCACATCCAAATGGAATGCGACGGTTCTCAGTTTTCTATGAGTTGTCGTATTGGACCCACCTACAGATCAACCACTTGTTGGATCCCATGCATATTTTCAAGAACATGGGCATCTTACTATGGAACCACTTTTGGGTGGCATCTATACCATGTTTTTCTACTAATATAATTAATTATATGGCTAAAGTACTTCTGAAGGTCCATAGAGGGTATTTACAAGGATTTTTTCATTTCTATTCATATATATTATCTAGATGGTGTCGGCTACCATCTTCCATCCAGCAGATTGATGTATGCATGGGATTTTGAGGTGCTATCTATAGTTGTTGAACTATGTTCAATAGAGATTATTCGTGTATTATTATATATACTAAGCTATAGTCTTAGTTTGTGTTGGGCTATTGTTCCAAGTGTGTGCATGTGCCTTTGTCTAGGCATATCTATCAAATCTATCAAATGTATTTGATTGCTCTAACACTATAGGGGTATGAATGGATTTAAAGGAAGTAGGAAAGATGGAGGTGCTTTGGCCCCACAGTCGAGTGCTGATAGTTGCTTGCAGCTACCTCGCACTCCTTGGGTTTTTTCCACTAAAGAAGAGCACATTGTGAAGCAAATAGTCAAGTCTATCGGCACTCCAACAGGTATGATGCGTTCTCTTAGGTCCGCGTTTTCTAAAGACGACTAATTATCAAGGCTAAAATCCCATGATTGACATAAGATATATCAGGTTTGTACTACGAATGGATTGTAAGTGGCTTGCGTATTTTTCTATTTGGAGTGTAGTCATTGTTCATAATGCTTCCTCGTTTGTGGCAATTTGTACTACCGATCACGATCGTAGGATGCCTTACTCCAGAAATACACGAGGCGATTTACAGGTTGTTAACTTTAGTACAATGGATCTCACAAAAGGAGAGGACACATCTTAGGCATACCCAAGAGGGGTATGTATATCTTGTAGAGGATAGGACAGGCTCATCATCATGAATGATGAGGGGAGGAGGGTGATGGCTCATATGAGAGAGTTGTGCTAATAAGTTTTTCGGCACAACTTACAGTTCCGATGAATAGTTATTAACTTTCGACAGTTATATGCTTTCAGAGGATACCGCGATCCCACTAGCCTAGAGACTCGATATGCAGAGTAACACGGTCCCACTGCATTGATCGACCGATTGTATGGACGCGGCGGCCCTGTAAGTCACTCATCTTTCTTATTCGTAGTTACTAAATTTAATTAAAATGCATTATTGTATGGTGGACTGATGTGTAGTTGTTTCTTTTTTTGTAGAGTCCGTTTGATGCTCCTTTGCGGCGGGACGAGGTTTCAGATGGCAAGGATCTATAGCTCACCCTTGGATCCATGGAGCTCACATACTCTTCTTTTTTGGTCACCTGATTTGTGTAGGCATTTTCTATGTAGTAGTAGTATCTTGCCATGATTGTACCGTTGCTTTCATTACACGATCATGTATTTATTTCATGTATCAATGTTATGATTCAAGTATACTTTACCTTCATTTACACGAGCATTGTACACAATAAGGCCTGTATCTTGTAGTGTTAATCACTCATACATCATAATCCAAGGCTTTGTTTAAACTATTTGTAGAAGTAAAGAGACACCAGAGATACTGCATTGACCTTTGAAGGCTTCCACTACTATCACAATCACTTTAGTCTTCACTTCAAGTCCATTATTAATGATGGAGTGTATCATTGTCAAACCCACTAGTATCCATGATTGATGGTAGAGGAAGGTTTATATAATCAAAAGTTTGAGGTAAGAGAATCATACTTGAAGAATGAAGAGGGAGACCTAGGGAGGGAAGTGCTTCTTCAAGTGATAGCCATTGATTAGGAAGGGATCATTAGAGTCATCTATGGCTTGTATCTCCATAGAGCCATTGTTAGACTTGATCGTAAGTACCTTGTAGGGGCCCACCCAATACTATTGAAGCTTTCCAGGAAACTTACCAAAGCACGGAACATAGGCTAGGATGAGATCATCTTCTTTCTATTCTTTTGGCTTGATGAAGCTGTCATGGTAAACTTTATGTCGAGCTTATGTGGATTCCATGCACTCTAAGGCCATCCTTTGAGTCTGATCCAAACATTCCAAGTGTAGAAGATGATGATGTAGGGATTCTGCATCTCCTAACCATTTTGTGATAGCCACTCACAAAGAGGAAAATTCTAGCACAACAAAGAAAATAACTTCTATACCATAGACTAACTACAAAGGTGTCTATCCTATGATGGCCTTATGGGAGGTTCTAGTATGCTTGGAGGGCTTGTGTAAGTTGATCATTCCAATCATAGCAATGTGTAGCAAAAATCCTTATGAGAATTAAGTAGAGGATGCGATTGGTAACTTTGACTTGGCTATTGGCTCTAGGATAGTAGGGTGTGGACTTGTGATGGAAAATCTTGTAGATGTCTTTTAACTCTTCCATGATCTTGTTCAAAAAGTGAGGACCACCATCACTTACCAGATCTAAAGGATTACCAAAATGGGTGACAATGTTCTTGTATAGGAACAAAGCATCATTGTTATTGTCATCTCACTTGAGAGCTGTCAGTGGAGTGAGGACCACCATCACTTACCAGATCTAAAGGATTACCAAAATGGGTGACAATGTTCGTGTATAGGAACAAAGCCACATTGTTGCCATCATCTCACTTGAGAGCTATCAATGGAGTGCACAAGGATTGAGACACATGATATTGTGGTTTGCATAGTGAGAGAGAGTGAGTGCAGAGTAGAAAGTGAGAGAGAGAGAGCACAAGACTTGATGTGGGTGCAATATAAATACATTTTAGGTTTTTGATTATATATATATATATATAGTACATGTGTAAGGGTGTGTACACACTTGAACATCGTAAAAGGCATGGTGACCCTTTATTCCCAACAACCTCCCACCTAAAGGAAATGTGCCTGAAGGTAGAGGAAAGTATCAACTAATTCTATGTATGTACAAAGCTAAAATACACGTATACTATCCAACCCCCATCATCTGGCAGTAATGAGCAAAGTGCTATGCTAGAAGATCCTTCATGAGAAGGTTTGCAGGGTTATCATTGATATATACCTTGACAAGCTCAATGCTCTTGATGTCAAGTACATCCCTAATAAAATGATACTTCACCTGTATATGATTTGTCTTTACATGAAAGACATGATTTTGTGCTAGCATGATAGCACTTTGACTATCAAAATGGAGGATAGGAACCTTTATAATGCCAAGCTCTCTCACCATACATGAAAGCCATAAAGCCTCCTTGCATGCTTCAGTGGGGCAACCACATACTTTGCCTCTATAGTTGACAATGCGCCACACTTTTGCAACTTGGATATCCAAGAGACTACTCCCCTTGTGAATGTGAACACATATCCTGAAATAGATTATTGTAGTTAGGATGACCAACATAGTCCGTATCCATGAAGCCAACAACATATGGCTGCTGCTTCCCAAAGAAGATGTATGAGTCCTTTGTGCCCTTAAGGTATCTCATGATACCCTTCATTGCTCCCCAATGCTTTTTGCTAGGATATGCCATGTACTTGCTAACCACTCCCACTGCAAATGCAATGTTAGGACGTGTAGCATCCAAAGCATACATCAAGCTACCAATAGTTGAAGCATAAGGAATCTTGGCCATCTCAACCTTTCCATCATTTGATGTAGGGTTATAATGTGCACTAAGTTTCACACATGGAGGTAATAGTACACCAATGGCTTTCTCCCCCTCCATATTGAAACGCTGCAAAAACTTAGTAACATACTCCTGCTATGATAGGTAGAGAAGACCTTGCAATCTGTCCCTGAGTATACACACGCCAAGAATATGATTGGCCTCACCAAGTTCCTTCATATCAAAGCTACTGTGTAGGCTTTGTTTTCAAGGAGTCCAAAGCATGAACATCCTTGCTTGCAATCAACATGTCATCCACATACAAAACCAAGAGAATAAGGCTACCATCTACTATCTTCTTAGTGTATAAGCAGTGACCAACTTGAGATCTATGGAATCCTTGAGATTACATATATGTATCAAATTTATGATACCATTCTCATGGTGCCTGTTTTAGCCCATACAAACTCTTGTTGAGTTTACATACCATGTGCTATTTACCCTTTGCAACAAAACCCTAAGGCTACTGCATATAATCTCCTCATACAGATCACCATGTAAGAAAGATGTTTTTACATCCATTTGTATGAGTTCCATATCTTCATATGCAACCAAGCCCAAATGGTTTGGAAAGTAGAAAGATAACATCACTATTGTGTAATTTTTCAAGATCCCATAACCTAGACCCCATTTCAACCTCATTACCATATCCCAGGAAAATACATTTGCAAGACTTTGGCTAAATTTTGGTGCATTATTCCTTGCAAATATGCACAAATGCCAGCCAAACACTCTCAAGTGAGCATACAAAGGTGACTTACCCAACCACGCTTCTTGAGGGACACCCCCACCCAAATACATGCTCGGTGATTGATTAATCAAGCGTATGACTATAATAAAATCCTTTGCCCAAAATCCATGAGGTAAAACAACATGTGATAGCATTGTACGAACCTTATCTTGAATATTCGTATTCATATACTCTGCAACACCATTTTGGGATGGATTTTGAGGGGCAGTGAGATTCCTTTTAATCACTTTCCTATCACAAAAGTCCTGAAAGACTTTTGCCATATATTCCCCACCATTGTTAGAGTGAAGACACTTTAATGTCTTACTGGTTTGATTTTCAGCAAAGTGCCAGGGATTTTTAAATTTATCCAAGGCCTTGTCTTTATGACGGATTGGGTAAACCTATACTTTGCATGTGGCATCATTAAAGAAAGTAATGAAATACTTCTTTCCCCCTGGAGATAACCTTGGCATATGACATACATCTGAATGTACCAACTCTGAGGGTGAAGACTTTAGAGAAAGAGATTTTTTATGTGACATTTGAGCATGCTTACCATAAATACAATGATCACATTATTCAAAATCAGCATACCTCAAATATAAAAAATAACGCAAACAAGAAAGCACTTTCATTCCACTTTGACTCATGTGTCCCAACTGGCTATGCCACAAAAAGAAATACTTGGTTGCTCGATTATGGCGACTACATGGTCACACATGCTAGATACATACAAATGATACAAAGTATCACTTTTAAAGCCCTTGGCAACAATGTGAAAGCCCTTACAAATTTCCCATTTGCTATCCCCAAAGGTGGTATGATAGGCTTCATCATCTAGCTGCCATGTGCTTATCAAGCTCTTACTGAGGTGAGGTACATGGTTATCCCCCAAGTGGACAATACCATGTGCACCACCATTGTAGTTAGAAAACCACTCATGATGTGGTGTGATATAAAAAAATGCACCTGAATCAAGTATCCGAGTGTGCATGTCATCATCAAAATCTACAATCAATGCATGTGCACTCAAAGAAGAAGCAAGGGGCACATCACTGCCATTGCCATTCTCATGAGTGACTACATTTACATCCTCTATCTTCACATTGCTTTTCTTTGTAGGTTGGCTATCCTTTTTCTTAGCCTTGTTATCTTTAGTGTTTTTGCTTTTGTCTTTCTCTTTCTTCAATTGAAAACAGTCTTGTTTGTAGTGCCCTTTCCTGCCACAATGATGTCACTCCACATTTTGCCATAAGACTTATTGCGTACTCTATTTTCAAAACTACCCTTTTGTTGAAATATGACCCTAGTGTGCAATGCATTATAAGACTTGTTTGCTAAATTATTTTACTTGTTGAGTCTTTTCACCAGCAAAGAACTTTTCACATCAGAATATAACTATTGACCATTTGAGTTACTCAAAGCTATCCTAGAGGTATCCCAAATTTTAAGCAAAGTGCATAGTGAGAAAGTAGCCTTGAACTCATCATCAATGTGGAAATCCAAAGCAATCAGCTGATTGGAAATTGAGTTGAACTTAGTCAAATGTACATACATGGCTATACCTTCCTTCATGCGAAGGTCCATTAACTTTTTCAACCATAAACCTTGATGTGGCTGCACTTTTCTAAGCATACAATTCCTTAAGTCTTCACCACATTTCATATGCAGAATTCAACTTCTCAATGTTAAAGAGAAAGCTATCTAACACATAGAGCTTTATGGTAGAGCATGCAAGCTCATCCAAATCATGCCACTCTTCTTGTTCCATACATGTTGGTCTTATTCCCTTCACTTTGATGGCTTCACCTATTTCTTATTTACCAAGACATTGTAGCATTGTTTTTGCCATATTGCAAGATTGTGTGCATCCTCAAGCTTCTTGATGTGCAAAAGGTTGCTGCTATAATTGTTTCTAGCCATGATTTGTAGCACTAAATTAACTCAAATGTTAGTAAATGCAAGCCCAAATGTCACACAAATGACCATGATACATTGCCAGTATACCAAGCAATAGTGAGAATCAAGAAATTACATAAATTTCAGATCTAAAAATTGATTTCTAGAATTAGAGAATGTTCGCTACTGCACTCCACAATCAATTACAGCTAGATTTATAGGCCAATGCACCAATTGCATGTGAATCCCCAAATTTATGTTCCAAATGCATTCTTAGTAAAAATTTGACAATTGTGGTCAAAAGCCCCAAAATTTCGAAGGCAAATCTACCAAATCGCATCAATAC
This sequence comes from Lygodium microphyllum, assembly GCF_053477565.2. Taxonomy (NCBI): domain Eukaryota; kingdom Viridiplantae; phylum Streptophyta; class Polypodiopsida; order Schizaeales; family Lygodiaceae; genus Lygodium; species Lygodium microphyllum. The sequence continues at coordinate 76,725,617 of NC_141138.1, read as the reverse complement.
ATGTACCCAAGTGTATACACTAGGAAATTCTTGCACAATTTGATGAAATTTTGCAAAAGGCCTAGTTTTTTCAAGTCTAGTGTGCACAAATTTCAGTGAAATTGACAAAATTTCACTAAAATGTGAATAGCCCCAAATTTTCCAAGCAAATGTGCACCAAATTTGCAACTTCTGAATCAAATTGTCATGTTGTGCATCAAAATCCCCAAATTTGAGAAAAGCCCCAGTTTTCCAGCTCAAAATTTCACATTGTGCTTCCACATGCAAACACCCGTCAGCAATGGGCCAAAGGTTTAATTCAGAAAAACTTTGAAATTATAAAAAACAATGAAAAATATGTATCCTTACCTTGATTGGACTATCACTTGCATTGAGCTGTCTGACAGGATGACTTAGTCTAACAGACTGTTTGATACAACTTATAGGATTGACACAGTCTGATGGATTGATGTAGTGTGATGAATTGTATGACACAACTTGATGGACTATCTTGATGAAGTCCTGATGATTGTCTTGATGGAGCTTTGATAATAGTCCTAATGCAACTCTAGCAACCTAAGGTCTGATACCATTTTGTTAATGGAGTGTGCGAGGATCGAGGCACACGATGTTGTGGTTCGCATAGTGAGAGAGAGTGTAGAGTAGAGACTGACAGAGAGAGAGAGCACATGACTCGATGTGGGTACAATCTTAAAGTACCACTTTAGGTTTTTGATTATATATATATATAGAGTACATGTGTAAGGGTGCGTGGATACCCAAACACTGTAAAAGGCATGGTGACCCTTTATTCCAAACAAGAGCTTTGGCTTCACACCACTTTGTCACATAGTCTATATAGACCAGAATGTATTTGCTCTACTTCCTTCTAGTTGGAGGATTGATTAGGCCCATGCTTTTAGATTTCTTCATGACTATAAAGGCAAGAAACATCCACTCCCTTCATGAATATAAGTCAACAGAGAATTGGACTCTTGCAATCTTCACTGGCCAATTTTTCAACACTTTGAATGGTTTTACTTTCATTCTGTTAGCTAGTATGACGTTGAACCTAGCAGCCTCGATCAGTGGGTCACCCCAAGTTTGGAGTACTGTATGGCTTAGCACACTCACTCCTGCCCCCATGTCTACGATGCCCTTTCTTATGACATCCCCCAGAGCTAGGACTGGTAGGATTGCATGCATTTGCGTGCCTTCCCAAAAAGCATTGATGTGCAAGGATTTAGGCATGGAGTGTAGTGTCATGCTCAAGTAAGTTTGTGATTACTGGCTCATCTGATTCCTCGACCCACTTTTCAGCTCTCATGCCTTAGCGTTGGATGCTGCCTAAGCATGTTGCCTAAAATTAGAGTCACAGGGGTGGTCACCAGTGTATTAAGGAGGTTGCTATTAGCTTGCCTTTCTCCTAATTCTATAGGTTTTGGCCAATGGCCTTGACTGATCTAGTAACTCGGAGCATTTAGGCTTTGTTTAGATGGCCCTGCTCGTGGTGCCATTGTCTCCCTTGGTCTTGGTCCTGGGAGGGAGATTTAGCATGCTTATGCTTGAGAGATCATCAATCTCATCTTCTAGTATGGGCTCAATGTCCTTTAGGTGCTCTTGGGCCTCCTTCATCCACTCCTTCACCTTCTTGATGGCTTCGAGTTGGTGCTTTGGGTTGGGGTACTTCTTGTGACCTTAGCACTTTCCTTTTTAGTCATCCGTGGGGCCAATGTTTCTTCCTCTACATCAATGAATTTCCTTCCAACTGGCAGTGTTGTAGAGCTTTCAATTTTGAGGGTGATCTTGGCGTTTAATCTTTTCTTCCTTCATTTCCGGCTCTTCTTTCTAACTAAGGTTGTGTCAAGGTTCCTAGGCCCTGGCAATGATATGCCCTAGGCCCTAGGCCCTGGCAATGATATGCCGGTCTGCTTCGTCTGCGCATGGGTCATGACATGCAATGGGATGGGCGTGGCCTCCCCATCGAGTGTCTCGACACTAAACAACCCTAATGGAACCGATGGCTTGTTTCCCAACTAGAGGATTGCCTCCACCTAGAGCAATCAACAAAGAGGTGAGTGATTCCACACTCAGTGCATCTCAGGTTAGCCTTATCTCTATTTGCTTGCTCCCTCTTGCGGCAACGCAAAGAAATGTGTCTTGGGTGACCACATGTCACACACGATTGGCTCTTGGGTCTGTGCTCCTAGGCCTTTGCCTCTCCCCCTACCTAACGCCATCACTGGTACTGGTCGATAGTCCATAAGGATTGTGTTGCCTTCCTCATCGTACAACACGTATGGGTTTACATAAGGCTCGTCGCGACTAGGCTCTCGTCCACATAGTGGACTAGGGCGTCACTCAGTGGCTGGGTTACATAGGGTCTAGGTGGTCTAGGGATACATGTGGGATTTATTTCCATCCTAGGGATGGGTGGCTTAGCATCATTAGGTGCTGGGAGAGCCAATGGGGCTCCCCTTCCAAAGAAGTTCGATGGCCTGTTCTCAAGGTAGGGTTTTGACTCTAAGGCACGGGTATGGGAGTATCCGAGGTAGTCTATAATGCATGGAGTCATGCCCAAACCTACCACAATTAGGGCAAGGTCATAACCTAGGGTCTTGGCACTTGATTGGCAAGTTGTTCCTGCCACAATGCACGCATTGGACATGTGAGTGCATTGGTCGTCTCATCATCTCTTGTAGTTTGATTATGTCCATCCGAATCTCTACTAGCTCTTGTCCCGAGTAAGTGCCCTTTCCTTTGTCCTATGTGCTTGGGCCTACTCTCTCATTCAGAGTTGAGGCCCCCTCAAAACTCCTGGTACTAGACTCTTCTCATTTCAAGAATTTGGAGCTTCTTTCCTTGAGCTGGTCATCCACACTAATAGCTTCCTCAAAGACCCTTGCCAGTGTGTCTCATTGCAAGCTCGAGTTGCCGGCCAAGGCTTTATAGAGCTCTTCACTTTGTATTCTACTGATGAATGCCATGGATATCACTCTTTCAGTTGGTCTCTTGTCCATTGGGATTCTCTTGAAGACGCTCCTTACTTGGGTCACATAATCTTAAATATCCTCTTTCTCTCTCTGCTTCACGTTCATGAGTCGCACTAGCAGGTTGTCGGAGTACCTGGGTTTGAAAAATCTCTTGATGAAGAGATTTTTCAAGCCATTGAAATTGGCACGCTCTGTAGTATCCAAACTAGTGTACCAAGTTCAGCCTTGTCGCCTAAGCACAATCCGAAAGCTTGGGAGCATTGAGTTTGATTGGTAAGGCCATTGGCCTTGTAGACCTGCTCAAATTGTTCCACAAAGCTGTATGGATCGGTATTTTTTAGCTACTTCACCACCACAGGGATTTTTGGTTGACTCTTAGAGCCTTTGTTAACCCCTAGCCCTGCTAGTAGTGATGTTGCTAATGTTGTAGTGCTTTGCTTTGCTGCCCTGTTATCTAGTAGTCGCTTCACTCAGTGTGAGGTCTCCCTCTAGCACCCTCTCGCTCTCTGATCGATTTCTGCCTGCAAGGGCTAGCACTCTCTGGATCTCTCACATTTCCAAACTCTGGCGCAAGATCCTAGGTTGGTGGTCTTGGTTGTATGCAACAGCTAGGCCTTGCAGAGCCCTGCGAGCCAGCTTCCTTTCCTCCTCGAGGTTTGCTATGATGTCCTCTATAGGCCTACAATGGTGTTCTAGCCAGGTTTGAACATTGTATTTGTGCACTAATAGTTGGACGGTCTCAAGAAAATTTCCTATATCAATCTCTTCGTTACTTCTATGGCCTGAGCTGCCCTCTTCCATGTCTAGAGCTTCCTATTCTACAAAGTTGATAAGGCCAGGTAGATCCACTTCCATGATAGTATCTATCTTTGTTGCATCCGGATTTTTAGCTGTGTTCTTTGCTCGAGCCTACCTTTGGGGTTTTGATCACCCATCTATGTCTCTGGGTCTTCTCTTACTGGTGGGTTCCTTCAAGTTATTAAGCCTGGGGTGAGTTCCTTGTTAAGTATAACCAGTCCTCAATTCAACCTCACTTTGTGCATGTGTGCATGTGTGTGCTCTTTCCATGCACTGTGCAAAAACAGGCTTTTAGCTCTTTTCAAGCGTGCTTTGAGTGATGGAAATTAGAGAGAGTGAGAAAACAGGTGTGTGCAACTCCGGTGCTCTTGTCTATGGGTTGGCTTGATAGAGTCATGTGTTCGGTTCCTAGCTGTTCTAGCTGGCTTCTCGGGTTTTTTTTTGCGCTATCCCATTTGGCTTGTAGGGTCTTGCAATCAACCCGCAACACGAGATGCCATTCTAGATTGTTCGGCCATGATTTCTAAGTCTGTAATTACTTGTGAGACTCTTGGTGGGTTCTTCTAACGTGGGTCAAACTTCTCGTTAGCCAAGGTTTATTGTCAAATTTCCAAATTTTCTTTCTCAGACTGTGTATGCTTTACTAGTGTCCAATTCTAGAAATCGGATAGGGTCAGGTCCAATTGTCACAATTGGACAGGTGTTTCTTGCCTTTTTAGTTTCGTACTCCTGGTGGTTGTTCCCACGCTTTTAGATTTCTTTCGAGACCACTCTCTTGTAGGGCACCTTTTCCTTTTTTCCACCTTGCACTTTTTATCTTGATGCCTCGTTTTTTGCTTCCTTTGTTTTGTAGTCAGTAAACATTATCCCCCTCCTAGTCGAGTGCCAGTCCCATGACACGGCTGGGTGGACGGTGTTGCTGGGTAGTTAGGTGGCTTTTTGAGTGTGTAGACGAGCCCTATTGGAAAGTGTATTGGAGGGATTTATGGAAGTGAAAGGCTCTTGAGTTTGGAATGATCCGTGGTGTTGGAGGGATTTATGGACCTATTGGAGGGATTTATGGAACTAAAAAGCCCTTGCATTGGGAATGAACCTTGGTGTTGGAGGGATTTATGGACCTATCGGAGGGATTTATGGAATTGAAAGGTCCTTGAGTTTGGAATAAGCCCTAGTGTTGGAGGGATTTATGGACCTGTTAGAGGGATTTGTGGAACTGAAAGGTCCTTGAGTTTGGAATGAGCCCTGGTGTTAGAGGGATTTATGGACCCGCTAGAGGGGTTTATGGAACTAAAAGGTTCTTGAGTTTGGAATGAGCCCTAGTGCTGGAGGGTTTTATGGACATGTTGGAGGGATTTATGGAACTGAAAGGTCCTTGAGTTTGAAATGAGCCCTGGTGTTAGAGGGATTTATGGAACTGTTGGAGGGATTTATGGGACTGAAATTCAATATCGTGTTGAATGGATCCCTCTGTTGGCCCTCTGCGCTTGTCATCTCTTGCATTGTTCCAAATGAGCTTCTTCATCCACTTTTTGACTGGGGCTGTCGCGTCCCCCCTTGCTTTGTTGTGTGTGCAGGATGACACGTTGCATAAGATGGGGAGTGCATTGCATGGATGATGGGGTCTCTGGAGTTGGTAGTCAGGGCCTCTATTCGTACCTGGAAAGAAAAGAAGGTGTACCACTTAGGGGTTTGTCTACATTACTGTGGAGTGCGAGGTGCTTGTGCTTGTGGAATCGGGAGATGGGTCTAACCTTGGGCAAGCCCACGGTGGTGTCCCACACTTGAGGACCCAAATTTGTGCATAAGGGAGGTGCGGTGCAAGGGGCTTAGGGTGACATGTCTAACCATAGGAGAGTGTTACCTCCCTAGATGTGTCCTTCCCTTGATGTGCCCTAAGCATGAAGGGGGAATCAAAACGAGGCTAGGGGATTAGGGACGGAGCTGGCTGACTCAGGCTGCCAGACGCACCTAACTTGAGGATCCCTAGGTGCAAGGACTGTGAGAGATGTGCAACTTGCAGTGGCTACATGTTTTTTAAAAAAAATTAAATTAATATAAAGTTACATAGTCGTGACAGAAGTACCTTCCTCATCGGAGTGAGGTGGAGAAAGGGGCCTAATAGATTTGTTAAGAAATTGGCGGCTTTGGAGGTATCCCTTGAGGTTTAGGAAGACCCGAAGGGTGGTGGTGGAGAGGAACAAATTATTGCAACATGTGAAGTGGCTACCATTCATGTCCTACCATTCATGTCCTCTAGAAGGGCTAAGCAAAATGAAGGCAATAGAGCAGCTTGCATCATTAGCCTAGCCATTGTGCAACTATCTATAGCGTTAGGGTCAAAATGGAGTACTGGGTGGCCACGCTCCAACGGAGTGTGGTCTTTCATAAGGACTATCCTAAGCAATCTAAGGTAATTACATGTAGTAATAAAGGTAGGGTTAGGGAATGAAGAGAATTTGCTAGTGAATTGGATTAGGGTATCATACAGTTTTCTTATTTGATAACGAGGGCATCTTCATACGTAGTACAATGAGGGCTATAGATTATGGAGAAGTTGTAGTAGCTGTGGACACTGGAGTCAAAGCCCACTCCCACCCTTCGAGGGTAGGGAATAAAGGTTGGATCATTCTGCTCGAAGGTTTGAGTATTGTAAAAGGCCATCCAAGTGTCCAGGTTGGTGTTGCAGACCCTTCTTCTCCATGTAGATTGGCATTCATAGCCAGCACAGACCTTGGCACTTCAAAAAGCTTATCTTGCCAAAATTCGGCCTCTTCAATGGCCCATAGTGTGGGGTTTTGCTCTCTCTCCTTTAGCCATTTTTGTTCGAGTCTGCCTCTGATGTTAATGACCTCCTCCACCACCTTGATGGGAAAAACCCTATGCAAGGTGTTGGGGAATTGAAAGTTAAGGTCAAAGGGGCTTTTGGACATTTCTTGACTTTCCCATATTACAAGGTCAGTGTGGAAACTTGCTGGGGCATTGTCCTCACATGATGGGATAGGTGCCTAGGGTGTCCTTGCCCCCTTGGCATTCCATTTTTTCCTTGTCTCCTCCACCATTTGTTTTCTTCTTTCCCTCAGTGCCGCATTTCTTTCTGAAGAGGTATTTGCATGTTGCTGCTCTTCAGGCCGCGGGAAAGGAGGCACTGGGACAAGCTCTTCTTCATGTGGTTCCATTCCAAAGTTCACATCTACCTCCCTCTCTTGGCTTGGCTCCTACTGCTTCTCTTTGAAGAACCTGAGTGCATCCACTTCCTGCGTGGTTAGGCCTGTCAATAGGAGATAATGTCGTTGCTCTTCTAGGCTTGGGCCAACTCCACTAGGTTGTGGCAGCATCTGCAATCCAACTTTTAGTGCCATGTGAGCCATTCCCAGTTTCTTTTTCATTGCCTCTATGGACTCTCCCTCCTCTGCCTGGGTGACGTCCAATAGGGTATTCAAGAAGGCACATTGTTGGGTGTGGAAGATCACTTGGGCGGCTTCCACTCTGCTTTCAGCAAGAATCTTTTCTTTTTTGACTTGAGCAAGATGGCGTGCCAAGGATTTGGGCCTTTTTTCATTTTGATTAGCCCATTCTTCTGCCCTCTTGTTCATATCTTCGAGGCTTTCCCCTTGCCTCTGAGCTAGCACTGTCAGCCTTCATTTCTTGATCTTCCATTTTTGCCCTTAGCTTTTGTTGCTCTTCCTATGCTGAGGCAGCCTCTTGGGTTAGGTTCTATACCTCTCTTTTGTACATGCGAGCTCTTTTCTCCCTCACCTCCTCCATCTCTTGTGTGGCTTTAGTGATTTTCTCCATTTCAGCTTGTAGATATTTGTACTTTGCCACAATTTCTTCATTGTGCTGTTGTAGGTGTCGTATGGCTTTGGGTTCTTCATTCACTCATGCTTGCCATTCCGCTTCTATCCCTTCCTTAGCTTGTAGTTGCTCCTTCAGCTCATGAACGTCCCTTTGGGCCATGGCTGTTTGTCATGTTCTCTCCAACTCGGATGTAGCCATGGCCTCTTTTTTAGCTTCTAGCTCTGCTGTCGCAATTCTCCTCTCTCTTTGGCTATCTCTAATTGAGAGAGAAGCTCCTTGACATACATGTTGTATTCTTCGAGTGGCCTCTCTATTGACGAAGGTTGTGAAGCTTGCCACCTTTTGCCTCTTTGGGTCTCGCCTTGATTTGGCATCTGCCACATCTGGCCTTTTGGTTCATGCCAGGGGGGTTCCTTCTCCTTCTCCTTGGCCCATTTCTTTATTCACAAATTACTGGACCAGAGCCATTAAGTTGCCATGAAAGTCCCCATGAAGAAAAGCCATCTTGACATTCATCTAAGAAAGATCTAAGTCAAGTTGAGCAACCAAAGCCAATACTAAGCATATGGTAGTCATCTTCACAACAAGAGAAAAAACTTCATCAAAGTCCACACCATGTTCTTGCTTGAAGCCCTTAGCAACAAAACTAGCCTTGTATCTTGGCTTGGGGTGTCTAGGTACTTTTCAACTTGTACACCTACTTGCATTGCAAAGGACACTTGCCATAGGAATCAAATATCATGTATGATTTTTTTGTAGTGAGTTATACCCTGATTGCACGGCCCTCTCCCACACGTCACTATCACCTCTGTCCATGGTCTCATCATAAAAAGTAAGAGGCTCATAAGCATATGTCACCATAACATAATCCATAGAGGGCTCACCGTGCAAGTTTATGTCTATCTCTAGTAGACTACCTCAAAGATGCTATGGGGCCTATACATCATATGGAGCATCATGGACTTGGGCAACGGGGGCATTGGTTGTTGCACTGCAGGCTGTACAATAGCAAGAGGCTCCTCTTGAAATATCACCCTGCGTACCTCAATGACAAGCTCAAAATGCTTATGCATTTTCTCCTCAATCATGGAAAATAACATCATGGCTGTGGATAACCTTCCGAGCTTGCACATCCCATAAGTGATAGCCTATCTTATCTGCATCCCCATAACCAAGAAATATGCATTTCCTAGACTTAGGATCTAGCTTATTGCACTTATCCTTGGATGCATGACAAAAAGCCTCACAACCAAATACATGCAAATGAGCATGTGAGGGAGGAATTCTAGACCATATCTCCTCTGCAACCTAATAGTCAAGAGCTGTACATAAGGACTGATTTATCAACTACAAGTCAATAATAATTGCATTAGTCCAAAAATATTGTGGTAAGCCTACCTGGCTAAGTATACTATGAACTTGCTCTTGAATTGTCCTATTTATGTGCTCAGCTATACCATCCTAGGGTGGGTTGTATAGGGTGGTCAATTGACACTTATTAACACCCCTCTCATCTCAAAACTGCTCAAAGGCTTTAGAGACTTACTGTGAGACTATCTATGTGACTGAGAGCAAGATTGCTGAGAGTTTCTCCCATGTAAGTCATTACTGCTCTCCTATCATTATTGCCTCTAACTGCCAAAATATGAGACGTGTGGGAAGCATGGACATTATTTTTGTTAACCTCATCAGTCAAGAGTACACCCTCCACATCCTGTAATTGTAACCCATTAGTAGGTATGTTGGCACACATAGCAATACAAAGGGTATCCCATGATTTAGGTAGTGTTACTAAGAGCAATAAGGAAAGAAGAGTGCCCTTGAATTAAATCCCTTACAAAGACAATGACTGATAATAGAATGAAACTCATTGAAGTGAGTTGACATAGAAGTGCTCTTCTTCATGCGAAGATCCATGAGTTGCTTTGGATAATACATTTGAGAAGCATGCCTTTCCTTATTGTCATAGACATTGCAAATCTTTTTCCTTAATTCCCATGTAGATTGCCCATAAGAGAGACAACATTATAGAATAGTTGCTTAGAGAGCTATAATATGATGGCGGACTTACATAGCTCATCTAATTGAGCCCAAAATCCTCTGTATCAATAAGTTTGGGCTTGATACCCTTATGTTTTGAAGGCCTAACCTACATTTTTTGTATTAAATCTTGCTAGATTTGGGCCTTCTAGTCACTATAGTTGGTGCCATCCAACTTGTCAATATTAAATATAGCAAGCCACAAGCCATAATGAAGGCAAACAAATGCACACGCTATCAAAATAGGTTGTTGTAATTATTGCAAACATCCCTAAAACCACTGCTAGATTAAGCTAAAAATAAGGGGTATTGAGCAAGTAATGAACGGTTCACAAACTCAATGCAAAGGACTATCAAATGAAGGTGATTGCTTGCATAAACAATGTAGTAATCTATAATTACAACATGATGAAAATTAAGTACAACAATAAGAAATCAATGCCAAGATAAGCAATCACTAATATAAGACAAACTGTAATGCAAGGTAATAGCTCCAACTATTAGTGAGTGAATATGCGACTGGCACTAAGAATCAGTGTTTGAGACTGAGATACATTCCATAGGCATAATCATCGTGCATGTAGTGGGTCTCATGGGTAGCAGAGAGACCAATTGAAGGCACAACAAATAGAGCAATTTAACAGAAGCTCAATATATAACCAACTAAGATACATACATCACTAAAAACATCGTGATAGAGATAGGTTCAGCCCAAAGTAATGTCAGATTAGCCCACTAAGCATCAATCATGTATATAGTGGAAGGAGAAAGCAAGAGAGACAGGGACATAAGATGTGGGAACTCCAAGAGTCACAATGTGTGATTAGCCTTCCCTTTATTCAAATGTCATTGAAAGAATAAATAATGAAGTGACAATGATGGGTGCCTACCATCTGCAGTGTATAGGTGTGTGGGTACTATCAGTGTAACTAATACACATGCGACTAGGCACAAGAACCTTTATTCCCAACACAAAGTTTATCAAGTATGCAGCCGTGAGATTGTGGAAATACCACCTGTGAGTCTAGAACACTTGTGAGTGTGGAACTTTTAGAGAAAAAATAAATATTTGGATAAGAAGAAAGACATCTTATTTCCCAATATTGATTATCTTGCTGGTCAAATATGCTCCAACACTTGCAACCTTCTAGAGTGGCACCAATTTACAAAAGTCACTCGTGTTAAAATTGTAATAACACCTCTATCAGATCAGATGTCTTAGAAAAGCCACAAGTTTGAGTTGAGTAAAAATGTCCAAGATCTGTTTGTTTTTCTACATTGTAGATAGGTTGTTGTTTATAGATCACTCACAAATTTGTGAAGAAGGCCTTCAAGGATGTTTGTCGACACATAAAATGGTGCTCAATCCATGGTAGTTTGATGCCTAAATGATCAATTCTAATGCTCCTTGAGTAGATAAGGCATCAACTTAGTGCTTAGCTAAGAATGAAACTATGGTTGATTCTTCCTTGTTCATTTTGGTTAAGAAGGAGAGGTATACTAGTCAAAGAGTAAAATAAGACCTTCAAAGCTTACTTAAGAGACTTGCAATGGTCATTGGCAAATCATAGGAGCAAGCAAGAACAAAAAATGGGATTGGACTGAAGATGATTTGCTGCTACTCAACCCCGTGGCCATGGTTGCTCATCACCTTTCAATTTGGTGCTCCCAAAGGTCCTAGAGAAGTAAAGAAACAATCTTTGATATCTATGAAGAGAGATGACAAGAAGAGAAGATCAAGTCCAAGAAATTGGCCATGGAAGCCTAAACCAAGCGGAGAGAAGAAAGAGAAAACCTTGTTTAGCAAAAAGTAACCTTTCTTAAGCTTTTCTAATCTCCATTAACTCCAAAGAGACCAAGAACCTCTAGAATGGGCCTCATATTGACCACGAACTACTAAAATGTCCAAGAAACCACCATTCTTCTCTAGATATTCTCTAAGAACCCTAGTGAATCCTGGCTAGTCTCTAGCAAAACCTATGACTAAATCTTGCACTCTAGTTACCTTGTAATGGTGCTAGTAACCAGATCAAAGCATGAAAACGACCTTGTTGCCAGTGGATCAAAAACAAGGATTTGATACCATTGAAATGGACTTAGCCTATTTTGAATTAGAATACCAAGACAATTAAGAAAATACAATACGAATTAACTAGCCATAGCCATGCCATAGTTGAATATGTATTAACTATAGCATAAGGTAGCCATAACTAAATTGAATATGCACAATGCCAATCAAGATGAGACGCTATTGCAAGAAATCCATCCCTTGTGGAGCCAAAGGAAATAGATTCAAAGAAGTGAATCCTAGGATGATTGGAGTATTGACCCCCACAGACATTTTCATGCCAATAGGACCATTGCCTAAGCAAAATTCTTTATTATGGAGAGCCTTTAAGGCTTGGATAGAAGGATCCCAAGAGCAAGCAATAATTGAATATGTCCTTCAATAGCCAAAACTCCAATGCGTGCATTCCCAACTTTAGAATCCAACAAGACCTTAGGATCCGTAATGATAAATACCTTTTGTTACTACCATAGGAGAATCATATACATAGATGCTAGAGTAAGCAAATAAAGTATGGTATAGCCCACCAATTGAGAAGATGTACTTTAATCTAATAGTGGTCACAATGTATCAAAGGTTAAAAAATTTTAGAGTCCTTAGGGATTGGTTGGTTAATATTAGAGACATATAATTCTCAAAGATGAAAACTATGATCTCTTGTTAGGACAATCTTGAATGAAAAATGCAATTCTGACAAAGATAGAAACATGGAAGACATCCAAAAATTGAACCTAGATGGCATCTCTGCTATGCTCACAGGAGATTCACAATACTCATCTAGCTCGAGATTGGATGAATATGCTTGCAACCATTGAGCAACCATTTTGGAATGATTTAAATATAAGTAGACGAGCAAGATAATGTGTGTCAACAAACCAAAGGTGATTGGAAATCAAGCTAAGATAGATTAATACCAGTCTATATGATGAAAAACCCTAAATAAATTCATCTATTTCTAGGAATACAATATGAGATATCTCAATATTAGTATGAGCTAATTAAAGCCCTTGAATTGTTAAGGAAAAAATGGAAACACAATCCCTTAGTGAATTTGAAAGTTTCAGGAGCTCTTGAAAGCCATGGAATAATAAACCTAGGCTAGAGTGTGTGACTCAAAATTGTATACTCTTGTTGAGGGACAATTTGAAACACAACCCCCTAGTGAATTTGAAACTTGGAGGACCTCTTTGAAGCCATTGAATGGAGCTAGAATGGACTACATGGCGAACTTCATGTAAAATTGCACACTCTTGGTGGCAATACATGTCTCCAAAAGAGTAGTCATAATTCCAATTGAAGAGTCATTTGAAGGAGAAAATTTAGATGATGAAATAGTAGATGAAACCTCAAAATTTGACCTAGAAACCATAGAATACAACATTGATGGATGACTATAGAGAAAATTCTAACACATCTAGCTGTGAACCATACTATTAGCCCATAGTGGAGTGGTTGAGATAAACTCGAAATAAGACTAGCTAGAATTCTTGGATATACTTGACTACAAAAATATAAGATTCAAGTTATTGCATTCAACATAGGAGCACATGGATCAAGCATGGCTCCTGCAAAGAACGAATCAATAGGAAGATATTTTAAGTCACATTGAGAGTAGGATCCATGTGATGCTCCTTTTGTTGGCCATGTCATTGTCAAGTCCTCAGGTGCATGGAGAGAGGAGACGAAAGAAAAATGGATGAGACTTAATAACATAAGCTTCAAACTCGTGTCACATTCTCTCTCACATGATTTCACACACTCTCATTACCACTCGTGCCAAGCTGGGATGGATGAAAGAAGAAAGAAGAGAAAACATTTCACCTCTCCTTCATTCTCTCAAAAATCTTGCAAGAAGATAGTAAAAGCAATAGGACACAGTTTGCACACACATGAATAGCTTGTTCTATGATTTTTCACCCTGGAGCCCCTAGAGAGACACCAAGGAAAAGGGGATTCTACTGCAATAAAATCTATCTTGTAACATCAACAAGCTTTTATTTCATTATTTTGATGACCAAAATAAGGGACACAGCAAATCTTCACATAGCATCATAGTAGATATCTCCCACGGATTTGATAGAATCAACCATAATCTTCAATATCTTCATAAAATCCATCAATAGAACAAGAAACATAAAAGAATACACCATTTTTGAGTGGAAATCAATCACATAGTATTCATCTTCAATGTCTCCATAGTTTTCTCTCTCAATCTCTCATACACAGGTACACTGTTCTCATAGAATTGGCTATCTTTGGCTCTCTCTCTCTCTCTCTCTCTCTCAATAATACATCATCTCCTCACTACAATACTCAATAATGGCACTTAATAATCCCTCTTAGGTCATGGACGCACCTCCCAAGAGGTATGGGAGGTATGAAAGGGCACCAGAGCCACTGCAATGTCTCTTCATAGCTCACTACTGTCACTGTCACTTTAGTCTTCTCTTCAGTCTTCAGCAAGCTGCTTCTTCCATTTGTTTTAGCTCTTTTGAACTTAGATTTATCATTTCAAAAGTTAGAAAAATTTTCCAAAGTCACACATTCTAGAGAACACTTACAGAAGATCTATAGAACAGAACAAAACATGAACAGAGCAGAAACCGAGTAGAGACATAGGCTCTACAGAAGGTTTACAGAGGGTTACAGAAGGTCATCAAAGAACAGCTGATCCTCATAACTCATACTAAGACCATTCCAAACTATCAAAAACTATTCAATAAGATTTCAAAATATTTCAACCTTCATTAATCATCAATCCATGCTTCATATAGAAGAAAATCAGAACAAAGCAGAAGCTATACAAAAGGTATCATAACCAATCAAAACCTCAATAGAACCTATCAGAACATCACAAAGCCTCATATTTCTACTAAGAATCATCATGAAATTCCAAAACATAATCAATATCATCCAAAACATTCTCAAACACTCCCATTAACAACCATACATCACTCTAAATCCATAAAAAATCAACCATTCAGACCTCAAAAACAACAAAAATCAGTCAAAAATTCAGTCTTTTTCTACTCTCAACATAACCCCACACTTAGAAAGGAAGCATCCTCGCGACCTAAGGAAAAGAATAATGTAAGTTCAGTAAAGAGCTCAATTTGATCTTCTGTAGTATCTTCAACAATCACTCCACCACGACCCCAACTTATCACCTGTATCTAGAAAAGAATACTACTAAAGGAAAACTTCGTTATTCATTAACACATCTGATAAACAATAGAAAGTCATAACAAATTTGTAAAGGATATAAGAGGTTCTTCAGCTTTGCATCATAAGCTTGCCATCCACCATCACCATTAATAGTCTCGAAAAAATTATTCAACCAGTACGAACTCATCACATACAAATTATTATAGCACAAATACAAACATAACCATCTGAATGGCACCTCCAAAAGATGTCTCATTAAGAAGCATAGAAGATACATTCAGGGGTATCAATGAATATGATCCCTCTTCAAATCTTGAGGTAGCACATCCGTTCTAGCAAAACAAGGTATCTGCTAGGTAGACAAAGGGCATGAAAATATGGGACATCCAACTATTGGGAATCAATGTTCACATTGACATTCATACAAAGATTTGGAATGGCCTTTTGATCGTTATGGGAATGCTTATGCATATATGCTAGGTACCAAGCAAAAGGGGTTGTCAATCTCACTGAAGGATCTAGAGATTTTGAATATTATTGAGAAAAATGGAGGTAATTTTGGTATGCTTGACTAGCAATTGTCCAATCCCCTAGAATTAATGGCCAATTAATATGTGGTCTCATGAGAGAATTAGTTGAGCTCCACCCTCTTCTTCTCAAAATCTGCTAATCAAATCCTTCGTACCCACTAATCAACTGAGGGGGTTGAGAAATAGAAGTGGCAGGAGATGGAAGAGGAATGAGTAAAAGAGGATGAAGAGATGGGTAGGCAAAATCATAAAATGAGGAATAAGCTAAAGAAGGAGTAGTTGAAAATTTAAGCGAATCAATTTTAGGAAAGGTGTCAATTGATAAGCAGGAAAAGTAGAAGGTATATGGATAGATGGGGAAGGACATGGCGGAGAAGAGGAAAAAACTCGATCTTCAATGAAAGAACAATAGGTAAAGATTGGAATTTGAGGAAAACCCTGAGGTTGGAAAATGAGAGGTAAGATAGCTGCTGAGTTGGATTGATAAAGGGAAAAATAAGCATCATAGCGATGGGCCATTTGTTGATAATACAATAAGCTAGGAACAGAGGGACCTAAAACAGATCCTTGATGGTAGGCATCAAAGAAGGATGAATCAAATGGATGGTACTTGGAAAGATAAGCTAGGAGATCCACCCTCAGTTAGTTAGTACTCTGCGCATGAGTAGAAGCTGTGTTCTGGTGTTGGTTCAGGACTACAGGATCAATCATTGAATGCCATAAAGTGTTAGAGCAAGTAGCTACTTTATAAGAATAGCATTGGAATATGCCATCTATCCTCAACTCCAAATGGTTGACATATAAGACAGCTTGTAAGACCACATCCCCCACATACCAAGCCAGATCTACATCATCTGAAATTAACAGATCACCTCGTAGATACATATAAGACAGCAACATGGTATCCGCTATCACAGAATCTTCAAAGACCATACGGACAACTTCTGTCAGCAAATCAAAAGACCAAGCCCCACTCCAACCATCCTCTAGAAGAGGGAGATCCATCATTGAGAGCTTAATATAGAAGGCCAACTTTTGTAGCTGATAGTGGACAAAAAAAGGAATGGTCAGGAGGAACATACTCTTGAAATTGCCCAAATGTAGACTATAGTAAATCCATTTTGGACTGCAATCTTTCCACTTTATCTTGAAACAATGGATATAATGTGGCCTGTCTCTGGAGAACTACCAAGTCCTTGCTGAGATATAAAAGGAATCATGGGAACACTGGGACTTGGAGGAATGGACTGTGACTGCGCCAGTTGGTCCTTCAATTGTTTAATCTGGGAAGCTTGGGATTCCACTGTATTGTGAGTAGTCTGCAAAGCTGACAGTTTCGTATCCAAAAGAGTCTTAAACTCTTGAGCTTCTTTGGACATTTTCTCTTTCTCTTCCGAAACTCTAGTGACCTCTGATTGAGCTTCTGCTAACTGAATTTTCAAAGAAGATATTTCTTCTCTCTGGGTCTTAATCATTTGTGTCTGCTACTCCATCTGCTTAAACAGATCGGCAAGAGTGTCTTTAGCAGAGGCTAACTCTGTGGTTGCCTTATGCGTCTGGTCTTTGGATTGCATCAAGTCTTCATAGAAAGAAGCATATAATTGTTGAACACAAGTTGTCACTGAGAGTTCAATAGAACTTTGGATGTCATTACAAAGGAAAGGAATGGCATCCCCTGACACTAAACTGTTCAGTGAAGGAACTGATATTTCCAAAGAACCCTCTCGATGTGCCCTGAATAAGTTGTTGCATGTGAGGTAGGCAGGGAGGTCACTTCCAAAGGTGGCAGGAACTGACACTGAAGGAATGAGTGGTGGAATTTTCTCTGCTACACGCTTCAAGCGCTTCCGTTGAATGACCAATGGAGGAGGGGAATCAATATTCTCTATGTCAATGGGTTTTGAATCTTCTAAAGGTGGAGGGGGAGGGACTGGATCAGATGGAGGAGGAGGTAGCACACCCTTCTTAAGGCCCGAATATGTCAAGAAAGCATATAAATATGAACCATAGGTTACGTTGGTAACATTTCTCTAGTCACTTTGACAAAATGCTGGTCCATCTTCGTAAGAAGGTAAGTACTCTCTAATCAATGGCAACCCCTTTTAAAATCATCCTGTAAGCTATGAGGAACTCCTTGGACAAATAGTGAGATGGTGTCTTGGCAGGCATGAATCTGTCCTTGAGAAATTGGCAAGCTAGCTTCCAGAGAGGATCAGTGATCATTGAGAAAGACACTCCTGAAGTGTTAATCACCTTCTTGACATCGAGGACCTCTTTAGTCTACTTCTGTAACAGCTTAAGAATAACTATCTGGTTGTAACAAAGGGTTCTCCTTTGTAGGGAAGAGACAAAGCCTTCCCTAACCCTCTAGGCGTTAAGACCATGGAAATACCATGCACCAAGCCCGATTTCTTACTGTATGACACAAGAAACTCATCACATAGGGCTAGATCATCTGGAATCAGAGGGAGTGAAGCAGCCACGAAAGATGCAAGACCAGCTTTCGCAATAGGCTCAAAAGTCAGTAGGGAAGAATAATCCCTACTGATCAATGGGACATACTGAACAAGAGGAGGATCTTGAGGCGCCATTCAGATGGAATATACACACACACCACAAACACAGACAATCGCAGTGAATGCTTGCAAAACAACAAAATAGCCATAAAAAAGAAATTGATCAAAATAAGCACACACAGGCATAGCTAACCAACTGACCACCCCAAACAACCCACATCCTAGAAAAAATTCAGCATGACCACTACACATATGTGACTGAAAGCATGCTATGCAACAAACATGCATCCGAGACCCCATATCAGGTAGAAAAGAAAACTACAGGCCGCACTCGTAATCGTATCACACAATCAAACCATAATACCTCAATAACCTAATCAGGAGATAACCAAAAATTTGATAAACAATGTCAGCTTAAAGGACTGTACGTACCTATCCCACGAAGTGTATTTATTAAAAAGGGAAAAAAGTACAGTGAGGGGAATGATTTTAGTGAAGGGTTTGTTTTAATAAATTATTAACAATGGTTGAAATTTTATTAGGTTATCAACCTTAATTAAAAAAACAGTGGTTCATTTTTAAATATTTAGTTATAATTTATTAATGTGAAACTGTGCTTTTAATGAAGCCCAAACTTCGATACCCAAACTCAGGTCTCTAAATGCAGATTCATTGATTAAAAATTTAATGTGTTTGAAGCACTCTTCTTTTTCAGCGCGTGCATTTTTGTGACGGCTGGTTCATTTTTATTTAAAATTAAAGTGCCTCTGAAGCACTCGTAGCACGTGCAAAGTGAACGACGGTTTGATTTTAATTTATTAGAAAAATGTGTGTTTGGCGCGAGCGCGCGTGAAAAAGTGAGTGAATAAAGTTCATTTTAACAATTAATCGTGGTTAAAGGATGACCAAAAATAAATAAAGCACGAAAGATAGATACATGGCAGGGGTGTGTATGCAAGAGACTGAGGGTGCATGGAGTAGTCTCAAATGCAAGGAATCCAACAAAAAAGTAAAAACCACTAACTCAAAAAAATTAAACACCTTATTATTAAAAAATAATAATCAACGCGATGTTAGTGGGATCAGATTTGGTTTAGGTAATGTTGATTAGTGTTTGGGTGATATTATTATTTTTTTAAAAGTGTAATTTATGTGTGTTTTTATTTTTTTCTTTTTTGTGTGTTTGTATTTTTTTTAAAAAATTGATTGATTAGGCTATCAATCAAACCTAAATGAGAATGAAACCATCACGCTTCAACAATGGATCTGTATTTTTTTGTAATTTTGCAGTCTATTTTTGGAATTTAAAATGATTTTTAAATGAATTTAGATTAAAATTTTATCATTTGGGTCCGAAAATAATAGGGTGATCATGTGTCAAAGCTTTTTCAGCTTATAAAATATTCAAAAAGTAGTCAAATGTATTGGTTGAATTTTTTGTGCTTTTTTGACTTTAATTCTGATTTTTAGGAAATTTTAATGAATTTTCTCAATTTTTAGTGAATTTTAAAAAGGATTTTAAATATTATTAATTTTTTGCAATTAATTCTCTGTATTATAATTAGCAAGATAAACCAAAAAACTATCCCATTTAGTAAGAAAATTTTTAGTAATTTTTTGTTTTTAAATTGAATTTTTATGAATTTTGTAATATTTTAAGGTATTTTGGTATTTTCGTGAGTTTGTGGAAAATCTAAGGAGATACCCGGGCTTCGTGTGAACAGCTGCATGTGCTTGGGGACGGCACACACCACCGCACGGATAAGACTAAACGCGCGTCCTCGTGCGTGAACACCTGCTGGCAGCTCATGTATGCACAAGCACACTTCGAGGCCCGCGCGAACACATGCACACACGAGATCATTGGGTAGTAAGGGGGACCTGTGTGTGGGGGGTTGTTGTAGATTTTTGTTGGTTTGTAAGAAACGGGGGTGCCTGCGTTGTTGCTACGAGTGGGGATGGTGGGAAAGGGGGCTATGAGGGGGGTAATTGGACAGGGGTGGGAAAGGGGGCTAGGGTAGGGGTAACTAGGGTTGGGGGGGGGTGAGGTTAGGGTAACTGGGGTTAGGGTGGGGGTGAGGTTAGGGTAACTGGGGTTAGGGGGGATTAGGTTAGGGTAACTCGGGTTAGGGAGGGTTAGGTTACGGTAACTGGGGTTAGGGGGGTTAGGTTAGGATAACTGGAGTTAGGGGGTTAGGTTAGGTTAGGGTAACTAGGGTTGGGTTTGGGGGGACGAATGAGAGGAGGAGTGGAAGGAGGCAGAGGAGGCGATATGGGAGGAGGAGACGAGAAGGGAGGCGGAGAAGGTGAGATGGGAGGAGGAGTGGAAGGAGGCAGAGGAAGTGAGATGGGAGAGGAGGCGAGAAGGCAGGCGGAAGAGGCGTGGACGGGGGAGGAAGAGGCGGAAGAGAAGGCGGCGGAGGGCAAGGGAGGAGGTGTAGAGGAGGGGCGTTGCGAAGGGAGGGCAGAGGTGGAGAGGAGGGAGGCTCAGCGGAGGCGGCGGAGGGAGACGATGAGGCACTGCAGGGAGGGAGGGTGAAGGCGGAAGAGGAGGTGGAGGCCGAGGAGGCGGCGGAGATGGAGAGGAGGGGTGTTGTGCAGAGGGCGCACGGGAGGGAGAAGGGGTGGAAAGAAGGGAGGGAAGCCAAGGGGAGGGAGGAGCGAGGCGAGGAGGGAGATTGGCACGTTGCAGGAAGAGATGGAGAGGAAGATGGCACGCAGGAGAAGACAAGGAGGAGGGAGGGAAGGAGGGCCGTGTGGTGCGACAATAAGAAGGCAGTTTTTCTTTGCATTTTTTTCTCTTTATTTTCTTTGTTTTTTTTGTTTTCCTTTTTGGTTTGGTTGTTATTGGTTCTTTTTTTTTTGTTTTTTCTTTTTGTTTGCTTTTTTTTCTTGTTTTTTTTTTCTTTGTTGGTTTTTTTTCCCCTTTTTTGTTTTTTTGTTTTTGTTGTTTTTCTTCTTTTTGTTGTTTGTGTTTTGTTTCTTGTGTGGTTTTTTTTGTTGTTGTTTTTGGTTTTTTTTTTTTGTGTTTTTCGTTTGTGGTTTTGTTCTTTTTTGTTGTGTGTGTCTTTTGGGGGTTTTTTTTTTCCATTTTTTTTGTTGGTTTTTTTCGCTAGTTTAGTATGATTATTGTGGTTTTATATGTGTGTGTGTGTGTGTGTGTGTTGTTTTGTTTTGTTTTGTTTGTGTGTGTGTGTGTGTGTTGTGTGTGTGTGAGTGGAAAAAAAAAGGTTTTGGTGTGTTGTTGTGGATTTGTTTTTGTTTTTTTTTCTGGGTTGTTTGTTTGTTTTTGTTTTTTTTTTAAATTTTATTGATTATTATGTTTTTTTTTGTTTTTTTGAAAATACATTAAAAGGTGAACGCACCCTCGTCCCACGCGCATGCGCAGGGCGGGAGTAAAAAAATTTGCATCGGCGAGATCAGGTGGGGTGGGGACGGTAACACATGAGGCATAGAGGCCACGGGGCGTCTCGAGGCGCTTAAAACCAAAAACATATGCATTCACGTGCGACACGAGAGACACGGCCACATGTCAAGATAAGGAAAAATTAATAAAACCCAAACCATACACCGGATCGAAAGACCGTAAAAAGGAAAAAGGTGCCGGGAGACGAGGGGAAGATGATAGAAAACTGCGACATGGGTGCCAAGGCAAAATCAATGTGTTCACATGGGGAAAACACAAAAAACAGCTCTAAAAGTACAGACGAGGATTAATATGGACAAATTAGCTCGTTGGAATGTAGGGCAAAAATAAGGAAAAATGTGCCAAATAATGTGCTCGACAATTGTGTCATATGAACACATGGTTCCGACTGAGAGAGGACGCGTTCACATGGAAAAAACCCAAAAAACGAACCCAACAATGGGCTCAAAGATGAATACGGAAAGAACCGAGCAGCAAAATGAAGGGCATCAAAAAGAAAAATATTCGAGGAAGGGGATGCACAAGGCTATAATGTCAAAACTCACTTCCGGTGGAGTTAGAAGGGGTTCATGTACGAAAAACACAAAAAATGAAATAAAAAATATATTAAAAAATTAATAACGAAAAATAAAGCGAGCAAAATAAGGTGGAGAAAAAAGGATAAATGTAGGGAAAGACTGGCAAGACACAATAGTAAAATGAAACTAGAATTCCAGTGAAAATAGGGCATGTTCACATGGAAAAATATTAAAAGTATGCATGAAAAATGGCCTGAAAACGCGTAAAAATTAATATTGGATGAACCGTGCATTGGAAGGACAGGGAGCACAAAGGAAGAATGTCAGGAGGAAGATGGAGGACAGGGCTGTCATGTCTGATTGTTGTTTGGAAGAAATAGAGGTGCTTTCACATGGAAAACCGTCCAATTTACGTGAAATGCTTAAAAAATTAATAACTCAAGAGCTGTCAGCCGGAACAAGGGTTGATAAAAAGGAAAAATGGTCAAGTTGAAGGGACAAACAAGGCGGTAAGGTGGGATGTGGGTTTCGGTGAACGTAGGATACGTTCTCATGGAAAATTTTCACAATAAGGGATAAAGAGAAAAAGAGAAGGAACAGCCCCAAGGGTGGATTGAACATGGATGAGTAGGTGGGTAAGGGACCTCATCAGGGTAAAATCAGGTCAAGGTATACATGCAGGATTAAAGTGAGGCATATGCAGGGGGTATGCATCATAGATGCGCAAGGACTCGTCCCCACACTTAAAACCTTAACGGACAGGGTTAAATGCAGCAACACAACCTAGGACTTGTCAACTGACTGGACTCTAGTGTCCCCATACTTAAAACATAATATACACTTTCAATCATAAGGATAAGGTTAGAAAGACTTGGCCCGTTTCGCTTATGGTCGAAGGAACCGTCACTAGTACAGAAGGATTGGAGTCGGCTGCAGGAGGTACCACGGCTCACTCCAGTGTTTAGCCAGCATGGTAGGGACCATACATCAGCACCCAGGGAGGTAGCTGGTTGATGAAGCTCGTCGAGGTAGGTGTCATTAACGAAGGATAGGCACTCAACTCACGAGCACTCAAATGGAATGAGAGAACAGTCGCTCACCCCATGACGCACATCGCTCAATCAATAAGCATGAAATCCCATAACTCACAGCCGGTGTAGAATTGAACAAGGAGAAACTGATTTGGAGGGAGTATGCCAGTGTGCGCAATTAATGGTGCATTCATGCATTCCACCCATCTGGCATAGATGCAAGGAGGAAGGCTAGGGAGTCTTGTAGTGCAGTGCACAGAACAGAGTGGCGTGTTCTATGACTATGGCAAAGACCCATTCCGTGGGTGCATAGGGAAACAGAAACATACCTGACGCCAATAATCGTAACACCTCTCAAGCCTCACCTCTCAATAATTGATTGAAGAAACACTAGTCACACTCAGCCCACCCTCTGTCTCACTCTCTGTTGAAAGATACAGGAGGGCAACTCGTTCCTGAAACCCATTGATGTAATCTTCACTGTCACTTGTGCAGAGGTTGTATGCATTGTGCGCATTTGATGGTGCAACTGTGCATCCTACCTTGTGCCAGCATACAATGCAAGAAGGAAGGCCAAGGAGCCTTACGATGCAGTGCACAAGAACAGATCATGCATTGTGCATTGAGAGGCCCATCCCGTGCGTGCAACACTCAAGTCACACATCTCACCTCTCATTTGATTTGAAGGGAAAGACTGGTCACTTAGCCCATCCTCTGTCTCACGCTCACTAATAGATACAGAGGGCAGCCCATACTCACGTTCCCATCCTGTTAGGATGAAAGCTCGCATCACTCAGGGGGTTGGTGACAAAGATCGTGTCGGCTGTTGTTGTCATCAGGATATTGAAGATGAGGCATACACAGGGAGGTAGTTAACAAGTCTCGTACTTCAATGATTTGTAAGAAAGATCGTCTGTTAAGAAGGGTAGATTGACTAATATTGCAGAGACAGCACACCAAGGGAGGTGGCTTCAAATTACTTGCTGGAAAGGTTCTGCTGGTGAGTCAGATATCCTGAACTGCGGAGTATTACCACCCTTTCCACGATCAGCTTCCCGCCCAAAGGTGTTTCCATCTTTCTTGGAATGAGGCCTGTTATGACAGGGAATTTTTTCGGTTTTCTCCCATAACAGTTTTGTCTATTTTTTTGTGTTATTATTTTTTCCCTTTTTTTTGGTTCACTAATAAAGAGAATGGTAGAAATACCATGTGTCAAGACCAACCTCGCCGCCTTTGTTGAATTAGACGAGAAGAGAACAAGGTAGGGTTGAGAGGTATCGGTGAGGGGCTAGCAGAATGAAACCTCCTCATGAGGAAGATCATAAGGGCTATCAGAAGCACAAGGAGAAGGATAGTGCAACGCCCAAAAGGGAGAGGGTAGGTCGATTGTGATTGTCAAGATCCCCAAGGAGGGAAGTACTTCTTCAGATGATAGCCATTGATCAGAAAAGGATCATCAGAGGCATCAATGGTCTGCACCTGAACAGAGCCATTAGGGTTGACAACAAGTACCTTGTACCGGCCCATCCACTGTTGTTGAAGCTTGCCATGAAACTTGCCAAATCTTGAATCATAGGCTAGGACAATATCACCTTTTTTGAACTCCTTGTGCTTGATGAAACTGTCATGATAGGTCTTGCGTCGCGCTTGAGTGGTTTCCATACACTGTAGGGCCATCCGCCAAATCTCATCCAAACATTCCAAGTGTAGGAGGCGGCATTGCAATGACTCATCATCTCCCAAGAGTTCTTTAACTGCCACTCGCAAAGAGGGAAATTTCAATTCAACAAGGAAGACGGCTTCTGTACCATACACTAGCTGGAAAGGGGTCTGTCTCTTATGGGAGGTTCTGTATACCCAAAGGGCCTCTATAAGTCAATCATCCCAGTCACGATGATGTGTGGCAATCATTCTTGTCAAGATCGAGTAGAGGATGCGATTGGTGACTTCAACTTGGCCATTGGCTCTAGGGTAGTAAGGAGTGGACTTGCAATGGCAAATCTTACACAACTCCGTCAGCTCCTTCATGATTTTGTTAAGGAAATGAGTACCTCTTTCACTTACCAGCTCGAGGGGACTGCCAAAATAGGTAATAATATTTTCGTACATGAATAGAGCTACGATGTTACCATCATCCCGCTTCAGAGCTTTAGCTTCACACCACTTTATGATATAATCCGTACATACTAAGATGTATCGTTTCTACTTCCGTCTGGTGGGTGGATCAATGGGTCCCACGAAATTAATCCCCCACTTCTCGAACGGATTTAGGGGAAGAATATGTTGCAGTGGCATGAAACTTGTTTTGGTGGGTCTCCCCATTCGCTCTAACAGTGGAGGGTATGCCACCAGTATCCTGTTAACAGAGCCTTCCTGGCTGTTGCTTCTCCTGCAAAGTGTCCACCACATGGTTTGTCATGGCATGATTTTAATACTATACCAATTTCATCCCCTGCAACACATCTTCTCAGTACTTCATCTTTGCCTCTCTTGTACAGTGCACTGCCTAGCAAAGTGTAGGGGGCTGATTCTAACAAAAGCTTCTTTTTCTCACGGCTTGAGATGCCATGAGGATATTGTTGATTTGCCAGGAGGTTGCCTATGTCTGCATACCAAGGAGTAGCTATTTCAACTAGAAACAAGGAAGCATCATGAAGGTCTGGACCATCCTATTCCACTTCTCCAGTTTAAGGAATTCGTGATAGATGATCGGCTAGGACATGGGAATGGCCATGCTTAGTGATCACTTCGAAATCGAACTCCTAGAATAGGAGCAACCATCTCATCAGTCGTCCTTTGACATCTGCTTTGTTCATCAAGAAGGATAGGGCTTCATGATCGACGTAGAACTTGAAATGCGTTGACAATAGATAGTGTCGAAACTTCTCCAGTGTAAACACCATTGCCAAGCACTCAAGCTCTGCCACTGTGTACTTCCGTTCCCTATCAGTGACCTTTCGGCTTGCATAATATATTGGTTGATCTAATTTAGAGGGGTCCTTTTGACATAGGACAACACCTAGCCCTTGAAACTGATGCATCTGTGTGCACATGAAACTCTTTCGTCCAATTAGGAGGTTGCAAGATAGGTGCTTGGACAAGGCATTATTTTAGGGTATTAAAGGCTCATTCATAGTCATCAATCCAAAGGAAATCTGCATCTTTCCTTAGGAGCTTATTCAAAGGGGCTGTCTTGGTTGCAAAATGTGCAATAAATCTTCTGTAGTAGCCCACATGGCCAAGAAATCCTCTCAATTGCTTGAGGTTTGCTAGTGCTGTCAAGGTGGCAATGTTCTCAATCTTCACCGGGTCTGTTGCAATCCCTTCTGTAGAGACAATATGGCCTAGAAGAACTCCTGATGAAACACCAAAGACACATTTTTCGGGGTTGAGAGAAATCCCATACTCTCGGCATCTGTCAAAACACTGCTCTAGGTGCCCCCAGTGCTCACGGATTAAGCTATAGACACAGAAGTCATGAAGATACACCTCAATGAAATTATGCAAATGATTCTAAAAGACAGCCATCATTACTCGTTGGAAGGTGACAGGAGCATTACAGAGCCCAAATGGTATCACTCTATAGGCATAGGTCCCCCATTCTGTGGTGAAGGTTGTTTTGGATTGGTCCTCTTCTGCGATTTCGACTTGGTTATATCTGCTGAATCCATCCAACAGGGAATACAGTTCATGGCCTGCCACTGTGTCCAACATTTGGTCTGTAAAAGGGATAGGGAAATGATCATTCTTCGTCTTCGAGTTCAGCTTTCGAAATTCTACACATATTTGAAGTTTCCCGTTCTTCTTAGGTACTATCACAATGCGCGAAACCCATTCACTGTTAGGCATGGGATAAATGAACTCGGTTTCAAGAAGTTTCAATAATTTAGCCTTCACCAGAGCAGAATAATTAGGATTCATACGCCTTTGTCTTTGCCTTACAAGTTTGGCATCAAGCTCTAGGTCAATGTGATGTTGGCATACTATGGGATCAATCCCCTTTAGGTCTTTGTACGACCAAGCAAACATGTCTAAGTTCTCCTTTAGTAGATCTCCACGACCACTAGTTCTTCTTCTGGAAGATTGAGACCCACTTTCAAGTGACATTCAGTACTGTCAGTATCCAAGAACATCACTTTTCTTTCACCTTTCACTTCGTAGATAAATGTCCCACGGATTGCTTCTGGATAGAGGTCTGACTCTTTCAAGGGAGTAGTGTCATCTCTGATGTTCCACTAGAACCAGTGTCTTCTAAACAGATGACTCATTTGTCTATTGAGATTGCTGGAAGGGTATCAAAGCTTTGTTTGCTTCTATGTGAGTGGTGATTTCTTCTGGACTTAGGGATTCATCTTCAGAGGATGCATCCAGGAATGTCACATAGCACGGACCTTCTAGAAGCTGTGGCTCTAGTCGCTCTGGCTTCTATTAACAAGGAGCATCATCATCATCTTTTCTCCAAAATGAATGGTCAAGGCGACAGGAGC
Organism: Lygodium microphyllum; assembly: GCF_053477565.2. Lineage (NCBI taxonomy): Eukaryota > Viridiplantae > Streptophyta > Polypodiopsida > Schizaeales > Lygodiaceae > Lygodium > Lygodium microphyllum. The sequence goes on along the minus strand of NC_141138.1, from coordinate 76,698,267 downwards.
CACTGGTGAACTTAATTTTTATGCCTTTGATCCATTGCTTATGCAGATTTTGCATACTTTGTGGTCCATTGGTCAACCCAAATGGAACCATGGTCATTCCATTCAACACCCCGAGATCTTCGACCTCTGAGATCTCTATAGGGATATCAACAAGATCGTCTGCTATTAGAGAATCTTCTTCAACTGCACTTTCATAACCTGCTTCGTTTACTTCCTCATCATTTTCATCCTCTTCCTCTGGAGGCTCTGTCTCTACTTCTGTTGAGGCTCTGTAGGAGAAGAATAGATTTTCCACCTCTGTGTCTGTTTCTGCTTCTACTTCTGTCTCTGGCTCTGTCTCTGTTACTATCTCTGCCGACTGACATGTAATAGGGAGAACAATACATCCATGCCTCTATCTCGCTACTATCAGAGGCAATTTTAGAAGTTAATTCTAGTTGAGACATGAGGTATTCTCCCATGGACAAAGACTTTGCTTTCTTTGGTAGTTGGCTTACAGTGCCCACTATTAGGGACTATGCCTTTGTTTTCTTGGGAAAGATCTGTTTAACAACCTCTTCGTCTCCTGATGTACCATCTGTTACTTCGTTGGAGCAATCAGTTATGACTTCGATGGATGTGGATCCATTTCCTTGTTGTGATCCATACAATTTCAAAACCACTTTGTTGGATCCTCTGCCTAGGTTTGAAGCAAGAGGTTAGGGTCTTGGCTCTTACTTCAAAAAGCCACCAACAACAGAGAGTATGAGGTCCCATAAGAATTTGGTTTAACTACTAGATAGGTCAGCGAGTAATCTTTTCCTACAAGGGTTGTTTTTACGTATGGAAGGATGTCCAATGGTTTAATTCTGCTTTGGTCTGCCAATCTGATAAGCCACTATGTAGGTTGAATTTCTTGCAACCCTAAGTCCTTCATTGTCACATCCATCATTATGTTTACTGATAAGCCTCCATCAATCAATGCATTTGAAATAAAGCATCCTTTGATCCATACACTAATCTCTGGGGTTCCAGGATCTAGGAAGGCGTTAGCCACATCTACTTCCTTTACAAGCTCTGGGGCCTTATTGGTCTTGGTCGCTGTTGAATAAGCAATCCTTAGGCCACGTCTTATTATCAAGATGCTTTTGAATTTCTTTGGGCAGCTGGAAGACATCATCAGCAACTGTCAGAATGTTAAGTTTGGTTTAAAAGTGTCCAGATCTTTTACCAAGTCATATTCTTTGATAGGATCCACGGGCTTTCCAGCCAGCTAGGGAATGGGGCTATATCAATTTTCATCTTTCCTTTTTCTTCTAGTAACATCAGCATCGACACTTCCTCTGTTTTTGGAGGTGCTTCTGTATCGTCTATCTCCTGGACCTTTGGTCCTGTTTTTGGGACTGTCTTTGTGACTCTATGTGGCACTGCAGTGCTCTGTGCTGCACTGTTTTTTCTTGTACTGCTCTGTCCCTCTGTTGGCAGGTTGAACTTCACAGTCTTGGCAGGAGAGTTGTTCTCTTTTTGGACAATTGGTTCCTTCTTCGTGGCGCGCGTGATAGCGGTAACTTCCAACTCTACCAAATTAGAGGCAGGCTCTTGTGCCTTCTATTGGCTATCAGTGACATTGGCCTTGACAGGAGCTGGACTTGGGCAGTCCTTTGGAGTGTGGCCTTCTCCTTTGCATCGGCTGCATAAGGGCTTATAATCCACAGATCTTCTAGGGTTTGGACAATTCGGGGAGATGCGACCCTTTTCTCCACATCTGTAACATTCCACCTCGGATCTTTGACCACCACCAGACTGTCGTCCTTTGTAACTTTGAGAGGAAAACCTCCTTGGATCGAAATTAGTACCAAACTCCCTAGGCTTTGGTCCAATATCCTATGTTGTCATTTTGGATTCTAGCAAGTTGAATCTTGCATTGTCATCTTTCTGTCTTCATTCGTGCATCTCTCTCAGAGAACAAATATCCTCTGTATGGTTCTTCCACAAACAATAGGAACAAAAGACTCCAAGAATGGTCGGTTTTTGGGTACATTCAATAGATAAATGTCCCGCTTGATGATACTTTCCGCACCATGTATTAGAACGCATCACATCTCTCCCAGCTCCCGCAGGGGTGGATATCTTGGCGGTATTCACCTTCAGCGTCTGTAGATGCTCTATAATCACATGCATAAGCTCTTTCTTGATACTTGTAGCTGAGTTGGATAAGTAGTCCTTCAGATTTTCACCTCCTGAAGTACTTGTAGTAGGGTTTTGGGAAGCTTCTATAATTATTGTATACACTGGTTGGGTTGATCCAGAGGGTCCTCTTTTCTGGTTCTGATTCAGAGCTCCTATTTTGAGACTTGGGATTGTTGATTCGAGTTGGTAGGGTTCCACTATTGTTGAGTTGCCATTGGAGGAACTGTTTGAGGCCACTATTGTTGTGGTTGAACCATCATTTGAGGCACTGTTGTCTGTGGCAACCATGGTGGATTAGGTGCATTATACAGTGTGACACTATTTGCATTTGGGGATAGGGGTAGGGAACTATCCTTGGGATTGCATTCAGTGGGTATACCATTCCTGGCATGGGAGGAGGTAAGACTCCTCTTCCTAGAGTCATTGACAACTTTGCTTCAACTTCATCATACAATCTTGCACCTTCCATTGTAGCTTGCAGATTGACTAGTCTTCTCAAATCCATGAACTTGCGAACTTTCGATTGTAGGCCTCTCACGAACACTCCTTTTTGGATACCTTCGTCCAAATGATGGTTAGTCCATCTCTTCAGGATGGATTCCATTCGCGAGACATAATCTTCTACTCTTTCTCCAGAGGACTGACTTAGGTTCATGAACTCCTCTCACATCTGCTCTTCAAAACCTTCACGCCTGAATTTAGTGAGGAAGGCCAATCGTCCCATGTGGCCAAAAGTTCCTACTGCTTGTCTCTCATACCACTAAAACGCCGCGCCTTTGAAAGTGGTGAGGAATATCGCTAACCAATGCTCAGGGGTTCAAGCATTGTTAGCCACACATGCTACATAAATTCTGCTACATGAAGATCAGGGTCTTCATTGTATTCTCCCTTAAAAATTGGCAATGGGACTACATTTATTGGCATGTCATCATCAATATTTCCAGGACGAATCTAACTAGGAAGGGGACCTTGAGTCACCATGGGGACTTCTGTAAAGAGTGCTTTTATGGCATCAAAGGAGGCTTCTATTGCGAGCTCATTCTCAGTCTTGATTCTTGCGTTCTCTCTTCTTACGTACCTTTGGACTCATTCTAACGCTTGCCTCTTGATTGTGTCATTCATCAGGGGCTTGGCTCTAACAAGTTGTTCAATACTCAACAGAATAGAATTAGAGAGGGGCTTTAGTCTCTGAGGGATTCTCTAGCCAACATCTCTTCTACTTCCTTTTTTTCAACATCTCTGAATTCGGCTTTCAAACCACTACAGAGGGGGAGATGTTCCATTTTTAAAGTATCAAAACTCATTCATCTTAGGATCGTTGTTGTGCCATCATTATAATAATGCCAGCTTCTGACGGTTTCAACAGTGTATGTTGTGAAAAACACTCTGTCTACCAACTTCCAGTGGGTTGCTAATTGGACAAACAGAAGATTGTTAGTTCACCAAGCATCCCACGTATCTTGTTATTGAGCATCCACGAACAAATTCCAACTCTTTTCCTTCTTGTTTTCGTGAACTTCCACTAACCACGACTCCTAAAGCTTCTTCACAATCTCCCACTTGATGATGTCTGGAAACTTCTCAATGAATGCCAAATCTTCCATGGATGGTCATTCTCTCTGTTTATACTCTTTGATCCGAGAAAATCACAAAAAAATATTTGTCTAATACTTTGTTGATTTTTTGTACATTTGGAGGTTTGAAATAAAGAAGAGGGTGGGAACAACCTCTTGGGAAATCCAAGAAATTACTGGATGGAAATATTTCTTAGACCGGTTTACCAAGGGGGGGTGAAGAGTAAAGATCAATGGAGGAAGGTGAAGGAAAAATGTGTAATGTGAAAAGAAAAGACATGAAATGGATTTGGAGCCATCCAAAGGGCACGTGAGGCTCATAATGTCATGGCTTTGGAGCCTTATGATAATTCAAACAAATGAGACCCTTCTTGGAAGTATTAATGGAAGAAAAATCAAGCACATGATTTTGTAAGATTTTTTAAAAATACTTCCACTCCGATCCAAAAAAAGTTCCAACATGAAAGTTATAGCTGTGAGCTGAAGTTTTGGCTGGTATTTTGTTTAAAATTTTTAGAGCTACGAATCGGAAGATGTGGCCAAAATGGTGGATGCTAACTTTTTCCAACTGTGGTGGAGACCACCTCCCAATTTTATACACACCCACACTTTCTTCCCCACACTTAACACTTCCATAAAACATCATTCATTAGACTCCCAACCCTTTCCCCTCTCTTCTCCTCTCTCTCAAGCTAATAAACCGTTAGAATTCCCCTCCTAAATCTCTCTCAAATCATCCTTAATTGTAGTAGTAATGTATGAATTCTCACTACTCTCTCTCCATTTTATTGCTAGATATGATCTTATTTTATGAAGATTCTCTATATTTTTTTATAGAAGAGCTCTTGGACTCAAGCTATAGGGGGGAGAATGGAGACAACTCACCTGTGATGGAACTTGATTAAGTACAAAATTGGTCAACAAAACATCTAGATGGAGCTTCCACATTGGTGGAACCGCCTTAATGTAGCTTTGGTGGTATTAATTCCTATTCTATCTTAACCTCCTCCCTAAACACCCTCAAGGCCTATATAAAGAGGCCTTCTCCTTTGTAATTTCCAAGAGAGAGTCAAGAGGCCTTCTTCAGCCCTATTGAGCCTTCCCCATTCTCTCTCATGATCTTATGCAGTTCATTCCCTTAATATAGCTTATGCATGCTCTACAGTGTAATAAGCCCATGCTATTGGTGTCCATATTGTGTATATTGGTTATGTCTTGAGGGTTCTCCGTCTCTTGTGCCCTCTTAAGTTTTATTGATTCATCTATTTTTTGTAGTTCTCTCTCTGTCTCTCTATCTCTCTCTCTCTCTGTCTCTCTCTCTCTCTCTCTCTCTCTCTCTCTCTCTCTCTCTCTCTCTCTCTCTCTCTCTCTTAGTTTCCCTCTCTTCTCCCTCACAAGCTCCTCTCCCTCTTGCATAGCATCCTAGTCCGCTCTTTCATGACTAGGTGGTGCCCTTACCTCATTCACTTTGTGGTAGAAGGGAGTTTGGCATAGTATAGAGGCTGCCATATCGAATTTCCTTCACCTTTAGTTTGTTTCAGTATTGTAACCAAGAACATGCCCAACACTAGCTCTAGTGACTCTAGTCGGGCTCCTAGACATATAATGACCCCACATGGCCTTGCAACCATGAGCGTTTGGGTACTATGAATAACTCATCTAACTACTGTGCTTGTAGATATCATTTCCAAATTGTAGCCCAATGAATCACCCTTTCTAACTCCAAGTAAAGGGAGCTTCCCACATGTAGGTGACTATCACAAATCAAATCACACATACAAAGGGCACCCCTCAACTAATTATTGTGGCCCCTATGGCTCTCGTATAACCCATGGATTGGGCCCAAGATGCACCATTTGAAATATATACGACATTGTAACATGCCCCTCTCTTAATATTTATCTTTCCAAGAGATTGATTATAGCCTTACATAATCATCTCCTAAGAAATAACCGCTCTAACCTAAAGCTAGGGATCCTCTTTCACTCCACATAGATTAATGAGTTTGTAAACAATTACTACACATCTAGGAGATTCATTCAAATACCATGCTCATATGCATATGCAATGTGTCATGTCACATGGTACTCAAACAATTCTAACTAATAAAACAACCATGTGACATGCAAAACCATTTTTTTAATGATTTATTCTAGTGCAATGCGATGTTGAAGAGACGGAATTGGGCTAACCTGTGCTTCCATTCCTTTAAATATTCACTAAACCCCTAAATTCCTTACTATGATGCACAAATATTTGGTTCTTCACTGCAAAGATATACAATTGCAGCATTCATTTCATGTCTATGCATTGTACATGATGTTTTCTTATATTTTTCAGCTTTTTTGGGCTCAATATTCATTTTTTTCTAACTTTTCTTAATTTTTCTTAATTATATTTATAATAATTGTTGATAACTCTACAATTTTTGATAATAAGATAAAGAACCACATCCATGCCAACTAGCATGCATTATTTTGCCCCACATGCACCATTACTTTTATCAATTTCATTAAGTATGATCATATTTCTTGAATTTATGGGTTTTGCATGACTTGAATAATTAATTTTTGCATTATAATAACCACAATTTTTGAAATTTTAGAATTTCCACACTTGAATGCAATGCATATTACTTTCATATCAAATTTTGATCCATATGCACCCTAATTCCATGATGAAAACAGAAATAAAATCAAATTTCTTCTAAAACTGAGACATATCGAGAAATATTCCATAAATTGCTTATTTTTTATGATTTTCGAGTTACTTAGGTAGTCCATTGATACTCCACACAGCGGCGGCTAACAACCACCTTCACACTTATTTGCTCCATTTTTCACATTTTACTATGTTTCAATACCTATTTCCCCTCATCCTCTTTCCCCACATGAACAACAATTATGGCAAGAGAGAAAGAGGAGATAGAAAGACTAAAAACTATATTTTCAATAGAATGCATCATTTTTTATGATTTCTATAGCAATTTGGAGTGGAAAATTTTAGCATCCTATGGCCAAGGCTACTCGTATCTTTGTCATATTCAAAATGCATTTCATGGGGGTTGAAGAGGTGTATCAAAAAATGCCGCCCCCCCTCATGAACATTTTGTGAGTTTTTAACCCCCTTAAGCTTAAATACTCAAAATTTGGCTTATACCTCATGCAGTCGCACTGTTGGCAACAAGTGGTTCGATTAAAATCAGAGGCCCAAACAAAATCAAAGTCAAGATTTGAAAATAGAGCCACATTCCTTGCATCGTTTTCTATTGACTTGGCGAACTCTGTTTTTGGCTTCTGGATCAGGTAGCTCCTTTATAATGTGTGAAAGAAACACCTCTTTAAATGGGTTTTCTAACAAACTTTGTTTGACAAACAGATGCCTCTTATGCATAATGTATCACTTGCTTTTTCTTAGAGCTCAAAGAGGTCATCCTAAGTGATGGTCTAACCCACCTATCTAACCTAGGATAGGTATGGCAATAACTTCTATTATAGATGAGTACTCCTATAGCTTGGCCCACTTGAATTCATATATTTTTCCATTTTTTCTAATTTCTATTCTTCATTAGTTGGTACTCAGATGTGAAAAAGGAAGGGAGATGAGCGTATTGTGACCCAAGGAGAACAAGGCATCAGGGGCCTTAGGTCTAGTCTCAATACCCAAGAGCCTACCAAGCTCTCGTGAGGTGACACTTAATCCTTTTTTCTTGCTCACTTTTATTTTCACTCCAACCTTCCTTATTTTCTTTTGGCTAGATTCTATCCCTAGGAAGGCAAGGCATCATGATTCACGTCCCTAGGAACCTACTAGGTCTTTGCAAGGTGGTGAACATTTGTTCTTTCAATTTTTCTCTTTATATTAATTTTTTTCAAGGTTTAGAACCCCTTTTTACACATCTCTGTATTGTATATATTTCAGACATATTTATTATTTTTTTCTTCAACTAACAAGTATTCCTAAAACTAGCTTCCTAGCAGGCTAGGAGGATAGGGTCACTAGGGCTACCTCTCTGAGACAGATCTTTCAATGCCCGACAATGTCTTTGGACAATTTCTCAAACCTCACCAGGAATACCTACCCTAATCCTAGGATTTCATCCCTTTACTACTAGTCCCCAGCAAAGAAAGGAACATCCCCGAATACACATACACATTTTGCTTAAGGGGAAAAGAACTCAGAAAGGAAAGACACCACCTAGATTGGCCCCACAAGAAGCTTCCATGCAATGATTGGCTCCCTCTAGGTGCTTCTTTAAACCTATCTAGTTCCCGGGGAGTCCATCTATAAGAAATCATCTATATAACGTGCGTTCAAAGGATATTAAGAAATGCCATTTCTCTACATGCTATAATGTCTTAAAATGACCCCTTTTACTTTACTAAACTTATGGATTTTTTTCAAATTGTAATTTAGAGATCCCTTTTGTAAATATAAGAATGTCAATTTTGATAAATATAATACACTTTCTTTTGAACTCATGTGGTATCTTACATGTTCTATAAGGTGAACCCCTCAGGATCTAGTGTAGCACTAAAACAATGAACCATCAAACACACTTGCACCAACCAGACACATGGCCCTCTTGGCCTAAAGAAATATATGCTTTAATACTAACTTAGCCTCCAACAACTGAGAAATACTCCCTTGATCCTTAAGATTAGCATGCTCTACGCACCACTAGATCAAGGAGTCAGGCCACTCAGGCCCCTAACTAACTGTACTTCCAAAGAGGGTCTCTTCCATCTTGTGGACAGTAACCAAAAAAAGCTTGACTAATGTCATAGCACTATAACCTGCTCCACTAATTCTTTGGTAGTGTCACAATGAATTGGATTTGCATAATTGAGGATGACTCTTTTAACAATCTCTCCTTCTTTTTAATTACACCTCTCAACACCCTAGGAGCACCGCATAGACTCTCCTTTTTGGACATAGGTCCCCCCAAGGTCATTCTCTTTATCTTACTTATTTGGCCTAAGGTCCTCATTATCTCGCATTGACACTTTATCTAGTGAACTATTATCAAATTGCAAGGTTTGGGCTTTCAAATCCATCGCCTTTTAATCTTTGCATGGCCTGATTGGATGCTACCACACCTTCTATTTTTATATTATTTCATGATTGATCTATATTGGCTCACTTGTTGCCTATTACTATCTCTAAGTTGGCTCCTTTTACTAGATCCAAACCTATGTGGATGTTTACTATCATAAACCTAGGTTTTCTATCACCTAGGCTTCCAATAATTGAGATAGTCTCCACACGATAGCATGCATCACCTAGGTTTCAAGGAGTCATCTCATTGACATAATATTTCTTCACATTTGGACCATTTCGGGATTGCTTAACTACTATGGTTCCCCCATGATCTCTAAACACATTTTCATTTCACACATAGCCTTGGAACATATGATTTGTTGCACTAGGATGTAAGGGTTCTTGGACCTTGGGATTTTCATAGTTAATGTCAGGATTCTCCCTAGTATGCCTCTCATTTGCACCTCCAACATTGTTGCCATTTGGTAAATGCTGCCAATCCTTATGAATTTCAAGGGTGCGGGAAAAACTCCAACAGTTCTCCCAACACCTCTGAATATAGCTCTTATAATCAATTGCTTGAATCTTTGCCTCCTTCAGTAACTTAGGGTTTCTCATCCTAACTTGAAATTGAGTGTTTATTTCCAAGCCACTAATAAAGAGGTTAAAAAGCACCGCTTCAAGGTGGCTCCTAGATAGAAAAAAAAAAAGGGTTCCTTATAGTCAAGGTTTGGAAACTACCACTTACTAGTAGCTCTTAGAAAATGCACAACTTATAGGGAAACGGGCATTGACACGTCCTCTAACGGCTCTAGCTAGGGCTTCGAGACACACTAAACAACCTCACATGGGCTCGTGGCCACACAAATCTGGGTACTATGAATAACTCATCTAACTACTACATTTGTAGATATGATTTTCAAAATTGTAGTCTAATGAATCACCCTTTCGAATCCAAGTAAAGGGAGCTTCCCATATGTAGGTGACTATCTCACCTTGTATGACACATATAAAGGGCATCCCTTAGCTAATTGGTGTGGACCCTATGGCTCTCCTATGCCCCAAGGATTGACCCCAAGATGCACCATTTGAAATATATAAGACATTGTAACACGCTCCTCTCTTAATATTCATCATTCCAGGAGATTGTTTATAGCCTCACATAATCTTTTTCCAAGAATAACCACTCTAACTTATAGCTAGGAATCCTCTTTCACTCCATGTAGGTCAATGATTTTGCAAATAATTGCTATGCATCCAAGAGATTCATTCTAATACCATGCTCATATGCATATGCAATGTGTCATGCCACATGGTACCCAAACAATTCTAACTAAATAAAATAGCCACATGACATGCAAAACCATTCTTTTTATGATTTATTCTAGCAGAATGCAGTGTTGAAGAGATGAAACTGGGCTAATCTATGCTTCCACTTCTTTAAATATTCACTAAACCCCTAAATGACTTAGTAGGGTGCACAATCATTTGGTTCTTCATTATTGTAAAGATATAAATTTTGAGCATTCGTTTGATGTCTATTCCCTTATATATATTGATTTTTATATTTTGTGTCAATTTTTCATAGAAACTATCCAAACTCAACCAGTTTAACAGAAAAGTGAGTGTAGGTTGAGGCTAAACCCCATTCCCTATTGCTCACTACACATTTGTCAACGTTTTCTTATTTTTTCTACTTTTTTGGGCTCAAAAATCCATTTTTTTCCTAAAATTTCCTAAATTTTCTCAATTATTTTTGTCATACTTATTGATAATTCTACAATTTTTTATAATAAAATAGAGAAGCATAGCAATGTCAACCAACATGCATTATTTTGCCCCATATGCACCATTACTTTGATCAATTTTATTACCTATCATCATATTTCTTGATTTTATGGGTTTTGCATGACTTGAATAATTAATTTTACATTATTAATAACTAAAAATTCTAAAATTTTGAAATTACCACACTTGAATGCAATACATATTACTTTTATATCAAATTTTGATCCATATGCATCCTAGTTTCATGATGAAACCAGAAATAGAATCGAATTTCTTTTGAAATAGAGACTTATTGGGAAATATTCCATAAAACTACTTAATTTTTTATGATTTTGGAGTTGCTTAGCATCCACAGATGCTCTACATAGCCACTAGCAGCAGCCACCTTCACGGTCCTTTGCTCCATTTTCTCACATTGTACCATGTTCCAAGAGCCATCCCCCCTCATCCTCTCAACCCGCATGAATAACAATTATGGCGAGAGAGAAAGACAAAAAACCAAACTTTCAACAGAAAAAATCAATTTGTATGATTTTTGCATTGATTTGGAGTGAAAACTTAAACTTCTCATGGTCAAGACTGCTTCTTGCATCTCTGTTGGTTCCAACAGGGTATTTCATGGAGATTGAAGGGGTGCACCTAAAGATGCGATTTTGTGGTTTTTAACCCCCTTAAACATAATTACTCAAAAAATTGCTTTAGCCCTCATGCATTCACACTACTAACAAGTGGTTCAACTAAAATGGGAGGCCAACTCAAATTTGAGATTTGAAAATATGGTTGTGTTCTTGGCATCATTTTCTATTGACTTGGCCTCCTCGATGCAATTTCTAGTTTCTGGATCATGTAATTACTTTGTAATGAAAAAATTACACCTCTTTAAATGGGCCATCTAACAAACTCCAATTGACAAAGCAATGCTTTCAACACATTTTGGACGACCACTTTTGCTTTTGAAACTCAACCTCCTCTTCTTTTTGACTGCAAATGCTTCATTTTTTGCTTCAATTTTGGTGGTTAGCCCCACCTCTCACCAAGTCCAGTAAGTATGCATGTTCAATGTGAAGTTTCAGGAAGGAGGTTCAAAAGAGTTACTTTAGGCAATAGCAAGATGTTCTTTGTAGTTAACTCTAGATCATATCTTAGACTTGATACTTGGATTCAAACAAAAGCTACTATTGAAAATTTGAAAAAAGAAACATGAGGTTTCTTGAAGGCAGATTAGTTCAGAATCAAGCAGTTCCTAAATGTCAAGTAGTAATAGCCACAAAAAGGAAGTGTGGACTATCACATTCCCACTATCCAAGTTGAATATGTAGGAAAGAAACATGATGATGTCCTTCTTCATTGTGATTCTAGAGTGAATATACTTCCTAAAGAGACATTTTTAGCCCCATTCTAGGTGAAGATGGTAGACCAAAGGAGGCTACACCACTAGGTATCCTCAAGAATTAGCATACAAAGGTGGCTAGCTTAAAGTTCAGGGTAAGTTTTATTATACTGAGAATGTCAAAAGTTGGAGATTCTTATCACATGTTGCTAGGAAGACCATGGTTAAAACTTGCCAAGTTGAGGCAAGATTGGGGGGTTGACTATCTATACATCCTTAGAGGACCCAAAGAGATTAGATTATCTATTGTTAATAAAGTAATCATAAGGAATACTTCTAGATCTATGATAGTCTTAGACAATTAATCTTGTTAAAGAAGTGGAAGATGATGATGAGGAGGAACTATTTCTTTAGGCAAATCCTTTCGTAGTTCTAGTATTTGAGACAGATCTTGATAGTATTATTCAAGGGCATCATGAGCACCCTAGAATGCACTTCCCAGAACAACAAATTCCTCAACCTCTTGATCAAACAACCTGGTTAGGATTCCAGTATCTTGAAGGTTATTTGGCAAGGGAAGAGTAGTCTAAATTTTAGGAGAGGTGAGGAAGTGAGGAGTCTAAGGTGGTTCAGGACCCTATAAGTGGCTTTCTTGAATTTGGGCAACAAGGGAAACCTAAAAATCACCAAATTGAGGAGGAAAAATGTATAGATAGTTTGGATGTGTAGGATGAAGAAAGAGAGAAGGCCATTATTTAGGCTAAGTAAAGATATGAAGATATCATGAGAAGTCTACAAAAGTGGTGGAGGATGAAGTGTAGGAAGTCAACCAGAATTTGGAAAGAGAGCCTAAACCTATTAAGGTCAGCATACATGTGGAGGAGAACTTTAGGCAAGATCTCATTAAGATGTGCAAGGAATTTTAGGATATATTTGCTTGTGACTACACTGATATGAAGGGGTTTGATTTAGTAGTATGTCAGCATAGAATCGATTTCAAGGAGGATGCTACGCTACTCATCTAGAAGAGGTACATGATGAACCCAAACTATGCTAAGTAGGTCAATGAAGAGATTGACAAGTTGTTGAGGGTTGGTTTTGTCAATCTAGTTAATGAGATGACATGGTTATCTCCTATTGTTGTGGTACCTAAGAAGAATGGAAAGATCAGAGTATGTGTGGACTACAAGAAGTTGAATGCAGCCACAATTTCAAATCCTTTCCCGATACCATTTACTAATTATTTGCTTGATGATGTAGTAGGACATGAGATGTATCCATGAATCTATCTAGTTGAAGGAAACGGAACATGATTCTTTCTTGGTGGTTGGCGATGTGCAATATATAGTTTTTTTCTAGTTGTACTTTTTGTTTTTGCTTCATCATAGACACTAGTTTCATCTCATTGACACTTAGGACTAGTTATGCAATTGCACAAGAGGGCTTTGAGTATCCTAAAGGAGCTCTACTCTTCACTACTTCTTGATGTGGCTTGTCAAGGGGTATAAGGCCTCTGGCAAGGTATAACTATGTTCTTTGGGTTAGTTTGGATGTGTTATGTTACTTAGCTACATGTGTGGATTCAAGTCTTGACTATCCCAAAAGCTATGCCATGTGTTAGGGCTTAGATTACAACATTACTTCTAGTACTTTTATATGCATCTAGGTGCTTGGAATCAACATATGTATAGTGACCCTTATATGTCACGTGACTTCACTTGAAAAGTTGTGAATGTCTTGATCACTTTAATTGTATTTTTTTATATCTATCATCGTTTGCAAATATCTTTGGGATAGAGCCCAAGGTTACTAATGTTTGGCTCTATCAATATGTTTTCGTTTCTTGAAATTTAATGTTGGCCTATGATGAATTATCTATTCATGAATAATTCGATGGATATTTTTTCAAGACAGTGGTATTCTATGAATGATTATAGTATATACCGTATGTTTGCATATCTAAATATTAATTATGGCTCTAAATTTATTTAGGAAGTCATGAGTAGCCAGTTGATCAAAGCTCTTAAATATATCTAACATAGGGACCCACAATGTGAATGTGATAATGCAGAACAAGATTTGCCTCTTCCAACCAAGGAACCTTAGGCTCTCCTACCATATAAACCTATTTATTTAGGAAGTCACGAGTAGCTAGTTGTCAAAGCTCTCAAATATATCTAACATAGGGACCCACAATGTGAATGTGATAATGTAGAACAAGATTTGCCTCTTCCAACCAAGGAACCTTAGACTCTCCTACCATATAAACCTATTAGAAGACATGGTGGATAGCCACTTCACATACTATACACAGTTCTTCTACCTAGATTCATTCGTCTAGTTGTGCAAGTAGCAACAATAAAGGACTATCTTTTCAACAAAGGATATCTAATCCACTTCATGGTCACTCCTTGAAGAATAAATAGGGATTTTTGAAAATCTATATGTGCCACGGAGTTGCATGTTGTAGATTTTATGTTGCATAGGATAGGAGTAGTGGAGTACATCAACCCATTCTTGCAGTTGCACATAACAGAATGTGCACTGGGGTGAGAAAGCTCGTCTATCTCTTAAGAGTGAGAGAGGGAAGTAATGGTGGAATGCAAGGTAGAAGCTTTGGAGTGCAAGAGGGTTGAGAGAGAGTAGAACACAAGAGAGTATGTGGATATAAAATGAATGGTATCCTTATTCTTTGTTACCTTTACTTGTATATGATTGTATAGTGTGTACATATATAAGGGATTCCCCCCAACTAGTGGCCATTGGTCTTTACCCCAACAGCCTCCCACTTAAAGGCCAATGTGACTTTATGGGAGTATAAGAGGAAAGTGAAGATACTATCCAATGCCCATTAGTAATCTACAGTGTGTGCAAAGTGCTTAGAAGGTAAACTCTTCATAAGAAGATACATAAGGTTATCATCTATATGAATTTTGACAAGCTCAATTCACTTGTCCTCAAGCGCCTTCCTAATGAAGTGATACTTCACTTGAATGTGTTTTATCTTTGCATGAAATACATGGTTCCATGCCAATTGAATGGTACTCTGACTATGATAGTGTAATGTAGGTACCTCTTCTACAATGCCCAAGTCTCTTGCTAGATGACTAAGCCATATAGCTTCCTTCTAGGCCTTAGTGGCTGCAATATACACTCCTTGTTGCAGAATCAAAACCTATAGTAGGGCTCCTAGAGTCTACACTCCTTGTTGCAGAATCAACATCTATATATCCAAGAACTAATGCATAATTCCTTCCGAAGCATATGTACATAGACTTCGTGCCATTCAAGTATCTCATGATACTCTTTATTGCTTCCTAATGCTTGTTGCTAGGGTTTGCCATTCATTTACATATTCAAGAATAGATGCATCATCCCTTCCAAAGCATATGTACATAGACTTAGTGCCATTTAAGAATATCATGTTACCTCTCTACTATCTCCCAATGCTTCTTGCTAGGGTTTGCCATATACTTGCTAACTACTCCCGTTGCATACGCAATGTTTGGATGGCCATTTCAGC
The DNA here is from genome assembly GCF_053477565.2 of Lygodium microphyllum. Classification (NCBI taxonomy): domain Eukaryota; kingdom Viridiplantae; phylum Streptophyta; class Polypodiopsida; order Schizaeales; family Lygodiaceae; genus Lygodium; species Lygodium microphyllum. The sequence goes on along the minus strand of NC_141138.1, from coordinate 76,682,843 downwards.
CTTTTTCTCATCTAACTTGGGGTTGTTGTAACGTGTCCGCCTTTCCTTGGCAGTACGTTCTTAGTAGCCAAGATATCCTAGGAAGCACCATCTGGGATTTTGTGAAAACCCTTAGAGTTTGCTAACTAGGCTTGCTCAAGTCTACCCCACAGTGGAAGTTTCGACCGTTCCAATGAGGACCGCCGATCGGAGTCTTTCTGGTCAATTTAATTACTAACGGTTAATTAGTACTAGTGGTTCATGATTCCATTCCCTTGGAAATTGAAGGGTATTTGGCATCTTTTAAGAGCCTGAGGAGTTTATGACCAAAGCCCCCTGATATCCTTACCTCCTCCTGTTGACTAGAGTTCCCTACGACAAGATCTTTCACGTCATGGGGTTGGTCTATTCTCACTAATGCGAAAGAAAAGAGAAAAACCCATTGGATTAGGTTTTATTCACGCTAGCCTTGGTGAGGTCTAGCACCATTAAGAACATTGCCTCAATCTAGTGTTTTGTGCTCATTGGAATATTTCCTCAATCCAGCGATTTGTACTTAGTCATCCATCTTTTCAGCCTGATGATTTTAGAAAAGATCAATACCTAGCTTGCAATCACAGACATCTTATTTCGAATGCATTATACATAAACTTTTAACAATTTTATTTCCAAGACAAATATTTTCTTTCCAAAAATTAATAACATCGAGACAATTTAGCATAAGTGCAAAATTAGCGTAAGTGGAAATACCTTCAAATAGTCTTCCTGGATTTTCCCTTCCATGGGGACTAGTTTGGACTAAGTCTAAACAAGAATTTCATACTTGAGAATAACTCCCATGGAGTTTTGTGGGTCCTTGCTCGTAATTCAAAAAAATCTTGGTTAGTTTAATTATGAATAGCATCCTTTGGCAATTTCATCTCCAGGTCTCTTATATACCGAGGATTAGCATCCGTGATTACCCATTAGAGATTTCATTTGATTAACACAAATTAAAAAATATTAAATCTTTTAGGAACACAATACCTTTCTTGTACTTGATTAGGTCCATCTTGTGCATATCCAAGTTATCCCTTGGAATTTGTGGCTAAGAATTATTTTAAAATATTATATGCAAGAATCAAATAAAATCGTATTTTACGGATGTAGCTTTTATTGCCTATTCATGGGATGAAGGCTTGCTGACTATTTTTATTTAAAAAATAGTACATGAGGATCCATGATGGGTTCTTGGTTGATGGTACTTGTAGCTTCGTTTATAATCCTCGTACTCACCATTCCGTTTGTAGTAATTGTGTCCACAGTGTTATTGGTAGCTCCCGCATTCGCAACCTTCGTAACTTTCTTCTTCGGGGCCATGGTCTTTAATCACCATATTGCAAAAAGGGATTTTGGTGGAGAAGCTTGGGGGTAATTAGATTGACAAAATTTTGATTGATGGGGGGAATGCGATCACCAAGACTTTAGAAAAATTGAGAAGAGTCTTGATTCCACAGAGAAATAGAATAGAGGGAATGGAGGATTCGAATTCAAGAGCTCGTAGAATATCCTCCTTGTCTTCGTGATGAGAAATCCCCGTGCTTGTTCTTCTCTCGGCCCATTCCTTCTTGCTCTATATTCCTAAGAAGGGCCTCTCCCCTCTTGCTTTGACTGCACTCAATGGCTCCCCATGCCTCATATTTATAGCTAAATTTGAAGAAGAAGGGTTGTGGCCAAGAAGCAGAGCTCTTTGTGGAAGGGAGCTTGGCAAAATTAGCAATCGTAAGCTTTCAAGATGCAATTTGATGCTGGAGATTTGATCTTTGAGGTCTAGAGAGGCTACCAAAGATGCCATGACTGATTCGCTTGAATCTTGGATGATCTTGCTTCGATCTAGGCCTCTCATCAAACTGAGAAGAGGGGGAGCTTGCTGGAGTTAATTGCTGAATTAATGGAGCTGAATTCAGAATTTTTAGTTCAGAATAAGAGATGCCAAAGTTGAAAAAATTAGTGTGTCGTTTTTAAAAAAGGGGGGGAGGTGGCGGCCTATTCATCATCATCTCCCTCTCAATCTTTTTATGTTTTTTAAATCATCAAGCTTTAAAGCTTAAGGATTTTGTAAATTGCCTCACTTGCCAAGTTTTAAACATGTTTGGTCAATCTTGGACTTATGGCTCACAATCTTGTTCACACGGTAACTTTTGTGATGGATGGCTACAATCCTTGTTAATCTAAAAAAATATCAAGTTACGATCCTTGGGTCATTTTTCTTGAGATCTTCTTTATTTAATGTTTTAGAGTTCTTCAAGTCTATTTTTGCTAGAAGTCAAAAAGATTTTAAATTAAAGTCGGGATATCACATCCTCTCCCCCTTAGAGAAATTGAGATGTCCTCATCTTGAATGAAATTGGGGATATTGGTTACATAGTGATTCATGGTCAATCCAAGTGGCATCCTCTTGAGGGTATCTTTCGACTGGATGAGTTATTCTCTAAGGGTTTTACTTCTTGGAGTCTTCTCCTGTATGTCAGTATCTTTTGTGGTTGAAGTTTGAGGACTCCTTGAGTGGGTATTACAATTTGATGGTTGTTAAGTACATGGTCTAGGTTAGGAACATAAACTCTCAATAGATTGGCATGAAATATATTATGTATTTTCAAGTTACTAGGGAGTTGCAGCTTGTAGGTAGCACTTTAGCACCTTATATGGCCCACAATACCTAGGACATAGCTTCTTGAATTTCCCCAAATATAAGGAACTTTTCTTTAGGAAAACTCATAGGAAAACCATGTCACCTTCTTTGAAGATGCATTCTTGCCTTCGCTGATCGGCATATGCATTTTGTCGATCCTTGGCGGCTTGAATATCTTGCCTTATAACTTTTACTTTGCTAATCCATTTCTTCCAGTATTTGCCTAGATGCTTCTACCCATAGGGTAGGATTGGAAAAATTTAATGGTGTAAGAAATCTTGCCCACATAGTGCTTGAAAAGGATTCATTTGAATATTTTGATGGTATGATGCATTGTAGGCGAATTTGACTAGGGTAGGTATTGGATCTACCATTTGGGTTCCCTATTACAATAAGCTTTCAGTATGTCTTCAATAACCTAGTTGACCCACTCTGTTTGACCATTGGTTTGGGGATGGTAGTACTGAAGTAGAGCTAGGTTCCTAGAGCTTCAAACAAACTCTTCCAAAAGTTTGAGGTAAAAAGAGAATCACGGTCGTTCGCTAATGATTCTTTGGGCTAGTCATGTAACCTAAAAATTTCCTTAATGAAAATCCTCGCAATATCGAAAGCCTTGTAATTGGTTTATACATGAATAAGGTGGGTAACTTTTGTTAGCATATCAATGACTACCATTATGGAGTTATATCCTCTGTATACCAAGGGCAATCCAACTATGAAGTCCATGCTGATATACTTCCATTTCATTTGAAGGATGTCAAGTGGCTGGAGTTTTCTTGGCAACTTAACGTGCTGGGCCTTAATCCGTTGTGGCAGTTTAGGCATTCGATGGAATACCTAAGTACATCACCTCGAGTCTTTCCTAGTAGAAGCTTCTTTTGACTGTATTAAGAGTCTTAGCATAACCAGGATGACTCAAAAATGGAGAATCATGAGCTTCCTACATTATTTTCCTTTTGAGTTCCTGACTTGCAAGAATACATAGTCTTGTTTTGTAAAAGGCAAGTTCCTCATTTATGGAAAAATCCTAATACTTAGTCTTTAGTTTTAGATTTGAATCCTTGACGGAAATTTCTCTTAACGAGTTCTGATAGCTTGGATTCTTTGCTGCCTCTTCTTTAGCCATTTCTATGAGTGTGTTACTAAGCACTGAAATTATTGTAGCAAGAGTTCCAGCCAGAGGGTTCTTCTAGGATTAGAGCATTAAGGAATGATTTACAGCTTAGGGAATTTGCAATCACATTCTCCTTGCCTACTCTATACTTGCCTCATATTGAGATCCGGTTGTGTAAAAACCCACTTTAGGATTTTATGATTAGTGACTAGAGAAAACCTATTACCAAGCATGTAATGTATCCATAGTTTAAAGGCATGAATTACAACAAGTAATTCCAGATCATGTGTGGCATAGTTTCTTTCATAGATCTTTAATTTTCTTGAAGCATAGGCTACTTGATGTTCTTCTTGCATAAGTAGACAACCTAAAGCAAGAGAGCTTGCATCAGTATGACTTCAAATTCTTCGCTAAGGTTGGGTAGCCTTAAGATAGGGGTGGTTACCAAACTCTACTTAAGCTTCTCAAAGCTAGATTGTTTTCAGTGGACGTCCATGTAATGGAGACCTACTTTTTGAGAAGGTCGGTGAGAGGTGCGGCAATTGAGGCATAATCTTTAATGAAGACTCTATACCAACCCGTTAGCCCTAGAAAGCTTCGCACTTCCTTGACCATTGTCGGGGTGGCTAGTCGTGTACATCTTGGGCCTTGGTAGGATCCATTGAAATACCATCTGCCAATACTATGAATCCTTGACATTCAATTTGCTTCTTGAAGAATGCACATTTTTTCTTTTCAGTATATAGCTTGTGGCCCCTCATTGTTTCAAGAAATATGTGGTCCATGGTCTTCTTCATTCTTGGAATATGTTAAGATATCATCAAAGAAGACAAGGACAAAGTCGTCAAGGTAGGGTTAGGAAATGTCTTGCATTAACCTGTTGAAGGTGGCAAGAGCAATTGTTAACCCAAACTACATCACAATAAACTCATAATGATCATACCTTGTGTTGAAAGTAGTTTTAGGGATATCTTCCTCCCTAATTCTTATTTGATAATATCTTGATCTGAGATCAATCTTTGAAAAGACCTTTACTCCTTGGATTTAGTCAAGCAACTCATCTATCCTAGGAATTTGATATTTGTTTTTCACTGTCACCTAGTTTAATCCATGGTAAACAATACAAAGGTGGAGTGTTTCATCTTTCTTTTTTTGAAACAGAACCGAGGCTCCCCATGGTGAATTACTTGGCCAGATGTATCCTCGGTCTAATAGCTGCTCAATGGCTTCAGGAATTGACATTCAGTAGGGCCGTTTGGGGCGATGGGGGCAGCACCTAAAATGAGTTGAATTTCATGATCTACTTCCCTTGTTGGTGGGAGCTCTGTCACGTCTTTTGGAAAAAAATACTCATATTCTTTTAGCCAAGATAGTTGATCCTTGGCTTCATTATCATGCTCAGCTTTGTTGAGTTTAATTAGATAGACGTTTAGTCCCTTTTACTATTCGGGAGGCTTTAGGCAGCTGAACCTTAGGGTTTCCTGCTTCTCCCTGAGTGGTTACTTGTTCTCCCTTTGAGTTTTGGAATGTGATTTGACCCTTTTCGAAATGGATATGGGCATTATTTGAAATTAACCAATCCATTTCTAGTAGGCATTCATAAGCCCCAAGATTCATAATTCAGAAGTTCATTTTGGAAGAATTGCCACCCAAGCTAAATTCTACCTTGTTAGTTTGTTGTGTTGATAGAACTTCTTTGCCATTTGCTAACTCCACAAGCAATCTAGGTGCAAGAATAGTGTTTATGCCTAGCCTTTTTATGCATTTTGGTGATATATGAAAGAGTGGGTACATCCACAGTCGATTAAAATTCAAAAGGTTTTATTTTGATAATCTGCTGGTGTTTGAATTACTGAGAATCGGAGATTTGGATGCTTCTACCTTGTTAGTTTGTTGTGTTGATAGAACTTCTTTGCCATTTGCTAACTCCACAAGCAATCTAGGTGCAAGAATAGTGTTTATGCCTAGCCTTTTTATGCATTTTGGTGATATATGAAAGAGTGGGTACATCCACAGTCCATTAAAATTCAAAAGGTTTTACCTTGATAATCCGCTGGTGTTTGAATTACTGAGAATCGGAGATTTGGATGCTTCTTATTGAGAGTGGCATGTCCTCTAGCTCTTTCCATATCGGATCCCATTGTGGGATCTTTATCATTACTAATCTCCTTTAGGTTTATTATAGCGACCTTTTCCCTGGCATCTTGGCTTTGCTCGCAAAACTAACCTTTCGGGCATTACCTCTCGAAATGTCTTGGTTCATTGCAATAGAAGTAGCTTGGAGGCTCATTGCCCCTTCTTGTGGGTATAAAGCTTCCCAATGCATTTGATTTGGCCTTCTTCATCATGTTTGGTTGGTACAATCCTTGGTCTCTTTTTACATAACCTTGAAAGTTGCCCTTATTCTAATTGTTTCCGTTCCAAATTTTTGCATTCCTTGGTCTTTGTTCAATATTCTAAACTATGGGATTTGCTCGAATTAATGCATATTGTAAATCTGATGGTCTCATTGATTCAAGATGTGTATTCAAGGGCGGACTTAGACCATTGAAAAATTTGGATACTTACTGTGAAACATCCATCATGGGTGCATATTTTAGAAGTGTTACAAATTTGGAGTGGTAAGCTTTTAGGCTTAGGCTTAACTACTTTAGATTGAAGAACTCACTCATCTTTTGGGCTTGATATATGGGTGGAAGATATCTCCCATGTACTGTGTCCTTAATCTTGTCCCAAGTGATAGTGATTTTGGATATCCTTTGGTCCTTGCACCATTGTTTCCACCAAAGACGGGCATCTCTTGTGAGTTTTAGTTTGGCGTCATGGCTTGATTTGATGGTGCAGTTCCTCTGCAATAGTGAAATAGTCTTCCATAGATTCTATTCATGTTTCTGCTTCAGTTGAAATGTATGCAATTTTATGATCAATTTTCTCTCCAACTATATTCAGGAAAAAAAATACTTATTTGCTTACTCTACCTCATTAATTTAGGAAAGGAAACTACGTACTTCTTGTCCTTTTGATAATGATCACAATTTATACTTCAAAAGAGAGTTTTATTTTTAAATCAAAAAAATCTCATCAAACAGATAATATTTTTCCACTATTTCTGATTGTTATCAAGGAGAAAAATAGATGGGAAAAAATAATTCTTTATGTCAATAGGAAGGGAATACATTATTCGAGTAGTTTGTGAGCTCATGTTATTCTTGGAAAAGTTTTTTTTACCACAATCTAGGCATGCCATTGCAATACATCCATCACATGGTAATTAGGATTTTGAGAATAGATGTCCAGAAATCTATATCTCAGAGGAAGATTAGGTAATCCATCTTTCTTGTAGTTGGGGCAATTGGAGCATCCTACAACCATGACTCGATCATGCAATATAACCCTTGTAACCTCCTCATAGATGTATCAGTTTAGTTTGACCTGTCGCCCTCTAGTGAACATGTTTGAGTTTACTCTGGCCTCATAGAAGAGATAAATCTTGGAAACCTTAAGGGCTTCCATCCACTTTAACCTCTTTGAATTATTCTAGAGGTAAGCAAGACGGTTTGCATCAATGTAACAATACCCTCCGCTTAACATCCATCGCCTTTTGTAATACAAGGGTGAAGGATTGTATATCTAATCTAATATCCGCATCATTAGGTTTCTCCAACTAAAGATAGAGGAGTGCATTGTAGACATTTAAAAAAATTGGAAAATCAAGAATAGTTTCCAAGGCTCGTCTTTCTACTAGAAATAAAAAACATATATCAACAAGAAAATATCTCACTATTTAAGGAAAATATATTTTATGTTGTAAATATAACTAGTTTTATTTACTTGTGTTGTGTCCTACATCAATGTGTGCTCTAATACCAACTGTAACGTGTCTACCCAAGCTTTCCTTAATGGTACATTCTTATTAGCCCATCAAGAGATATCCTAGGAAGTGCCATCCGAGATTTTGTGAAAACCCTCAGAGTTTGCTAACTAGGACTCGAGTCTACCCCGTAGTGGAAGTTCTGACCCACGAGGACCAGACCTGAGTCTTTCTGGTTAATTCAATTACTAATGGTTGATTAGTATTAGTAGATCAAGATTCCATTCCCCACAGGAATTGCTAACTGAAACGGACTTATGATGTGTTGGGTTTAAAGTGAATGGGAGAAGTATAACACTTTAAATCCCTTCTACCCGGGGTTTTGAAGTGACGCAAGTCAAGATTTCTAGTTTCTAATGGTGCATCAAGCACGATTTTTATTCATTCTTAGGAAAGCTCTCGGCTTATCGAGACCATTAGGCCCAGCCATAGGTCTAGATCCACATCCTCCCGCTTCCCTCGAGAGAGTAGTTTTAGTTACCTAATTACCTACTAGTTTAGATTCAACATATAAAAGCAGCTTCTTTGGATTATCTCTTGGAACAAATGTGTTACATGCCTTTAATTCATGACACAAAAATAGAGTAAAGCAATTCCTTCTTAATAGTTCCTTTCAGAAAAATGACTTTGACAATGTTTTCTATTCGAAGTATTATTCTCTCCAAGTTCCGTTCCCCAACTAGTATTGGAACTTCCAGGACATAGTCTGGAAATCAAAGGGTAGTTGGCAATTCATAAGAGCCTAAGGAGTTTATGACCAGAGCCCCCTAGTATCCTCACCTCCTCATGCCGACTAGAGTTCCCTAGGACAAGACCTTTCGCATCATGATTGGAAATATTCTCACTAATGCAAAAGAAAAGAGAAAAACCCCTTGGAGTAGGTTTTATTCACACTGGCCTTGGCGAGGTCTAGCACCATTAAGAACACTGCCTCAATCCAGTGTTCTGTGCTCACCTGAATATTTCCTCAGTCAACAATTTGTACTTAGTCATCCATCTTTTTAGCCTGATGATTTTAGAAAAGATCAATACCTAGCTTGCAATCACAAACATCTTATTTCGAATGCATCATACATAAAATTTTAACAAGTTTATTTCCAAGACAAATATTTTCTTTCCAAAAATTAATAACATTGAGACAATTTAGCATAAGTGCAAAATTAGCGTAAGTGGCAATACCTTCCAATAGTCTTTCTGGATTTTCCCTTCCCTTGGGACTAGTTTGGACTAAATCTAAACAAGAATTTCATACTTGAGAATAACTCCCTTGGATTTTCGTGGGTCATTGCTCACAATAAAATAAAATCTTGGTTAGTTTAATTACGAATAGCATCCTTTGGCAATTTTATCTCCAGGTCTCTTATATATACCGAGGATTAGCATCCGTGATTACCCATTAGAGATTTCATTTTATCAACACAAATAAAAAATATTAAATCTTTTAGGGACACAATACCTTTCTTGTACTTGCTTAGGTTCATCTTGTACATATCCAAGTTATCCCTTGGAATTTGTGGTTAAGAATTATTTTAAAAAGATTATATGCAGGAATCAAATAAAATTTATTTTACGAATGTAGCTTTTGTTGCCGGTTCATGGGATGAAGGCTTGCTAGCTGTTTTTATTTAAAAAATAGTACTTGAGGATCCATGATGGGTGCTTGGTTGATGGTATTTGTAGCTTCATTTATAATCCCCGTACTCGCCATTCTGTTTATAGTAATTATGTCCATAGTGTTATTGGTAGCTCTTGCATTTGCGACCTTCGTAACTTTCTTCTTCAAGGCCATGGTCTTTAATCACGAGATCACAAAAGGGGATTTTGGTGCGAGATCACAAAAGGGGATTTTGGTGGTGGAGGAGCTTGGAGGTAATTAGATTGAAGGTAATTAGATTGATGGAATTTTAATTGACGGGGGGAAGGCAATGACCAATAATTTAGAAAAAATTAGAAGAGTCTTGATTCCATAGAGAAATAGAATAGAAGGGATGGAGGATTCAAATTCAAGAGCTCGCGGAATATCCTCCTTGTCTTCGTGATGAGAAATTCTCGTGTTTGTGCTTCTCTCGGCCCATTCCCTCTTGCTCTATATTCCTAAGAAGGGCCTCTCCCCTCTTGATTCGATTGCCCTCAATGGCTCCCTATGCCTTGAATTTATATCTAAATTTGAAGAAGAAGGATTGTGACCAAGAATAAGATCTCTTTGTGAAAAGAAGCTTGGCAAAATCAGCACTCTAAAGCTTTCAAGATGCAATCTAATGTTGGAGATTTGATCTTTGAGGTCCACAGAGGCTACCAAAGATGCCATGACTGATTCACTTGGCTCTCAGATGATCTTGCTTCGATCCAAGCCTCTTGTCAAACTAAGAAGAGGGGGAAATTATTGGAGTTAATTTCTGAATTAATGGAGCTAAATTCAGGCTTTTTAGTTCAGAATAAGAGATGCCAAAATTGGGAAAAATAGTGTGTCATTTTTTTCCATAAAAAAGGTGAGGGAGCTAGCGGCCTATTCGTCATCATCTCCCTCTTAATCTTCTTATGTTGTTTAAAGCATTAAGCTTTAAAGCTTAAAGATTTTGTAACTTGCCTCACTTGCCAAGTTTTAAACATGTTTGGTCAATCTTCGACTTATGGCTCACACTCTTATTCACACACGGTAACTTTCGTGATGGATGGCTACAGTCCTTGTTAATCCGAAAAAATGTTAGGTTACGATCCTTGGGTCATTTTTCTTGAGCTCTTTTCTATTTAATGTTTTAGAGTTCTTCAAGTCTATCTTTCCAAGAAGTCGGAAAGATATTAAATTAAAGTCAGGATATCACAGTTGTCCACTTGGCTAAGTTTCCAAATATGGAGGTGATGGAACTTGAAATGCTCTAATACCTTTCTAATGTATTTCTTTTGAGATAAATAGAGTATTTTTAAATCTTGATCTTGTATAATATGTGTATGTGATAAGCATTCCCCAAGCCCTTCATGTGAAAGGTCTTATGCAACCTTTTCTTTAAAGCATCCACATCCATAATTGACTTTCAAGCAATCATCATGTCATCCACATAAAGAATCAATATCATAATGCTACCATATGTAGCCTTCCTTGTGTATATATAGTAATTGGTCTTATTGCCAATGTACCCTTCAGAGTGCATAAAGGCATTAAACTTATGATACCATTCCTTGGGGGACCTGTTTCAAACCATATAAGCTCTTATGCATCTTACATATCGATTCCTCCTTGCCTTCCACAACAAAACCCTTAGGTTGTTTCATGTAAATATCCTCATGTGAATCCCCATGCAAGAAAGCAATCTTTAGATCTAGTGCGCAGATCGGATGCTGTATGCTCACGTAGTGAACACCAGAAGGTCCCCAAGAACAAAAGAACTCTACTTTTTACACAAAACTCAAGGTAGAAAGCATGCACGACATGAATAAGAGATCAATTGGGTGCAATCTCCCCCCATGCCTTGTGTGAGCACTCCACAAAGCATGTATTTTATGTATTAATCATCTTCAAGCTCAAATAATAGCCCAAATTACAAAATATGACGCTTTTGGCTTTTGAGTTTGCTTTAGCACAAAATAGAAATAAAGCTAATGGACGGGCGCCCAAAGAGTCAGGCCTACCCAATACAATGTCCAAATACAAATATCATAATCGTGCGTCCATGCGCAAATAAAATAATAAATAAATATTCAACGCCTTAATAAATATGCACGACAAAATATAGGTGCCATACCTAAGGTATGCGCCCATCAAAATATAAGTGATAACTCAAATACACGCTATCCTCCAATGCTTTCCTCCACCACTGCTGCTATCTCTACACATCAAAACTGAAGCATTCACAATCGTTAGTAAAATAATACAATTAAACTGACAAAAGTGAATACCTAGCAGTCTTCAGCTACATAAATAAATCAATTGGTTAGAAATCAATCCTAACCTTAATTTATCACGAATGCGCACTCTAAACTCATAAACGTTTATTAATTTAATACGTATTTTGTGGAATCACTTGCTATGGAATCACCCATGTACACACTAAATTAATGAAACGCCCAAAAAGGATAGGCGTTCCCATCAACTTCTCGCACAAAGAATCCACTTTATGTATGAGCACCGGTCAACAAAGTTTACGGAATCCACCGTAAAACCTCACGAAATCCACCGTGGCACAGAATCCACCGTGAAATATGCCTCTTGGCATCATCCCATGTCTGTGGTTTAGAAATAGTGTAAGCATGTAAACGATCTAAAGTAGTACTATTAGTAGCTTCTGTTTTTCCATTAGTTTTAGGATGAAATGCAGATGAAAAATCAATCTTTGTTCCTAGGTTAGCAAACAAAGTAATCCAAAAGTTGTTACAAAATCTAGAATCACAGTCACAAATAATAACTTTTGGTAATCCATGATTAGTAAAAACTGTTTTAAAAAACAAGTGTGCTGCCTGAGATGCTGTTAAAGTTTTCTTACATGGAATGAAATATGCTTGTTTACTAAACCTGTCTACTACAGTCCAAATCATATCATGGTTAGCCTTAGTATTAGGTAAACCAGTAATAAAATCCATGGAAATCTATTCCCATGGTCTTGATGGAATAGATAAAGGCATAAGTAATCCATACTGTTTACCATGATGTCTCTTAACTCTTTGACAAACCAAACATTCAGAAACAAAGTTAGATACATCAGTGTCCATATGTGGCCAATAAAAATCTTCAGTCAATATACGCAAAGTAGATATAATATCTCTATGACCTTAATATGGAGGACAATGAATCTCATTCAAAACAAAGGATCTAAATGGAACTGTAACACATAATCTCTTTTTATAAAACATGAATCTACCATTACAAGGCAGTGGATAAATAGGAATCCAGTTATTTTCAACTAACTTATTCCAATCAACATGAAAAGTAATGTCCTGATGATAAGTATATTTCATAGGAGTTAGAGAATCAAATGATATAACATAAATATTATGAATGGTGGGTCTTCTACTTAATGCATCGGCTACTACATTTTCTTTACCTAGTTGATATTGAATAAGGGGATGAAAACTCTGAATAAAAGTTGCCCATTTGATATGTCGGTCAAATATTTGGGGTTGACTAAGTAAATGTCTAATACTTTGTTGATCATTCTTAATCATAAACTCAGAACCCATTAAATAATGTTTCCATTGTCTTAAAGCTTGTACAACAGCTAACAATTCTTTATCATATGTGGAATATTTGAATTCGGATGGTTTCAGTTTACAACTAGAATAGGCTATGGGATGATTATCTTGCATAAGTACGGCTCCTATTCTAGATCCGCTAGCATCAGTAACTACTAAAAAGAATGGTCTATTAAAATTAGGTAGTTGTAATACAGGAGCATGGGTTAATGCATGTTTCAATAAATCAAAAGATTTCTATTGATTATCAAACCAATGATAAACAATACATTTCTTTAAAAGTTTAGTCAAAGGCAAAGCAAGTAATGAAAAATTTCACACAAACTTCCTGTAAAAACTAGCTAGACTTAGAAAAGAACGTAACTCATGCACATTTTTTAGTATAGGCCAGTTCAATATTGCTTCTACCTTCTTAGGGTCAATCTTAATACCTTTTGATGACACAATATGACCTAGATATTCAATTTCTGTTTGAAAGAACTCACTCTTTTCCGAATTAGCATACAGTTGATTATCTTTTAACAACTTAAAAACCAAAGACAGATGTTCATAATGCTCTTTCTCATTTTTACTGAATACGAAGATATCATCAAAGAATACTATAACACAATGCTGATATTTCAAAAATATGCGATTTATCATTCTACTAAATGTAGCAGGTGCATTAGTCAATCCAAAAGGCATCACTAAAAATTCATAATGACCAAATTGTGTTCTAAATGTAGTCTTGAATATGTCAGATTTATCTAATCTCACCTGATGATAACCAGATTTAAGATATATTTTACTAAATATGGCAGAACCTTGTAGTTTATCCATAAGATCATCTATCCTAGGAATTGGATATCTATTCTTTACAATAATCTTATTTAGGGCACGATAATCAATGCACATACGATAAGTATCATTCTTCTTCTTTACCAACAAAACATGTGCGTCAAATGGAGAACTACTAGGTCTAATCAATCCTCTGTTTAATAATTCCTCAACTTGATTTTGAATTTCTTTCTGCTCTATCTGGTTATGCTTATATGGTGCTTTACAAGGTGGTTGTGTACTAGGAATTAAATCAATTTTGTGGTCTTCAGGACGTGAAGGAGGTAGTCCAGGTGATAGATCTTCAGCAAAACAATCTTTAAATTGTGCAAGGAATTCTTTATGCCTAGGGTGCATATATTTTTCTTTAGCTTGCAGTTCATTCACCCAAATTAGATAAGATTTACTAATTTTGTGTAATGCACGTTTAGCTTGAGTATGAGTAAGTAGTGGAAAAGCATTAGATGCGTGCATACCATACAATGTAATATTTTTTCCTTGAAAATGAATTTTAATTGAATGCATGGAATAATCTATGTCAGGATTATGCTGATGACGCCAAGGCATACCTAAAATAATATCACTAGACTGTAATGGTACGACTAGAAAATTCCTTCTTTCAGTATATTCACGAATTTGAATTTCTAAATCATGCACCTCTTGTGTTCCATTATACCTTGTGCCTAAGAATGCTGCTTTAATGCGATAATGCGTAGGAACAGTTTGTAATTTCAATTCTTTCACTAACTTTGCAGAAATAAAATCATGTGTACTACCATCATCATGCAAAATAATCTTTTCTTTTCCATGCACTAAACATTTCATTGTCAATAAAGAATGTGGGGTTGGCATACCTAGTAAAGTATTCGAAGGAGTAGTAATGTCATCCTCATCTTCTGTAAAGTCAGGCATTTCCTCATGTTCTTCATCTTCTATTGCTCTAAGATAGTTGATATGGACAGGTGGCTTCTTCGATTGGCAATTGGCTGATGTCCAGGTTGATGGCATTTGTAACACACTATAGGTTTGGCTTTAGATACATTGTTTGCAATGGCATGAAGTCTAGGAATATTAGGATTTGGTTGTGAAGATGGCTTAGGGTTTTGATTGGTATTTGATGGCAAAGCAAGTGGTTTTGTCCAAGACTTATGGAAAGATGATGAAGGAAATCGACTTTGATTGAATCTTCTAAAATTTGAATTGAATTGCTTAGAACCATAGTTACCATTTGCTTGAAATTGTTGTGGACGCTTGTCTCTTCCTCGAATCTTGTCTTCAGTGTCATGAGCTAAAGAAATTGCATCGTCAAGAGTTGCAGGCTTGAACATATTGACTTCAGCGTAGTAATGCCCAAGTAATCCAGACATATACTTGCGCTTATGAGTTGCTTCACGTACGTCTTCAAGCATGCGTAGTTGGAGTAAGGCATTCCAAAAGCGTTTAGTGTGTTGAGAAATAGGCTCGCAATCTCTTTGCTGAAGAAGGTCCCATTGCTTTATGGCTTTTTCATAGAATTGTGGAGGAAGGAAATTCTACATAAACTTCTTCTTGAAACTCTCCCAAGTAGTGGGACAATCTATGCTCTTACGAACCACGGTCCACCAAAGAGATGCTCTATCCACTAAATGATTAGTGATACACTTGATTTTATCTTTTTCAGCGTATGTCTCTTCATGAAAGTAATCATCAAACTGACAGATGAATGCAAGAACAGTTTTTCCATCTCGAGTGCCATTAAAAGTACAGAATTTGAAATTTCTTTTACTTATCTTTGTTTCTTTGCGGATGGATTGAGCTTCGAGAGTCGCATCGATGGTTCGTCAAATAAGATCTTCGGGTTGTGGTCCCTCTTTGTTGGTAGGTCGATCTTTGTAAATTGGCCAATTGAACTTGCAATGCTTGCCGAGCTCTTCGTTCTTTGTCCAACTGCATCACAATTAAATCCAACTTTTGTTCCATCGTATGTTCAGGAAGATTGCCTTCAGCCATTAAATCATCCATATTTTGTTCCGTCATCCTGTAAAAATTCAAAAGACCTCACACTCTCAAAATCCAATTAGCGAGATGAGCGTAGCTCAAATCGGATGTACAAGGCTTATAGATTTTTGTTTGGCTTTCACGGTCTTCGATTTTTGTGGTTGCGGGATTTTAAATCTTTGTAAAATCTGCGTATGCCCTTTTGTGTGTGCTGAAACTGGTTCAGCAAGCCTGCGTATGCAAATAGAGTCTTCCAGGGAACAACTTTGCAGTTCAGTGCTTCTGCGCAGGAACAGTCTTTATGGGAGTTTTTGACACAAGTCAGTTCTGACTTCTGGTGACTTGCTGGACTTGCAGAGTAAGAAAACTTATGAAACTTGATCAACTTTGGAGCTTTGTGTGATTTGAGACTTGGGTAACTTAGCTTATAGCTAATGTGAATGAAAATGACGAATTTTAGGGGGGGTGTTTTTCAACGCGGAAATCACGGGATGCTGTCGCTAGGAATCCACCCGTATTGACCGTTCGTGATGAGACTGGCGGTAGAGCTCGATCGTTCCAGGAGCTCGGCCTTCGCACAAGATGGATAGCGATTGGAAGCTCTCGATCTCAGCTTCGCTTTGATACCACCGGTGCGCAGATCGGATGCTGTATGCTCGCGTAGTGAACATCGGAAGGTCCCCAAGAACAAAAGAACTCTACTTTTTGCACAAAACTCAAGGTAGAAAGCATGCACGACATGAACAAGAGACCAATTGGGTGCAATCTCCCCCCATGCCTTGTGTGAGCACTCCACAAAGCATGTATTTTATGTATTAATCATCTTCAAGCTCAAATAATAGCCCAAATTACAAAATAGGACGCTTTTGGCTTTTGAGTTTGCTTTAGCAAAAAATAGAAATAAAGCTAATGGACGGGCGCCCAAAGAGTCAGGCCTACCCAATACAATGTCCAAATACAAATATCATAATCGTGCGTCCATGCGCAAATAAAATAATAAATAAATATCCAACGCCTTAATAAATAGGCGTGACAAAATATAGGTGCCATGCCTAAGGTATGCGTCCATCAAAATATAAGTGATAACTCGAATACACGCTATCCTCCAATGCTTTCCTCCGCCACTGCTGCTATCTCTACACATCAACTGAAGCATTCACAATCGTTAGTAAAATAATACAATTAAACTGACAAAAGTGAAAAACTAGCAGTCTTCAGCTACATAAATAAATCAACTGGTTAGAAATCAATCCTAACCTTAATTTATCACGAGTGTGCACTCTAAACTCATAAATGTTTATTAATTTAATATGTATTTTGTAGAATCACCCACTATGGAATCACCCATGCACACACTAAATTAATGAAACACCCAAAAAGGATAGGTGTCCCCATCAACTTCTCGCACAAAGAATCCACTTTATGTATAAGCCCCGGTCAACAAAGTTTACGGAATCCATCGTAAAACCTCACGGAATCCACCGTGAAATATGCCTCCTGGCATCAAGATCCATTTGAATCAACTCCATGTCCTCTCTAATAACCAAAGTAATAAATTATTTTGACTACTAGTGATAAAATCTCATCAAAGTCAATCTCCTTCTACTACTTGAATCCTTTGGCCACCAAACTTGCCTTATGCTTAGGCAATGCATTAGATGGAGATACCTTCAACTTGTAGATCTACTTGCATGGCAATGCATGTTTATCCTTAGGCAAAGGAGCTAACTCTTAAAAGTATCATTTTTTTTCCAAAGAACCCATCTTTGACTACATAGCCCTATTTCACTTATGATTGTCATTCCTAGTCATAACATCTACATTACAAGAAGGCTCACCACAATCTACATAAAATTGGCTCAACTAGAGCCTTGGGTTGTCCCATTTATCTATCTTGTAAAATATGAGGCTGTCCAACATCTTATGGCATTCCCACCTCAGTATTTGTTGTCCTAGCCCCATATCATTTGGAACAAATCTTACAATCTACTCATGTATTGGTTGCAGTGGTGCACAGATCAGATGCCGTAAGCGCACGTAGTGAGCGTCAGAAGGTCCCCAAGAACAAAAGAACTCTACTTTTTGCACACAAATCAATGTAGAAAGCTTGCACGACATGAACAAGAGACCAATTGGGTACAATCTCCCCCATGCCTTGTGTGAGCGCTCCACAAAGCATGTATTTCATATATTATTCATCTTCAAGCTCAAATAATAGCCCAAATTACAAAATAGCACGCTTTAGCTTTTGAGTTTGCTTTTGTGCCAATAAAGAATTAAAGCTAATGGGCGCCCAAATATCTAAATCGTGCGCCCATGCACATAGAAAAATAATAAATAAATATCAAGCGCTTTGATACGCAGGGATTCCCATCTTTTGCTCCCCGTGTTCCCATCCCACCTCCTTGGGTTCCTCATGTGGCTACCATGTCCATGCCTAGTCAGCCTATCCCTACCTATGGATCCACCTTGCACACTACCCGCATGCCCGGTGGGCACTCTGGGGCCCATTCCCAAGTATACTCCACTCCCCCATCCTACCCCCACTACACTTTTTCACACTATCCATCTCCGAGCACTACCACTCCTGTTGCAACAGCCAAGAATGCCTTCACGGATAAGACACATTTTAACGGGTCAAATTTCACTACTTGGTCAAATTTCATGCAACAAGTGCTTGAGTCTCATGGACTTTAGGACCTCGTCATTGGTCTAGAGCCTATGCCGGACCCTATGCGCCCATCAAAATATTGACGATAACTTAAATACACGCTATCCTCCAACGCTTTCGATTGCCACCACTGCTAGCTCTACACATCAACTGAAGCATTCACAATTGTTAGAAAAATAATACAATTAAACCGACAAAAGTGAATACCTAGCAGTCAAGAGCTACATAAATAAATTGGTTAGAAATCAATCCTAACCTTAATTTATCACGAGTGCGCACTCTAAACTCATAAATGTTTATTAATTTAAATATGTATTTTACGGAATCACCCACTATGAAATCACCCATGCACACATAAAATTAACAAAATGCCCGAAAAGGATAGGTATCCCCATCGACTTCTCGTACAAAGAATCCACTTTGTGTATGAGGCCCGGTAATAAAAGTTTACGGAATCCACCGTAAAACCTCACGGAATCCACCGTGGAATATGCCTCTTGGCATCATACCCCGGGGTGGGATAGCAATTGTCCTCAATTGCTATTAGCTCAATGTGGAGCTAACAGAGTGCGGAAAGCATTTAAGTCTCTAGCGTGCATCCATTGGGTCTCTTCAACAGGATGATTTTTAAACTTGACCAAATATCTAGAATATCTACGGCCAATCCTAGTGGTCATA
Organism: Lygodium microphyllum; assembly: GCF_053477565.2. Taxonomy (NCBI): domain Eukaryota; kingdom Viridiplantae; phylum Streptophyta; class Polypodiopsida; order Schizaeales; family Lygodiaceae; genus Lygodium; species Lygodium microphyllum. The sequence continues at coordinate 76,663,882 of NC_141138.1, read as the reverse complement.
AAGTCAGTATCTATAATAGTTTCAGGCTCAAGGATTTCAGTTTCATCATCTAATAAAGGAGGGTTTTCATAGATAGGGTGTACATGTAATTGGCCTCTAAAAGGTCGTAATAAACTGATATGGAAGGTATTGTGGATTTTCCAATGTTGTGGTAGTTCTAGTTTAAATGCATTGTCATTGATTTCTTGTATGATCTTGAATTATCCATAAAATCTAGGTGCTAATTTCACAACTGGGTGTTTATTTACACTTTGCAATCTACATTTTTCTATACGTAACCAAATATAATCATCAACTTTAAAATTCATAGCCTGTCTTTTCTTATTTGCTTGTTTTGTATATGATTGCTGGGCTTTGGCAATCATATCTTTAACTTCATCAAAAATAGTAGCATGCGTGTTAGCAATATCATCAGTAGTTTGAATTTTGTTTGATAATGATGCAACAGATGTAGGCAATCTATATCCATAAATAACTTCAAATGGTACTTTCTTTGTAGCTATATGTGGTGTATTATTATATGAAAACTGAAGTAAATGTAGATATGTTTGTGGTTTTGAAATAGTGTAAGCACGCAAAAGTTCTAAAATAGTAATGTTAGTAGCTTCTGTTTGACCATTTGTTTCAGGATGAAATGCAGATGAAAAATCAATCTTTGTTCCTAAGTTAGCAAACAAAGTAATCCAAAAATTATTACAAAATCTAGAATCACGATCAGAAATAATAACTTTCGATAAACCATGATTAGTGAAAATAGTTTTTAAAAACAATTGAGCAGCTTGAGATGCAATTAAAGTTTTCTTTCATGGAATAAAATATGCTTGTTTGCTAAACTTATCTACAATAGTCAAAATCATATCATGGTTAGCTTTAGTGTTAGGTAAACCAGTGATAAAATCCATTGAAATCTGTTCCCATGGTCGTGATGGAATAGATAATGGCATTAGTAAACCATATTGTTTACCATGGTGTCTTTTAACTTGTTGACAAACTAAACATTCAGATACAAAGTTAGACACATCAGTGTCTATATGTGGCCAATAAAAATCTTCAGTCAATGTACGCAAAGTAGATATAATACCTCTATGACCTTGATATGGAGGACAATGAATTTCATGCAAAACAAATGATCGAAATGGAACTGTCACGCATAATCTTTTTTCATAAAACATGAATCTATTATTGTAAGACAGTGAATCAATAGAAATCCAATTATTTGCAACTAGTTTATTCCAATCAGTTTGAAAATTAAGATCCTGATGATAAGTATTTTTCATAGGGATAAGGGAATCAAATGATATCACAGAAATATTATGAATTGTCGATCTTCTACTCAAAGCATCAGCTACAACATTTTCTTTTTCTAGTTGATATTGTATAAGGGGATGAAAACTTTGAATAAAAGCGGCCTATTTAATGTGTCGGTCAGATATTTGTGGTTGACTAAGGAGATGACTAATGCTTTGTTTGTCAGTTTTGATCATAAATTCAGATCCCATTAAATAATGTTTCCATTGACGTAAGGCTTGTACTACGGCTAGCAATTCCTTATCATAGGTAGAGTATTTAAGTTCAGATGGTTTCAGTTTACAGCTAGAATAAGCTATGGAATGATTATCTTGCATAAGGACGGCTCCTATTCCGGCTCCTATTCCAGATCCACTAGCGTCAGTAACTACTAAGAAGAATGGTCTATTGAAGTCAGGTAGTTGTAATACAGGTTTACGTTGAATGTAGACATGCCTGAATTGAGTGCAGCAATGTTTGCACATGGGACCGGTGTAGTTGCAGATATTGATATCTGGCATAAACGCATTGGTCATGTTAATGTACAGCGACTTAAATCAATGCAAGCCCAAAATATTATTGCAGGATTACCTAAATTCAAGGTTGCAGAAATTCATAAGATATGTGAAGCCTGTCAATTTGGAAAACAGGCAAGGAAACCATTTCCTAGACATGTTCAAGAGAGTAAGAAGCCATTGGAATTAATCCACTCTGATGTGTGGACTACTAAAGCTGCATCTCTTGGAGACTGTCATTATTTTGTCACTTTTATTTATGATTATAGCAAAAAAATTTAGGTGTATTTTATGAAAAAGAAAAGTAAAGTTTTTGGGTATTTCAAAACTCTTAAAGCTATGGTTGAAAAAGAAACAGGCCTGCAAATAAAATGCCTAAGGTCAGATGGAGAGGGAGAGTACCTCTCAAATGAGTTTGCAAGGTTCCTGCAGGAGCATGGCATAAAGCAGCAATATTCATGCAGTCATAACCCACAGCAAAATGGAATTGCAGAAAGGAAAAACATGCATATTGAAGAGGTATCTCGTACCATGCTCAATGAAAAATACCTGCTAGATTTTTATTGGGCTGAGACAGTTGCTACAGTAGTCTACATAATGAACAGGACTCCCACTGCAGCAATACATGGGATGACTCCAGAGAAGAGGTATACTGGTAGGAAACCAAATATTTCTCATTTGAAAATTTTTTGTTGTATTGCCTATGTTCATGTGCCAGATGAGTTGAGATCCAAGTTGGATCCAAAAGCTGAGAAGTGCATCTTTATTGGTTACTCTTTGCAGCAGAAAGGGTATAGATGCTATAACCCTTCTACTCGTAAGTTTACAGTGAGCAGAGATATTTTTGATGAGATGAGTATCTGGTATAAACCAGTAAATGTGATTGATAATGTAGATGCACAAAATGGTAATGTTGCACAGAACTCACAGCAGCAGTCACAATATATTAATGGACCTGGAGTGTCCTCTAGCAGTGGTTCACATTCTTCGCCATGGACAGGCAGATTGAGATTAAGAGAATCTTCTCAAAGCAATGCAGATAGTGGTATGCAGGTATCACGAAAAGGAAAAGAGAAGGTAGATTAACCCATGTTTGATGTGAATGCAGGTCACTCTTATGTGGATGGTGAATCCAGTGGCTCAGAACAGAGCATTGATGATGAGTTGGGTATTCCTTCTATTATTACACTTGGAGTAAGGAAGACCAGGGATGTTTTGAGAGCACCTGGGAGTGAACCTACTTTGTGTAGGTCTACTAGAGCTAGGTATCCTGTGGATAGGCTGAAATATGATGGATTTGCAGCCATTCACTATGCATATATGGTCAAAGTGATACAGGAACCAGAATCCACTTCTTTTGAGCAAGCCATGGGAAAAGAAAAATGGGAGAAAGCCATGGATGAAGAAATGAATGCCTTGGAAGAAAATGCTACATGGAAATTAGTACATTTGCCTAAAGATAAGCATGCAATTGGTTGTAAGTGGATTTATAAGGTGAAACACAATGCGGATGGTTCTGTGAATAGATACAATGCAAGATTACTAGTCAAGGGGTATGCACAAATATATGGGATTGATTATGAAGAAACATTCAGTCCGGTTGCAAGGATGGCAACCGTAAGAGCAGTCATTGCTATGGCTGCATCAAAGGGATGGTCTTTACATCAGATGGATATAAAGAATGCTTTCTTGTATGGTGATTTGCAAGAAGAGGTCTATATGGAGCAGCCACCAGGTTATGTGCATGTTGTTCATCCTGAGTTTATTTGCAGGTTGAAGAAAGCCTTGTATGGCTTGAAGCAAGCACCTAGAGCATGGTCTGACAAGATAGGACAGTATCTTGTCACTATTGGCTTTCAGATTTCCAAGGCAAATTTATCACTTTATGTGAAAAAAACAGAGAAATGTATTATGCTACTTGTCATTTATGTTGATTTGATTATCACAGGTGATAGTGATGAAGATATCCTTCATGTGAAAATGCTATTGAAATAGAAATTTGAGATGAAGGATTTGAGAGAGCTGCGTTATTTCTTGGGCATTGAGGTGATTAGATCACCAAGTGGGATACAGCTCTTGTGGAGGCAGTATGGATTGGACATACTGTCCAAATATGGGATGACAGGCTGTAAGCCTCTTTCAGTTCCTTTGGAGCAAAATGTAAAGTTGAGCGCAGATGCAGATGAGCTTCTGGAAGACCCTACTATGTACAGACGCATAGTAGGAAGTTTGATTTATATAACTATTACCAGACCAGATTTGAGCTATGCTGTTGGATTGGTAAGTCAATTTATGCAAGCTCCAAGGAAACCACATTTGGATGCGGCTAGACGCATACTCAGGTACGTGAAGTCCACATTGCAGTATGGACTACTTTATGAGATTGGGGTTCAGATACAGTTGTATGGATACACTGATGCTGATTGGGCTGGTAGTATTTCTGATAGACGATCTACCAGTGGATATGTGTTCTCTTTTGGGAGTGCTGCAGTCACTTGGAGCAGTAAGAAACAGCCTACAGTTGCCTTATCAAGCACAGAGACTGAGTACAGGGGTGCAACAATGGCTGCATGTGAAGTATCTTGGTTGCATAAGCTACTTTATGATATGCATCAGCCTACAGATGGGCTAGTTGTCATTTATTGTAACAACATGAGTAGTATACACTTGGCAAATAACCCAGTCTATCATGCTAGAACAAAGCACATTGAGGTGCATTATCACTATGTACGAGAGAAGGTTTTACTAGGTCTTATTGATCTAGTTTATGTCAGCACAGAGGATCAGGTAGCTGACATATTCACGAAGGCATTGGGCGCAATTAAGCTGCGCAAGTTCAGAGACCTACTTGATGTGCAAGAATTGGGATTGAGCTCGAGGGAGAGTGTTGAGATATCGAGCTCCACTCGTGATATGCCAGGGTGACCGTTGTGCATTTATGTCACCGCCTTGTTAGTTGCAGATGCAGTTGGTACACTGCCCATGAATAATAGCTAGATGACAGCTATCCTTATCTACTCTAGTTCGTGGCTCAGTTAGTATGCCACCTTAGTTAGTTGAGTTTGGTTTGAGACCAATATATAGGGTTCTTCTATTTCTATGTACTTGAGTTATTTTTGGCTTACATAACTAAGAAGAGGAAAACAGTTTTCAGCCTCCACCTTTATGTGTATTCCCCCATTGTGCAAGCAAGAAAGCTATAAGTGAGACTCCTTCCTTCTCTCCCACAATCTTGACATTGGCAAGTGCCTCTTCCTCTAGGTGAATAACCTCCTCTTCCACGAGCATTTGAGGCACCTCTATTTGCTTGAGGTTATCTATTTTGCCATCCAATAGCTTGATATCCACGGGCTGCATATGCATTTCCAGCGCCTCTTCCTCTAAAATTTGATCTTCCTCTTCCACATCTACCTCTTTGATTGGAGTAGAAGACGCTATCCCTGCTGTTTTTAGTTCCACTGGAACTTGTATTAAGTCTAAGTTTCACTTCTTCATGCAATAGAAGTGTTAAAGTTCATCAATGTCAGGTTGCTCCTGACGCACTGAAATGGAAGTGTCAAACTACTTACATTCCTGTCCAAGTCCATGGAGGGTAGTAGCCACCAAATCATCATCCTCAACTTCAGCTCCAATCGAGTCTAGTTGTTCTGCAATGGATCTGATCTCACTCACATAGTCTTCAATAGACCTTCCATTCCTGGATATGTGGCATAACTTTTGCTTCAGTTGTGTCTTTATTGCATGAGTGACATGCCCATAATTCTTCATCAATGCGAGACCTTGCTGGCCTTTTCCTGTGTGCCTTTAACCGACCCTGTGTTGGAGATCTATCCTCCGGTAGTTTGGGCTCATCTTCAAGACCTGTGACTAGGTCCGAATAGCCTCTTCTAATTAAAAAATTAGACATCCTGAATTTCCATAGAACGAAATTGTTGTAGTCTAGTTTCTCACCAACTATCTAAGTGATAGTATCATTCTCTCTTGTGTTTACCATTCCAAAGTTTCAGCTTTACAAAACCAATCAACTTCTCAAAATGCCAGTAGACAACATACTTTAGTGACCATTTAGTGCCATACTACCAACATCTGTAATCAACACCTCTGAACTCCACAAAGACATTCGATTCCAAAAACTGCATAGATTTCATCTTATATGACTGCATAAGATCCAATACATGCAAGAAATACACCCTCAAATATCCTTCAACTACTCACTGAGATACCATGATATTCTGTCATAGAATTATCACATAACCATGAGTGCTTTACTCCAAATTGCTGATTTCACCATGCATACCCTGCTGATCAAAAACTATTGTAGAGACAATTTTTACAAGCAACAAACACCAGAATCAAATTTAGAGTGCAAGTGCTCGTATTTGAAGTGTCAGACTGAGCACTGTTCAGCCAAGCATACACGACATGTACATTTTGGGTGTGCAGTAGCCACACTGAGAGCCATGAAAAAACAGTAATTCTTTCTTGCTCTGCATTTCTCTATTTGTGCCCTAGCACCTCTTTACAAGTGCAACTGAATATCCCATGAACTTGTCATGTGTTTGTGTAGCAACAGTGTGCTGCTTCTGCTGTCACAGAGACTGTTGAAATGGAGATCCAATCTTCAGAAAGTATTCTGAATGGCAATATAGAAGATGCACAAAGTCCACTCTCGAGCATTCATGCATCCCAACTCTTAAATCTTGGTAAAACTGGTTCAAACGATGTCCAATTACAACTGAAGACAAAGACACTCTGGACAGTGGACCAAGAAACACCTTCTGACCATCTGGGACAAGCTGCCTGGACTTGCAGAAGAGGTGGCTAGGAATGCCCTAGTTCAATAATCGAGAATCTAAATCCATGCCATCTGGACATGCCAGTTGCATTCAAGGTGCATCTCAATATTCCAAGGGATGCATATTCCCTGTGGACTTTGTTATTAAGAGGGGTTTCCAGAATCAGTGTTGATTCATTTTCTGTACCCTATGATATTCCCAGCAAGAATCTTGTTGATTTGAAGCAGTTCATGGGATGTTGGTGTAGGAAAGGACAAGCATCAAATTCTTTGTGATTCACGTGGATCAGTATAGCCTTAAAATGTAAGTGTAGTTCAAGGTCGCTGTTGATTGGGAAAATTAGGAAAAATGGTGACCATCAGCTGCTTGTATCTCGCATACTCATTCTTTGAGGAGATTAGATTTGGGAGGCTCCTCTACTTCAATGACCACTCCAGGGAGAGTTGCTGCATACATATAGTAATGCTGGTGGAATAGACTATTTAACTACACCTGCTCAGGTCAGCGGCCAGTTTCCATTGGATTGTATAGTAGCCCCAGCAGGTCCTGATGCGCTTGTACTCGATGCATTCTCAGGTTTTTGTGCCGATCACTTTTTCGTCTCCGGTTATATGGCCTCTCCTCTCATTACGAGCCCTTCTGAGTCCAGCTTGGTCGGTGGCTGTTTCCCTTGGACTGCTTGCATGCCATTTGATGAGGCGCCGACCATGATGATGATGATCTCATAGCTTCTTACTCTACGTCCAACTCAGCTCCCGAAGCTTCTAGTTGTGTTGACAAAGATTCCTCCCATGTGACCAGGACCTCCAGTTTTATCGCAGAGGGAGATCAAGCAAACATTGATCATCACACGCTCAAGTTTGATGATGGAGCTCCTGCGCAATGTAATGATGATGCCTCTTAGCTTGAAATTCACTAAGTGAAGGGGGGAAATGTAGTTCCTAATCTTAACAAAGCACATAACATGGACAACAAGCTAAAAAGGTTGGTGTTGGCCAAAATGCAAGGCTTGCCATGTTAAATGATGCTGATGACCAGCAAGAGAGCAAAGAATTTAATGATCTGCTCAAAGATGAAATGATGACAACAATTAGTATATTTGCTCAGTTAGCAAAGGATTCTCAATTTAATTGCCTTTTGAATTCATTCAAGAAGGACATCAAGGGCAAAAGGAAGTCACCCTCTAATGCTAAGATTGTCTTTGATTGCTAATGAGTGAAAGAAATCGGTTCCAATGGAGTTGCCAATGCATATGCAAGGTCAACATGGTAGTGCCAATGCAATGGGACATGGGCAACCGTGTATGCATGCCAATGTAGGTCATCCATGATACTTTGGTGGTGGTTCAATTTTCCAAACAATAGCTAGAAATCCTTCAACCATGGGAATGCATGGATTGAATGTTCATTGTACGCAACCACCGATGTAAGGCATGCAAGGCCAAATGTACTCATGAATGGTGAGTGTAATGCAAAATCCCATGTATAGTAATGTTAGGATGACACATGGGGCAAAAAGTAGCATGTTTGGTAATGCATCTATGTAGCTTCATATATTTGGAACACATGGGACAACGAATGGTTAGGTAAATGCATAATTTAATGTTGATCAAAATGTTGGAATATCAAATGCATCCTTTTTGCAATCACTTGCATATGATAATCTGGCATCACTTGGAGAACCAAATGACTATGAGGGTGGAAAAGGAGTGAAGCTTGAACTCTTTAATGGGGCATGAGATAGGCAAAAAGCATTAACTTTCATCCGTTAGTTTGATATTTTCTATTCAATAGGGAACTTCATAGAGTCCTCAAAAATCGAAAAGGTAGCTACTTTTTTGAAGGGGAATGCTTTGTATTGGTGGTTTACCTCCTTAATGCAAGGAAAAGCAACATCAACATGGGTTTTGTTTAAGCAAATGTTCGCCTCTACATGGCTGTCGAGAACTTTAGAGGTGGATATTATGACAACATGGCATAACTTTAATGCATCACAGAGCAATATTTTAGAGCACTACAATAAGAAGTTTTGGGAGGTGTTGATGTCCATTATTTCTTATCATCTTGTTCCCCTTTCGAAGAAGATTGAAAAGTATTATTGTGGATTGCCTAAAGAGATTCAAGATTTTTGCATTAAGACCACGATGACCAACATTTCACAACTTGTTTTAAGACAACATGTACTAGTGCTGCTTTGATGCATGCATGCAAAAGATGAGAAGATTGTTTGGGGCTAGAAGAGAGAGGTGGAAGTTGATTTTCAATCATGGGCTGTTGAGAAAGAGGCCTTGGCTACTTGATAACTAGTGTTCAAGGGTCAGCCTCTATTGAAGAATATCATTTTACAATGGAGGACTACATTTTGCAACCCCTAGAGATCATGTGATAGCTCCAAGAAATTTTGCAATAGTTGTTGACACGATTTTGAGCTCCAAATTGGGTTTACTTGCTAGCTAACAAAATTCACATGTGAGCATTGAAGCTGAACCAATTTCGACGATGAAGCTATAATTTCTCTCTCTTCAACTTCCTCTCTATTTTGTTAACCAATGCATAGCTTCCTTCAAGAGATCTTAGCCAAATTTAGTCCCAAGAGGGTGCAATTGAAGAATTTTTACTGGTAAACCTACTTTATAGTTTATTTTATGTGAACTTCATATTTGCTCTAATAATTCTTTAATTAGGTCATTATTACCCCCTTTTTCTCAAAAGGAAGGATGCTTTCATCTAGGGGCATGAAATTTTGATGATTTTCTTAGCATTTGATTAAGTCATTAATCAAATGTGAAAATGTGAGGTGCACATGTGATGTGCAAGTTAATTAATTTAGAATGTTATAGGCAGAGGACCTAGAGAAGTCAGTGAGATGTTAAAGTTAAAACTTGTAATAAGTTGTATTGCTCACGTACTAGGTGGTAGTTGGTGAAAATTATTGGCCTATGACAATTTATTAGCCATTAATGTCATGGTTGACATTAGGAACTAGGTCTTATTTGATTAATCAATGCAAGTTCTAGGACATTGCTATTTTTATGGTCACAAATTGTAAATATTAATTAAGTTTCAAACTTAACATTACAAAAAGTAATTAATTGGGATGAAATTTATGGAAAATGGATAAGAAATTGATCGAAGATGGATAAGGAAGGTTGCCACTTGGCAGAACTTTCCATTTAAATGATGGAAACGCTACTTAGGACTCAAGAAGAGAGAGGGAAGTCGATTTTCAATTGTGGGTTGTTGAGGAAGAGGTCTTTGTTGTTACCGACTATCGTTCAAGGGCCAACCTTTGCTAGAGAGCACAATTTCTTAGTTGGTGACTGCATTTTTGCAACCCTTAAATATTAGGTAACATCTATAGGAGAGTTTTCATCAAAGTTGGAGACATTATTTTGGGCTTTTGATTGGATTTAGCTGTTGTTGGTTAACATGCATTTAAACTAAGGTAACAATTGAATCTCAACCAATTTTGGGAATGAAACTCTAAATTTTTTATCTCTCTTTAGCATCCTCTCTATTCTCTTAGCCAATTCAAAGCTTCCTTTAAGAGAGCTTAGCCAAATTTATTCTCAAGAGGGTGCAATTGAATAATTCTTACTGCTAAACCCTAATTTTACAACATAAATTAGGGTTTGATTGTTGCCTTGAAAAGCATGCTAAAAAATAGAGGAGTTGACTTGAAATTGAGTTGCTAAACTTAGGGAGTTCTAGAGTATCTAAATAGGCTAGCTGATCGTTAACAAATTTCTCACCCAAGGAGAGAATTAGAGTCCAATCCCCTTTAGAATCAAGGGGCAAATTGAATTGAAGACTTGATGTCCATCTAATGCAACAAGGGACATCAGAAGTTGAAGGAGATTGGAGAACAATCTTATACACTTTATTTGATTTCAATTCAACATAAAGAAATGCCACAAGGGGCATCAATTTTTGGTGTCAATCAAGTCTCAAAGTGCCCTTTTTCAAGAGTTTGTTAAACTATATGCTAAGTGGAATAGCTCTAATAAAAGATTGCTACTTGTTGTAGATGTGAGTTATCCAATAGAAATTTCAAAATGTGTTTGTTTAAGCAAAGTTTCAAAATGGCATGATAAGGAAACTGTGGGATGCTTTCCCTCAACCGCCAAGACCCACGAACCGCTTATTGTTTCAAGCGTTCCAAGCCGAGCACTAATGGCTACCTCTCACATAACCGACGCGCCATCCATATCTACGGGTGTAGTGAGCTTACCTCCGTGCCGTTCGAGTTACCTCCTCTCCCGCACACTCCGGTAGCTCCACGATCCAAGTGCAAGCTTCAAGCAAGCTCGATCCTCCTGCTCCAAGCTCCAAGCTCCATTGTCGCGAGCAAGACAAGAGAAGAGAAGAGAAGAGAAGAAGAGAGGAGAATATGGAGAGCTTCTCCACCCCACGGTCCCTTACCCTCACACACTCACTCCCTCATACTCTCACATTCCCTCTCTCAAGCACAAGCTTAAGCAAGCAAGAACAAGAAGAAGAAGATGATGAGGAGAGCTACTTTTGGCCACACACAAGAATGAGCTTCTCATTCACTTTTCAACTTTATATACAAAACCCTAAATCCCTTTTGGGCGGTCATCCCCTTTTCCTCTTTTTTACATGGCCGACCGTAGCCTAGACCCTTTTTCCCATTGTCCTTCTATCTTCCTAGCTTCCTTTCCACCGCCCGTCTATATTTACAAATTGCACAAGTGAGAGCCCGGCGCTCCTTGAATTAACCCATGATGCGCTTGGGCTCTTTTACAAAAGTTTTGACTTGCGCTTTTCCTCGTGCGCCTTTGTCTTTCGTTTCTCTTTGCCTTGGCCTTTGTCTTTATCTTCTGTTTTGGCTTTCCAGATTTTCCACCGCCTGGCACTCTTTTACAAGATCTCAGGGGAGCGCCTTTGTATTTTAAAATGCACTTTTCCCCTTTTGCATTTGCCTTAGACTTTTAAGGTTGCCCTTGCGCTTCTGGCCTTTTCTCCTCTTCTTTCTTTAGTCGAGCTACCTTTTTTCCGCCTTTGCCCTGCGTCTTTTTTATTTCCTTTTGCTTTCTTCGTGTTGGGGTTAACATTACCCCCCTCCTAGACGAGTGCCAGTCCCATGGCACTCACCGTCATAGGTAGCAAGCATTTAGTATGCACTGAAGACGTGGGTGGCAAGGACGTCTGTGGTTGCCATGGCGGAGTGTTGGTAGTGGTGGGGAGGAAGGTCATTGGGGGCACATTGGTGGGTTGAGTGATAGGTGATAGGACAATGGAAATTGGTGGTAGAGCTGTTCTTTGGGGGGTTGCACTGATGGAGTACAAGTGGCAGTGTATTGGGGATTCTGTACATGCTGATTCTTGTCAGGCTTACAGGGTGATAAGGATAGGAATTCAGAGTTGAGTGTGTCAAGATTGTGGGAGAGAAGGAAGGAGTCTCGCTTGAAGCTTTCTTGCTTGCACAACGGGGGAAGACACACAAGGGTGGAGGCTGAAAACAGTTTTCCTCTTCTTAGTTGTGTAAGTCAAAAGAACTCAAGTACAAAGAAATAAAAGAACCCTCTATATGGGTCTCAAACCAAACTCAACTAACTAAGGTGGCATACTAACTGAGCCACGAACTAGAGTAGATAAGGATAGCTATCATGTAGCTATTATTCATGGGCGGTGTACCAACCGCGTCTGCAACTGACAAGTCGGTGACATAAATACACAACGGTCACCCTGGCGTATCACGAGTGGAGCTCGATATCTCAACACTCCCCCTCGAGCTCAATCCCAATTCCTGCACAGCAAGCAGGTCTCTGAACTTGCATAGCTTCTCTGCGCCCAATGCCTTCGTGAATATGTCAGCTACCTGATCCTCTGTGCTGACATAAACTAGATCAATAAGACCTAGTAAAACCCTCTCTCGCACATAGTGATAATGCACCTTAATGTGCTTTGTTCTAGCATGATAGACTGGGTTATTTGCCAAGTGTATACTACTCATGTTGTCACAATAAATGACAACTGGTCCATCTGTAGACTGATGCATATCATAAAGTAGCTTATGCAACCAAGCTACCTCACATGCAGCCATTGCTGCACCCCTGTACTCAGCCTCTGTGCTCGACAAGGCAACTGTAGGTTGTTTCTTGCTGCTCCAAGTGACTGCAGCACTCCCAAAAGAGAACAAATATCCACTGGTAGATCGTCTATCAGAAATACTACCAGCCCAATCAGCATCAGTGTATCCATGCAACTGTATCTGAACCCCAGTCTCATAAAATAGTCCATACTGCAATGTGGACTTCACATACCTGAGTATGCGTCTAGCCGCATCCAAATGTGGTTTCCTTGGAGCCTGCATAAACTGACTTACCAATCCAACAGCATAGCTCAAATCTGGCCTGGTAATAGTCATATAAATCAAACTTCCCACTATGCGTCTGTACATAGTAGGGTCTTCTAGAAGCTCACTTGCATCTGTGCTCAGCTTCACATTTTGCTCCAAAGGAACTGAAATAGGCTTACAGCCTGTCATCCCATATTTGGATAGCATGTCTAATCCATACTGCCTCTACAAGAGCTGTATCCCACTTGGTGATCTAATCACCTCAATGCCCAAGAAATAACGCAGCTCTCCCAAATCCTTCATCTCAAACTTCTGCTTCAATAGCATTTTCACATGAAGGATATCTTCATCACTGTCACCTGTCATAATCAAATCATCAACATAAATGACAAGTAGCATAATACCTTTCTCTGTTTTTCTCACATAAAGTGAGAAATCTGCCTTGGAAATCTGAAAGCCAATAGTGACAAGATACTGTCCTATCTTGTCAGACCATGCTCTAGGTGCTTGCTTCAAGCCATACAAGGCTTTCTTCAACCTGCAAACAAACTCAGGATGAACAGCATGCACATAACCTGGTGGCTGCTCCATATAGACCTCTTCTTGAAAATCACCATGCAAGAAGGCATTCTTTACATCCATCTGATGTAAAGACCATCCCTTTGATGCAGCCATAGCAATGACCGCTCTTACGGTTGACATCCTTGCAACCGGACTGAATGTTTCTTCATAGTCAATACCATATGTTTGTGCATACCCCTTGACTACTAATCTTGCCTTGTATCTGTTCACAGAACCATCTGCATTGTGCTTCACCTTATAAACCCACTTACAGCCAATTGCATTTTTACCTTTAGGCAAAGGTACCAATTCCCATGTAGCATTAGCTTCCAAGGCATCCATTTCTTCATCCATGGCTTTCTCCCATTTTTCTTTTCCCATGGCTTGCTCAAAAGATGTGGGTTCTGGTTCCTGTATCACTTTGACCATATATGCATAGTGAATGGCTGTAAATCCATCATATTTCAGCCTATCCACAGGATACCTAGCTCTCGTAGACCTGCGCAAAGTAGGTTCACTCCCAGGTGCTCTCAAAACATCCCTGGTCTTCCTTACTCCAGGTGTAACAATAGAAGGAATACCCAACTCATCATCAATGCTCTGTTTTGAGCCACTGGATTCACCATCCACATAAGAGTGACCTGCATTCACATCAAACATGGACTGATCAACCTTTTCTTTTCCTTTTCGTGATACCTGCATACCACTATCTGCATTACTTTGAGAAGATTCTCCTGATCTCAATCTGCCTGTCCATGGTGAAGAATGTGAACCACTACTAGAGGACGCTCCAGGTCCACTAATATTTTGTGGCTGCTGCTGTGAATTTTGTGCAGCATTACCATTTTGTGCATCTACATCATCAATCACATTTACTGGTTTATACCAGCCACTCATCTCATCAAAAACAACATCTCTGCTCACTGTAAACTTACGAGTAGAAGGGTTATAGCATCTATACCCTTTTTGCTGCAGAGAGTAACCAATAAAGATGCACTTCTCAGCTTTTGGATCCAACTTGGATCTCAACTCATCTGGCACATGTACATAGGCAATGCAACAAAAAATTTTCAAATGAGAAATATCTGGTTTCCTACCAATATACCTCTCCTCTGGAGTCATTCCATGTATTGCTGTAGTGGGAGTCCTGTTCATTATGTAGACTGCTGTAGCAACTGCTTCAGCCCAATAAAAATCTGGCAAGTCTTTTTCATTGAGCATGGCACGAGATACCTCTCCAATATGCATGTTTTTCCTTTCTGTAATTCCATTTTGTTGTGGGGTATAACTGCATGAATATTGCTGCTTTATGCCATGCTCCTGCAAGAACTTTGCAAACTCATTTGAGAGGTACTCTCCCCCTCCATCTGACCTTAGGCATTTTATTTGCAGACCTGTTTCTTTTTCAGCCATAGCTTTAAGGGTTTTGAAATGCCCAAAAACTTCACTTTTCTTTTTCATAAAATACACCCAAACTTTTCTTCTATAGTCATCAATAAAACTAACAAAATAATGACAGCCTCCAAGAGATGCAGCTTTAGTTGTCCACACATCAGAGTGGATTAATTCCAATGGCTTCTTACTCTCTTGAACATGTCTAGGAAATGGTTTCCTTGCCTGTTTTCCAAATTGACAGGCTTCACATACCTTATGCATTTCTGCAACCTTGAATTTCGGCAAACCTGCAACAATATTTTGGGCCTGCATTGATTTAAGTCGTTGTACATTAACATGACCAATGCGTTTATGCCAGATATCAATATCTACAACTACACCGGTCCCATGTGCAAACATTGCTGCACTCAATTCAGACATGTCTGCATCCAATGTAAACATTCTGCCCTTCTTCTTTCCTTTTGCTATCAAGTGACCTTTATTTTTCATATCCTCAACAAAGCATCCATGAGGATTAAATCTGACCTGCAAGCCCTGTTCAATCATTTGACCAATAGAAACCAGATTCTTGGTGATATTCGGGACATGAAATACATCGGACAAGTATTTCTTTTTCCCATCCTGCATAGACAAAGGAATTTTTCCAATCTGCACAATAGGATGTGCAATATCATCACCAGTCTCCACAAATCCTGGTTTTTCTATTTTCCTTGCATCCTCCATCCATTCTGCATGACCTGTCATATGGTTTGATGCACCTGAGTCAACATACCATACATCGTTGCTTTCTTATGCACTTGTCACAGAATTGTTCATGTGCTGCACCATAAACAGATGCTCATTTCTGTCATCACCCTGTCTACTAGAGGATGCATAATTTCCTTGTTGCAGTTTTCCATTCATGATGTCATTCTGCTTTTTATAGCAGTCTTTAGCCATATGACCCATTTTACCACAATAGTAGCATTCAACATTATTGTTTACATTTTGGCCTCTTTGCCATCCACCACGACCTCTTTGGCTCCCCCTGCCTCTAGAGTTACCACGTCCTCCTCCATAGGACTGGTTTTCTTGAGTTTGCTGCATATTTTGATTTCTACCACGGCCTCGAAATCGGCCTCCTCTACCTCTGCCTCTACCTCTTCCAGCATTTGAGTAGAAGACAGCTTCTTTTGAAGTTCCTCCTGAAGAAGATGCACCACCATTTCTCTGCTCCTCAGAAATTAGAAGAGCAATCAACTCCTCAAAGTCAGGAAATCTTTCACGAACTGAAATGGATGTCCGAAACTGTGCATAATCCTTTCCTAGACCATTCAAGGTCACAGAAACTAAATCATCATCTTCCACTGGTGACCCAATGGAAGCAAGTGCATCTGCAATCTTCTTCACCTTCATGTGGTAGTCGTTGATGCTCATATTTTCTCTTTGCACATTATGCAACTCTTGCTTGAGCTGCATTTTCCTGGCTTGCGTATTTGTGCTATACATTTTTGACAAAGTATCCCATGCCTCCTTTGGCGTACTTGCATCCTGAATATGCACAATCATAGAGTCTGAAATGCTGATAGACAGCCAATACATAACTTTCCTGGCTCTCTCATGCCATGCTTTAAATGTCTGCATTTGCTGTTGATTGGGAATATCAGGAAGAACTGGTTCTTCTTCATTTCCTGCAACAAAATTCCCAATATCCTTTTTCCATAAGGAAATTTGTCATTCTAAACTTCCATGCTTGGAAGTTGTTCTTGTCAAGCTTTTCAGTGACAATCTGTGAAAGAGAATCAGATGCCATTACAGAAGACCGGAAAAAATTCTGTCACTGCAAAAACCACAGCTTCACCCTCACACGGGAAAATCTGTAAAACTGGCGGAAGTGGTATTTGACCACACAGTCACTTCCTAGTGACGATTTTGCATCAATAGACAACAGGGATGATTCTGTAACTCCCAATGTCTCTGCGCATAAGCATACAATGCAATTTTTACAGTAACTTTTCACCGACCTGTAGAATAGTGGCTACCCTGCATAAAATTGGGCCTTTTCCTGAGTGCGTGCAAAAAACTTCCGCCTCCAAAACAGGCCCCGAAATGGCCTTAAATAAAAAAAACAGGGTCGCCGAGGGCTAAAGCCCACACCCGCAACATATACTGCCCTCTCGCTTCACCGCGAAGGGCGTCTCAACCTGAGACAATGCACTCCTGCACTTTCCGGCTGTGCTACCTGCAGAGATCTGCTCCCAAAACAGAAAATGAAAGCAACACTGCTCCTCTTACCAGAACACCGCGAGCTTGGCTTGCTTTCTTGAGCTCCTTACCACGAACAAGGCTCTGATACCATGTCAAGATTGTGGGAGAGAAGGAAGGAGTCTCACTTGAAGCTTTCTTGCTTGCACAATGGGGGAAGACACACAAGGGTGGAGGCTGAAAACAGTTTTCCTCTTCTTAGTTGTGTAAGCCAAAAGAACTCAAGTACAAAGAAATAAAAGAACCCTCTATATGGGTCTCAAACCAAACTCAACTAACTAAGGTGGCATACTAACTGAGCCACGAACTAGAGTAGATAAGGATAGCTATCATGTAGCTATTATTCATGGGCGGTGTACCAACCGCGTCTGCAACTGACAAGTCGGTGACATAAATACACAACGGTCACCCTGGCGTATCACGAGTGGAGCTCGATATCTCAACAGAGTGTTGATGAAGAGCGAATGACACCTTCGTTGGAGTCTTCAATACATGCAATTGAAAACCTCTCATGTGGTTTCTCCCTAAGGGGTAGTGCTAGTCTTCTTATTGTGCACAAGACATATTTGATTAGTTTGGGAGACATGTCGAACTCTAAGCAAGCTGAGAGTATTGTCCTGTCCTTGAGGACCCAAACTGTGGATATACTTCGGTGTAGATATGATGTAAGTGCTCGTGCATACTTAGATATTACGTAGTTAGAAGACCGTGGGCTAGTTTCTCATAACAATGTGTGGATAAAGCAAGGTTGTCCATGTGGAGAAGAAGTACACATGAAGGTATATGCGACATCCTTTGCATTATGACTGCACGACGTAGCATAAGTGAATACACAGACACCGCACTTTCGGTAGCTGGAAGCTATTGGACTTGCTTGATGAGGACGGTGTACTTTTCATGGCCAATCATGTGGTGCTTACCACCACCACTGATTGCAATGGTACTAAGGCAGAGTGCAAGAGAGAATTGTGCAAGTGGGTCAGGGTGACAGGTCTAACCATAGGCGAGACAGGCTCCCTAGGTATGTCCTGCCCTTGATGTGTACTGAACAATTGTGGGTGATGGTAAAGGGCTAGGGGACTAGGAACGGAGCCAGTCGACCAAGGTCACTGGAGGTACCTAATTTGAGGACCCCTAGGTGTTGTGTTGTGATCGTGGGTGCTTCTTATCTTTTCATTCGTTTCTTTTTTTTCTTTCTTTCTTTCTTTCTCGTCTCTTTTTTTTTCCCTCAGACTTGCCTGAGTACAACCATTACAATATGTTGAGACTATCAGCCTTTCAATGGGTTGGAAAATGTCAAGCTTCGAAGGCTCAAGAAATGGATATTACAATGATGATTGTGCCCTAGCCTTGTTGTTAGAGAAGCAATTGTTGAGATGGGGAGATACACTTGAGATATTGCAAACCTCCTTGCGACACACGTGATGTTGGTACAAGTGAGATAACGACTGCCATGAGCCAACTATAGAGCTTGACCCAGAAAGGGAGCATGGCCCATGAATGTGCGTTGGGCCATACGATGTGGGTGGTCGGCAAGGGTAATTTTTGCTTTCGGCAGCATGGCTTTGTCGCGGCTCTTTGTGGGGTCAATGGTCTTGCGGTGATTGTGCATTGAACACTTTCCCACAAGGACCTGTATTATCCTGCATCCACTTGTCATTTCGTGAGAGTATGTGCTCGCTTGTGTTAAGTGCATCAAACAAATGCAATCATGATAAGACATAATTTTTCAGAATTCTATGATGTCTATTGGGATGCCTACTTCATTGCTTGTTAAGGTCGCATACATTAACGAGAAGTAACGGGAATGTGTACAAGTGGGGATCTTGCCCCTTTACTCATCAAAAACCAAAATGTTCTGGCATGCTGACTTGTCGAGCTACTTGTACATCATAGGGATTTAGTTGATAGGTACGAGGCGGGGTGAGTCCAATTGGCTAGGCGACCGGGGCGGTGCTAGTGCGGGGCTCTCGTGAGGCTGGGCAGGGAACATGTCGACCGGGACATGAATGGTGTAGTCCCGGGCCACTACTGTTTCCAGAATGTCTTTAAACAATTCGTTAAATTCTGCCCTATCCCTAGCCGCCTTGTCACTTCGTGAGCACCTGGTGCCCGAGCATGCGTTGGGGGTTTGTGCAACTAGCATTGCCACATTTTGTGTGCCTCCTTGAGCGTCCGCTCCCCTGGCTCCCGGATTCTTCGGCCTTCGTCCGGGGCGGTATCGCTTGGGGCCGTGTTTCTTGGCGTACCTTTTAAGAGTGGGCATGTAGTGCACCGGCAGAGGGGCGTGTGCTGCATGTTCCCGTCGGCTACGGAGAGCGTCCTTGCAAGCTAGCTGCCCTTGGTTCTCCATGTTTTCCTCGCGGGGGGCTTGTAAGATGCGAATCAAGGATTAGGATTTGTCACATGATAATACCATTCATATGTAAGGGATTATAGTACAGATTATCAAGCGCATAGGACGAGAAGGGGAGGGGTGGGGCATGCAATGCTTGTTGTAGAGGGATGGCCCCCGTGATGTATATTTAGCCTCCTGCCATTAGCAGATCTTGGTTCACACCGAGTTACCTCGGCTGGCAGTCATGGATTTAGGCAGGGCTCCTCCTTGGAAGGATAGACTGGAAAGGGAAGAAGGTGTATAGAAAAGGACTATACCCTGTCTACACCATCAGAGTTGTTGGTCAAGGCTTCCTATGGCAGTATTGTGGGTTGCATGCCCTTCACTTGGAGGTGGGGATGGTCACACGGCTTTTAAATGCGTGATGAGAGGAGGACTTGGGAAGCCTAGCCTCTTAGACCCAACTCTTCTCCCTGCGCTTGACTATCATTGCTTGTGTGTGTTGATATTGTTTATACATGGTGACACAAAAATCACTGTTTATTTATATACATATTTATGAATCCATGTCACTTCACGAGGATAAGAACCAATTGTAGAATTCAGGGTTGTACTAGAGCGTGGCACACGCATCTAGCACTCGTGGCAGCTTACTTAGTACCGATAGATATTTTGCCACATCGAGCAGCATGGAACCTTGCCCGAGTCTACTGGCAATGTGTAACTCCTCCTCAGTGAGAACCTTATCAATCAAAGGGCTCTCTAGGCTAGTTCCAGCTAAGTCCGTACCCCAAATGCCAGTTAGCACTCGAAGGGAAGTTGGTGCCACATAGGTTGGGTCTCTTTGAGACTGCCATTTGGCCAATTGCTCCTCAGAGACTGTCATGATCTGAGCCCTTAGTTCGGCCATTGCAACGCGGTTCTCACACCAACGCTGTTCAAATTGACTTCGGCCCTTTGTTAGTCACTTTATTTGCTCTATGTCTACGAGATTCTGTCGACAGAGCACTTCATTGAACGTGACAGTTAAACGCAGTTCGTCGGCTTCCTCGTCAGAGATGAGTGGCATGCGTTCATACAGAAGCCTATTGTAGTGCTCGTTAAGATGTTCTTGCTCCTCCCAGGATAGAGGGAAGGGAAAGTAATCTCCAAGCTGCTCCTTGGGGATTGTGCCCACGTCCACAAGGACGTAGACTCGTGCGAACACCTTGAGCTTAGCATCCAACTCAGATAAGCATTCTGCGACACTTCTATGTTCAATGAGGGCTTGCTCAGTTGCCATCTCATGCAAGGTTCTAGAAATTTGTCTAGGTTTTAGTATAGCTGGGGGTTCAGGCCTAGATGAGCAAGATTGGTCAACACTAGGATTGCTTATGCTCTCAGGGATTATGCATTTTTCCTGAGGTTTTGCTGCTATTTTGTCATGGTTCTTCTCGGATGTGACTGGTGTAGATTTGTCACCCTGTTGTGACGACGTTGTATCCACCTGATTGATCGATGTGAGTTCTATTGTCGGTGGATTGAGTGTTGAAAGCAACTGTTGATGGCAACGGCTGCTTTGATTTTTTAGAGCACACAGATGTGACTGAGGTTTCACCGCTATCAGGAGAGACATCAATGGGTTCATTGGTGGATGGACTTGATGCTTTATTCCCCTAGCTCTCCATCACTCTTGGTCTCAATGCTCTTGGGGTCCACAACCACTTGTGATTGCTGTTGTCTTCGTTGTTTTCTCCTCTTTTTCCTGGTCAGTGAATGTGCATCGCTCAATGACTCAGGACCCTGGACTAGATCAACCGTTGATGTGCTTGGTTGGGCCTCAGCATTCTCTTTCTCTAGTGTGTCCTTATGGGACATGGCCGTGGCCTCCTGAATAGCCTTGCTACGTTGCATGGGTACAACTGTCTCCCTTTTGGGGGAGTCTAGCTCTTCCACTCGTTCCCTCGTGCTTAACTCCTCCAACCCAGGTTTTAGGCTCTTTGGAAGTGCTGGAGTTGTTAAAGAGGTATATCGCAACACCTCCTTCACAGATAAATCACTAAGGACACATTCCGCAAGGGGCATTGTCACAACCAAGGGCTGTGACTGCTGTGATCCCTGATTGGAAGTAGTGGCGGCTAGTCCAGTGGATTGGCTACTCTTGGTGGATTGTGGTGTCAGGTCCCTAGGGCAATCAGAAGTGGTCACATATTTTGTTGCCCTTTGAGCATTCATCTGTGTGGATCGAGCATGAGTTGATCTGGTCACATTGGGTTGCATAGGCATATCCTTGGGCAGAGAGCTACGGCTAGTATCATGTCCCCCCTCTTGGATATTTGGAAGCTTTGATGGAGATAGAGATTGGGAGTGAGCAGCTGCCATTGACGACTGCTGTTGTGCTTCCTGTGTCCGCTTGGAAAAAGAGGATGTAGGAGATCTAGGACTCTTAGGTGGACTTGGCACTGGCTAAATGATTTGCTCAAGGCTATTAGAAGATTGTGCCATTTGCTTTGTTGAGCGATCAACCTTGCCATGAGCAATGTTATGCCTATGATGCGTGTTATCCTCTTGGAAAGTCAAAGGCTCTTTGGGTACTAATGGATTTTGTGCACGCTCAATGGCTACATATGACATCTGCTTATTAAGCATGCTAGGTTGAGGCTCTTTCTTTCAAACACTCATGTCTGGTTTCTTGCCTCGAGACCTAGAGTTTCTCTTAGGTTTCCTCCTGTGCTTTGTTGCTTTTGATGCACTCTGGCCTTCAGCTGATAGAGGTGATTTAGCAGGGAATTTTGGTACCCAAATCCATTGGTTACTTGTGTAGTTGAGCACGTAGCAATGCTTTGGATATCCATCGCGGAGTTGTGCTGACCCTCCATCGATGCCTGCGTCTATAAGGCTTGGGCTTCTTTTGGGGTCTTCTACGATATTTGTAAGTCCAAAGCCCGTCCTTGGCATTGTCTCTTGACCTTCTTGTTTCAGGCATGACCTCACTGGTTCTCGCTATTCGACCTGTGCTTGTATCAATTTTTCCGACAAGTCCTTGCTCTTGTTAGTAGGCTTGACTGTTACATCAGCACCTTCCTTGCCTTTCCCTCGAGGTTTGATGAGGTCACCCTTGCTAAAGTTTGTGACTATCCTTACACCCGGTAGTATCAGGTGTATCCTTTGTGCTACATAGTCGGCCTCACACTTGGTCGCCCTCTTGAAGGGTCTTCCTAGGAGGGTTTCTTTCCCGCAGCTAGCACTATTTGGAGGAACATGAAATAGGATAGGCAAGCTTTATGTTTCAATTGTCGCAAGGATTTTGCACTTCCCTATGAGTGTTTGTGGGTGTCCCCCATAAGGGCTAAGAGTTGTACTAGTCAGTGTGAGCTCTAATTGGCCTAGTAGGGTCCATGATTCATAGGTCAAGATGTTAAAATCTGCTCCTTCATCAATCAGAGCATCGATAGTATGCTCTCTTTTCGCGGTGAGTTTGACCCTAAGATAAGCAGGTGGTACTATGTCTTCATCTTCCGGGTCTTGGCTTGTAAATTTAAGCCTTTTGATAGATGCCTTTGAGTCCCTAACTGCACAGTCGGACGTGGATTCGCTACTGAGGTCTTGGGTCGTTTGTGCAGCGCTGCTCAAGGTATATCTATCGTCAGGACTGTCATGTCTCGTCATCTTGGGATTTGTAGCTTGCTGATGTTGCATTTCGCTGTGACTAGACATGGTATGAACACAATGTCTTTGTGTTCTCATGGTGTGGCCTTTTTGCCCTTGATGGCTAGATTGTCCCATTGATGTTCTAGGGTCTCTGTTTCTCTCTATTTGGATATGGGCTTTTGGCTGCTCTTTTGCAAGTGAGAATCCATGCTCGTGTAGAGCCATTACTACACTAGGGTCCAATTTGGAGGACCTGTCATAGCGCACGTTTTCTCTCCAACCTACTTGGGGGAGGTGGGGAGGGGGCCTCTGTGGGGGTAGTCCTCCCGGCCCGCAGGGCCGATATGGTAAACACCATGCGCAATTTGAAGGACCGTTTATAGCCAAATTTTGAACTACGTGCTCTAAATTTTAGCCCGGTGATGGATCTGTGATGTGCCTTTAGCTCTGCATAGCCTTTGGGGTCAATCTCGGGGTTTAGATGTGTCAAAATTTGTGTTCTAGATACCTGTCCGATTTTGACAAATTTTTGTCCGATTCTCAGATGTCCGATTATCAGAATCGGACGTTCGATTTCAGGTTGGTCTGATTGGCCCAGTGGTCCAATTTTGGTCTCGTCTAATTTTGGATTGGTCTAATTCTAGGTGGTCCGATTTTGGGTGGTCTAATTCTAGACTGGTCCGATTTTGGGAATCGGATCGGACAGGGTGGTCCGATTGCCTCGATCGGACGAGCATCCGATCGGACAAAATGGTCTGAGTCCAAGTGTCCGAGTGGTTCGATTTCCAAAATCGGATGGGTTGGTCCGAGTGGTCTGATCAGACAGGATGGTCTGATCGGACGGTTGTCCGCCGAGTGTCCGATTTTGAGAATCGGACACTGAATCGGATGTCCGATTCTGTCGGCTCGAACGTACTTTCGAGCACAAATTCGTCCAAAATCTTAAGGTATTGCTTATTGTAAGCCACAAGATTCCACAGGAATGATGCTGGAGTGATGGGGAAGAGATCTATATACTTGGGATAGCCAATAAACTCCAAAATGCAAATCAACAAACGAATCAAACCCTCATGCCCTGTTATGATAGCAGAAACCCTGATGCTTGTTTTTCTTCTTTTTCTTTGTTTTTTTCTACCCTAATGCACCCAAATCACAAAGTAAATACCTACACTACGTCATTCCACAACATAAATCTCAAGAAAGTAAAAAACCTACTTGCCAAGGAGATTGAATACCATCTTCAACCCCCCTCACTTCCTACCTATCTCAAGCACTAGTTCGGGGGAAACCCCTTACTTTGATGCTCAATTCGAAGCACGCAAGCGCTCAAGACTTGAATCCGTTTGTCCCGGCAACGGAACCAAAATGTGGGATGCTTTCCCTCAGCCGCCAAGACCCACTGACCGCTTATTGTTTCAAGTGTTTCAAGCCGAGCACTAATGGCTACCTCTCACATAACCGACGTGCCATCCATATCTGCGGGTGTAGTGAGCTTACCTCCGTGCCGTTCGAGTTATCTCCTCTCTCGTGCACTCCGGTAGCTCCACGATCCAAGTGCAAGCTTCAAGCAAGCTCGATCCTCCCGCTCCAAGCTCCAAGCTCCATTGTCGCGAGCAAGAGAAGAGAAGAGAAGAGAAGAGAAGAAGAGAGGAGAAGATGGAGAGCTTCTCCACCCCACGGTCCCTCACCCTCACACACTCACTCCCTCACACTCTCACACTCCCTCTCTCAAGCACAAGCTCAAGCAAGCAAGAACAAGAAGAAGAAGAAGATGAGGAGAGCTACTTTTGGCCACACACAAGAATGAGCTTCTCATTCACTTTTCAACTTTATATACAAAACCCTAAATCCCTTTTGGGCGGTCATCCCCTTTTTCTCTTTTTTACATGGCCGGCCATAGCCTAGGCCCTTTTTCCCATTGTCCTTCTATCTTCCTAGCTTCCTTTCCACCGCCCGTCTACATTTACAAATTGCACGGGTGAGAGCCCGGCGCTCCTTGAATTAACCCATGATGCGCTTGCGCTCTTTTACAAAAGTTTTGACTTGCGCTTTTCCTCGTGCACCTTTGTCTTCCGTTTCTCTTTGCCTTGGCCTTTGTCTTTATCTTCTGTTTTGGCTTTCCGGATTTTCCACTGCCTGGCACTCTTTTACAAGATCTCAGGGAGCGCCTTTGTATTTTAAAATGCACCTTTCCCCTTTTGCATTTGCCTTGGACTTTTAAGGTTGCCCTTGCGCTTTTGGTCTTTTCTCCTCTTCTTTCTTTAGTCGAGCTACCTTTTTTCCACCTTTGCCCTACGTCTTTTTTATTTCCTTTTGCTTTCTTCGTGTTGGGGTTAACAAAAACATAAGTAGCATTTGAACCTTGCTATGTACGATGAAGTAAAAGAAGCATAATTTCAAAATATCCAACTCATGCATCACTTCTTGTGCTTTAAAAAATGCATGGTTTAAGTAATTCAATTACATTTATGATAGATGGGTAGACATTGCTCTATGAGCTTTGCAACTCTTTGCTAACTTTATAGTAGTAGACTAGGGATACACACCATTTTGTGCGAACCACCCTGAGAGGTTGTTTTCATAGACTATCCAATGTCTTGTGCAAAAAACCTCCAAATAAGAGAGCATGGTCAATTCATTCTCAATCATAAAAGTTGGTGATGATAATTCAAACAATCCCGAAAGGAATGCTTTAGAAGATGAGGTTGTCATTCAAATGAGCTTGGATTCTTGTAACAATATATATGTGCCATCATTTCATTGTGGGAGCTCCTCTCTCATTGGGAGAGAGTTATTTGTGGGGGTTGAAAAAGTTGACAGCCTTTACAATTGTTAATCTAAATGCAAGACCTTCTTGGGCTCCTCTCTCATTGGGAGAGAGTTATTTGTGGGGGTTGAAAAAGTTGACAGCCTTTACAATTGTTAATCTCAATGCAAGACCTTCTTGAGAACCTTCTAATTACTTCATTATTGTAGCTTTTCTATGAAAAATGCAAGTCACATTAGTTGAGGAGATTTTGACAAGCTCCATATTCTTGTCCTAAATTACCTCTTTGATGAAGTAATAAGAGACTTCAATGTGCTTAATCTTCCCATCATGAAAGATTGTACATGTCAACTAAATGGCACTCATAGAGTCTGAATGCAATATAGGAGTCATAATCATACCAATATTTGTAACCAAATGGCCTAATCATAAGGCCTCCTTGCAAGCCTCAGTGCCTACAATGTACTCAACCTCAGTCGTAGACAAGGCCATGCATTTCTACACCTTGGACATACAAGAGATAGCACTTCCAACAAAGGTGAAGACATAGCAAAAGGTGAACTTCCTATTATCTGTATGTCCTGCATAATCAGTTTGTGTAGCCCATGACTCTAGTATTGTAGCCACCATAACGAATGTAGATATTTGCAACGCCCCTATGGTATCTTATGATACCCTTCATGAAGTCCCAATATCTCTAGCCAAGTGTCACCATATAACGAGCAATAACTCTAATTGCAAATGCTATTTCATGTATAACGGCTATCATGGCACACATTAAGCTACCCACCATAGATGCATATGGAAACTTAGCCATCTCAACACTCTCATCATCTGACTAGGGACAATTTTCATAACCTTCACATGAGAAGGTAATGGGCATTCAATGGGCTTACCACCCTACATATGGAACCACTTAAGGACTTTATAAATTCTCTCCCTCTACGACATGTAAAGGAGTCCCTTGAAGCAAAAATTACATGTAATGGGTATACCAAGTACGTGGGAGGCATACCCCATTAGTATCATGGTGTTTCAAGAGAACCATCCCGAGCTTGCAACAATGGTTTAGACTCATCCTAGATGCGTAAGGGATTTATAATTAAACCCTCCTAGCATCCTTGTCACCTCGTAGTTACGTCTAAGCCCTATGAAGAGACCTCTTCCATCTAGTACCATGCCTACCAAAACAAACAAAAATAACCCCTTGGTAAGGGGATTTTGTGACTAGCCTTGGGGAATGCCTAGCATGTATCTAAGTTTAACTTGATGGTACAAGATTTAACCAAAATTCACAATCACAAACAATATTTCCTAATACATCAAACAATCCTTAAGATGCAATTTAGAAAATTTGGAGTTTGTTCTAAGTATTATGCTTCCAACTTAAGGTTCCATTAGTCTCATTAAGTTATCATAATCCTAGAAAAGGTGTTAGCCTAGCCCTTAAGAGACTCCAATCCTTTGAATTCTAATGTATCTTTAGATAGAATGTAACTTCTCTTCTTATCCTAACCCTTGGGTTTTGGTAGTAAGGTTACACCTTGTTTTGGGGACAAGGAACAAAACATTCCTTTTTATTCCTATGTATCTACTTTCCTAGATTAATGTCTCATTTAAAATGGATAGGCTTATAGGTTGTATTAGACTCTCTAGGCTAGTTGAAATTAACTTTACCTCCTCTTTTTCTTAGGAAAAAAATGTGATAGTGCTAACTCATTATTGTTATCTTCAAAAGTAACTCCATATCCTTTTAGATTAGTGCTATGAACCTACTATCTTCTTTGATCTAACTCTAAAAAAGGATCCCAATCTAGATTCTATTTAACAACCTCCTAAACAGTGATTTGAAATAGTACAACCCACTTAGCACAAGGCAAAGATGGGATTCTAATAATACTTCTATGGTAACAACTTTGACTACTATTTTTGTCCTTATCTAATATTCAAGCTACTGTTTTTTGATGGTATCATTAATTGAAATTAAATTTATGTTATTAACATAGAGTTATTAGGTAATGATTGAATTTAATCCCACCATGGGAGGGAATACTCCTTTCAAAAACTCTTTCCTTGGGTATCATTTTTTGGAATCTACAAATCGAAGTTATGAAACACCATAAGATGCTCAATGGTCACATTACATGCACAACTAATTTATTGAGAAATAATGACAAAATATTGATTGAGATATTAAAATTGTGTTGCAACAAGTATAATGAGGAACACCCAAGCTTGGCCTAGTGTGACATGGTTTGGACATGCTATCTCCTATCATCATACTCCTTTGTTTTGTCATTTTGGGGCCATAATGCATGAACTCTGTGGCTTCATCAAATGTCCTACTCCTTATGCTCTTCACTAGACTTGAAGCTCAAGCACTCTTAGTTCTGAAGCTTCACAAGTAGATGATAACAAGAGCTAACAAATAAAGAGGATGGGGGAGGTTCCAATCTTGGAGGAATATAGGGACTTGGGAAAATGATTTGGAGGGGATAATAGTATATGTTTAGAGATTTGGTAATGACGAAGAGTATAGGAAAGAGAAGAGGGAAGATGAAGGACATGGCATATGGTGCATCCTTGGGACCTCTTAATCCTTGAAATTCTCTCTCTCTCTCTCTCTCTCTCTCTCTCTCTCTCTCTCTCTCTCTCTCTCTCTCTCTCTCTCTCTCTCTCTCTCTCTCTCTCTCTCTCCCATGTTTACTTCTCCCTCCCTCCCTCCCTCCCTCCCTCCCTCCCCCCCCCCTCTCTCTCTCTCTCTCTCTCTCTCTCTCTCTCTCTACTCTTGCTTTCTATGCAACCTTTGAGCTAATATGAAACAATGAATATGGAAAAAAGAATATAGCCTTAAGGCTAAGACTTACTTTATAATAGCCCGTTGAATCCTTTATTGCTTTTGACATCTTGTACAATTGTTTGGAAGCAACCTCTTCTCCTTCTTAAATCTCAACATTACTTTGGGTTGATTAGTTACTCATCTCTTGATGAAGACGATCAATTTTTCCCTACACTCTTGATGACGATTAGTTCATGAAGATGATGTTAAAAAAATGGCAAATGGTAACTACAATTTGTAGATAAAATTGAACTTTATATGAATTGTAATTATTTATAACCCTTTGTTTTATCCCCTCTTCCAACTATGAAAAGCACGGATCTAGAGCATGGTAGAAGCTATGGAGGATGGAAAATCAATACACAACTCATGATGACATAGACAATATAGAGACCAATTGTTACACAAGTGAATTAGGTTCCAAGGTGGAAGCTTGGACTCATAAAGACAACCTTGTGTATTAGACTGACAATGACAACAATGACACTAACTGAAAGAGGAAAACATCATGATATTGCATTACTCATTGTGAAAGTACAATACTTTATAGTAGTCGGGTTGTTCCACTCTTCTCAATGTGCATATGGGATTCAGGACATATATTCCTGGAGCATACATCATTTTCCATTTCTCAACACCCCCCTCAAATGATGAGTTTCTACACTTGCTGGCTTTTCCCCCCTACATGATAACATGGCACAGAGACTAGCTCATAGGCAGCCTAGTCAAGTTAAAGCTTGAAACTTTACATCTTTGATAAGGTTTTGTTTTACA
Organism: Lygodium microphyllum; assembly: GCF_053477565.2. Lineage (NCBI taxonomy): Eukaryota > Viridiplantae > Streptophyta > Polypodiopsida > Schizaeales > Lygodiaceae > Lygodium > Lygodium microphyllum. The sequence continues at coordinate 76,634,415 of NC_141138.1, read as the reverse complement.
AAGAAAATCCACTAAGGGAAACAAAATCCCACTATGGGAAAACATAAGATCCACTATGGGAAAGATAATTTCTTCAAAACAATGTGTCAAAGTTGTTGATGGCAAAAGCATTGTCTTCTTCTTTTGTTTCATTCATGAACTAATTCTACTATGGGAAAGATAATTTCTTCAAAACAATGTGTCAAAGTTGTTGATGGCAAAAGCATTGTCTTCTTCTTCTGTTTCATTCATGAACTAATTCTAGTGGTTACCATTCTGCATTTTTTGTGCTCTTTTATGGTGGAAACATTCACTGGCTATATGGCCAGTCTTACCACAATAATGACATGCCATCCGATCTCTGTTGTCGGAGTTGAATCCTGGCCTCGGCCTTTTGCTCCAGTAGCTCCTTTGGTATATAAGAGATTTTCCCTAGGTGATGAAACACCATCTTTTGCATTCTTGTTCTTCTATTTATTCTCTTCATCAAGAAGAGAGTGCTCAATATCTTTTTGTGACAAATTAGGTACATTGCTAAGAGTAGAGACAAGATTTTCATAAGGATCATGGTTTACACTAGCAAGGAGTACAACAATGGCTTCATCTTCATCTTTTGTTTTCTTCAGAGTGGCAAGTTGAGTTTTTAGATTTTTGAATTTGTTAATATGAATACTCATTGAAGTGCTATTTTTTATGTCAAGCTTATATAACTACATTAACAACTTGAACTTAGGCATTTTTAGCTTGACTTTCAAAGATCATGTCCCAGCTCATCCTAAGCCTTTTTAGCATCTCTAATGCCAGAGACATGGTTTAATATATCATTAGATAGTCCCCAGGAAATGATGCCCATAGCCTTGTTGTTTCATATTTTTCCACTCCTTTGTCTTGAGCTGGTCTTTTCAACAAACTTGTCTTCATCATCTTCCTTCTTGCTATTTGGATCATCCTCAAATAGGTCCCACAAGTCCTTTTGCATAAGGTGGTACATGGTCTTCTCCTTCCAGGCATGAAAGCCTTCTCCATTGAGCTTGGCTATTTGTTCGAGTTCTGCCATGTTGATCAGCTTCAAGTGAGAGAGATGAGACCATCGTCTTTCTTCAAAATTGATTTGTTGGCACTAAAATGAGTGAAGTAAAAAGGAAAAAAGTACAAGTGACTCAAGGAGACAAGTCCAACCAACATGAGTCAAGACTTCTTAGATATGTCCTAACCTTAAGGCACCCTTAGTAAATGTGGAAAAAATGGAAAGAGGGCCATGGAGCTAGAGATTGAGTAGACTAACTAGGATCATAAGGCATAGCTAAGTTGAGGACCCTAGGTGTGGTGCAACACATATGAGTGCATATTTCTTTTTCTTTTTCTTTCTTTTTTCTATTTTCTAATTCTTTTTTTATTTTTTTCTTTGTTGAATATTAACAATGTTATAAAACTTGGCTTGCAACCTCTCAAAGTAAAAAATGGAAGTCATGAGAAATCAGTGGGTTGAGTGAAGATAGTAGATTTGGCTCTCTGAATGGAACTATCCATTGTAGTGCTCCTAAATGAAAATTGAGTAATGAGCCTAAACATTGGAAGCACAATGCCTTGTTTCTAATTATGCAGTTATTGGCAAAGGACCAAAGTATTTTTCAGCAGTAAAGAATACATTCTTATAAGAGCACATTGCAACTCTTTCTAATAACCTTTCAATGTTGAAGTCAAGGTTTGTCGTGGTTGATGAAATTGGACTCAACAACAATTATTATATCATGTCTTTGTCTCTTATTTGAGGATCTAGGATAAACTTGATTGGATATTTTTGTAGCTTAGAATAAATCTTTTATTGTTATCGGTCTCATCTTCAAGCTTTGATTTTTCATTGTTGTGCTACCTAATATTACGCTACATTCACTTGGTATTCTACACTCATGATAAATTGAAGCAACTAACATGATTTAATAAAATATATTATTTGTCCATATCAACAACCACATTGCTAAGGTGTTGGTATACCAACAAAGGTTTAAGATTAAAAGGGGGTATAAGAGTAGTGGGATATATTTATAGATAGGTCTGGGTAACCTCATCTAGAGTGTTTTAGGTTCCAATCTATGTAGGTTGGTCTAATTGGTGGGTTGGGTTAGTAGGAACATTTTAGATTCTCAAATGTACCGTGATTTATCAGGCATCTTTGGTTGTGGAAAAAATTTCATTACCAGTTGATCTTCTTTCACGCCATCTCTACAAGGGATCTATTGATCAGCTTAGGCTTCAAAATTACTAAATCTTTTGATCAAGAATAACATGTCTTACAAATTGTTAGTTCATTGTGCTCTTTGTAGTAGAGATTACATCCACTTATAATCTTGAAACATGAAAGGCCTTCTTCTTAGCAAAAGTGATTGATTTTGTCACATTCAAAGGCTATGATTCTATCGGTTCCACTTTGGTCTTAGAAATACTATCTACAAACTCAATGGATTATTCAAACTTAGTAGTCACAACTTTCAAAGGGAGGTCATTCATGTTTTAATGTTTTCTTGCTTATTTCTTGTGGATTTTTCTTTTTGAAATGAGTGGCTATACATGTTACTAATGATAATTTTTTATTTTTTCTTTGCTAGAAAGGATCTTTGGTTTTGGGAGACTTGGAACATTTAGATGGACCAATAACTACCTTGGGTTATTGCTTGTTAACATTGGATGGCTCTATCTTCTTCTTCGTCTTTGTTGGAATGCCCCTTTTTGCTTGAGAAATATTGCAAGGATGTGGTTACTCGGTTTCTTTCTTCTAAGTTAATAACTCATGCGCGCGCGCGCGTGTGTGTGTGACTAGAAAATACCTCATGTTGTTGCACTTCAATGATTGTAGGCTCAAGTTTTGTCTCAATGGTGTATACTTGTTGTCCATACTATATTATGTTGAGAATCAGCAATCACACTCAAACAGCCTCTTTGTATGGAGTCTCAGGGTCAAGGACATGCAAGCTAACTTATCCCATATGCACAATGGTGCCTACTGCAGTTTCCTACTTTCCTATAAAGCATTGTACTTGCTTCCTTTCTTAATGCAATGATAGTACTATTTTCATTTCAGTAAAGTGTCAATGTCATTGTCCACATACACAAGATTGTGTTTATGAGTCCAAGTCTCAATCTTGGAACCTAATTCACTTGTGTAACAAACAGTGTCCATTCCATCATGAGTCTACACTTCTCCTTCCATCCTCCATAGCTTCCGGTTATGTCATGCTCTAGATCCCGCATTTCTAACATGGTATCAGAGCCCAGTTGGGCATGGCATTGCTTCTCCAGCCTCTCTTGATTCTTCTGAACCTCCATCCAGCTCAGTGTCAGTGTATGACTTCTTTTCTCAACTCTACTCTCACTGAAGCTTCCATGGCAGCCATAGCCAGCAGTACCCTGTCAGATTGAACTACTTATATCTCACTCCACAGGTCAAATCTCTTGGAGCTTCCTTCTGGAAAAGTATTCCCCAACTCATAAAGCTTCCCTGTATCACATCAATCCGGGACATTGGACCATCTGGAGCTCAGCATTGTGAAAATCCCCAATCTCTGTTCTGTGTCTGCCATAGCCAGACAGGACCTACCTTGCTTGGAGCTTCCATAACTCTTCAACCAGGCCATTTCAGCCCACGATTTCTTCTGGAGAGTTGTTCCTCTGCTCAAGGCGCTTCATCTTGGCACAATAATCAATGACATTGATGCTCCCTAGCTCCAGCATTGCAGAAATTCGACCTCGTTGTCCAGATCTGCGCCGATTCTGTTCGCGGCACCTGCGCGCTGCATACTGACCACGATCTGCACAATCTCCATGGGGCTTTGGTAGCCCATGACATAAGCTTCCTAGATATGTAAAAAGTTTTGAAAATGATGCACTGTAGCTCCTGCAATAAGCAAAAAACCAGGCCCTTGTCTCAGAAACCCTAATTCCACCATAGCCAAAAGCTTCAAAATCTTGACATTTTTCACTGTTTCTCTCACTGAAGTTATCAACAGTGATTTTAATCACTGAGCAATACTCTCTGAAGTTCGTTAAAGTACTGTCACTCAGATCTAAAGACATCAGCATCAAATCAAGAAGGGGAAGATCACTTGGAGTAAAAGACTTTTGCAGATTTGGTATTCATTGACACTCAGTTAGTGCTTTTTAGCACTTGTGTCTCTCAATCAATTCTTCTGTTGCTCAAATCTAATAAAGTCTGAAGTTGATTTGCTACTGTTCCCGTAAATCTAACATGGGCAAAGACTCGCCAAATGCTCGATTCAAAGGAGTCGGATTCCACACTTGGCAAACCCGCATCAAGCTCATCCTGATGAAGAAGGGTCTCTGGGCCATCACAAATGGCAAAGAGCAAAAACCGCGGGACGCGGACCTTGCAACTACTTGGCAAAAGAATGATGACAGAGCCCAGGCCATTATCAAATTGGAGCTAGATGACAGTTATATCCATCACGTGGATAACTGTGAGACCTCACAGGATACATGGAAAAGACTTGACACCATGTTCGGTGCACAATCTAAATCATCAAAGTATGGTCTCCTAATTGAATTCTTCAGGCTTGAAATGAAGTCTAGCACATCACTTGCCACACATCTTAATTACATGGAAGGACTCCTAACCCAACTTGCAGGAATCAACATTAAAATGGATGAAGATGTTTGCATCGGTGTTCTACTTAAGAGCTTGCCTCCTGAATATAATAACGTATCAACAACTTTAATCAACATGCCAAATCCTGAACTTGTTGATATCCAGGCATCACTGTTAGAAGAAGAAAAGAAGCTAAAAACTAAAGAAGAACCAAGTACCTCTAGAGATGAGCATGCATTATATGTTGGCAACAGGTACAAAGGCAAGAAAGATCAGCTCTTTTGTGACTTCTGCAAAAGGACCGGACACACCGAGAAGTTCTGCCACGCAAGAAAGAGATCCCAAAAGGCCTATCTAGTCACAGTCAAAGAAGAAGAAGAAAATGAAGCAAAGGAAGAAGAAGATGAAGATCACCAGGATCGGAAGGACAAGACTCATCAGTCCTTGTACTCTCATAATTCTGATAGACTGTTTTAATAGCCTTGTATTTTTCCTTGCCCTAATGCTTCCTACCATAAGCTATGTAAACTCCTTATGTAACTTGGCATTACAGTCCCTGTACACTTTGTGAGGCCCCTGTTACAGCCTCTGGATGTCCACCATGTTTATGGTACCCACACTTAGCTTTTTCTGCGATAGCCTCTGGTGTTTTGCCATGTCTGTGGTATACCCACACTTTGCAGGTGGTTCTCATTACAGCCTCTACACACTTTGTGCCTTTCCTAGTTGTGATTGAGGAGGGGTGTTGAGAATCAGCAATCACACTCAAACAGCCTCTTTGTATGGAGTCTCAAGGTCAAGGACATGCAGGCTAACTTATCCCATATGCACAATGGTGCCTACTGCAGTTTCCTACTTTCCTATAAAGCATTGTACTTGCTTCCTTTCTTAATGCAATGATAGTACTCTTTTCATTTCAGTAAAGTGTCAATGTCATTGTCCACATACACAAGATTGTGTTTATGAGTCCAAGTCTCAATCTTGGAACCTAATTCACTTGTGTAACAAATAGTGTCCATTCCATCATGAGTCTACACTTCTCCTTCCATCCTCCATAGCTTCCGGTTATGTCATGCTCTAGATCCCGCATTTTTAACATATTATAGCAATAAACCTTGTTAAAACTTAGCTAAATAAGCTGTATCCAATCCAAATAACTGTCAAGAATCGCATGGTGGGGAGACTTGCTTGAGCTGCTGCACCAAACACACACTGTATACACAAGAGGAAGCTCACTCAAGAACACAAGAAGAGAGATGGAGGCCAAAACGTTTTCTTGTTGGTTTCTTCTTCTTCTTACATATACTATACAATGTACACAAAGTATAGATAAGATACAACATAAAGGAAAGTGGCCTACTAAGTCAAACAGTGCATAAATGACTACACTAATCGACTGACGCTATGTCTTTGCCAGTTGTAGGTAGGTATAACAAAATAAATATATTAAGTGATAAGTCAGTGGCCATGTGAGTATCATAATGACCACCAACATGCTAAGTGTAGACGTGCAGACCCATCTAGCTAGGTGGTCCATCATTAATATCTGCACGTGTTGAGCTTGCCATCTCAATGCTCCCCCTCAAGCTCAACTCTATCTCTGCAACTCCAAGTAAGCTTCGGAACTTTTGAAGCTTCTCTGCACCCAATTCCTTTGTGAAAATGTCAGCTATCTAATCCTATGTACTGACATATATCAAGTCAATCTCTCTTGCAAGTACCTTCTCTCTCACAAAGTGGTAGTGCACCTCAATGTGTTTTGTCCTACCATGGAACACTAGATTTCTAGCTAATTGTATGCTACTCATGTTGTCACAATGAATGACAACTGGACCATCTCCCTGCACATCTAAATCACCTAATAACTTTTGCAACCATACCACCTCACATGTTGCCATAGCAACACCTCTGTACTCAGCCTTTATACTTGATAAAGCAACTGTAGGTTACTTTTTGCTGCTCCATGTAACTGCTGCACTACCAAGGGAAAACATGAATCCACTTGTAGATCTTTTGTCTGACATGCTACCAGCCCAATCTGCATCTGTGTATCCAAAGACCTGTATGTCCTTACCTGCCTCATAAAAAAGTCCATAATATAAAGTGGACTTCACATATCTCAATATACGTCTAACTGCATCCAAATGAGGCTTTCTAGGCATCTGCATAAACTGAATGACAAGGCCAATAGCATAGCTCAAGTCTGGCCTTGTGATAGTCATGTAAATCAAACTCCCTACTATCTTCCTGAACATAGTAGGGTCTCCTATCTCATCTCCAACATCAACACTTAACTTCACATTTTGCTCCAATGGTACTGAAACAGGCTTACATGCTGTCATACCATACTTAGATACCATATCCAAGCCATACTTCCTTTGGGATAGCCATATACCGTCATCACATCTGTTCATCTCAATACCAAGAAAGTAAATTAGCTCACCCAAATATTTCATCTCAAACTTCTTCTTCAAGAAGTCCTTAACTTCAGCAATCCCATTGTCATTGTCACCTATAATAATCAAGTCATCCACATAAATGACTATGATGACCAAACCTGCATCTCCCTTTCTCACATAAAGTGAGTGATCAGTATCAGAAATACAAAATCCAATATTGACAAGATACTCTCCAATCTTATCAAACCATGCTCTAGGTGCTTGCTTGAGCCCATAGAGCACCTTCTTTAACCTGCACACATATGTGGGATGCTCTAAATCCTCAACCTGCTAGCTGCTCCATATACCCTTCTTCTTGTAATTCACCATGCAAGAAAGCATTCTTAACATCCATTTGCTACAGAATCCAACCTTTGGCTGCTGCTAAGGCAATCACACACCTAACAGTTGCCATCCTAGCAACTGGACTGAATGTCTCTTCATAATCTATGCCATATGTTTGAGCATAGCCTTTTGCAACCAGCCTAGCCTTATACCTGCTAACTAAACCATCTGCATTATGCTTGACTTTGTAAACCCACTTACAGCCAATAGCTTTCTTACCCTTAGGTAAGGGTACCAAATCCCAAGTCTTATTGGCTTCTAATGCAACCATCTCCTCATCCATTGCGGCATCCCAATGAGCATGACCAACAGCATCCTCAAAACAAGTGGGCTCAACATCCTCAAGTAGTTTCACCATATAAGCATAGTGGTGAGCTGCATAACCTTCAAAACCAAATCTTTTAATAGGGTATCTGACCCTGCTAGATCTGCGTACCACTGGATCACTCAATGGAGCCTTTACATTACTATGAGCTCTCTGTACACCTGGCATCCTGACTGAAGGAATGCCAAGCTCTTCATCCAAACTCTTCGAACCACTAGAATCTCCATCAAATCCCAAATGACTAGTAGATGCATCATTACCATCCAACACTTTCTTCTTTCCTTTGTCCTTCCCTGCAACACTTATAGATCCACTTGAAGGTGTGGGGCTACTCCTTAGACTAAGGGCTCACTGTAGGTGTAGTACTAGATGATGTTTTTAGTCCACTAAGACTCGTGATTCTTATTTATCTTTCTGCACATAACTATCCTGATCATTATCATCATCCAAAACATCACCAGCAGGTGTATACCAACTTCCCATCTCATCAAAGATAACATCCATGCTCACTTTGAACTCACATGTGACAGGGTTATAACAGTGATACCCTTTCTATTCTAAAGAGTATCCAATAAAAACACATTTTTCTGCCTTTGGATCAAGCTTCTTTCATAGCTCATCTGGCACATGAACGTATGCAACACAGCCAAATACCTTCAAGTGCGATACATCAGGCTTCTTGCCAGTAAAGCATTCTTCAAGAGTCATCCCATAAACTGCAGCTCTGGGAGTTCTGTTCATAATGTAAACAACAGTATGGACAGCCTCAAACCAAAAATGTTTGGGCATATTCTTTTCAGCCATTAATGTTCGTGCAACTTCTGCAATATGCATGTTTTTTCTTTCTGCAACACCATTTTGCTGTGGGATATATACTTGCAAGTAAATTGCCTCTTTATCCCATGAGTGCCCAAGAAGCCACTGAACTCATTAGAGAGGTACTCTCCCCCTCCCTCTGATCTCAAGAACTTTACTTCTAAGCATGTTTCCATTTCAAAAGCTGCCTTAAAAGATTTGAAGTGCTCAAACACATCACTTTTTCCCTTCATGAAGTATACCCATAACTTCCTTGAACAGTCATCAATAAATGTAACAAAGTATTTGCTGCCACCAAGAGATACATTCTGTGTAGGCCCCCAAACATCTGTATGCACTACATCAAGTATTTTTCTACTCACTTCTCTATCATCATGCGAGAAGGGTTGTCTTGCTTGCTTACCAAACTGGCATGCTTCACAGACTTTATGCAATTTTGCATACTAGATTCTTTGTAGTTGATGGCACATGTAATATATCTGTCAGACTCTTTGTCTGTCCATCATACAATGATAAGGGAACCTTTCCAATGTGTGAAATTGGGTGGCATGAATCATCACCCATCTGCACATAACTTGGGTTTTGTAGGTCCTACATCTCTCCAAACCATTCAACATGACTGGTCATATGATTAGATGCACCTGAATCGACATACCATACATCATCATGTGTCCCCTTTCCTGTAACTGCATTCATCATATGTTGCATAACAAACAGACGCTCATTTTTGTCTTCATTCTGTCATGAAGATGATGCATAGTTTCCTTGTTGCAATTTACCACTGCGAATATCATCCTTCTTTGCATAGCAATGGGCTGCAATATGGCATGTTTTGCCACAATAATGGCAAACAATAGAAGAATTTCCAAAACCTCTATTCTGCCATCCACCTCTTCCTCAAGAGCTCTCCCTGCCTCTAAAGTTTCCTCTGCCTCCAGAAACTTGCATTTCACCAAACTGTTGATTGAACTTGTTTTGCTGGTTATTGCCAGCACGTCCCATACCACAGCCTCTCGAAGAGGATCTACCACGTCCCCTTCCTGAACTCGAGTAAAATGCTTGGACCTGTTCACCATTTCTTTTAGACGAATCACCCTACATATTGATCTCTTTAGTAATCATGAGAGAGATCAATTCATCAAAATCTGGAAATGGCTTCCGTACATATACTGACGTAACAAATGATTTCCATGCCTTCTCAATGTTAAGACCACTCAAAGTGGATGAAACCAAATCATCATCATTCGGCATTGCATCAATCGCTGCTAAAGCATTTGCAATGCTCCTCACCTTCAACACATACTCATTGATAGACATTTTCTCTTTCTTCAAGACATTCAACTCTTGCTTGAGTTGAATCTTTCGTGCCTTTGTATTTACTGAAAACATACTCTCAAAAATTGTCCAAGCTGCATGTGAAGTTTCTGCATTCCTGATATGTCCCAGCATAGTATTATCAATAACTGCAAATAGCTAGTACATCACCTTTTTATCTTTTGCATTCCACTCTTTCCATGCTTTTAATTCATCTGCATTTGGAGGGATACCTAGCTTTGGCTCCTTTTCTTCACCTGAAACAAATTCATAAAGGCCCTTTCCAATGAGGAAGTTCGTCACACCGAACTTCCATGAAGAGTAGTTGTTCTTGTTGAGCTTCTCAATAATGGGATTTCCACTGTTCTCTGCCATTATCACAAACAAGGATACAACACAGCAAGCTAGTCTTCTACAATCTTTTACAACACGTGCACAGCACCACACTAAGCAATCTTTTTCACTGATTGCTCAAAAGTACATGTAATCTACAACCCTTTTGTAGATAATCATTATTTTTGCTTCCTGTAAATACCTCAAAAATTACAGATTCGTAATCTATAACCTGTGCACCCACTTTTGGTCAATACAGCTAAAATCACAATGTACCCTGAAATTGTTATATGCAACCTTGCGGCTCTAAAACGGGGCCTGAAATGGCCTCAGACGCCCAAAATAATTGCGGATTAGCCCCAAGGGCTTTATTTGAAAAATATACAGTGATCTGCTTGCACACCAAATCTCACAGCAATCTGAGATTTTCGCTCGACCTTGCTTCTGGTGCCTCCACAGGCAAGAGAGAGAGTGGAAGAATGGGAGAGCTTCTTACCCGTTGCTTGCTTGCTTGAACCTTACTTCTTCTCCTTCACTTCAGCCTTCGAATTCAGCCTCTCTCAATGGCGCGGCTCTGATTCCATGTCAAGAATTGTGTGGTGGGGAGACTTGCTTGAGCTGCTGTACCAAACACGCATTGTACACACAAGAGGAAGCTCACTCAAGAACACAAGAAGAGAGATGGAGATCAAAACGTGTTATTGCTGGTTTCTTCTTCTTCTTCCACACACTATACAATGTACAAAAAGTATAGATAAGATACAACATAAAGGAAAGTGGCCTACTAAGTCAAACAATGCATAACCGACTACACTAATCGACTGACGCTATGTCTTTACCAGCTATAGGTAGGTGTAACAAAATAAATATAATAAGTGATAAGTCAATGGCCATGTGAGTATCATAATGACCACCAACGTGCTAAGTGTAGCCGTGCGGACCCATCTAGCCAGGTGGTCCATCATCAATGTCCGCAATTGTTGAGATTGCCATCTCAACAATAACTTCTCAAGGCATCAGCATAACATGCAAGCATCAAAAGAGCATCCTAGAGACATTGCATACGCAATATGGAGCTCAATGTATGTTGTGCCACAACGAATACAATAGGATTGCCCTATTTCCACAATCAATGGCTGATCAAGATCTCTCCAAAGAATGCTCAATAGTGAGCAACAAAATGCCAGGATGGATATCGAGTAGCTTGCCAAGTGCTAGGAGTAAGGCAAGAGCTATTGGACAGCTAGGATAAGTATTTCTGGCCAAGCATGTTGTGCTATCTTGGCAACATGAATTACACTAGTAGCCTTCTAGGATTATATAGCTACCAAAAAACACAATAGAGCCTCAATCAATGCTCAATCAATCTCCCTAAAGCCCTAGAACAAGCTCTAAGAAGCTTTGAGCAAGCTGAGACCTAGTGCATACCTTGGAAGGATTAAGGGTGGATTGCCATGAAAACTAGGAAAGAAGCCTTTTCATAGGCTAAATGTAATTATCAATGAGGCTCCCTGAATTCCTGCTCTGATACAAATTGAAAGGTGGAGCAAAGGTGAAAGCATGAGTAGAAGTAAGAGTATGGAGGTTCAAGCAAGAAAGAGAGAAACTAGTAAGTGAAAACTCCAATAGTTATAATGTGTGACCTACCTTCCCTTATTTTATTGCCACTGAAAGAATAAATAATAAAGTGAAAGTGATGGGTGCCCACCACTTGCAATGTATAGATGTGTGGTACAATGTACAAGTGAATTTAGGTGACTAGGCATAGGTGGCCTTTAACCCCTCATTTGTCATAGTCCTTGACCTAGATATATGTTTGGGTCTCTTTCTCTTCTTTCCTGATTTTAACGGAACTCAAGCTATGATCAAAATGGTTGTGTGGGTGATTTTGGTAACCACATACATCAATTTCACCCACAATACCCTTGAGTATGCAACATCCTTTGGGCTTTGTGAGACTCTTGTTTGATTATAGGCAAGGGTAAGAAGTGGGTTTTTTGGGAAATAGTTCGAGAAAAAAATTTCCACTTTTTTTCATATAATTCACTTCTTCCACCCTTAGTTATAACCATATTCACTTTTACTTGCACCACCATCATCACCTCACCCACCACTACTACCACCTTCACCATCACTTCATTTACCACCACCACCACCACCTCCTCCTCTCCACTTGACTATCAAATCCTCCAAATTCTCATCTTCTCTTCCCCCTTGGAGCTACACCGACATAGGGACCACCTTCTACAGGGTCGAGACCAAACAACCGAGAACACGCAACAACACACCCTCCAAGAGTTCTACAAACCCTTGACCACCCCCTCTACAACGAGGACTGCAGCCAATGGACCAGTGGCCCCACCTCGAGGAGTCACCTTGGATAGAGCTACGAAGAGAGGCAGAGCTCGCTGCCCACACCCAATAAGCCCATGCCCCCACATGAGACATCCCCTATAGATACAATGGATACTACAGCACCACTGGAGAACCATACCTTGCCGCTTCAGCCTCTCAATGCTAGATAGGCCCATGCGAGACATCTTAAGATGACCACGCTCCATGAGCAGTTCCACACTACACTTGAAGTGCATCTAGATTGTATTGAGTCTGTATACCATTTTGTACCTATTCACCTAGTTCACCATAACACCAAATAGTAGCTTTACTGAGACTTGGAAAACTTCCCAGACATTTTGTATATAACCTTTTGGTCTCGTAGGCCAACTTTGCCTTTTGTAGACGTTAATTGGTAATAGAAAAAGGATAATTGGTAATACAAAACATTTATGCAAGCTCTCTAGTTCTATTTTGGATTTAGATTCCATTATATATTGATGACGTTATAACAAATATAATCAAAACAACTTTGTGTGTGTGTGTGTGTGTGTGTGTGTGTGTGTGTGACTCTCTTTCTTAAGTTTTCTCTATCCCCTTCATCAAATTTTAGAGAAAACCCTAGTCTTGTTTGCATTTTTATATATGTACTAGTGTATTCTTGAATATACCAAAGTAATAAAGAAGATGATTAGAAAAAACCAACTTTATTACTACTTTTTAGGAAATAAATTTGAGTTTAATCTTCCCTTTCTTCAAAGTATTCAACTCTTTTATTGAGTTGAATCTTCCATGCCTTTATGTTTATTGAAAAATATTTTCAAAAGTCACCCAAACTATATGTGAACTCTTTACATTTCTAATATGCCCCAATATAGTGTTATTGATCATTGCAAACAATCAACACATCACTTTTTTGTCATGTGCATTCCATTCTTTCCATGCCTTTAACTCTTCTACAACTTCGCTTTGTCTCCTTTTCTTCACATGTAACAAACTTGTATAGGCTCTTTCCAATAAGGAAGTTTGTTACGTGGAACTTCTATGATGGATAGTAGTTCTTGTCTAGCTTCTGAATAATAGGTTTTCCATTACTCTTAGATATTATGACACAACTAGGTACCAAATAACAAGAAAAATACCTTCAATATTATAGATTTGAAATCTGTAACATGTATACTACTAACTATCGACACAATCAAAATTGCAATATACCCTAAAATTATCATCCATAACCTTACTTTCTGTACCTCCACATGCATTACCTAGAAAAAAGAATAAGAGAATTGGAGAGATTCTTATGCATTGCTTGCTTACTCAAATTCTCCTCCTTTTACTTCATTCGAACCTCTAAAACACTCTTTAACAATGGTATAGTTCTAATAACATGTCACAACAAGATAGGGAGATGCTTGAGCTATCATGTCAAATATATGTAATACATGCAAAAAAGTACATAAAAAGACATATGGAGGCCAAAACATTTTCTTGCTAGTTTTTCATTCTTCTTTCTCTCCCAATACAATGTACATAAAGTATAGATAATATACAACATAAAGAAGAGTGGCCTACAGAGTCAAATAGTGCATATTGACTATATTGATCAATTAGTGCTATAATTATGCTAGCTATTATAGACATATTTAGTTAATCAAACAGTGAATGTCTGTGAGATAGCCCTAATGACCATTAATGTGCTAAATGTAAACATGCATATCTATCTAATCAAAAGATCCATCATCAATGCTCGCACATGTTGAGCTTCCCATATCAACAAGTAATTGAGGGAAACTTGCACAAGCCTACAGTAAACTATTGCAACAATCCTAATAGGGGTTATCAACTTGAAAAAATGTGCAATTGATAGATTTCATGATGAAAATGCTTGGAAAGCTAGCCAATGACTTGGCAATTGCTCTCTTCAAAGATAGTCCATTCAAGTCTCATGTATATTGTAAGTATGTGATTGCCTTAGTAAGTAATAATAGCTCTAAACTCATATCCTCATGAATTTAGAAGTATGTGTTTACCTTGGTAATAAGAGCTCTAAACTCATATTTATGAATTTGTAAATATGTGATTACTGATCTAGGTTTTTTACAAACCGGATTTCTACCACAAAATTTGGCCAAAACCCCTATCAAGAGTCTTACCCGTAACTTAAACCTTACATCTTATCACTTTGGGTTTACTCTTCAAGCACTAGGTATGCTACATTGCTTCTCGGTTATGATAACTCTAGCAAGTGGGGAAACAAGTTCTTAGGAGGGATGTCAATGTAAAGGGTAAAAGGGACGTTATCTTAGTGAAGGTGGAAATGGATAACACCCAGGGGTTGAGTGGGTACATAGATTTTCTTAAAGGACTAACCTCCAACTACACTTGGGTTCCACCTGCATCACCAAGATTTGGGATCTATCACCATAATTAAAGGACACCTCACCCTTGTATACAAGTCAATGTCCACATCATGGTGTCATTTGGATCTTACACAGAATCTTACAAGCATGGACCCCCTCTGTCACATGCTTATATGTATTTATATATATATATAAGGAATTAAATTCAAAGTAGATTTTGGAAGTCATTTTTAATAATTTTAATAAATCCTAGGAGAAATCAAATTTTAAGAAAATTCTCGTGATGCCCAACCGGTTTCGGCATGATCTACAAAGTTTTAGAATATTTTTTTTTCAAATTCTTCACCGATTTGAAATTACGAAGGTATAGACTACTGGCATGCAAACAATTTTCTTCTCTCTTTCACCCTTATCACATCAACTTCCCATTTTATCCTTCTTGTAAATATATTATAATAATGTATTTTGGGCAACCACCTCTTGTAATCTAGCTTCCTTTCTCTAGCTTGTCTACCACCACCCTTGGCTTCTTACATGATGACCAAGGTGGACACTTGTTATCCACTATTCTCCATATTATCAAAGATGCCATATATCATCTAGGATTATGTTAATCAAGAAAATTAGCTTAATCTAATCTCTCATGGAGGCTATATAAGATGCCCATGGAGATGTAAAGAATAACAAAGCACATGAGAGCACTCTAGATCACCAAGCCCAAAGGGGAGCCACTAAGTGCACATTATGCAAACACCCTCATGCTAGTCCATCTCTTGGAGGTAAGCTATGAGTGACTCTCTTTTTTTATATAGCATTCCATGAATACATAATGGCAAGCTTTCTCTACCTCTTCTTCTCTTGTCTCCCTCTCTTCTTATCTCTCTCCCTCTCTCTCATATTCTAATATGACATCTAGATCATATGGTGTCCAGATCATATGTACTCTCTTCTAATTATCTCTCTACATTCATACTTAAACTTATTACGTAAGACTTTCCATATGCTCTATTGGTGGAGAATCCTTATTCTCTCATGTTATATATATGTTCATAGGAGAAATTAGGAGCCATCACCTCTCTTAACCTTACATAATCTTCATTTCCCTTAAGATGGGCTACAAATTCTCTCTTGTGAAGTTGTGTTTTGGTTTTTTCCATTCACTAAGGAAAGGGATGTCCTAACCCATCCTCACTTTGGCTAGGTGGTGCCCTTGTTTAGCTATCTTAATAAGGATTGGAGGTTGGGCGGGTAAGAGGCAACCCAGTCATCTTTTTAGCTCTCATTTTGATGTCCCGCTAATGACTTCTCAAGCTACGCTCTACAATTTCTATGAAGGAAGAAACATCTAAGGAGTTGTCCTCTTCTTCAACGAGTGTTTGCCAAGGGATCAGTAAGGAGGAATCTTCATCAAATCCTATCCAAGGGATTCATTTCTCAAGATTACCGCCATGGTCTCCAAAAGAAGCTCAAGAGAATAAGAATCTTTATTGACAAATGGCATGCATGCGGGTAAAGAAAGTTAATCACACATACCATTCTTTACTTCAAGAGAAATCTTGCTCTCATTAAGTCTCTAGGTTAAGGCATTGTGTTGAGTGCTTTGTGTCTAGTATAAAGACACTCCGCAAGGAGCCTCATCTTCAAGTGGTAAAGGTGCTTTTAAATTCAGGGATTAACAAGTTTTTGGAGGGGGAGTTATACATCAATGGTGTGCGGTATTGACGAGGGGCTACATATGGTGATGCGCTTCAACTACTACTAGCAAGAAGGCTCAAAGTAATTGAGAAGGTAGCTATCGAAGCCTATGAACTTTACAAGGCTGATGATAGTCACAACAAAGCTAGACTAATCACTTGTGAGCAAATCCTTCGTATCTCTCGAGTGATGGGATCTAAGAGGCCAGAGCTTCTGCAACACGCTTCATGAAAGTTTGTAGTGGAAATTTGAAGTTAATACATAAATGAGTAATATTATTTTTTTACAACTTTAAATCGGTTCAAAAAATTAGGATGGATGTTTGCATTAGTAGAAAGATACATTTTCAGCGAAGGTTCGTCTTCTATTTTGGAGCTAAGAGGTTGAGAGAGATCTTGTTGTCCCTTGACCCCATAATATTTTCTATTTTGGATTATAACATCTCCTTTAATGTGCACATATTCATTCTACTCTAAGTGCATCCCATGAACCATAGGGATTTGTACGGACCTATTTGTCCTCTTGCTAGGCAAATCGTGCACATAATAGCTAGCACAAAGCTCAGTTTCTAAAATATTGTAAGGGAATAAGTCCCTCGTCGTCTTGTTGAGATTAATGCATCTGTAAATCCATTTATTCTACCCTTAATAAGATATGACTTGGGCCTAGACATGTTCATCTTTATTTTATATTGAGCTAGATCAACATCTTCCTATCATGGATTTTCTAGGGCACAAAGGGGAGAAAACTCTAGACTTTGTAGATAAATTAAAAATGGCCTTCCTAGTCACAGACCAGGATGATGAAGCAATCAAAGTACGAGCCTTCTCTTTAGTTATAAAGGGTGATACTCGAGTGTGGTATCAAGCTCTCCCGAAGGCTACAAGGGGTAACTGGGAGGATCTCAAGACTGCATTCTTGCATGAGTACAAAGATACAAATCCTCTTGAAGATCTTTGGAAACAACTCCTAGATCTTCGCCACAAACCTTACCAGGGGAGTACCAAGCATATGACGGCATGTTTATAAAATTATGGGATAAATGGACAATCTCCTTTCGAGGGAGAGAGAGTATCTAATTTCCTTAAGAAATATTATTTTCTAACCGGACTCTACCCTCTACTAAGGGAGAAGGTCAAAGGCAAGTTTTCCACATCCTATGAAGAATCAATCACTTAGGCTAGGGAGAAAGATAGAAAATTGAAGTATCAAGTCCATTTGAAGGGGAGACTTGAGCCCATGTAGGTTTTACCAACCATGCCAAGGCCTAGAGAAATAGCAGAGGCCCCACCCGAACCCGAAATGCCACATGAAGAGCTCCTACAATGCATTACTAATAAACTTGAAAGCCTTTTGGTGAATTTAGTACAAGGAGTGTGGCCCCCTCCCCTCGCAAATGAAGGCAATCGAGACCCAAGGAGATAAGAAAGAGAGTATGTTTGCTATAATTGTGGGGAGACTGGACATGGTGTGTACTTTTTTCCTCATCCCAGGCATCTGCACGGGAAATGGGTTTCAACCCAGAAGGAGGGGACAACAAGTGACACCACCTAGGGAGAACCAAGAAGGAGGGGACAACAAGTGACACCACCTAGGGAGAGGCTTGTTCCACTAAATCTAGGGCCTCCACTGTCGGTTCAAGTTCTCCAACATCCTCAACCACTTGTAGATGTGTTGCCCTTGCTTGTCTAGCCGCCAGAGAATTGTGATGCTAGGATGATTAGCTTGGATGAGAGTGATGTCAAAGGGAAGGCCAAAGTAGCAGAGGTTGAAGAAATGCCAGTGAAGAAAGCCTGTAGAATTGAGAGGATGGAGCCTACACCACCAAAGGAGGTTGAAAATATGGAAGAAGAGGCAGAGTCTTCTAAGGCTTCAAAGACATGCGGTAGTAAAAAGCGGAGGGCTCGCTCACACCGACGCATTGAGCTAGATAATTTTTTTGTAGGTAAAGATACTAGAGCTTATGATTTGCTTGCTGATGTGAGGGATCAAGGGCCAAAATTTTCATGGCCACAATTACTGCATCTATCTCCAATAGTGTGGCAACAATGGTTAAAGATGGTAAGCATTAGACCCATGAAGAATAGACACGTGAATACAATTAAGTCTAGAAAGACAAAATATATTGTGCCTCTAGTGGAAGCCGAAATCAATGTACAGAGAGTATCAAAGACATATGTGGATGGAGGTGCAGAAATTTGTATCATGATGGAAAAGTTGATGCATCGTTTGGGATTAGAGGTAAGTGAAACTATTGAATTTGGGGCCAAAATGGCTAACAATGTAGTAGTGAATTATTTGGGAGTTATAAAGAAAGTCAAGATAAAGGTGTATGGAGTGCAATTGGAGCTTGACATGTAATGATGCCAGTGAAGGGGGACGGCTTCCACTCATTCTTGGGTGACCATGGCTAATGGGAATGAAAACCAAACAAGATTGGGAGACAGGGGCTTTAGAGCTAAGGCCACAGAAGGGGCTACAGAAAAAATGAAAGAGCACTATCTACAACATGAAGGAGGACCGACAGGAGGATCTTGTGTTAGAGACCACCGTTGATTAATGGAGTTCCATCAAGGATTGGTCATCTATGACAGAGGGTGACTCTTCTAATGAGGAGGAAGAAAGCTCTCTAGAAGTGATGGGGATTACATTGAAAGGGCCTTCTAGTAGTGAAATTTCGTAGTAGCTTCCAAAGGTCGAGGAGGGGTTAGAAAAAATGTTGGCTAAGGATCTATCACCTAAGGAGAAGGTAGCCTACATGGAAGTGGTGATAAAACACTCTGAACTTTTTATTTCTAATTATGAACACATCATAGGTGTGACGGGAGTACAACATCACATTAATCTAAAAGATGGAGCAAGGCCAGTGGTGTAGTGTTTACGACGGTTGGGAGTAGTTTAACAAAACGCTCTACTCACTGAGGTGCAATGACTTTTGAAGGTATGCTTCATCCATCCATTAGGGGACTCAGAATGGGTTTCATCTATAGTAGTGACACCCAAGAAGAATGAAAAATGAAAGATTTATGTGGAATACAAGCCGCTAAATGGTGCGACAAAGAGAGATCACTTCCCTTTTCCTTTCAAGATGAAATACTTAAGGAGGTGGCTGGGCATGAGAGAAACATTGTTTGTGATGGGTATTCGGGTTATTTCCAGATCCGAATAGCTGAGGAGGATCAGCAGAAGTCCACCTTAATCACGCCTTGGGGGTGTTTTTCTTACAAAGTAATGCCATTTGGATTAACAAATGCCCCAACTACCTTCCAACGATTCATGAATTATGTCTTCCAGCCATATTTTGGCAAGTCCATGAGGGTCTTTATTGATAATTTTTGTATTTATAGTTCTAAGGCTCTACATCTAGGGAAGGTGGATGAAGGTTTCAACCACCTCACACAAATGGGAGGGTCGCTAAACCATGAGAAGTGTTGTATTGAAGAAAGTAGTGTAACTTTGTTAGGGCATGTCATAAGCGAAAGGGGCATTGAAGTGGATCCAAACAAAATTAAGGCCGTATTGGCGGCACCGTCACCATTATTTGTGAAGCAACTAACCTTTTTCATTCAAAAGGTGTGATATATGGGACGGTTCATTGGTCTCCTCTCCTAATTAGTGTTTCCACTGCAACAGTTGACCCACTCTAAGGAGCTCCTGTGGAGTGACAAAAGTGAAAGGTGCTTTCACAAGGTGAAGAAGGCTCGCATCACCATTCCCATAATTTTACAGCCTTACTGGAATCAAGAGTTTTTTGTCAACCCAGTTTTGGGGTAGATGTTTTAGGGGCAGTACTAATACAAAAGGATGCTAAAACTGGCCTGATGAGGCCGGTTTACTTTTCTAGTAGAGTAATGACAACATCAGAATGAGGGTACAAGATGGTGGAGGTCATGGTTTTGTCTCTAATGTTTGTTGTAAGTAAGTTTCATCCTTATCTTCTCCATAGGCCGTTCGTAGTGATCACAACATAAGAGCATTTTCCCTATGCCTGACAACACATGGATGTTTCAGTCAGAATCGCTAAGTGGGTGATACAACTCCAAGAGTTTGATTACACCTTCAAGGTGGAGGACTCTACTCCGGCCTGCCTAGCTGATTTGTTGACTCATAGATGCCATCAAAAGAAGGAAAAAGAGAAGGGAAACGTAAAAGAGGAGACACCTCCTCTTGAGGACTCGCCACGAGTAGAGAATGCCCATGCCCTCTACTTTGATGGGGCCTATAAGTGTATTAAAGACAAAGCGGTAGCAAGAATAGTGGTGTTCAATCCTGAAGGTGACAAATTTCATGGAGAAGGTATCAACTTGGAGGATGTCCATTCTAACAATGAGGCAAAATATCAAGCCTTGCTTTTAGGTGGTGTCTCTCACATGGTGTTAGTCAACTTAATGTTTTTGGGGATTCTATGCTAATTGTTAAGCACATGAAAGGAATTTGGGCTTGTAAAAATGATAACTTAGCCATGAAAATGAGAGAAGCTAAAACTCTAATGAGGAAGCTACAGAAAGCCCAAATCTATTCAAGGCACACAAACGGTGACGCAGATGCTCTAGCAGTTGAAACTTTGAAAGAGGTAATGGTGGGCATCATTGCAATAAAGGTCCCCTTGTTTCAGGGTAAGTTTTGACTACAAGATGTGCTTTATTTTCTTAAGCATGGTGAGGCACCTACACATATGAGTAAGAGTGAGAAAAGGTGGTTGGCTACTAAGGCTACTAAATACCGCTTGATAAATTATGTATTGTATTGCAAAGGAAAGGATGCAGTGCTTAGAAGGGTGCCAACAACAAAGGAGATTATGGATGTGATTAAGAGCTACCATGAGGGGGTTTGTGGCGGATATTTTGCTCAAGAAATAACTAGCAGAAAGATTCTCCAAGCCGATTTTTTCTAGCCTAGTTTGCATCGAGATGTGCAACATTGGTGCCGCACTTGTGATGCTTGCCATTGCCAAAAGGCCGAACCAAGAGAGCTAGTGCATGACTAACAAAATTCAATAACTACATATAGCCCATTTGAGAAATGGGGGATTGATGCAATAGGGCCACTCCCATAAACTCAATCTGGCAAGGAATACTCTATCTGGCAAGGAATACATCATAATGGGTGTGGACTACATGACGAGGTGGGCTGAGACTTCAGCAAACAACTAGTAGGATCACAACCCAAGAAGTGGAAAATTTTGTGTTTGAAAATATTTGTTGTAGGTTTGGCATACCTTTAGAAATTATCTCTGACCGAGATCTTGGTTTGGTCGAAAAGGTGAATGGACTGATTTGTAAGATAATTACCAAGCAAGTGCATATGCACCCCAAGCATCGGGATAAAAAATTGAGTACAGCTCTTTGGGCCTACAAGACTTCATTCAGAACTTCACTTGGCTATACTCTATTTCACCTTGTTTATGGCCAAGAGGCTTTGCTTCCTATAGAGGTAGAATTGGCCTAGTTACATGTTTTAGTATCCAGTCAAGAGAAGAATCAAGATAAGAAGTTAGAGGAAACAATCTTGGATCTAGAGAGGCTGGAGTTAGATAGAGAAGCAACATTCCAACACTATTCTATGTAGGCTGAAGAGAGGAGGAAGTCATTTAATAAGAAGTTGGCTAGCAAGCACATAAGGGAAGGATCATGTGTGCTACACTATGATAATTGCTTTGATAACAGAAAGGATGCTAAAGGGAAGGGCCATTCATGGTCATAAGGAGATATCCAAATGGCAGCTATAAGCTAGGTGACATGGATGGGAGGGTTCACAAGACAAGGGTAAATGGATGGTGACTCAAGCCTTATTTTCAAAGAATTAGAGACACTTTAGAGCAGTCATTCGACAAAGAGCCACCAATGAGGGGGTGCAGTCCTCCCTGCTCTATTGGACCATCATTAGCAAGCTAGAGGTATGAATGCCTCTAGCCTAAGGGGAGGGCTTATGATACGGGTTTTTTATAGACCGTATTTCTACCACAAAATTTGGCCAAAACCCCTATCAAGAGCCTTACCTATAGCTTAAACCCTACATCTTATCACTTTGGGTTTACTCTTCAAGCACTAGGTATGCTACATTGCTTCTCAGTTATGATAACTCTAGCAAGTGGAGAAACAAGTTCTTAGGAGATGTCAATGTAAATGGTAAAAGGGATGGGTTATCTTAGTGAAGGTAGAAATGGATTACACCTAGGGGTTGAGTGGGTGCATAGATTTTCTCAAAATACTAACCTCCAACTACACTTGGGTTCCACCCACATCACCAAGATTTGGGATTTATCACCATCATTAGAGGACATCTCACCCTTGTACACAAGTCAATGTCCACATCATGGTGTCATTTGAATGTTACACAAAAGCTTATAACCATGGATCCCCTTTGTCACATGCTTATATATATTTTTATATATATAAAGAATTAAAGTCAAAGCAATTTTTAGAAGCTGTTTTTTATCATTTTAATAAATCCCAAGAGAAATTGAATTTCAAGAAAATTCTCACGATGCCCGACTAGTTTTGATCTGGTCTACAAAGTTACAGAATAATTTTTTTTCATATTCTTCACCGATTTGAAATTATGAAGGCGCAAACTGTTGGGTGCATGCAATTTTCTTCTCTCTTTCACCCTTATCACATCAACTTTCCATTTTATCCTTCTTGTAAATAAATTATAATAAATACCAAGGTGGAGACTTTTCATCCACTATTCACCATATTATCAAAGATGCTATATATAATCTAGGATTATGTTAATAAAGAAGATTAGCTTAATCTAATCTCTCATGGAGGCTATATAAGGTGTCCATGGAGATGTAAAAAAGGACAACCACAAGCACATGAGAGCACTCTAGATCACTAAGCCTAAAGGGGAGCCACTAAGAGCACATTATGCAACACCCTCATGCTATTCCATCTCTTGGAGGTAAGCTACGAGTGAGTCTCTTTTTTTATATAACATTCCATGAATACATAATGGCAAGCTTCCTCTACCTCTTCTCATCTTGTCTCCCTCTCTTCCCATCTCTCTCCCTCTCTCTCATATTCTAATATAACATCTAGATCATATGGTGTCCAGATCATATGTACTCTCTTCTAATTATTTCTCTACATTCATACTTAAACTTATTAAGTAAGACTTTCCATATGCTCTATTGGTGGGGAATCCTTATTCTCTCATTTTATATATATGTTCATGGGAGAAATTAAGAGCCATCATCTCTCTTAACCTTACATCATCTTCATTTTCCTTAAGATGGGCTACAAATTCTCTCTTGTGAAGTTGTGTTTTGGTTCTTTCCATTCACTAAGGAAAGGGATATCCTAGCCCATCCTCCATTTGGCTAGGTGGTGCCCTTCTTTAGCTCTCTTAGTGAGGATTGGAGGCTAGATGGATAAGAAGCAATCCACTCATCTTTTCAGCTCTCAATTATCTTAGTAATAAGAGCTCTAAACTTATATTCATGAATTTGGGAGTATGGGATTTGGATAACATGTACATAAGTGTGTTAAAAACATATCAAGTGACCTATCATTGGAAAGTGCTTCAAAAAAGGAATCTATCAAATGTTTGACCACACAATTTTGAGGAATAGTGTTCAAGTTATAATAAAGAGTTGTATTGGCACTAAAAGTCCCAAGCCTTTGAAAAAATACCAAATTCATTGATATCATGTTTCTACCAAAAATCCACCCTAGTAGCTTCCACATGTGTAGCACGAAGGACACATTGAAACTCAAGGCTTTGTTGTTGGGGTTGGCTACCACTATACTAGAAAGTATAAATCCTAGCAAAGAGCTCAATCTTTTAGCTCTCAAACCAGCAAAAGAAGTTCAATCTTTTAGCTCTCAAACCAGCAAAAGAAGCTCTAGTACACTAATTAAAAGCCTCTTGAAGAAGTGCAACCTATACTAATGGAGCCACCAAAAGTGGAGCCCCAAGAGGAACACCAAGGAAAAGGGAATTCTCTTGCAAGAAAATCTATCTTGTAATATCAACAAGCTTATTTATTATGTTTCATATGATCACAATGAAGAAAAGAACACTAGGCACAACAAATCTTCATGCAGCATCATGTAGATCTCCCACGGATTTAATAGAAACAACCATATTCTTCAATATCTTCATAAAATCCATCAATAGAACAAAGAAAGCAAAGGAATACACCATCTTTGAATGGAAATACATCACATAGTATTTATCTTCAATATCTTCATAGTCTTCTCTCTCAATCTCTCATATACAATCACTTTGTTTCAATAGAATTAGCTATCTCTGACTCTCTCTCTCTCACTCCATCAATAATACATCATATCCTCACTACAATCTCTCTAAAATCACCCTCAATAATCCTTCTTAGGTCGTGGATACCCCCCCCAAGAGGTATGTCTGATATGAAGAGTCACCAGAGCCACTACAGTGTCCTTTCATAGCTCACTACTATCACTTCACTCTAGTCTTCTCTTGAGTCTTCAACAGCTACTTCTTTTAGCTCTTTTGCACTTGTATTCACCTCTTTCCAAGGCTAGAAAACTTTCCCAAGCTACACTCTCATCCATTAGAACACATACAGAAGCATACAGAACAGTCACAGAACAGTACCAGAACAGCTACAGTACAGAACAGAGCAGAGCAGGAACAGAAACAGAAGCTCTACAGAAGACCTACAGAAGGTTATCAAAACCACATAACTCATACTCAAACCATTCCAAACTCTCACAAACCATTCAATAAACTTTCACAAGATCTCAATCTTCATCAATCAATAATCCATCCCTCTTTACAGAAGACAATCAGAACAAAACAGATCAAAACAGAGCAAAACAGAAGGTATACAGAACCTATCAGAACATCACAGAACCACCAATAAACATCATGATCTTCCAAAACTCAATCAATATCATCCAAAACACTCAATCAATATCATCCAAAACATCATGATCTTCAATTACTTCTCAAAAAGAATCCATCCACCACGACCCCAACTTATAACATGTTTCTGATATAAAAATACAAAGAAAGGAAAACCCTTTACACATTAACACTTGTTATCAAACTAGAAAATCACAACAAATTTATAAAGGATATAAGAGTTTTCTTCTTCTTTATCTGCATCAACTTCAATTCTCCATCCACGACTCCATCACCACAAGTCTCCAAAATGTAGCTCGTACGCGACCACCAATCCAATAGAAAACCACCACATTCGTTTGACATAAATGAGCTCACAACACAAACACTAATACACAACCATCTGAATGACTCCTTCAAAAAGAGAGTTTTTCATTAAAAAGCATCCACCATACATTGGAAAGGTATCAATGAAGATGATCCCTCTTGAAAGATTGATATTGTCGGAAGCGATCCATAGACAAGGATTCATCTACAAAGTTTTTAGGAGGATTTTGAAAAAACTGGAGACAGCACATCCTTTCCAACAGGACCAGGTATCTGCTAGGCAAACAAAGGGCATGAAAATACAATATATCAAGCTGTTGGGAATCAATGCTCACATTGACATTCATGCACAACTTTGGAATAGGCTTGGAATCATTATGAGAGTGCCTATGCATATACGCCAAGTACCAAGCAAAGTGAGCAGTTAATCTCACTGAGGGATCTGCAGACTTTGAATACTGCTGAGCAAAATGAACATAGTTCTGATAAGCTTGACTGGAAGCTGTCCATTCTCCTAGAATTACTGGCCAATTGATCTGAGGTCCTGTAAGGCAATCATCCGAACTCCATCCCCTTCTTCTGGAAATCTGATTATCAAACCCTTCACAGTCACTAACCAACTGAGGTGGTTGAGATATATAAGAGTTAGGAGAGGGTAATGGAATAAGGAAGAGTGGATGAAGTGAGGGATAGAAAAAATCATAAAAGGAAGAAAAGTTTAAAGAAGGAGTGGTAGAAATTTGGAGGGAATTACTAAGGAAGGGTGTTAACTGATAAATAGGAAATGTAGAGGGTACATTAATGGATGGAGAAGGACAGGGTGGAGAAGGGGAAAATACCCTATCCTCAATAAAGGAACAGTATGTAAAAATGGGAATTTGAGGAAAAGATGAAGGTTGGAAAAGAAGGGGTAAAATAGTGGTGGAATTAGATTGACAAAGGGAAAGATATATAGCATAGCGGTGAGCCATTTGTTGGTAATAGAGGAGGGTAGGAACAGAAGGTCCGAAGAGAGATCGTCGATGATAGGCATCAAAGAAGGTAGCATCAAATGGATTATGTTTTGAAAGATAGGCTAAGAGATCCATCCTCAGTTGATTAGTACTCTGGGCAGAGGTAGGAGCTGTGTTTTGTCTTTGATTCAGGACCACAGAATCAATCATGGGATGCCAAGAATTATCATGACAATCAGCCACTTTGGAGGAATAACTCTGGAACATGTCAGCTATGCGCAACTCCAAATGGTTGACATACAAAACAGCCTGTAAGACCACATCCCCCACATACCATGCCATATCCACCTCATCTGGAATTAACAAGTCTCCTCGTAGATACATGTATGACATCAACATGGTATCTGGCGTGATAGAATCTTCAAACACCATTCTGACTACCTCTGTCAACAAGTCAGCAGACCAAGCCCCACTCCATCCATCCTCTGGAAGAGGTAAATCCATCGTGGAAAGCTTCATGTAGAAGACCAACTTCTGTAAGTGGTAGTGGAAAAAGAAAGAATGGTCTGGTAGAACATATTCCTGAAACTGCTCAAATGTAGACCATAACAAGTCCATTCTAGACTGCAATCTTTCCACTTTATCTTGGAATAGAGGACACAAAGTAGCCTGTCTCTGAAGAGCAGCCAAGTCCTGCTGTGAAAGAGAAGGAATCAAGGGAACATTAGGGCTTGGAGGAACAGAGCGTGACTTCACCAGTTGATCTTGTAACTGCTGGATTTGGGAGGCTTGGTTGGCCATTGTATCATTAGCAGTTTGTAAAGCTGAAAGTTTGTCATCTAAGATAGCTTGGAACTCCTGTGTTTCTCTGGACATCCTCTCCTTCTCCTCTGAAAGGCTAGTAACCTGGGATTGAGCCTCTAGTAACTGAACCTTCAAAGAAGAGATCTCATCACTTTGGGTGGCAACCAGTTGGGTTTGTTGTTCCATTTTCTTAAATAAATCTGCTAGGGTATCCTTAGCAGAAGCTAACTCGGATGTTGCCTTATGCAATTGGTCCTTAGACTGCATGAGTTCTTCATAAAAAGACGCGTACAGCTGTTGAACACAGGCTGTCAGTGACAACTCAATGGAGCTCTGAATATCTTTACAGAGGAAAGGAATTGCATCTCCTGAGACAAGACTGTTCAGGGAGGGAACTGAGATCTCCAATGATCCTTCGCGATGTGCTCTGAATTGGTTATTACAAGTGAGATACCCAGGGAGATCACTGCCAAAGGTAGCAGGGATAGGCACTGAAGGAAGTACGGAAGGAGCTTTATCCGCTACCCGCTTCAAGCGTTTGCGCTGGATGACCAGGGGAGGTGGAGAATCATCATCCTCTATATCAATGGGTTCTGACTCATCTGAAGGTGGAGAAGGAGGTACTGGATCTGATGGAGGAGGTGGAGGCACGGTCTTCTGTAAACCTGAATAGGTCAAGAAGGCAGACAAATATGATCCATATGTGACATTGGTAACATTACCCCTGGTGACTTTGACGAAATGCTGATCCATTTTAGTGAGGAGGTAAGTGCTCCAATCAATAGCAACTCCTTTTAACGCCATTCTGGAAGCTGTAAAAAGCTCTTTGGACAAGTACTGGGATGGCGTTTTGGCAGGCATAAACCTGTCCTGGAGAAACTGACAGATCGTCTTCCATACGGGATCAGTGATCATGGAAAAAGAAACTCCTGAAGAGTTGATCACCTTCTTAACATCCAGCATTTCCCTTGTCTGCTTTTGCAACAGCTTCAGAATCTCTTCATTAGAGAAAAGCTGACGAGTGGTCACAAAAGGTTCACCTTTGGAGGGAAGAGACAGAGCATTCCCTAAGCCTCGAGGTGTCAAAGTCATAGAAATACCCTGGACTAGTCCCGTCTTCTTGCTGTAGGAGGCCAGAAACTCATCACATAACAACGGATCCTCTGGAAGCAATGGAAAAGAAGTAGCCACAAAAGCAGCAAGTCCCGCCTTCGTGAGAGGCTCAAAAGTAAGTAGGGAAGAGTAATCCCTACTGACTAATGGGACGTACTGGATAGGGGGAGGAGCATGAGAAGGCGCCATTCAAATGGTTACACACACACCACAAACACAGACAATCAAGGAGAATGCCTGCAAAGCAACAGACAAAAATCCAAGGATAAGAGAACAACCAAACAAGAAAACGTGACTCGACCAACTAACCCCAAGCAAACCATAACCGAGAAAAAATTCGACATGACCTCGAGACATATGCGACCGAAAGCTTCATGCGATGCATCAACAAACACCCAGAACCCCGTATCAGGCAATTAAAAAAAAAACTGCACACCGTACCCGGAACTGTAACAAAGACAGTAAACCAAAACAATACCACATCCGACACATATCAAGACTACATCGCTGAGAAACCAGGACTGGACCAGGAAAATAACTCGAATGACTGCGCATACCCATCCCACGAAACGGTTCATTAAAAAGGGGAATTAAGTGCAGTGAGGGGGGATAAATTTAATGAAGGGTTGATTTTAATAAATTATTAAGAATAGGTGAATTTTATTAAGTGATAAACCTTAACAAGAAAACGGCGATTCCTTATTATAAATTTAATTACCAATTATTAGGTTAAAACGGTGCTTTTATTTGAATCCCGGACTTCGATACCCAGACTGGGTTTCTAAATGCAAGTTCATTGATTACAAATTAAGGTGATGTGGAGCGCTTTTTTGCCAGCGCGTGCTCTTGTGACGGCTGGTTCATTTTAATTAAAAATTAAAGTGCCTGTGTAGCGCACGTAGCGCGTGCCAAGTGAACGGCAGGTTTATTTTAATTAAAAAGTATGTGTGTATATAGCGCAAATGTGCGTGGAAACAGTGGGTGAATTAAGAGTTCATTTTAACAATTAAGTTGTGATTAAGGAAAAAATAAAAATAAATAAAGCACATAAAATAAATACCTGGAAGGGGTGTGTATGTAATGCAGAAATGCGCACGGAAGAGTCCCCCAAAAGAAGTGAATCCAGTACAGGAAAAGTAAAGACCACTGACGAACAACAAACACAACACCTTAGTGGATGTGTTGATTGTGTTTTTGGGGGTTGAATTTTTTTGTAATGTGTGATTATTTATGAGTGGTTTTTTTTTTGTGAGGGTATTATGTGTTGTGGATGTGTTTTGTTGTTTGTTTGTTTGTTGTTTTTAATAATAATAATAATAATAATAATAATAATAATAAGAAAATCAAGATATATAGCATATGAATATGGGATGAAGGGAAAAAAAATGAAAATGCAGCCATGGAGAAAATATCCACAATTGAGTGTATGAAAATAAAATAGAGAGTTGTATGGTTAATTTCCCTTTGTTGGTTTTTTTTTTTAAACAATAGGGATACCATGTATGATAATATTTTAAAGTGAAAAATAAATGAAAATTTGTCAAGGGAGGTGAGGGAAATTTTGGAGAATTTGGTAGAAGGTTTTAGAAATTTTCTACTATTTTAAATGAATTTTTGACATTAGTTGGTAATTTGGGGGATAAATTGGGAAATATGTAATTTTCAGAAATTTTTAGGGGTGGTAATTTCTAGCGGACAAATTTCCAAAAATTGGCAAAAAGTGAAGGGAATTTTTAGAAATTTTTTGAATTTTTATGAGGTGGAAATTAATTTATAAATTAATGAAATCAGGTTAATCTGATTAATCTGATAAATAAGTTGAAAGTAAGTCATTTAAGTCCTGTTAGTCTGTATAAGTCATGTTAGTCTGACTAAGTCAAGTCAGGTTAGTCAGATGTTAGATAAGTCAGATAAGGCAAGTTAGTAGAAACTAACCTAAAGGGGGTTAGTTAACCTAAGGTGGGTTAGGGTTAGGGTTAGGGGGAACCTAACTAGGGGTAGTTAGAACTAACCTAACTAAGGTTAATTAGGGGGTAGGTTAAGTTAGGTAACCTAACTAATGTTAATTAGTGTGAACTAATGTTAATTAACATAACTAATGTTAGGTTAGTCAGATGATGGTTAGGTTAGTCTAACTAACCGTGGTTAGTTAGGGTGGAGGTGGAGGTGGAAGAGGAGGAGGGAAGGTGGCGGATGTGGCGGGGCAACGGCCACTGGACGGCGCGCGCAGGCGGCGGCAGCGACGGGTCGACGGCGATCAGGGCAACTGGCGGGCGCGGGCTCGGGCGACCTCTGGGCGATGGCGATGACGGCCGGCGGTCGGACCACGGGTGGCGACGGCTTCGACAGGGTGGCGGCGATGGTTCCGAGAGGCGGGCGGGGCAGCCCTTGGAAGAGGCGGGTGGCAAGGCGGTGCCTTGCAGAAGGGGCGGCAGAGGGAGCAGCGCCAGGGGGAAGAAAGGAGGGTGGAGGGGGGAGAGGAGGGAGGGAGAAGGAAGAGGAGGAGGGTGGAGTAGGGGAAGAGATGGAAGATGAAGGGAGGAGGGGAGGAAGAGGGAGGAAGAAGAAGAGGAAGAGGAGGAAGATAGGGCATGACAGGGAGAAGGGAGAGGGAGAGAGGAAGGGAGGCGGTTGAGGGGGGAAGAGGTCGGGGAGAGAGAAGGGTGGGGTGGGGGGATAGGGAAGGGTGTGGGGGGGGGGGGGGGGGGGGGGGGGGGGGGGGTGGTGGAAAGGGGGGGAGGGCCATGGGAAGGGGGGGTGGTCATAGGGGAATGGGCAGGGGCCCATAGGAGGAGGGTGCCCAAAGGGTAGGGCACCCAAGGGGGGGGGTAGGGGTAGGGGGTAGGTTAGGGAGGGGCCCAAGGGAGGTGGGGGTAAAGGTGGGGGGGTGCCTATAGGCGCCTGAGAAGAGGCCATGGGAAAGAATGGGCGGGGGGCCCATGAAAGGGAAAGGCGTACCCCCGTCCCGCGCCCGTGCGCGGGGTGGGGTAAAAAAAAAATTGCCGTGACGGGATTGAAATAGCGTCGGAATGACAGTACGGGTCATGCAAACACGATCGGGGTGCGTGGAGATGCGTAAAATCGAAAAAGGGCGCGTTCACACGCAAGACGGAGCGCGTGAAAACACGTAAAATTAAAGAAAAATTAATATCTCCCAATCCGGACGTCAAATCGAAATATCGTAAAAACAAAAGTAGGCAGGACGACAGGGGGAAAACAAGGAAAATATATGACGGAGGTTTCAGGGGGGAGAAAGGGCGGTCACGTGCAAAAACACAAAAAACGTATCAAAAAACGCAAATAAAAATTAATATCAGGAGATCCGTGCATCGGAATGAGGTGCAAGAAAAAGGAAAACTGTGCAGAAAGACGTGCCCGACAATCCTATCATAGCAAAACATAGTTTTGACTAAGATAAGACGTGTTCACGTGGGAAAAATCCAAAAAACAGACCCGAAAATGGGATCGGAAATTAATATTGGACGAACCGTTCAACGGAATGACACCGAATAAGAAGGAAAAAATGCCACAGGAAGGGGTGGCACAAGGTTGTCACGTTAAACCGCAGTTCTGGTGGAAATAGGAGGGGTTCACATGCGAAAAACTCCAAAAATACACCCGAAAACTCATTTAAAAATGAATAAGCAAAAATCCGGAAGTCGAAAGAGGGGGGAGGAAAAAGGAAAAAGGTGACGAAAGACAGGGACACGATTGTCAAATCAAATTGGAATTCTGATGCAAATAGGGCAGGTTCACATGGAAAAAGGTCAAAAAGACGCATGAAAAAGTCGTAAAAAACCGGAAAATTAATAATAGACAAACCGTGTATCGGAATGACTCGGAGGAAAAAGGAAAAATGTCAGGGGAAAAATGCTTGGTAGGGCTATGACGGCAGATCACGGTTCTGAAGCAAGCAAAGCACGTTCACATGGAAAACCGGCTAATTTGCGCAAAATGCTTCAAAAATTAATAACTCGAAAACCGTGCACCGGAATAGGGGTAGGTAAAAAGGAAAAATGGTCAGTTCAAAGGAGGGAACAAGGCTATAAGGTTGGATTGGGACTTTGGTGAACGTAGGGTGCATTCACAGGACAGGACCTCAAAATCAGGGAATGAAGGAAAACTGCAAGGGAACAGCCCCAAGGGTGGGTGGAACATAACCGGGTGGGTGGGAAGGGACCCCATCAGGGAAACAGCAAGTCATGGCATAGATGCATGAACAGGTTAAGGCATAGGCAGAGGGGTATGCAATATAGACGCGCAGGGACGCGTCCCCACACTTAAGACCTTAACAGATAGGGTTAACCGAGCAACAGGGACCTAGGACCACGCCACAGACCATCCACTAATGTCCCCACACTTAAAACATGACCGTAACGAAAAAACCAAAGGGGGAGGGTTAGAAAAACTTGGCCCATTTCGTCAAGAAGCAAGGTTGAGTGTCGATGGCACGTCCAGTGTTGTAGTCGGCTTCCGGAGGTACCAAGGCATCTTCTCGGCACACATTCGTCATGGCAAGGACCACGCGGCAGCACCCAGGGAGGTAGCTGATGGAAGGAATCGCAGGAAATCTGTCGATGATGAGGGATACTACACTCAACTCGTAGTCACTCAAATGGAATGAAAGAACAGTCACTCGCCCCATGACTAATATCACTCGAGGAAGAATGATTGAAACCCATATCGCGTACCCGGTTTAGGAATCGACAAGGGGGGAATGGTGCAGAAGGAGTATGCCAGGGTGCACAGTTGATGGTGCATTAGTGTGTCCAACCCGTCTGGCATAGGTGCAAGAAGGAAGGCAAGGGAGCCTTACAGTGCAGTGGACAGAACAGGGTGATGTGTCTTGTGATGAGGGCAAAGACCCATCCCGTGGGTGCACAGGGAAACGGGAACATACCTGACTCCAAGTGTCGTAACGTCCCTCAATCTCACCTCTCGGTAATTGATTGAAGAAACTCCAGTCACACTCAACCCACCCTCTGTCTCACTCTCTGTTGATAGATACAGGAGGGCAGCCTTTTCCTGAAACCCATTGATATAATCCTCACGGTCACTTGTGCAAAGGTTGTATGCCTTGTGCGCATTTGATGGTGCAACTGTGCATCCCACCCTGTGCCAGCATACGGTGCGAGAAGGAAGGCCAGGGAGCCTTATAGTGCAGTGCACAGAAACAAATTGTGCTTTGTATATTGAGAGGCCCATCCCGTGCATGCAACACTTCATTCACACTACTCACCTCTCATTTGATTTGAAGGGAAAAGACTGGTCACTCGCCCCACCCTCTGTCTCACTCTCTGTTGATCGATACAGAGGGCAACCCATACTCACCTCCCCATCCGGTTAGGATGAAAGCTCACGTCACTCGATTGTTTGTCGATGAAGATCACGTCATCAGTTGTTGAAGAGGCGTACCCAGGGAGGTAGCCATCAAATCGAACGTTGTATTGGACAGGAACATGTCGTCTGCTAGAGGACAGGTAGTCACTTTGCAGAGAGACCCAGGACACAGCGTACCAAGGGAGGTAACGTTGGAATTGGATCCGAGGGATATTAATCAATGAATCCACTTTCTGGACTGCTGGGTGTTGCCACCTTTTCCACAGCCAGCTTCTCGCCCAAGGGTGTTTACCACCTTTTCTTGGAACGAGGCCTGCTATGATAGGGAATTGCTTCCTTTTCTCTCATAACAGATTTGTTTTTTTTTCTCTCTTTTTCTTTTTCTTGTTTTCCCCTATTCCCGAGGGTGTTTCCACCTTTTCTCGAAGAATAGGGCGGCATGATAGGGACCTAAGTCCTTTTCTCCCATGACCGATATGTATATTTTTTTTTTCTTTTTTTTCGAATTGAGCAAGGGAATGGTAGAACTACCATTTGTCAGAACCAACCTCGTCACTGATGCTGGTGGAAAATAGAGGATAAGAGATCAAGGCTGGAAGGTGGAGTTGAGGGGACAGAGGGTTGCGTCCATTTCATCAGAAATGACTGAAGAACGGCTATCAGAAGTAGCATCATAAGAAGTACAGTGCCGCGCCAACGAGAGAAAAGATCAAGTGTCCGTAATTGTCAAGATCCCCAAGGAGGGAAGAACTTCTTCAGGCGATATCCATTGATCAGAAAGGGATCATCAGAGGCATCCATGGTCTGCACTTGGACAGAGCCATTAGGGTTGACGGCAAGTACCTTATAGGGGCCCATCCACCGCTACTGGAGCTTGCCAGGAAACTTGCCAAATCGTGAATCATAGGCTAGGACCAAATCACCTTCTTTGAACTCCTTGTGCTTGATGAAGCTATCATGGTAAGCCTTACATCGAGCTTGCGTGGCTTCCATGCACTGTAGAGCCATCCTACGAATTTCGTTCAAACATTCCAAGTGCAGGAGACGGCGTTGCAGTGAATCATCGTCCCCCAAACGCTCTTTGATAGCCACTCTCAAAGAGGATAATTCCAATTCAACAGGAAAAACAGCTTCTGTACCATACACCAGCTGGAAAGGTGTCTGTCCTGTTGCTGCTTTATGGGAGGTTCTGTACGCCCAGAGGGCCTCTATAAGTCGATCGTCCCAATCACGACGATGTGCGGCAATCGTTCTTGTCAAAATCGAGCAGAGGATGCGATTCGTGACTTCTACTTGGCCATTGGCTCTGGGGTAATAAGGAGTGGACTTGCGATGGCGGATCTTATACAACTCTGTCAACTCTTCCATGACGTTGTTGAGGAAATGCGTGCCTCTATCACTTACCAGCTCTAAGGGACTGCCAAAACGGGTGATGATATTCTCATACATAAACAGGGCCACGCTGTTACCATCGTCCCGCTTGAGGGCTTTAGCTTCACACCACTTTGTAACATAATCCGTACATATGAGGATGTATCTGTTCTGTTTCCTTCTGGTGGGAGGATCGATTGGGCCTACGAAGTCAATGCCCCACTTCTCAAAAGGCTTCAAAGGAAGGATAGGTTACAGTGGCATGGCACTTGTCTTCGTGGGTTTCCCCATTCTTTGACAAGCATCACATCTTTTACAGTAATCATAGGCATCTTTGTGGATGGTAGGCCACCAATATCCTGCTAGTAGAGCCTTCCTGGCTGTAGCTTCTCCTGCAAAGTGACCTCCACATGGCTCGTCATGGCAAGCCTTCAAAACAATCCCAATCTCATCTCCTGCAACACATCTTCTGAGCACTTCATCTTTGCCTTTCTTGTACATTGCACCGCCTAACAGGGTGTAGGGGGCTGATTCTAGCATAAGCTTCTTCCTCTCCCGACTAGAAATGCCAGGAGGATACTGTTGGGTTGCCAGCAGATTGGCAATGTCTGCATACCAGGGAGTTACAGTTTCTACCAAGAATAGGGAAGCATCAGGGAGGTCTGGATCATCCTGCTCCTCATCTGCAGTTTGTGGGATACGCGACAGATGATCAGCCAGAACATGGGAACGACCAGGCTTAGTAATCACCTCAAAGTCGAACTCCTGGAATAGAAGGAGCCATCTCATCATTCGTCCTTTCACATCTGCTTTGTTCACCAAGAAGGACAGGGCCTCATGATCCACATAAAATTTAAAGTGGGTAGATAGGAGGTAGTGGCAAAACTTCTCTAGGGCAAACAACATTGCCAAGCACTCCAGCTCGGTTACTGTATAGTTCCGTTCCCTATCAGTGACTTTTCGGCTTGCATAATAGATCAGTTGATCCAGCTTCGAGGAGCCCTTCTGGCAAAGGACAGCACCTAAGCCTTCAATTGATGCATCAGTGTGTACATGGAACTCTTTCGTCCAATCAGGAGGTTGCAGAATGGGTGCCTCAATCAGACACTGCTTCAGAGTGTGGAAGGCTTTGTCACATTCTTCTGTCCAAGTAAACTCTGCATCTTTCCTCAAAAGCTTGTGCAAGGAGGTTTCCTTTGTTGCGAAATGAGCTATGAACCTTCTGTAGTACCCCACATGGCCTAGGAATCCCCTCAACTGTTTGAGGTTGGTGGGTGCGGTCAGAGCTGCGATCTTTTCAATCTTTGTAGGGTCTGTTGATATCCCCTGTTCAGAGACAATGTGGCCCAACAGAACTCCAGAAGAGACCCCAAAGATGCATTTGTCGGGGTTGAGGGAAATCCCATACTCCCGACATCGGTCAAAGCATTGTTCCAAGTGTTCCTAGTGTTCACGGATCAAACTATAGACACAGAAGTCATCCAAATATACTTCAATGAAATCGTGCAGATGATTTTGAAATGCGGCCATCATGACTCGTTGGAAAGTAGCAAGGGCATTGCAGAGCCCAAATGGTATCACTCGGTAAGCGTAGGTCCCCCATTCTGTGGTGAAGGTTGTTATGGACTGGTCTTCTTCTGCGATCTGCACTTGGTTGTATCCACTGAATCCATCCAAAAGGGAATAAAGCTCATGTCCTGCCACTGTGTCCAACAGTTGGTCTATAAAAGGGATAGGAAAGTGATCCTTCTTTGTCTTGGAATTGAGCTTGCGGAAATCCACACATATTCGCAATTTGCCATTCTTCTTGGGTACAACCACGATGGGTGAAACCCATTCACTATTTGCCACTGGATAGATGAACTCGGCTTCCAAAAGCTTCAGCAACTCCGCTTTCACCAATGTGGAATAATTCGGGTTCATTCGCCGCTGTCATTGCCGTACTGGCTTGGCATCAGGCTCCAAGTCAATATGATGCTGACATATTGTGGGATCAATCCCTTTTAGGTCTTTATAGGACCATGCAAACACGTCCAAATTTTCTTTCAACAAGTTGTACAAGGTTGACAACTCCTCTTCTGGGAGACTGCTACCCACCTTCAAGTGGCGTTCAGTGCCTTCTGCATCCACAAAGGTTAACTGCCTTTCACCTTCTACTTCACGGATGAAGGTTCCACGGACTGCTTCTGGATACAGATCCGACTCCTTCAAGGGAGTGATGTCCTCTTCTGATGTCCCACTAGAACCAACTTCTTCTTTTGCTGGAGACGTAGGTTGCTCCTTAAGATGTTGGAATGGGATTAGAGCCGTTTCGGGTTTGGTTTCAAGATTAATTACCTCTTGGCTTAAAGACTCCTCTTCTGAAGACACATCCAGGAATGTCACATAACAGGGACCCTCTGATGCCTGTTGGATTGGTGGGACTGGTGCTTGTTGGCACGGTGCATTATCATCATCTTTCTTTGGCAAGGATGGGTGAGGATGGCATGAGCCACTATTGAAAGATGGCTTGTTCTTCTTAATCCATTTCTTATAAAGGTTTTGCATATGAGAAGATCCATTTACCAGACCAAATGGTACCATCACCATTCTGTCCCATAGCACGAGTTCGTCTACTTCTAAAGCTTCTGGTACTTATTCCTCAAATGTATCCTCTTCGGGTGGAATAGACTCTTCCGTTTCACTTTCATAATCTTCTTCGTCCATATCATATCCATCCTCTTTTGTCTCTGTCTCTGCTTCTGCTTCTGCCTCTGTCTCTGCTTCTGTTTCTGTAGGCGCTCTGTAACAGAAGAACAGATTCTCTGTTTCCTCTCCTGCCTCTGTCTCTGCTGTGGCCATGTAACAGGGAGAGCAGTACATCCATGCTTCTATCTCACTGTCAAAAGTGATTTCAGAAGTCATTCCTGGTTCAAGCAGGAAGTATTCACCCATTGATAATGGCTTTGCATCTTTTGGAAGTCTGCTTATAGTATCCACTGCTAAGGAATGTGCCACTGTTTTCTTGGGAAGGATCTGTTTGACAGCATCTTCGTCTGCTGATGTTCCATCCGTAGCCTCATTAGGGGAGTTAGAAGATAATTCCAAGGAGGTGGATCCATGTCCTTTTTGAGAACCATATAGCTTCAGCACCACTTTATTGGGTCCTCTACCCAAGGTCAAGGTTCCTTTGAACCAATCCGTCCTTGCTCGAGCTTCAAAAAGCCATGGTCTGCCCAGTAACAGAGGATAGGATGTGCCATAAGAGTTTGGCTTCACCACCAGATAGGTTAGCCAATAATCCTTTCCAGCCACTGTAGTCTTCACATATGGGAGAATGCCCAAAGGCTTGATCCTACTCTGATCTGCCAATCTGATGAGCCATTGGGTGGGTTGCACACCTTGTAGGCCTAGATCCTTCATTGTCACATCCGTCATAATGTTTACTGATGAACCACCATCAATCAGTGCATTTGCAATAAAGCAGCCTTCTATCCACATGCCAGTCTCTGGGGTACCCGGATCTAGGAAAGTGTTAGCTACATCCACTTCTTTGACAGGCTCTGGAGCTTTGTTGGACTTTGTTGCTGTTGAGGGAGCAATCCTTAAACCACGTCTTCTTGTTAATATACTTTTGAATCTTTTCCGGCAACTGGGAGACAACATCAATAATTTTGGTACCCAAATCCATTGGTTACCTATGTAGTACCCTTGAGCACGTAGCAACGCTTTGGATATCCATCGCGGAGTTGTGCTGACCCTCCATCGATGCCTGCGTCTATAAGGCTTGGGCTTCTTTTGGGATCTTCTACGATATTTGTAAGTCCAAAGCCCGTTCTTGGCATTGTCTCTTGACCTTCTTGTTTCAGGCATGACCTCACTAGTTCTCGCTATTCGACCTGTGCTTGTATCAATTTTTTCGACAAGTCCTTGCTCTTGTTAGTAGACTTGATTGTTACGTCAGCACCTTCCTTGCCTTTCCCTCGAGGTTTGATGAGGTCACCCTTGCTAAAGTTTGTGACTATCCTTACACCCGGTAGTGTCAGGTGTATCCTTTGTGCTACATAGTCGGCCTCACACTTGGTCGCCCTCTTGAAGGGTCTTCCTAGGAGGGTTTCTTTCCCGCAGCTAGCACTATTTGGAGGAACATGAAATAGGATAGGCAAGCTTTATGTTTCAATTGTCGCAAGGATTTTGCACTTTCCTATGAGTGTTTGTGGGTGTCCCCCATAAGGGCTAAGAGTTGTACTAGTCAGTGTGAGCTCTAATTGGCCTAGTAGGGTCCATGATTCATAGGTCAAGATGTTAAAATCTGCTCCTTCATCAATCAGAGCATCGATAATATGCTCTCTTTTCCCGGTGAGTTTGACCCTAAGATAAGCAGGTGGTACTATGTCTTCATCTTCCGGGTCTTGGCTTGTAAATTTAAGCCTTTTGATAGATGCCTTTGAGTCCCTAACTGCACAGTCGGACGTGGATTCGCTACTGAGGTCTTGGGTCGTTTGTGCAGCACTGCTCAAGATACATCTATCGTCAGGACTGTCATGTCTGGTCATCTTGGCATTTGTAGCTTGCTGATGTTGCATTTCGCTGTGACTAGACATGGTATGAACACAATGTCTTTGTGTTCTCATGGTGTGGCCTTTTTTCCCTTGATGGCTAGATTGTCCCATTGATGTTCTAGGGTCTTTGTTTCTCTCTGTTTGGATATGGGCTTTTGGCTACTCTTTTGCAAGTGAGAATCCATGCTCGTGTAGAGCCATTACTACACCAGGGTCCAATATGGAGGACCTGTCATAGCGCATGTTTTCTCTCCAACCTACTTGGGGGAGGTGCAGAGGGGGCCTCTGCGGGGGTTCGGGGGGGGCAGTCCACCCGGCCCGCAGGGCCGATATGGTAAACACCATGCGCAATTTGGAGGACCGTTTATAACCAAATTTTAAACTACGTGCTCTAAATTTTAGCCTGGTGCTGGATCTGTGATGTGCCTTTAGCTCTGCATAGCCTTTGGGGTCAATCTCGGGGTTTAGATGTGTCAAAATTTGTGTTCTAGATACCTGTCCGATTTTGACAATTTTTTGTCCGATTCTCAGATGTCCGATTATCAGAATCGGACTTTCGATTTCAGGTTGGTCCGATTGGCCCAGTGGTCCGATTTTGGTCTCGTTCGATTTTGGACTCTGGGTGGTCCGATTCTGGGTGGTCTAATTCTGGACTGGTTCGATTCTGGGAATCGGATCGGACAGGGTGGTCCGATTGCCTCGATCGGACGAGCGTCCGATCGGACAAAATGGTCCGAGTCCAAGTGTCCGAGTGGTTCTATTTCCAAAATCGGATGGGTTGGTCCGAGTGGTCTGATTAGACAGGATGGTCTGATCGGACGGTTGTCCGCCGAGTGTCCGATTCTGAATCGGACACTAAATCGGGTGTCCGATTCCGTCGGCTCGAACGTACTTTTGAGCACAAATTCGTCCAAAATCTTAAGGTATTGCTTATTGTAAGCCACAAGATTCCACAGGAATGATGCTGGAGTGATGGGGAAGAGATCTATATACTTGGGATAGCCAATAAACTCCAAAATGCAAATCAACAAACGAATCAAACCCTCATGCCTTGTTATGACAGCAAAAACCCTGATGCTTGTTTTTCTTCTTTTTCTTTGTTTTTTCCTACCCTAATGCACCCAAATCACAAAGTAAATACCTACACTATGTCATTCCACAACATAAATCTCAAGAAAGCAAAAAACCTACTTGCCAAGGAGATGGAATACCATCTTCAACCCCCCTCACTTCCTACCTATCTCAAGCACTAGTTCGGGGGAAACCCCTTACTTTGATGCTCAATTCGAAGCGCGCAAGCGCTCAAGACTTGAATCCGTTTGTCCCGGCAACGGAACCAAAATGTGGGATGCTTTCCCTCAACCGCCAAGACCCACGGACCGCTTATTGTTTCAAGCGTTTCAAGCCGAGCACTAATGGCTACCTCTCACATAACCGACGTGCCATCCATATCTGCAGGTGTAGTGAGCTTACCTCCGTGCCATTCAAGTTATCTCCTCTCCCGCGCACTCTGATAGCTCCACGATCCAAGTGCAAGCTTCAAGCAAGCTCGATCCTCCCGCTCCAAGCTCCAAGCTCCATTGTCGCGAGCAAGACAAGAGAAGAGAAGAGAAGAGAAGAAGAGAGGAGAAGATGGAGAGCTTCTCCACCCCATGGTCCCTCACCCTCACACACTCACTTCCTCACACTCTCACACTCCCTCTCTCAAGCACAAGCTCAAGCAAGCAAGAACAAGAAGAAGAAGATGATGAGGAGAGCTACTTTTGGCCACACACAAGAATGAGCTTCTCATTCACTTTTCAACTTTATATACAAAACCCTAAATCCCTTTT
Source organism: Lygodium microphyllum (assembly GCF_053477565.2). Taxonomy (NCBI): domain Eukaryota; kingdom Viridiplantae; phylum Streptophyta; class Polypodiopsida; order Schizaeales; family Lygodiaceae; genus Lygodium; species Lygodium microphyllum. The sequence goes on along the minus strand of NC_141138.1, from coordinate 76,592,763 downwards.
GGGCGGTCATCCCCTTTTCCTCTTTTTTACATGGCCGGCCGTTGTCCTTCTATCTTCCTAGCTTCCTTTCCACCGCCCGTCTACATTTACAAATTGCACGGGTGAGAGCCTGGCGCTCCTTGAATTAACCCATGATGTGCTTGCGCTCTTTTACAAAAGTTTTGACTTGCGCTTTTCCTCATGCGCCTTTGTCTTCCGTTTCTCTTTGCCTTGGCCTTTGTCTTTATCTTCTATTTTGGCTTTCCGGATTTTCCACTGCCTGGCACTCTTTTACAAGATCTCAGGGAGCGCCTTTGTATTTTAAAATGCACCTTTCCCCTTTTGCATTTGCCTTGGACTTTTAAGGTTGCCCTTGCGCTTCTGGCCTTTTCTCCTCTTCTTTCTTTAGTCGAGCTACCTTTTTTCCGCCTTTGCCCTACGTCTTTTTTATTTCCTTTTGCTTTCTTCGTGTTGGGGTTAACAAAAACATAAGTAGCATTTGAACCTTGCTATGTACGATGAAGTAAAAGAAGCATAATTTCAAAATATCCAACTCATGCATCACTTCTTGTGCTTTAAAAAATGCATGGTTTAAGTAATTCAATTACATTTATGATAGATGGGTAGACATTGCTCTATGAGCTTTGCAACTGTTTGCTAACTTTATAGTAGTAGACTAGGGATACACACCATTTTGTGCGAACCACCCTGAGAGGTTATTTTCATAGACTATCCAATGTCTTGTGCAAAAAACCTCCAAATAAGAGAGCATGGTCAATTCATTCTCAATCATAAAAGTTGGTGATGATAATTCAAACAATCCCAAAAGGAATGCTTTAGAAGATGAGGTTGTCATTCAAATGAGCTTGGATTCTCCTAACAATATATATGTGCCATCATTTCATTGTGGGAGCTCCTCTCTCATTGGGAGAGAGTTATTTGTGGGGGTTGAAAAAGTTGACAGCCTTTACAATTGTTAATCTAAATGCAAGACCTTCTTGGGCTCCTCTCTCATTGGGAGAGAGTTATTTGTGGGGGTTGAAAAAGTTGACAGCCTTTACAATTGTTAATCTCAATGCAAGTCCTTCTTGAGCACCTTCTAATTACTTCATTATTGTAGCTTTTCTATGAAAAATGCAAGTCACATCAGTTGAGGAGATTTTGACAAGCTCCATATTCTTGTCCTAAATTACCTCTTTGATGAAGTAATAAGAGACTTCAATGTGCTTAATCTTCCCATCATGAAAGATTGTACATGTCAACTAAATGGCACTCAGAGAGTCTGAATGCAATATAGGAGTCATAATCATACCAAGGTTTGCAACCAAATGGCCTAATCATAAGGCCTCCTTGCAAGCCTCAGTGCCTACAATGTACTCAACCTCAGTCGTAGACAAGGCCATGCATTTCTACACCTTGGACATACAAGAGATAGCACTTCCAACAAAGGTGAAGACATAGCAAAAGGTGGACTTGCTATTATCTGTATGTCCTGCATAATTAGTTTGTGTAGCCCATGACTCTAGTATTGTAGCCACCATAACGAATGTAGATATTTGCAACGCCCCTATGGTATCTTATGATACCCTTCATGAGGTCCCAATATCTCTAGCCAAGTGTCACCATATAACGAGCAATAACTCTCATTGCAAATGCTATTTCATGTATAACGGCTATCATGGCACACATTAAGCTACCCACCATAGATGCATATGGGAACTTGGCCATCTCAACACTCTCATCATCTCACTAGGGACAATTTTCATAACCTTCACATGAGAAGGTAATGGGCATTCAATGGGCTTACCACCCTACATATGGAACCACTTAAGGACTTTATAAATTCTCTCCCTCTACAACATGTAAAGGAGTCCCTTGAAGCAAAAATTACATGTAATGGGTATACCAAGTACGTGGGAGGCATACCCCATTAGTATCATGATGTTTCAAGAGAACCATCCCGAGCTTGCAACAATGGTTTAGACTCATCCTAGATGCGTAAGGGATTTATAATTAAACCCTCCTAGCATCCTTGTCACCTCGTAGCTACGTCTAAGCCCTATGAAGAGACCTCTTCCATCTAGTACCATGCCTACCAAAACAAACAAAAATAACCCCTTGGTAAGGGGATTTTGTGACTAGCCTTGGGGAATGCCTAGCATGTATCTAAGTTTAACTTGATGGTACAAGATTTAACCAAAATTCACAATCACAAACAATATTTCCTAATACATCAAACAATCCTTAAGATGCAATTTAGAAAATTTGGAGTTTGTTCTAAGTATTATTCTTCCAACTTAAGGTTCCATTAGTCTCATTAAGTTATCATAATCCTAGAAAAGGTGTTAGCCTAGCCCTTAAGAGACTCCAATCCTTTGAATTCTAATGTATCTTTAGATAGAATGTAACTTCTCTTCTTATCCTAACCCTTGGGTTTTGGTAGTAAGGTTACACCTTGTTTTGGGGACAAGGAACAAAACATTCCTTTTTATTCCTATGTATCTACTTTCCTAGATTAATGTCTCATTTAAAATGGATAGGCTTATAGGTTGTATTAGACTCTCTAGGCTAGTTTAAATTAACTTTACCTCCTCTTTTTCTTAGGAAAAAAATGTGATAGTGCTAACTCATTATTGTTATCTTCAAAAGTAACTCCATATCCTTTTAGATTAGTGCTATGAACCTACTATCTTCTTCGATCTAACTCTAAAAAAGGATCCCAATCTAGATTCTATTTAACAACCTCCTAAATAGTGATTTGAAATAGTACAACCCACTTAGCACAAGGCAAAGATGGGATTCTAATAATACTTCTATGGTAACAACTTTGACTACTATTTTTGTCCTTATCTAATATTCAAGCTACTGTTTTTTTATGGTATCATTAATTGAAATTAAATTTATGTTATTAACATAGAGTTATTAGGTAATGATTGAATTTAATCCCACCATGGGAGGGAATACTTCTTTCAAAAACTCTTTCCTTGGGTATCATTTTTTGGAATCTACAAATCGAAGTTATGAAACACCATAAGATGCTCAATGGTCACATTACATGCACAACTAATTTATTGAGAAATAACGACAAAATATTGATTGAGATATTAAAATTGTGTTGCAACAAGTATAATGAGGAACACCCAAGCTTGGCCTAGTGTGACATGGTTTGGACATGCTATCTCCTATCATCATACTCCTTTGTTTTGTCATTTTGGGGCCATAATGCATGAACTCTGTGGCTTCATCACATGTCCTACTCCTTATGCTCTTCACTAGACTTGAAGCTCAAGCACTCTTAGTTCTGAAGCTTCACAAGTAGATGATAACAAGAGCTAACAAATAAAGAGGATGGGGGAGGTTCCAATCTTGGAGGAATATAGGGACTTGGGAAAATGATTTGGAGGGGATAATAGTATATGTTTAGAGATTTGGTAATGACAAAGAGTATAGGAAAGAGAAGAGGGAAGATGAAGGACATGGCATATGGTGCATCCTTGGGACCTCTTAATCCTTGAAATTCTCTCTCTCTCTCTCTCTCTCTCTCTCTCTCTCTCTCTCTCTCTCTCTCTCTCTCTCTCTCTCTCTACTCTTGCTTTCTATGCAACCTTTGAGCTAATATGAAACAATGAATATGGAAAAAAGAATATAGCCTTAAGGCTAAGACTTACTTTATAATAGCCCGTTGAATCCTTTATTGCTTTTGACATCTTGTGCAATTGTTTGGAAGCAACCTCTTCTCCTTCTTAAATCTCAACATTACTTTGGGTTGATTAGTTACTTATCTCTTGATGAAGACGATCAATTTTTCCCTACACTCTTGATGACGATTAGTTCATGAAGATGATGTTAAAAAAATGGCAAATGGTAACTACAATTTGTAGATAAAATTGAACTTTATATGAATTGTAATTATTTATAACCCTTTGTTTTATCCCCTCTTCCAACTATGAAAAGCATGGATCTAGAGCATGGTAGAAGCTATGGAGGATGGAAAATCAATACACAACTCATGATGACATAGACAATATAGAGACCAATTGTTACACAAGTGAATTAGGTTCCAAGGTGGAAGCTTGGACTCATAAAGACAATCTTGTGTATTAGACTGACAATGACAACAATGACACTAACTGAAAGAGGAAAACATCATGATATTGCATTACTCATTGTGAAAGTACAATACTTTATAGTAGTCGGGTTGTTTCACTCTTCTCAATGTGCATATGGGATTCAGGACATATATTCCTGGAGCATACATCATTTTCCATTTCTCAACACCCCCCTCAAATGATGAGTTTCTACACTTGCTGGCTTTTCCCCCCTACATGATAACATGGCACGGAGACTAGCTCATAGGCAGCCTAGTCAAGTTAAAGCTTGAAACTTTAAATCTTTGATAAGGTTTTGTTTTACAAAGAAAATCCACTAAGGGAAACAAAATTCCACTATGGGAAAACATAAGATCCACTATGGGAAAGATAATTTCTTCAAAACAATGTGTCAAAGTTGTTGATGGCAAAAGCATTGTCTTCTTCTTCTGTTTCATTCATGAACTAATTCTACTATGGGAAAGATAATTTCTTCAAAACAATGTGTCAAAGTTGTTGATGGCAAAAGCATTGTCTTCTTCTTCTGTTTCATTCATGAACTAATTCTAGTGGTTACCATTCTACATTTTTTGTGCTCTTTTATGGTGGAAACATTCACTGGCTATATGGCCAGTCTTACCACAATAATGACATGCCATCCGATCTCTGTTGTCGGAGTTGAATCTTGGCCTCGGCCTTTTGCTCCAGTAGCTCCTTTGGTATATAAGAGATTTTCCCCAGGTGATGAAACACCATCTTTTGCATTCTTGTTCTTCTGTTTATTCTCTTCATCAAGAAGAGAGTGCTCAATATCTTTTTGTGACAAATTAGGTACATTGCTAAGAGTAGAGACAAGATTTTCATAAGGATCATGGTTTACACTAGCAAGGAGTACAACAATGGCTTCATCTTCATCTATTATTTTCTTCAGAGTGGCAAGTTGAGTTTTTAGATTTTTGAATTTGTTAATATGAATACTCATTGAAGTGCTATTTTTTATGTCAAGCTTATATAACTACATTAACAAGTTGACCTTAGGCATTTTTAGCTTGACTTTCAAAGATCATGTCCTAGCTCATCCTAAGCCTTTTTAGCATCTCTAATGCCAGAGACATGGTTTAATATATCATTAGATAGTCCCCAGGCAATGATGCCCATAGCCTTGTTGTTTCATATTTTTCCACTCCTTTGTCTTGAGCTGGTCTTTTCAACAAACCTGTCTTCATCATCTTCCTTCTTGCTATTTGGATCATCCTCAAATAGGTCCCACAAGTCCTTTTGCATAAGGTGGTACATGGTCTTCTCCTTCCAAGCATGAAAGCCTTCTCCATTGAGCTTGGCTATTTGTTCGAGTTCTGCCATGTTGATCAGCTTCAAGTGAGAGAGATGAGACCATCCATGATTTGATTCTTGAATGTGTCAAAGGGCACAATAAATAGTAGTGTTAAACAACACTAGCTAGTATTAAGAGATACTATGTAGTTGAAGCTTGATGATGCTTGAATGTCTTGTTGAGGAAGTCTTCAATATATCTTCAAAAAATATTCTTCTTGAGTTTATACTTGCTAGAAACTGAGTTGGGATTTATCTTAGAGAGAGTGTCAGACCTCCAATGGAGTGAGAAGATTGAGAAGAGTGAGGTGGAAGAGGAGTTTGATGTTGATGTTGCTTGTTGGTCTTCCAAATCTTCCAAGCCTTCAAGATCTCCTCTCCTTACTGATTTGATGCCCAGATCTGTGTTGGTTACTCAGTAAGAACTCTAAAGCAAGTGACATGAACTCTAATTGATTGAAAAGAGTGAGAAAATGAAGTCGTTTTGAGCTTGCAAGGGGTGTCTGTATGTTAGGGTTTTCTGCAGGTCTAGTTTTTTTATGATTGCAGCTGCTACAATGGATCATATGACACAATATTTATGTGGGAGGTAGCTCATATATGTGTGGAAAATTTGAGTTGGAAGAACAAGAGTGTGCACAAGAGAGAGAAAGAGAGCTCAAGTACAAGAAGAAGATCTTGCTTCGTAAGTTTTTCAAAGGTACAACTAGTACACTCTCCTCAACTGTGAGAGTGTCTATTTGTATGGAGCGACCCTTGTAAGGTAGCTTTCGAGGATGTGAAACAAGAGCTAGTAAAAGCACCCATTTTAAAAGCACCTAAAAAAGACGAGGTATTTTACATACTTTTAGCAGCTACCATGCATAGTATCAACTACTGTTTAGCCTAAATCTGGGAGGAAAAGTGGTATCATTCGATAGCTTTTGCTAGTCAAAAATTGGGCATATCAGAAATCAACTAAACCTACATGGAGAAGTTGTGCCTTGCGATGGTCTTTACGACTAAAAGATTCAGGCACTACATCCTCTATGAGAAGGTAGTGTTCTATACGAAGGTGGAAGGGCTTAGATTACTTATGAACAAGCTGCAACCGTCTGATCGTTTGGCAAAGTGGTTAATCACTTTGTAGGAGTTTGATTATGAGATTAAGAGTAAGCCACCAAGGTTGCAAGGTATTGTGGAATGCCTTGTGGATTTCGAGGAGCCGAAAGAGACTTTGGTTAAAGGAAGTGATATCGAAGAAATGTTTAAAATCGATACAGCTTCTATCCCATCTTGGTATGCTGCTATCATGCATTATCTATCAATGGGAGAGATTGGAGCTGGTTTATCAAAATCAGAATAGAGGAAAATCAGACAACAGGCTTTGAAGTCTTCATTGATTGCAGGAACACTATATCGGTAGGGTGTTGATGATATTTATCGCCGATGTGTGATGCTTGACGAGGTTCCTTTCATCTTGGAAGAGTGCCATGACTCTGCATGTGGAGGGCACTTCCCTGGACGGTTGACGACGCAGAAAGATTTAAGAGCTGGATATTGGTGGCCGTCCATCTTCCAAGATTCCTTTGAGTATGTTAAGAGATGTAATACCTTTCAAAGACATGACAGCAGAGAGAACAGGAAACACCCACTTACACCTATCATGGCTATCCTTCCATTTGAGAAGTGGGACATTGACTTTGTGGGTCTTATCACCCCGTCATCTACTACCCAGAAGAGGTACATTATAGTAGCAACTGATTATTTTACAAAATGGTCAAAAGCACGAGCGACGAGGCAGGACAATGCAAAAGAGACTGCAAGTTTTCTTTTAGAGCAGATTATCTACCGTTTCGGTCCACCGAAGGAACTAGTGTCGGACCGTGGAACCCATTTTTTGAATAAAGTGATCAAAAGCTTGACTGAAGCTTGGCAAATCAAGCACAATAAAATGACCCCCTATAATCCGCAAGCCAACGGGCAAGTCAAAAGTACTAATAAGCAACTTGTGGGTATCTTGTCTAAAATAGTCTCGGAGAAGAAACAAGACTGGGACAAGAAGTTGTATGTGGCAGTATGGGCGTGCAATACAACGTTTAAGCGAGCTACCAGCCATACTCCATTTAAATTAGTTTATGGGGAAGAGTGTGTGTTACCCCTCGAAATTGAGTTTCCAACCATACGGTTTGCAATTAACCACTCTTTGGGAGATGAGGATTCACTCTTTGAACGTTTCACGACCATAGCCCACCTGGATGAACTGAAATTGCAGAGCTTATTACACCAGGAGGTAGCTAAACGTCGAATGAAGCAGTTGTACGACCTTAAAGCAAAGAAGTATACCTTTAAAAAAGGTCAATTAGTTCTGTACTATGATGCGCGTAGGGAGCTGTTTCCAAGGAAGTTGGAACCTAGATGGGATGGCCCCTACAAGATTGTCAGGATAGGAAAAAATAGGTCTACAGCTCTACTAGCTGATCTGCAACAGGGAGTAGAGTTTAAAAATAAGATTAATCTTAATAAGATTAAACCTTATTATTTCTAAATATGCTAATACAGAAAAATGCATTGCAGGTCCATGCTAGGGTTGATTTGAGACCTGCAAAAGAGCTTAAAGCTGGTTGATGGGGCGGTTAATTCCTTATTTGGAGCACCCATATCTGGAGTAGAGATACCATTAGGGGAAACTTATCTGGTGGAGCAAGAGATACAAAGTGATTGAGCAAGAAGACGGAACCTTTGTATGGGAGATCAAAGTCTTCTGCCATCACTGCTTACGAATGTTGACAAGTATCCCTGTTGAGTTTACTGAAGAAGGTGGAATGGAGCCGTCAGTTCGTCCTCTAAACATGTTAAACTTTGACTATCATAATTATGAATAGAGGAGTTCGTGATTGCAGGTTGTGTAAACCCATTGTGGACGTACACATTATATTTTGACGGAGCGTCCAGGGACCCTAATAGAAAAGGGAGTGTTGGAGTAGTAATCCGAGATCCTCGACGTAGAGTTACAATGAAGTTAGCTGCTTATCTTAGGGTAGGATTCACTAACAATATGGCGGAGTATAAAGCCTTGATTATGGGACTGCATATTGCCAAACAAGGTGGTATTCGTCGGTTGTTAGTAAAAGGGGATTCCTAGTTGATCCTGAATCAGCTAGATGGGACATACACAGTGCAGAATCCAATCCTTTGTATGTATTATCGAACTGCGATGACCCTATTTGAGGAGTTTGATAGAGTATCTCTTCAGCTGATTCCACGTTACTAGAATCAGTTTGCGGATTCACTGGCAAATCTTGCTTATGAAGAAGACATTTTCTTCAACTGTGGTCCTAGTTTGGATATTGCTATCAATAATGAGACAGGACCTGGTCGATTGTGGGAATGTTATCAGAGCATGCAATATATGGCAGGCGATGGTTGATATGGGTGATGCAAAGAGTAGTAGAGACCAATCTACCATTGTTATCCTGGACCCATAGGCTGATTAGACAACATGTTATGCGTACGCCTCTTGCTATATATGCAGGAGGGATGGGTCATAACCTTATGCATTTAGCTTAGGGCTGTGAGCCCTATTTTTCCTCCTTGGAAAGGAGCATATTATTGTATATCTGTACTATTTCGGGGAGGGATGTGTAGGTGCTATTCTGTTTTATTTTGTTAGGCCAAGAGAGCCAGTTTTGTGAGGTTTTAAATGTTTTATTTCGTTAGGCCAAGAGGGCCGATCAATTTTTTGTAGTTAAGTGGTTTGTTTCATTAGGCCAAGAGGGCCGGTTGTCTGTTTAGTACAAGTGCGGTTAATGGTTTCTTGTTTTAGTCTTGTGCTAGACAGCTTTAAAGAAGAGCTTGGAAGGAGCCTTTGTTGCGTGGAAGCTTCTTGTGGCCTTATCCAGGTGATATTTCTCCTTTACGAGTACCGTGTTTTTATGCTATATGTGTCTGTGTACTTGTAGGGGATTTTCTTTTCTTGTTGGGGACCGTCGTCCAAGGCATGCAGTCCCAGGTTTAGGTTAGGTATGTCTAAGGGAGGTCTGAGTAGTCATTGCCTCTTGTAAAGACATTGCCAGGCATCGAAAGACATGTTTTAGAAGGCAGTTCTAGTGACCCTATTTTGCTAACCTGCTAGGCAGCCATTCTGGGAGTACTTGTTAGTTGTGAGGTAGTTACAGAAGCTTGCCGAAGGAAAATGATGATGATAGAGGAAAAAAACCCTGAATATTTCAAAGACAATAAATATATACAAAGGTGTGTAAAAAGGGGTTCTAACCCCTATAAAAATAGAAAAGAAAAGAAAGGAAAATTTATAAGCAGTTGATCATTGCCTTGCGGAGGCCTGGTAGGTTCTTAGGGACGAGTCAGATCTGGGGCCGATGCCTTGTCTTCCTAGGGGTGGCATCTCGCTGGAAAAGAAGAAAGTCAAGAAGGTTGGAGTGAAAATAAAAGTGAGTGTCAGAAAAGAATTAAGTGTCGCCTTGCGAGGCCTTGGTAGGTTCTTGGGTACCGAGATAGGACCTGAGGCCGATACTCTGTTCTCCTTGGGTCACTACGCTCAGCTCCCTCCTTTTTACATGCCCGAGTATGGGGAGAATAAAAACCTAAAAGAAGAAATGTACTAAAAGATAATACTTCTTGATCAGGCTTTAGGAGTCCTCGCCTAGTAGGAGCTCCTGGTTATATTGTCCTTAGTTAGGTAGGTAGTTCAGACCACCACTTAGGGCGACCTCTTTGATAGTTCTTTTTAGTTTGGTCGTGTTGGAGCAATAGGTTAGTGACTAGCTTCGGACCTTCTATCAGATTATGCTAGGCCTACTCCTTGTGGATTTCATGCCTTGGTTTTGTCAGGGGGTAGGGTGAGCATTGTGCTGCGTTTTAATATGTATCTATCTTGTATCAGCTTGATGCTTCCTTTGGTTTTTTTGTGCAGATCAGTTGTGGGATTCGACAGGCTGAGTCGCCCTATCCCGTGGTCGCCAATGAGAGCGGAGTTTTGAGCCTAGGATGTGCCTAAAATTTGCCAAAAAATCCAAAATTTAGGGAAAAAATATTTAACATCGAAGCCAGCGGCGGCTGCAGCTAGAACGATTTTAAGCACCAAGTGAAAGACGACTTTTAAAAAGGTGCCCAAGCGACACTTGTGGATTTTTGATAATTTTTTTGACTGATGTGCAGGATGCCAAGAGCTGCCAGTCAGTGCGGGATGTCAAGACGGACGCGTAGGATTTTTCAGAGCTCAAATCGGAGCCTGGACGAGGAAGGGGGCACAAATTGGCCAAGATTTGAAGAGGTGGACAACTTTGAGGACCAAAGGGGGGGTGCCCTTTGGGAATTTTAACCCCCCCCAAATTTTATGAAGAAAAGTGGAGCAAATCGTGGAGCATGGCGACGTGATGCAGACGGCCGAAAATTGCACCATGATTCCTCCCCATCATGATTCCAGGTTGAATACAACCTATACAACAGATGATACCCCTCAACTTCTCCCTCTTGGCTGATGATATCGCCAGTCTTCGCACGAGGAATGGCTGTTCAGATGAAGAGAACAAATTCTAGTCTTTCTCTCTCCTCTCTCTCTCTCTTCCCTATGGGTTGTTCATGTGTACCATCTTGAAGGAGGAACCAAGGAAGGAGAATGAAGGAAATGGTGATGAAGATTGATGGAGATGCTGAAGATTGATGTATAGTATTGGATTGAGAGCAATGGAGGCTCCCTCTACTGGTTATGCAGTCATTTAAGGTGTCTCGGGTTACGTAAAAAGACGGTATGACCATTTTTATGAAGAAAATGAAGGATTTTTTATAGTTTATGATGATAATTATGTCCTTATTGGATGAAAATTTGTTTGTGTGCTGTTTGCATTATGAATAATTGTTTTTTATCAGAAAATCTTGATTTTGCAATGATTTACATTATTTATTTAATTCCCGTAAACCCAAAATGTGGTTTTTAAGCTGTAAAATGATAGTTTTTCTGTTTCGAGTGGGTGAAAGGTGTTCCCATGGGGGGAATATGAAAGATAAATTGAATGTTAGTATGCTGAAGTGATTGAAACAAGAAAAACCAGAAAATAGCATATTTTATTGCCAAATAAATCAAGAAAATAGAGAAAATAAGGGAAAAAATAGAAATACATCTTGAAAAAATAAGAAAAAATATAATGATTGTTTGTGGATGTGTGGTAGTGGTAAAGTATGAGGTTTGGCCTCATTTTGCTCTATCTCCTTGTCAAAGTTTGTAATTTATTGCTTTTTATACATCAAAACATGACAAAATGAACCTCTACACCTTTGCAACAAAAGCAATACCTAAACGTAGGGGGTTGGGATGTTTGAATTGTGTGATTTACGTGCTGATTGTTGCTGATTTTCTGATGCATACCATGACATAGAGTTTTGTCACATTTTAATTAAGAGGATTGTAGCACGAGTGTTGTCTTGATGCTATCCTTACATCGCCGCAACGGGTTAGGAAATAAGCATTTGAAAAGCCTGGTTATGCACAAGCACGTTGTTGATTTGAAAATGATATTTGAGCACTTTAGGATCATTCACTTTGCATGTGCATGTAAACCATGGTATTGGAATAAGAAAGAGTGGATGCATAGCACATGTTTTCAATGACAATGACCCACGTTGAGAGTGAAAAGGCATCCTAAGCCGTAGGATAGACGTTCGTTTCTTAGGGGATTATTTGGTAAGGACACATGGTATCTCCTGGAAACTTTTAAAATGAAGAGTGGAGTTTGTTTGTTTGTTTTATATGTTAAGTAGTGCATCAAGGGGCCAATCCTTGCGATGTAGGAGAGCTGCAGTGGGGCTGGGGTGATTTCCACCGAGAAGTTGCCTCCCATGTATGTGATTATCGTGGTATTTATTGCCAATGTGTACGGGTTCTCCCTCTGAGGAGTTTATAAAAAGGGAAACGTTGGACTACAAAACTATAAAACTATAAACGCATAGATTAGGCTTTAGGACAGTTTGTCCTTTAGCAGTAAATAGACACTCCTCGCCTGTGAGGCCATGAGGGTTTATTTGTCTGTTATGAGCATGAGGTCCGGCTAGTGCCATAGCCAGTGCCGGCCCATTTCAGGTCCCATCAGAGAGATAAAATAAAAGAAAAATAAAAGAAAAGAAGAAAAAAAAAAGAAAGGGAAAGATTCAGGCTCTGAAATCATGCGAGTGCCACAATCACTACACCTAGGCTTTCGTACCTAGCCCCATCCCCCACTTCACGCTTAGGGAACCTCAAGGGCAAGGCTTCTAGACATGTCTCCCTAAGCCATGCACTACACCTACAACAATGCACGAACTGGATCCTCAAGTGTGGGACAACACCCAAGTCTTGACCCAATTCCCAGTTCCACGAGCATGAGCACAATGCACCACATGCTATGGTAGACACACCCCCAAATAGTATACCTTATTTTCTTTTTAGGTAAATGCAAATGTTGCAACCCACCAACTTCAAAAGCCCCATCATTCACTCAATTCACTCTCAGCCTCCACCACCTCAACTGGTTGATCAGTTTCTTCCCATGACCAATCCCCATGAAACCCCATCATCATTGACTTGTACGACCGTTGTTGCACAACATATCACCATGCAGTTGAAACAAAGTAGAGGAAGACCAAGGAAGCCTAAGTCAAAAAGTGAATGAAGAAGCTCATTTTGCTCAGGCAAGAAAGGTGTAGGATAAGGCAAGCTCAGAAAAAATGTGGGAGAGCTCTGAATATTTTGGTGAGGTTCTCTCAAGGATAAGGGAGGTCATGTCAAGGGAGGACAATAGGAAAGAGGGCCTACCCCATGGCTGGCCATGTAAAAAAGGGGATGACCACCCAAAAGGGATTAGGGTTTTGTATATAAACTCAAAAAGTGAATGAGAAGCTCATTCTTTGATGTGTGGTAAACGTGATTTCTTCTTCTTCTCTGCTTCTTACTTTCTTGTGTGCTTGAGAGAGAAAGTGTGAGAGTGTTAGGGAGTGAGTGTGTGAGGGTGAGGGATTGAGGAGAAGCTCTCCATCGTCTCCTCTCTTCTCTTCTCTTCTCTTGTCTCATGCGCTGCTATGGAGGATGGAGCTGGAAGGTGGAGGCTTGAGATTGCTTGAGCTCACATCTAGAATCATGGAGCTACCAGATTGCTTAAGGGAGGAGGCTACTCATTTGATTGTCAAGGTAAGCTCACTACACCCCCATAGGATCAAAGGCACATTGGCTAGGTGAGAGATAGCCATTTTTGTTCACTTGAAACGCTTGAAAGAATAAGTAGTTTGTGGGTCTTGGCGGTTGACTGTGAGCTCCCATTACAATTGTTTAGGAGTAAAGGAATCTTAAATTGATGAAGAGGGGGTCAATTATCATTATTTATGGAATTTATGTCTTTCTTCAAAATTGATTTGTTGGCACTAAAATGAGTGAAGTAAAAAGGAAAAAAGTACAAGTGACTCAAGGAGACAAGTCCAACCAACATGAGTCAAGACTTCTTAGATATGTCCTAACCTTAAGGCACCCTTAGTAAATGTGGAAAAAATGGAAAGAGGGCCATGGAGCTAGAGATTGAGTAGACTAACTAGGATCATAAGGCATAGCTAAGTTGAGGACCCCTAGGTGTGGTACAACACATATGAGTGCATATTTCTTTTTCTTTTTCTTTCTTTTTTCTATTTTCTAATTCTTTTTTTATTTTTGTCTTTGTTGAATATTAACAATGTTATAAAACTTGGCTTGCAACCTCTCAAAGTTAAAAATGGAAGTCATGAGAAATCAGTGGGTTGAGTGAAGATAGTAGATTTGGCTCTCTGAATGGAACTATCCATTGTAGTGCTCCTAAATGAAAATTGAGTAATGAGCCTAAACATTGGAAGCACAATGCCTTGTTTCTAATTATGCAGTTATTGGCAAAGGACCAAAGTATTTTTCAGCAGTAAAGAATACATTCTTATAAGAGCACATTGCAACTCTTCCTAATAACCTTTCAATGTTGAAGTCAAGGTTTGTCGTGGTTGATGAAATTGGACTCAACAACAATTATTATATCATGTCTTTGTCTCTTATTTGAGGATCTAGGATAAACTTGATTGGATATTTTTGTAGCTTAGAATAAATCTTTTATTGTTATCGGTCTCATCTTCAAGCTTTGATTTTTCATTGTTGTGCTACCTACTATTACGCTACATTCACTTGGTATTCTACACTCATGATAAATTGAAGCAACTAACATGATTTAATAAAATATATTATTTGTCCATATCAACAACCACATTGCTAAGGTGTTGGTATACCAACAAAGGTTTAAGATTAAAAGGGGGTATAAGAGTAGTGGGATATATTTATAGATAGGTCTGGGTAACCTCATCTAGAGTGTTTTAGGTTCCAATCTATGTAGGTTGGTCTAATTGGTGGGTTGGGTTAGTAGGAACATTTAGATTCTCAAATGTACCGTGATTTATCAGGCATCTTTGGTTGTGGAAAAAATTTCATTACCAGTTGATCTTCTTTCACGCCATCTCTACAAGGGATCTATTGATCAGCTTAGGCTTCAAAATTACTAAATCTTTTGATCAAGAATAACATGTCTTACAAATTGTTAGTTCATTGTGCTCTTTGTAGTAGAGATTACATCCACTTATAATCTTGAAACATGAAAGGCCTTCTTCTTAGCAAAAGTGATTGATTTTGTCACACTCAAAGGCTATGATTCTATCGGTTCCACTTTGGTCTTAGAAATACTATCTACAAACTCAATGGATTATTCAAACTTAGCAGTCACAACTTTCAAAGGGAGGTCATTCATGTTTTAATGTTTTCTTGCTTATTTCTTGTGGATTTTTCTTTTTGAAATGAGTGGCTATACATGTTACTAATGATAATTTTTTATTTTTTCTTTGCTAGAAAGGTTCTTTGGTTTTGGGAGACTTGGAACATTTAGATGGACCAATAACTACCTTGGGTTATTGCTTATTAACATTGGATGGCTCTATCTTCTTCTTCGTCTTTGTTGGAATGCCCCTTTTTGCTTGAGAAATATTGCAAGGATGTGGTTACTCAGTTTCTTTCTTCTAAGTTAATAACTCGTGTGCGCGCGCGCGCGTGTGTATGTGTGTGTGTGTGTGTGTGTGACTAGAAAATACCTCATGTTGTTGCACTTCAATGATTGTAGGCTCAAGTTTTGTCTCAATGGTGTATACTTGTTGTCCATACTATATTATAGCAATAAACCTTGTTAAAACTTAGCTAAATAAGTTGTATCCAATCCAAATAACTGTCAAGAATCGCATGGTGGGGAGACTTGCTTGAGCTGCTGCACCAAACACACACTGTACACACAAGAGGAAGCTCACTCAAGAACACAAGAAGAGAGATGGAGGCCAAAACGTTTTCTTGTTGGTTTCTTCTTCTTCTTCCATACACTATACAATGTACACAAAGTATAGATAAGATACAACATAAAGGAAAGTGGCCTACTAAGTCAAACAGTGCATAAATGACTACACTAATCGACTGACACTATGTCTTTGCCAGCTGTAGATAGGTATAACAAAATAAATATAATAAGTGATAAGTCAGTGGCCATGTGAGTATCATAATGACCACCAACATGCTAAGTGTAGACGTGCGGACCCATCTAGCTAGGTGGTCCATCATCAATATCCGCACGTGTTGAGCTTGCCATCTCAATGCTCCCCCTCAAGCTCAACTCTATCTCTGCAACTCCAAGTAAGCTTCAGAACTTTCGAAGCTTCTCTGCATCCAATTCCTTTGTGAAAATGTCAGCTATCTAATCCTATGTACTGACATATATCAAGTCAATCTCTCTTGCAAGTACCTTCTCTCTCACAAAGTGGTAGTGCACCTCAATGTGTTTTGTCCTACCATGGAACACTAGATTTCTAGCTAACTGTATGCTACTCATGTTGTCACAATGAATGACAAGTGGACCATCTCCCTACACATCTAAATCACCTAATAACTTTTGCAACCATACCACCTCACATGTTGCCATAGCAACACCTCTGTACTCAGCCTTTGTACTTGATAAAGCAACTGTAGGTTACTTTTTGCTGCTCCATGTAACTACTGCACTACCAAGGGAAAACATGAATCCACTTGTAGATCTTTTGTCTGACATACTACCAGCCCAATCTGCATCTGTGTATCCAAAGACCTGTATGTCCTTACCTGCCTCATAAAAAAGTCCATAATGTAAAGTGGACTTCACATATCTCAATATACGTCTAACTGCATCCAAATGAGGCTTTCTAAGCATCTGCATAAACTGAATGACAAGGCCAATAGCATAGCTCAAGTCTAGCCTTGTGATAGTCATGTAAATCAAACTCCCTACTATCTTCCTGAACATAGTAGGCTCTCCTATCTCATCTCCAACATCAACACTTAACTTCACATATTGCTCCAATGGTACTGAAAGAGGCTTACATGCTGTCATACCATACTTAGATAACATATCCAAGCCATACTTCCTTTGGGATAGCCATATACCGTCATCACATCTATTCATCTCAATACCAAGAAAGTATCTTAGCTCACCCAAATATTTCATCTCAAACTTCTTCTTCAAGAAGTCCTTAACTTCAGCAATCCCATTATCATTGTCACCTATAATAATCAAGTCATCCACATAGATGACTATGATGACCAAACCTGCATCTCCCTTTCTCACATAAAGTGAGTGATCAGTATCAGAAATACAAAATCCAATATTGACAAGATACTCTCCAATCTTGTCAAACCATGCTCTAGGTGCTTGCTTGAGCCCATAGAGCACCTTCTTTAACCTGCACACATATGTGGGATGCTCTAAATCCTCAACCTGCTAGCTGCTCCATATACACTTCTTCTTGCAATTCACCATGCAAGAAAGCATTCTTAACATCCATTTGCTACAGAATCCAACCTTTGGCTGCTGCCAAGGCAATCACACACCTAACAGTTGCCATCCTAGCAACTGGACTGAATGTCTCTTCATAATCTATGCCATATGTTTGAGCATAGCCTTTTGCAACCAGCCTAGCCTTATACCTGCTAACTAAACCATCTGCATTATGCTTGACTTTGTAAACCCACTTACAGCCAATAGCTTTCTTACCCTTAGGTAAGGGTACCAAATCCCAAGTCTTATTGGCTTCTAATGCAGCCATCTCCTCATCCATTGCGGCATCCCAATGAGCATGACCAACAGCATCTGGGCTCAACATCCTCAAGTAGTTTCACCATATAAGCATAGTGGTGAGCTGCATAACCTTCAAAACCAAATCTTTTAATAGGGTATCTGACCGTGCTAGATCTGCGTACCACCGGATCACTCAATGGAGCCTTTACATTACTATGAGCTCTCTGTACACCTGGCATCCTGACTGAAGGAATGCCAAGCTCTTCATCCAAACTCTCCGAACCACTAGAATCTCCATCAAATCCCAAATGACTGGTAGATGCATCATTACCATCCAACACTTTCTTCTTTCCTTTGTTCTTCCCTGCAACACTTATAGATCCACTTGAAGGTGTGGGGCTACTCCTTAGTCTCCCAGACTAAGGGCTCACTGTAGGTGTAGTACTAGATGATGTTTTTAGTCCACTAAGACTCGTGATTCTTGTTTATCTTTCTGCACATAGCTATCCTGATCATTATCATCATCCAAAACATCACCAGCAGGTGTATACCAACTTCCCATCTCATCAAAGATAACATCCATGCTCACTTTGAACTCACATGTGACAGGGTTATAACAGTGATACCCTTTCTATTCTAAAAAGTATCCAATAAAAACACATTTTTCTACCTTTGGATCAAGCTTCCTTCATAGCTCATCTGGCACATGAACGTATGCAACACAGCCAAATACCTTCAAGTGCGATACATCAAGCTTCTTGCCAGTAAAGCATTCTTCAAGAGTCATCCCATAAACTACAGCTGTGGGAGTTCTGTTCATAATGTAAACAACAGTATGGACAGCCTCAAACCAAAAATGTTTGGACATATTCTTTTCAGCCATTAATGTTCGTGCAACTTATGCAATATGCATGTTTTTTCTTTCTGCAACACCATTTTGCTGTCGGATATATACCTACAAGTAAATTGCCTCTTTATCCCATGAGTGCTCAAGAAGCCACTGAACTCATTAGAGAGGTACTCTCCCCCTCCCTCTGATCTCAAGAACTTTACTTTTAAGCATCTTTCCATTTCAAAAGCTGCCTTAAAAGATTTGAAGTGCTCAAGCACATCACTTTTTTCCTTCATGAAGTATACCCATAACTTCCTTGAACAGTCATCAATAAATGTGACAAAGTATTTGCTGCCACCAAGAGATACATTCTGTGTAGGCCCCCAAACATCTGTATGCACTACATCAAGTATTTTTCTACTCACTTCTCTATCATCATGCAAGAAGGGTTGTCTTGCTTGCTTACCAAACCGGCATGTTTCACAGACTTTATGCAATTTTGCAACTCTAAAAGAAGGCAACCCTGTAATCAATCCTTTGGACTGCATTAATTTTAGCCTTTGCACATTTGCATGTCCAATATGTTTATGCCATATTTCAATATCTACAACTACTCCTTTTCCTTTAGCATACATAGAAGCATCCATTGCAAGAATTCCAGCATCTAGAGTGAACATTCGGCTAACTCTACTTCCTTTTGTGACCAACCTGCACTTATCATTAAAGTCTTCTACAAAACAACCTTTTGCATTGAATCGGACCTGCAACCCATGCTCTACCATTTGGCCAACAGATACTAGATTCTTTGTAATTGATGGCACATGTAATATATCTGTCAGACTCTTTGTCTGTCCATCATACAATGATAAGGGAACCTTTCCAATGTGTGAAATTGGGTGGCATGAATCATCACCCATCTGCACATAACCTGGGTTTTGTAGGTCCTACATCTCTCCAAACCATTCAACATGACTGGTCATATGATTAGATGCACCTGAATCGACATACCATACATCATCATGTGTCCCCTTTCCTGTAACTGCATTCATCATATGTTGCATAACAAACAGGCGCTCATTTTTGTCTTCATTCTATTATGAAGATGATGCATAGTTTCCTTGTTGCAATTTACCATTGCGAATATCATCCTTCTTTGCATAGCAATGGGCTGCAATATGGCATGTTTTGCCACAATAATGGCAAACAATAAAAGAAATTCCAAAACCTCTATTCTGCCATCAACCTCTTCCTCTAGAGCTCTCCCTGCCTCTAAAGTTTCCTCTACCTCCAGAAACTTGCATTTCACCAAACTGTTGATTGAACTTGTTTTGCTGGTTATTGCCAGCACGTCCCATACCACAGCCTCTCGAAGAGGATCTACCACGTCCCCTTCCTGAACTCGAGTAAAATGCTTGGACCTGTTCACCATTTCTTTCAAACAAATCACCCTGCATATTGATCTCTTTAGTAATCATGAGAGAGATCAATTCATCAAAATCTGGAAATGGCTTCCGTACATATACTGACGTAACAAATGATTTCCATGCCTTCTCAATGTTAAGACCACTCAAAGTGGATGAAACCAAATCATCATCATTCGGCATTGCATCAATCGCTGCTAAAGCATTTGCAATGCTCCTCACCTTCAACACATACTCATTGATAGACATTTTCCCTTTCTTCAAGACATTCAACTCTTGCTTGAGTTGAATCTTTCGTGCCTTTGTATTTACTGAAAACATGCTCTCAAAAATTGTCCAAGCTGCATGTGAAGTTTCTGCATTCCTGATATGTCCCAGCATAGTATTATCAATAACTGCAAATAGCCAGTACATCACCTTTTTATCTTTTGCATTCCACTCTTTCCATGCTTTTAATTCATCTGCATTTGGAGGGATACCTAGCTTTGGCTCCTTTTCTTCACCTGAAACAAATTCATAAAGGCCCTTTCCAATGAGAAAGTTCGTCACACCGAACTTCCATGAAGAGTAGTTGTTCTTGTTGAGCTTCTCAATAATGGGATTTCCACTGTTCTCTGCCATTATCACAAATAAGGATACAACACAACAAGCTAGTCTTCTGCAATCTTTTACAACACGTGCACAGCACTACACTAAGCAACATTTTTCACTGATTGCTCAAAAGTACATGTAATCTACAACCTGTTTGTAGATAATCATTATGTTTGCTTCCTACAAATACCTCAAAAATTACAGATTCGTAATCTGTAACCTGTGCACCCACTTTTGGTCAATACAGCTAAAATCACAATGTACCCTGAAATTGTTATCTGCAACCTTGCGGCTCTAAAACGGGGCCTGAAATGGCCTCAGACGCCCAAAATAATTGCGGATTAGCCCCAAGGGCTTTATATAAAAAATATACAGTGATCTACTTGCACACCAAATCTCACAGCAATCTGAGATTTTCGCTCGACCTTGCTTCTGGTGCCTCCACAGGCAAGAGAGAGAGTGGAAGAATGGGAGAGCTTCTTACCAGTTGCTTGCTTGCTTGAATCTTACTTCTTCTCCTTCACTTCAGCCTTCGAATTCAGCCTCTCTCAATGGCGCGGCTCTGATTCCATGTCAAGAATCGTGTGGTGGGGAGACTTGCTTGAGCTGCTTTACCAAACACGCACTGTACACACAAGAGGAAGCTCACTCAAGAACACAAGAAGAGAGATGGAGATCAAAACGTTTTATTGCTGGTTTCTTCTTCTTCTTCCACACACTATACAATGTACAAAAAGTATAGATAAGATACAACATAAAGGAAAGTGGCCTACTAAGTCAAACAATGCATAACCGACTACACTAATCGACTGACGCTATGTCTTTACCAACTGTAGGTAGGTGTAATAAAATAAATATAATAAGTGATAAGACAATGGCCATGTGAGTATCATAATGACCACCAACGTGCTAATTGTAGGCGTGCGGACCCATCTAGCCAGGTGATCCATCATCAATGTCCGCAATTGTTGAGATTTCCATCTCAACAATAACTTCTCAAGGCATCAGCATAACATGCAAGCATCAAAAGAGCATCCTAGAGACATCGCATACCCAATATGGAGCTCAATGTATGTTGTGCCACAACGAATACAATAGGGTTGCCCTATTTCCACAATCAATGGCTGATCAAGATCTCTCCAAAGAATGCTCAATAGTGAGCAACGAAATGCCAGGATGGATACCGAGTAGCTTGCCAAGTGCTAGGAGTAAGGCAAGAGCTATTGGACAGCTAGGATAAGTATTTCTGGGCAAGCATGTTGTGCTATATTGGCAACATGAATTACACTAGTAGCCTTCTAGGATTATATAGCTACCAAAAAACACAATAGAGCCTCAATCAATGCTCAATCAATCTCCCTAAAGCCCTAGAACAAGCTCTAAGAAGCTTTGAGCAAGCTGAGACCTAGTGCATACCTTGGAAGGATTAAGGGTGGATTGCCATGAAAACTAGGAAATAAGCCTTTTCATAGGCTAAATGTAATTATCAATGAGGCTCCCTGAATTCCTGCTCTCATACAAATTGAAAGGTGGAGCAAAGGTGAAAGCATGAGTAGAACTAAGAGTATGGAGGTTCAAGCAAGAAAGAGAGAGACTAGTAAGTGAAAACTCCAATAGTTATAATGTGTGACCTACCTTCCCTTATTTTATTGCCACTAAAAGAATAAATAATAAAGTGAAAGTGATGGGTGCCCACCACTTGCAATGTATAGATGTGTCGTACAATGTACAAGTGAATTTAGGTGACTAGGCATAGGTGGCCTTTAACCCCTCATTTGTCCTAGTCCTTGACCTAGATATATGTTTGGGTCTCTTTCTCTTCTTTCCTGATTTTAATGGAACTCAAGCTATGATCAAAATGGTTGTGTGGGTGATTTTGGTAACCACATACATCAATTTCACCCACAATACCCTTGAGTATGCAACATCCTTTGGGCTTTGTGAGACTCTTGTTTGATTATGGGCAAGGGTAAGAAGTGGGTTTTTTGGGAAATATTTCGAGAAAAAAATTTCCACTTTTTTTCATATAATTCACTTCTTCCACCCTTAGTTATAACCATATTCACTTTTACTTGCACCACCATCATCACCTCACCCACCACTACTACCACCTTCACCATCACTTCATTTACCACCACCACCTCCTCCTCCTCCTCTCCACTTGACTATCAAATCCTCCAAATTCTCATCTTTTCTTCCCCCCTGGAGCTACACCGACATAGGGACCACCTTCTACAGGGCCGAGACCAAACAACCGAGAACACGCAACAACACACCCTCCAAGAGTTCTACAAACCCTTGACCACCCCCTCTACAACGAGGACTGCAGCCAATGGACCAGTGGCCCCACCCCGAGGAGTCACCTTGGATAGAGCTACGAAGAGAGGCAAAGCTCGCTGCCCACACCCAATAAGCCCATGCCCCCACATGAGACATCCCCTATAGATACAATGGATACTACAACACCACTGGAGAACCATACCTTGCCGCTTCAGCCTCTCAATGCTAGACAGGCCCATGCGAGACATCTTAAGATGACCACGCTCCATGAGCAGTTCCACACTACACTTGAAGTGCATCTAGATTGTATTGAGTCTGTATACCATTTTGTACCTACTCACCTAGTTCACCATAACACCAAATAGTAGCTTTACTGAGACTTGGAAAACTTCCTAGACATTTTGTATATAACCTTTTGGTCTCGTAGGCCAACTTGGCCTTTTGTAGACGTTAATATAACTTTCTACTCTCTCTCTCTCTCTCTCTCTCTCTCTCTCTCTCTCTCTCTCTCTCTCTCTCTCTCTCTCTCTCTCTCTCTCTCTCTCTCTCTCTCTCTCTCTCTCTCTCTCTCTCTCTCTCTCTCTATGGCAATAGAAAAAGGATAATTGGTAATACAAAACATTTATGCAAGCTCTCTAGTTCTATTTTGGATTTAGATTCCATTATATATTGATGACGTTATAACAAATATAATCAAAACAACTTTGTGTGTGTGTGCATGTGTGTGTGTGTGTGTGTGTGTGACTCTCTTTCTTAAGTTTTCTCTATCCCCTCCATCAAATTTTAGAGAAAACCCTAGTCTTGTTTGCATTTTTATATATGTACTAGTGTATTCTTGAATATACCAAAGTAATAAAGAAGATGATTAGAAAAAACCAAGTTTATTACTACTTTTTAGGAAATAAATTTGAGTTTAATCTTCCCTTTCTTCAAAGTATTCAACTCTTTTATTGAGTTGAATCTTCCATGCCTTTATGTTTATTGAAAAATATTTTCAAAAGTCACCCAAACTATATGTAAACTCTTTACATTTCTAATATGCCCCAATATAGTGTTATTGATCATTGCAAACAATCAACACATCACTTTTTTGTCATGTGCATTCCATTCTTTCCATGCCTTTAACTCTTCTACAACTTCGCTTTGTCTCCTTTTCTTCACATGTAACAAACTTGTATAGGCTCTTTCCAATAAGGAAGTTTATTACGTGGAACTTCTATGATGGATAGTAGTTCTTGTCTAGCTTCTGAATAATAGGTTTTCCATTACTCTTAGATATTATGACACAACTAGGTACCAAATAACAAGAAAAATACCTTCAATATTATAGATTTGAAATCTGTAACATGTATACTACTAACTATCGACACAATCAAAATTGCAATATACCCTAAAATTATCATCTATAACCTTACTTTATGTACCTCCATATGCATTATCTAGAAAAAAGAATAAGAGAATTGGAGAGATTCTTATGCATTGCTTGCTTACTCAAATTCTCCTCCTTTTACTTCATTCGAACCTCTAAAACACTCTTTAACAATGGTATAGTTCTAATAACATGTCACAACAAGATAGGGAGATGCTTGAGCTATCATGTCAAATATATGTAATACATGCAAAAAAGTACATTAAAAAACATATGGAGGCCAAAACATTTTCTTGCTAGTTTTTCATTCTTCTTTCTCTCCCAATACAATGTACATAAAGTATAGATAATATACAACATAAAGAAGAGTGGCCTACAGAGTCAAATAGTGCATATTGACTATATTGATCAATTAGTGCTATAATTATGCTAGCTATTATAGACATATTTAGTTAATCAAACAGTGAATGTCTGTGAGATAGCCCTAATGACCATTAATGTGCTAAATGTAAACATGCATATCTATCTAATCAAAAGATCCATCATCAATGCTCGCACATGTTGAGCTTCCCATATCAACAAGTAATTGAGGGAAACTTGCACAAGCCTACAGTAAACTATTGCAACAATCCTAATAGGGGTTATCAACTTGAAAAAAGGTGCAATTGATAGATTTCATGATGAAAATGCTTGGAAAGCTAGCCAATGACTTGGCAACTACTCTCTTCAAAGATAGTCCATTCAAGTCTCATGTATATTGTAAGTATGTGATTGCCTTAGTAAGTAATAATAGCTCTAAACTCATATCCTCATGAATTTAGAAGTATGTGTTTACCTTGGTAATAAGAGCTCTAAACTCATATTTATGAATTTGTAAATATGTGATTACTGGTCTAGGTTTTTTACAAACCGGATTTCTACCACAAAATTTGGCCAAAACCCCTATCAAGAGCCTTACCCATAACTTAAACCTTACATCTTATCACTTTGGGTTTACTCTTCAAGCACTAGGTATGCTACATTGCTTCTCGGTTATGATAACTCTAGCAAGTGGGGAAACAAGTTCTTAGGAGGGATGTCAATGTAAAGGGTAAAAGGGACGTTATCTTAGTGAAGGTGGAAATGGATAACACCCAGGGGTTGAGTGGATACATAGATTTTCTTAAAGGACTAACCTCCAACTACACTTGGGTTCCACCTCCATCACCAAGATTTGGGATCTATCACCATAATTAAAGGACACCTCACCCTTGTATACAAGTCAATGTCCACATCATGGTGTCATTTGGATCTTACACAGAATCTTACAAGCATGGACCCCCTCTGTCACATGCTTATATGTATTTATATATATATAAGGAATCAAATTCAAAGTAGATTTTGGAAGTCATTTTTAATAATTTTAATAAATCCTAGGAGAAATCAAATTTTAAGAAAATTCTTGTGATGCCCAACCGGTTTCGGCATAATCTACAAAGTTTTAGAGTTTTTTTTTTCAAATTCTTCACCGATTTGAAATTACGAAGGTATAGACTACTGGCATGCAAACAATTTTCTTCTCTCTTTCACCCTTATCACATCAACTTCCCATTTTATCCTTCTTGTAAATATATTATAATAATGTATTTTGGGCAACCACCTCTTGTAATCTAGCTCCCTTTCTCTAGCTTGTCTACCACCACCCTTGGCTTCTTACATGATGACCAAGGTGGACACTTGTTATTCACTATTCTCCATATTATCAAAGATGCCATATATCATCTAGGATTATGTTAATCAAGAAAATTAGCTTAATCTAATCTCTCATGGAGGCTATATAAGATGCCCATGGAGATGTAAAGAATAACAAAGCACATGAGAGCACTCTAGATCACCAAGCCCAAAGGGGAGCCACTAAGTGCACATTATGCAACACCCTCATGCTAGTCCATATCTTGGAGGTAAGCTATGAGTGAGTCTCTTTTTTTATATAGCATTCCATGAATACATAATGGCAAGCTTCCTCTACCTCTTCTTCTCTTGTCTCCCTCTCTTCTTATCTCTCTCCCTCTCTCTCATATTCTAATATGACATCTAGATCATATGGTGTCCCGATCATATGTACTCTCTTCTAATTATCTCTCTACATTCATACTTAAACTTATTAAGTAAGACTTTCCATATGCTCTATTGGTGGAGAATCCTTATTCTCTCATGTTATATATATGTTCATAGGAGAAATTAGGAGCCATCACCTCTCTTAACCTTACATAATCTTCATTTCCCTTAAGATGGGCTACAAATTCTCTCTTGTGAAGTTGTGTTTTGGTTTTTTCCATTCACTAAGGAAAGGGATGTCCTAACCCATCCTCACTTTGGCTAGGTGGTGCCCTTGTTTAGCTATCTTAATAAGGATTGGAGGTTGGGCGGGTAAGAGGCAACCCACTCATCTTTTTAGCTCTCATTTTGATGTCCCGCTAATGACTTCTCAAGCTACGCTCTACAATTTCTATGAAGGAAGAAACATCTAAGGAGTTGTCCTCTTCTTCAACGAGTGTTTGCCAAGGGATCAGTAAGGAGGAATCTTCATCAAATCCTATCCAAGGGATTCATTTCTCAAGATTACCGCCATGGTCTCCAAAAGAAGCTCAAGAGAATAAGAATCTTTATTGACAAATGGCATGTATGCGGGTAAAGAAAGTTAATCACACATACCATTCTTTACTTCAAGAGAAATCTTGCTCTCATTAAGTCTCTAGGTTAAGGCATTGCGTTGAGTGCTTTGTGTCTAGTATAAAGACACTCCGCAAGGAGCCTCATCTTCAAGTGGTAAAGGTGCTTTTAAATTCAGGGATTAACAAGTTTTTGGAGGGGGAGTTATACATCAATGGTGTGCGGTATTGGCGAGGGGCTACATATGGTGCTCCGCTTCAACTACTACTAGCAAGAAGGCTCAAAGTAATTGAGAAGGTAGCTATCGAAGCCTATGAACTTTACAAGGCTGATGATAGTCACAACAAAGCTAGACTAATCACTGGTGAGCAAATCCTTCGTATCTCTCGAGTGATGGGATCTAAGAGGCCAGAGCTTTTGCAACACACTTCATGAAAGTTTGTAGTGGAAATTTGAAGTTAATACATAAATGAGTAATATTATTTTTTACAACTTTAAATCGGTTCAAAAAATGAGGATGGATGTTTGCATTAGTAGAAAGATACATTTTCAGCAAAGGTTCGTCTTCTATTTTGGAGCTAAGAGGTTGAGAGAGATCTTGTTGTCCCTTGACCCCATAATATTTTCTATTTTGGATTATAACATCTCCTTTAATGTGCACATATTCATTCTACTCTAAGTGCATCCCATGAACCATAGGGATTTGTACGGACCTATTTGTCCTCTTGCTAGGCAAATCGTGCACATAATAGCTAGCACAAAGCTCAGTTTCTAAAATATCGTAAGGGAATAAGTCCCTCGTCGTCTTGTTGAGATTAATGCATTTGTGAATCCATTTATTCTACCCTTAATAAGATATGACTTGGGCCTAGACATGTTCATCTTTATTTTATATTGAGCTAGATCAACATCTTCCTATCATGGATTTTCTAGGGCACAAAGGGGAGAAAACTCTAGACTTTGTAGATGAATTAGAAATGGCCTTCCTAGTCACAGACCAGGATGATGAAGCAACCAAAGTACGAGCCTTCTCTTTAGTTATAAAGGGTGATACTCGAGTGTGGTATCAAGCTCTCCCGAAGGCTACAAGGGGTAACTGGGAGGATCTCAAGACTGCATTCTTGCATGAGTACAAAGATACAAATCCTCTTGAAGATCTTTGGAAACAACTCCTAGATCTTCGCCACAAACCTTACCAGGGGAGTACCAAGCATATGACGGCATGTTTATAAAATTATGGGATAAATGGACAATCTCCTTTCGAGGGAGAGAGAGTATCTAATTTCCTTAAGAAATATTATTTTCTAACCGGACTCTACCCTCTACTAAGGGAGAAGGTCAAAGGCAAGTTTTCCACATCCTATGAAGAATCAATCACTTATGCTAGGGAGAAAGATAGAAAATTGAAGTATCAAGTCCATTTGAAGGGGAGACTTGAGCCCATGCAGGTTTTACCAACCATGCCAAGGCCTAGAGAAATAGCAGAGGCCCCACCCAAACCCGAAATGCCACATGAAGAGCTCCTACAATGCATTACTAATAAACTTGAAAGCCTTTCGGTGAATTTAGTACAAGGAGTGTGGCCCCCTCCCCTCGCAAATGAAGGCAATCGAGACCCAAGGAAACAAGAAAGAGAGTATGTTTGCTATAATTGTGGGGAGACTGGACATGGTGTGTACTTTTTTCCTCATCCCAGGCAATGGATTTCAACCCAGAAGGAGGGGACAACAAGTGACACCACCTAGGGAGAACCAAGGAGGAGGGGGCAACAAGTGACACCACCTAGGGAGAGGCTTGTTCCACTAAATCTAGGGCCTCCACTGTCGGTTCAAGTTCTCCAGCATCCTCAACCACTTGTAGATGTGTTGCCCTTGCTTGTCTAGCCGCCAGAGAATTGTGATGCTAGGATGATTAGCTTGGATGAGAGTGATGTCAAAGGGAAGGCCAAAGTAGCAAAGGTTGAAGAAATGCCAGTGAAGAAAGCCTGTAGAATTGAGAGGATGGAGCCTACACCACCAAAGGAGGTTGAAAATATGGAAGAAGAGGCAGAGTCTTCTAAGGCTTCAAAGACATGCGGTAGTAAAAAGCAGAGGGCTCACTCACACCGACGCATTGAGCTAGATGATTTTTTTGTAGGTAAAGATACTAGACCTTATGATTTGCTTGCTGATGTGAGGAATCAAGGGCCAAAAATTTCATAGCCACAATTACTACATCTATCTCCAATAGTGTGGCAACAATGGTTAAAGATGGTAAGCATTAGACCCATGAAGAATAGACACGTGAATACAATTAAGTCTAGAAAGACAAAATATATTGTTCCTCTAGTGGAAGCCAAAATCAATGTACAAAGAGTATCAAAGACATATGTGGATGGAGGTGCAGAAATTTGTATCATGACGGAAAAGTTGATGCATTGTTTGGGATTAGAGGTAAGTGAAACTATTGAATTTGGGGCCAAAATGGCTAACAATGTAGTAGTGAATTATTTGGGAGTTATAAAGAAAGTCAAGATAAAGGTGTGTGGAGTGCAATTGGAGCTTGACATGTAATGATGCCAGTGAAGGGGGACGGCTTCCACTCATTCTTGGGTGACCATGGCTAATGGGAATGAAAACCAAACAAGATTGGGAGACAGGGGCTTTAGAGCTAAGGCCACAGAAGGGGCTACAGAAAAAATGAAAGAGCACTATCTACAACATGAAGGAGGACCGACAAGAGGATCTTGTGTTAGAGACCACCGTTGATTAATGGAGGTCCATCGAGGATTGGTCATCTATTACAGAGGGTGAGTCTTCTAATGAGGAGGAAGAAAGCTCTCTAGAAGTGATGGGGATTACATTGAAAGGGCCTTCTAGTAGTGAAATTTCGTAGTAGCTTCCAAAGGTCGAGGAGGGGTTAGAAAAAATGTTGGCTAAGGATCTATCACCTAAGGAGAAGGTAGCCTACATGGAAGTGGTGATAAAACACTCTGAACTTTTTATTTCTGATTATGAACACATCATAGGTGTGACGGAAGTACAACATCACATTAATCTAAAAGATGGAGCAAGGCCAGTGGCGTAGTGTTTACGACGGTTGGGAGTAGTTTAACAAAACGCTCTACTCACTGAGGTGCAATGACTTTTGAAGGTATGCTTCATCCATCCATTAGGGGACTCAGAATGGGTTTCACCTATAGTAGTGACACCCAAGAAGAATGGAAAATGAAAGATTTATGTGGAATACAAGCCGCTAAATGGTGCGACAAAGAGAGATCACTTCCCTTTTCCCTTTCAAGATGAAATACTTAAGGAGGTGCCTGGGCATGAGAGGAACATTGTTTGTGATGGGTATTCGGGTTATTTCCAGATCCGAATAGCTGAGGAGGATCAACAAAAGTCCACCTTCATCACGCCTTGGGGGTGTTTTTCTTACAAAGTAATGCCATTTGGATTAACAAATGCCCCAACTACCTTCCAACGATTCATGAATTATGTCTTCCAGCCATATTTTGGCAAGTCCATCAGGGTCTTTATTGATAATTTTTGTATTTATAGTTCTAAGGCTCTACATCTAGGGAAGGTGGATGAAGGTTTCAACCACCTCACACAAATGGGAGGGTCGCTAAACCATGAGAAGTGTTGTATTGAAGAAAGTAGTGTAACTTTGTTAGGGCATGTCATAAGTGTGAGGGGCATTGAAGTGGATCCAAACAAAATTAAGGTCCTATTGGCGGCACCGTCACCATCTTCTGTGAAGCAACTAACCTCTTTCATTCAGAAGGTGTGATATATGGGACGGTTCATTGGTCTCCTCTCCTAATTAGTGTTTCCACTGCAAAAGTTGACCCACTCTAAGGAGCTCCTGTGGAGTGACAAAAGTGAAAGGTGCTTTCACAAGGTGAAGAAGGCTTGCAGCACCATTCCCATAATTTTATAGCCTTGCTGGAATCAAGAGTTTTTTGTCAACCCAGTTTTGGGGTAGATGTTTTAGGGGCAGCACTAATACAAAAGGATGCTAAAACTGGCCTGATGAGGCCGGTTTACTTTTCTAGTAGAGTAATGACAACATCAGAATGAGGGTACAAGATGGTGGAGGT
The DNA here is from genome assembly GCF_053477565.2 of Lygodium microphyllum. NCBI lineage: Eukaryota > Viridiplantae > Streptophyta > Polypodiopsida > Schizaeales > Lygodiaceae > Lygodium > Lygodium microphyllum. Next base: position 76,562,025 of record NC_141138.1, on the reverse strand, counting down.
CATGGTTTTGTCTCTAATGTTTGTTGTAAGTAAGTTTCATCCTTATCTTCTCCATAGGCCGTTCGCAGTGATCACGACATAAGAGCATTTTCCCTATGCCTGACAACACATGGATGTTTCAGTCAGAATCGCTAAGTGGGTGATACAACTCCAAGAGTTTGACTACACCTTCAAGGTGGAGGACTCTACTCGGGCCTGCCTAGCTGATTTTTTGACTCATAGATGCCATCAAAAGAAGGAAAAATAGAAGGGAAAGGTAAAAGAGGAGACACCTCCTCTTGAGGACTCGACACGAGTAGAGAATGCCCATGCCCTCTACTTTGATGGGGCCTATAAGTGTATTAAAGACAAAGCAGTAGCAGGAATAGTGGTGTTCAATCCCGAAGGTGACAAATTTCATGAAGAAGGTATCAGCTTGGAGGATGTCCATTCTAACAATGAGGCAAAATATCAAGCCTTGCTTTTAGGTGGTGTCTCTCACATGGTGTTAGTCAACTTAATGTTTTTGGGGATTCTATGCTAATTGTTAAGCAAATGAAAGGAATTTGGGCTTGTAAAAATGATAACTTAGCCATGAAAATGAGAGAAGCTAAAACTCTCATGAGGAAGCTACAGAAAGCCCAAATCTATTCAAGGCACACAAACAGTGACGCAGATGCTCTAGCAGTTGAAACTTTGAAAGAGGTAATGGTGGGCATCATTGCAATAAAGGTCCCCTTGTTTCAGGGTAAGTTTTGACTACAAGATGTGCTTTATTTTCTTGAGCATGGTGAGGCACCTACACATATGAGTAAGAGTGAGAAAAGGTGGTTGGCTACTAAGGCTACTAAATACCGCTTGATAAATTATGTATTGTATTGCAAAGGAAAGGATGCAGTGCTTAGAAGGGTGCCAACAACAAAGGAGATTATGGATGTGATTAAGAGCTACCATGAGGGGGTTTGTGGCGGATATTTTGCTCAAGAAATAACTAGCAGAAAGATTCTCCAAGCCGATTTTTTCTAGCCTAGTTTGCATCGAGATGTGCAACATTGGTGCTGCACTTGTGATGCTTGCCATTGCCAAAAGGCCGAACCAAGAGAGCTAGTGCATGACTAACAAAATTCAATAACTACATATAGCCCATTTGAGAAATGGGGGATTGATGCAATAGGGCCACTCCCGTAAACTCAATCTGGCAAGGAATACTCTATCTGGCAAGGAATACATCATAATGGGTGTGGACTACATGACGAGGTGGGCTGAGACTTCAGCAAACAACTAGTAGGATCACAACCCAAGAAGTGGAAAATTTTGTGTTTGAAAATATTTGTTGTAGGTTTGGCATACCTTTAGAAATTATCTCTGACCGAGATCTTGGTTTGGTCGAAAAGGTGAATGGACTGATTTGTAAGATAATTACCAAGCAAGTGCACATGCACCCCAAGTATCGGGATAAAAAATTGAGTACAGCTCTTTGGGCCTACAAGACTTCATTCAGAACCTCACTTGGCTATACTCTATTTCACCTTGTTTATGGCCAAGAGGCTTTGCTTCCTATAGAGGTAGAATTGGCCTAGTTACATGTTTTAGTATCCAGTCAAGAGAAGAATCAAGATAAGAAGTTAGAGGAAACAATCTTGGATCTAGAGAGGCTGGAGTTAGACAGAGAAGCAACATTCCAACACTATTCTATGTAGGCTGAAGAGAGGAGGAATTCATTTAATAAGAAGTTGGCTAGCAAGCACATAAGGGAAGGATCATGTGTGCTACACTATGATAATTTCTTTGATAACAGAAAGGATGCTAAAGGGAAGGTCCATTCATGGTCATAAGGAGATATCCAAATGGCAGCTATAAGCTAGGTGACATGGATGGGAGGGTTCACAAGACAAGGGTAAATGGATGGTGACTCAAGCCTTATTTTCAAAGAATTAGGGACACTTTAGAGCAGTCATTCGACAAAGAGCCACCAATGAGGGGGTGCAGTCCTCCCTGCTCTATTGGACCATCATTAGCAAGCTAGAGGTATGAATGCCTCTAGCCTAAGGGGAGGGCTTATGATACGGGTTTTTTATAGACCGTATTTCTACCACAAAATTTGGCCAAAACCCCTATCAAGAGCCTTACCTATAGCTTAAACCCTACATCTTATCACTTTGGGTTTACTCTTCAAGCACTAGGTATGCTACATTGCTTCTCAGTTATGATAACTCTAGCAAGTGGAGAAACAAGTTCTTAGGAGATGTCAATGTAAATGGTAAAAGGGATGGATTATCTTAGTGAAGGTAGAAATAGATTACACCTAGGGGTTGAGTGGGTGCATAGATTTTCTCAAAATACTAACCTCCAACTACACTTGGATTCCACCTACATCACCAAGATTTGGGATTTATCATCACCATCATTAGAGGACATCTCACCCTTGTACACAAGTCAATGTCCACATCATGGTGTCATTTGAATGTTACACAAAAGCTTATAACCGTGGACCCCCTTTGTCACATGCTTATATATATTTATATATATATAAGGAATTAAAGTCAAAGTAATTTTTAGAAGCTATTTTTTATCATTTTAATAAATCCCAAGAGAAATTGAATTTCAAGAAAATTCTCACGATGCCCAACTAGTTTTGATCTGGTCTACAAAGTTACAGAATAAATTTTTTTCATATTCTTCACCGATTTGAAATTATGAAGGCGCAAACTGCTGGGTGTATGCAATTTTCTTCTCTCTTTCACCCTTATCACATCAACTTTCCATTTTATCCTTCTTGTAAATAAATTATAATAAATACCAAGGTGGAGACTTTTCATCCACTATTCACCATATTATCAAAGATGCCATATATAATCTAGGATTATGTTAATAAAGAACATTAGCTTAATCTAATCTCTCATGGAGGCTATATAAGGTGCCCATGGAGATGTAAAAAAGGACAACCACAAGCACATGAGAGCACTCTAGATCACCAAGCCCAAAGGGGAGCCACTAAGAGCACATTATGCAACACCCTCATACTATTCCATCTCTTGGAGGTAAGCTACGAGTGAGTCTCTTTTTTTATATAACATTCCATGAATACATAATGGCAAGCTTCCTCTACCTCTTCTCATCTTGTCTCCCTCTCTTCCCATCTGTCTCCCTCTCTCTCATATTCTAATATGACATCTAGATCATATGGTGTCCAGTTCATATGTACTCTCTTCTAATTATCTCTCTACATTCATACTTAAATTTATTAAGTAAGACTTTCCATATGCTCTATTGGTGGGGAATCCTTATTCCCTCATTTTATATATATGTTCATGGGAGAAATTAGGAGCCATCATCTCTCTTAACCTTACATCATCTTCATTTCCCTTAAGATGGGCTACAAATTCTCTCTTGTGAAGTTGTGTTTTGGTTCTTTCCATTCACTAAGGAAAGGGATATCCTAGCCCATCCTTCATTTGGCTAGGTGGTGCCCTTCTTTAGCTCTCTTAGTGAGGATTGGAGGCTAGATGGATAAGAAGCAATCCACTCATCTTTTCAGCTCTCAATTACCTTAGTAATAAGAGCTCTAAACTTATATTCATGAATTTGGGAGTATGGGATTTGGATAACATGTACATAAGTGTCTTAAAAACCTATCAAGTGACCTATCATTGGAAAGTGCTTCAAAAAAGAAATCTATCAAATGTTTGACCACATAATTTTGAGGAATAGTGTTCAAGTTATAATAAAGAGTTGTATTGGCACTAAAAGTCCCAAGCCTTTGAAAAAATACCAAATTCATTGATATCATGTTTCTACCAAAAGTCCACCCTAGTAGCTTCCACATGCGTAGCACGAAGGACACATTGAAACTCAAGGCTTTGTTGTTGGGGTTAGCTACCACTATACTAGAAAGTATAAATCCTAGCAAAGAGCTCAATCTTTTAGCTCTCAAACCAGCAAAAGAAGTTCAATCTTTTAGCTCTCAAACCAGCAAAAGAAGCTCTAGTACACTAATTAAAAGCCTCTTGAAGAAGTGCAACCTATACTAATGGAGCCACCAAAAGTGGAGCCCCAAGAGGAACACCAAGGAAAAGGGAATTCTCTCGCAAGAAAATCTATCTTGTAACATCAACAAGCTTGTTTATTATGTTTCATATGATCACAATGAAGAAAAGAACACTAGGCACAACAAATCTTCATGCAGCATCATGTAGATCTCCCACGGATTTAATAGAATCAACCATATTCTTCAATATCTTCATAAAATCCATCAATAGAACAAAGAAAGCAAAGGAATACACCATCTTTGAATGGAAATACATCACATAGTATTTATCTTCAATATCTTCATAGTCTTCTCTCTCAATCTCTCATATACAATCACTTTGTTTCAATAGAATTAGCTATCTCTAACTCTCTCTCTCTCACTCCATCAATAATACATCATATCCTCACTACAATCTCTCTAAAATCACCCTCAATAATCCTTCTTAGTTCATGGATACCCCCCCCCCCCCCAAGAGGTATGTCTGATATGAAGAGTCACTAGAGCCACTACAGTGACCTTTCATAGCTCACTACTATCACTTCACTCTAGTCTTCTCTTGAGTCTTCAGCAGCTACTTCTTTCAGCTCTTTTGCACTTGTATTCACCTCTTTCCAAGGCTAGAAAACTTTCCCAAGCTACACTCTCATCCATTAGAACACATACATAAGCATACAGAACAGTCACAGAACAGTACCAGAACAGCTACAGTACAGAACAGAGCAGAGCAGGAACAGAAACAGAAGCTCTACAGAAGACCTACAGAAGGTTATCAAAACCACATAACTCATACTCAAACCATTCCAAACTCTCACAAACCATTCAATAAACTTTCACAAGATCTCAATCTTCATCAATCAATACTCCATCCCTCTTTACAGAAGACAATCAGAACAAAACAGACCAAAACAAAGCAAAACAGAAGGTATACAGAACCTATCAGAACCTATCAGAACATCACAGAACCACCAATAAACATCATGATCTTCCAAAACTCAATCAATATCATCCAAAACACTCTCAAACCACTTCTAAACCAATCAATCATCTCATAAAATCAACCATTCAGCTCTCAAAAACAACAAAAATCAGCCAAAAAACAAGTCATTTCAACACTCAACAAAAAGTCCTAGTAGCAACTATAGATCATATAGATTCCCTTGAGTTTGCTGGGCCTATAGAACAAAAAAGAGGTACTGCAAAGCTCACAACAAGAAACAGACTTGGAAAGCTCACAACAAGAAACAGACTTGGAAAGCTCGCAACAAGAAACAGACTTGGAACTAAGTTGAGGAGTGCTACAATAGAATACTCTAGGATTGCAAATCTCTATACAATAGGCACGTAACTATCCTCTTGACTTCCAGGGGAATGAAGCGCAATGGGAAGATTCTAAAGAACCAATGAGAAACTAGGTCTAAGAGAAATGACAAGATTTGGCCATTTCCTTTGACTTCAAGATCTATCAAGAGGACAAAGTTTGAAGGGATCTATGCTAGAGTAGGAACCAGGAAAATATAGATGCCCTATGAGAAGCCTATCATATCTAAGAAATCAAAAGTGAATATTAGCAGTAGGGCCTAGAGATGTGTGAAAATGCCAACCAAACTGGTAGTATTTTGTCTCTATTGGGATAAAGACCAATGACCAATAGTCAGTGTGGGCAGGCACCCTTGGTATGTACACACTATACAATTATATATATCAAAAGTGGATATTAGCAATGGGGCCTAGAAACGTGTGGAAATGCCAACAAAAATGGTAGTATGTTGTCTCTATTAGGATAAAGACCAATGGCTAATAGTCGGTGGGTAGGCACCCTTGGTATGTACACACTATACAATTATATATAAGTGAATATAACAAAGAATAATGATACCATTCATTTTTTACCCACATAACTCTCTCGTGTTATTCTCTCTCTCAATCTTCTTGTACTCCATAGCCTCTACCTTGAATTCCACCATTGCTTCCCTCCCAACTAGTATCAAAGTGGTATTCATTGTAGTGTGAGGAGTGAAGCTTTATTGCAAAGGTCAAGGATTCAAGCTTCTTCTTTGATATTAATTCTTACTATCCACACATTTATAGAGGCACTATTCTCATAGCTAGGATCTAAATCTAAATCAAGCAGGTGCTTGAGCTATTGAAACTCAATTCGAAATTGCAATAGCCTATTTTATTAGTGATTTGGATGTTGAGATATCGAGCTCCACTCGTGATACGCCAGGGTGACCGTTGTGCATTTATGTCACCGACGTGTTAGTTGCAGACGCGGTTGGTACACCGCCCATGAATAATAGCTACATAATAGCTATCCTTATCTACTCCAGTTCGTGGCTCAGTTAGTATGCCACCTTAGTTAGTTGAGTTTGGTTTGAGACCCATATAGAGGGTTCTTCTATTTTCTTTGTACTTGAGTTTTTTTGGCTTACACAACTAAGAAGAGGAAAAACTGTTTTCAGCCTCCACCCTTGTGTGTCTTCCCCCATTGTGCAAGCAAGAAAGCTTCAAGCGAGACTCCTTCCTTCTCTCCCACAATCTTGACATGGTATCAGAGCCTTGTTCGTGGTAAGGAGCTCAAGAAAGCAAGCCAAGCTCGCGGTGTTCTGGTAAGAGGAGCAGTGTTGCTTTCATTTTCTGTTTTGGGAGCAGATCTCTGCAGGTAGCACAGCCGGAAATTGCAGGAGTGCATTGTCTCAGGTTGAGACGCCCTTCGCGGTGAAGCAAGAGGGCTTTCGCCCTCGGCGACCTTGTTTTTTTGATTTGAGGCCATTTCGGGGCCTGTTTTGCAGACGGAAGTTTTCTGCACGCACTCAGGAAAAGGCTCAGTTTTATGCTGTGCGACCACTGTTCTACAGGTCGGTGAAAAGTTACTGTAGAAATTGCATCGTATGCTTGTGCGCAGAGACATTGGGAGTTTCAGAATCATCCTTGGTTCCTGTTTATGCAAAATCGTCACTAGGAAGTGACTGTGTGGTCAAATACCACTTTCGCCAGTTTTGCAGATTTGCCCTTGTGAGGGTGAAGCTGTGTTTTTTGCAGTGACAGAATTTCTTGCAGTATTCTGTAATGGCGTCTGATTCTCTTTCACAGATTGTCACTGAAAAGCTTGACAAGAACAACTTCCAGGCATGGAAGTTTAGAATGACGAATTTCCTTATGGGAAAAGGATATTGGGAATTTGTTGCAGGAAATGAAGAAGAACCAGTTCTTCCTGATGTTCCCAATCAACAACAAATGCAGGCATTTAAAACATGGCATGAGAGAGCCAGGAAAGTTATGTATTGGCTGTCTATCAGCATTTCAGACTCTATGATTGTGCATATTCAGGATGCAAGTACGCCAAAGGAGGCATGGGATACTTTGTCAAAAATGTATAGCACAAATACGCAAGCCAGGAAAATGCAGCTCAAGCAAGAGTTGCACAATGTACAAAGAGAAAATATGAGCATCAACGACTACCACATGAAGGTGAAGAAGATTGCAGATGCACTTGCTTCCATTGGGTCGCCAGTGGAAGATGATGATTTAGTTTCCGTGACCTTGAATGGTCTAGGAAAGGATTATGCACAGTTTCGGACATCCATTTCAGTTCGTGAAAGATTTCCTGATTTTGAGGAGTTGATTGCTCTTCTAATTTCTGAGGAGCAGAGAAATGGTGGTGCATCTTCTTCAGGAGGAACTTCAAAAGAAGCTGTCTTCTACTCAAATGCTGGAAGAGGTAGAGGCAGAGGTAGAGGAGGCCGATTTGGAGGCCGTGGCAGAAATCAGAATATGCAGCAAACTCAAGAAAACCAGTCCTATGGAGGAGGACGTGGTAACTCTAGAGGCAGGGGGAGCCAAAGAGGTCGTGGTGGATGGCAAAGAGGCCAAAATGCAAACAGTAATGTTGAATGCTACTATTGTGGTAAAATGGGTCATATGGCTAAAGACTGCTATAAAAAGCAGAATGACATCATGAATGGAAAACTGCAACAAGGGAATTATGCATCTTCTAGTAGACAGGGTGATGACAGAAATGAGCATTTGTTCATGGTGCAGCACATGAACAATTCTATGACAAGTGCAGAAGAAAGCAATGATGTATGGTATGTTGACTCAGGTGCATCAAACCACATGACAGGTCATGCAGAATGGATGGAGGATGCAAGGAAAATGGAAAAACCAGGATTTGTGGAGACTGGTGATGATACTGCACATCCTATTGTGCAGATTGGAAAAATTCCCTTGTCTATGCAGGGTGGGAAAAAGAAATACCTGTCCGATGTATTTCATGTCCCGAATATTACCAAGAATCTGGTTTCAGTTGGTCAAATGGTTGAACAGGGCTTGCAGGTCAGATTTAATCCTCATGGATGCTTTGTTGAGGATATGAAAAATAAAGGTCGCTTGATAGCAAAAGGAAAGAAGAAGGGCAGAATGTTTACATTGGATGCAGACATGTCTGAATTGAGTGCAGCAATGTTTGCACATGGGACCGGTGTAGTTGCAGATATTGATATCTGGCATAAACGCATTGGTCATGTTAATGTACAGCGACTTAAATCAATGCAGGCCCAAAATATTGTTGCAGGATTGCCCAAATTCAAGGTTGCAGAAATGCATAAGGTATGTGAAGCCTGTCAGTTTGGAAAACAGGCAAGGAAACCATTTCCTAGACATGTTCAAGAGAGTGAGAAGCCATTGGAATTAATTCACTCTGATGTGTGGACAACTAAAGCTGCATCTCTTGGAGGCTGTCATTATTTTGTCAGTTTTATTGATGACTATAGCAGAAAAGTTTGGGTGTATTTTATGAAAAAGAAAAGTGAAGTTTTTGGGCATTTCAAAACTCTTAAAGCTATGGTTGAAAAAGAAACAGGCTTGCAGATAAAATGCCTAAGGTCAGATGGAGGGGGAGAGTACCTCTCAAATGAGTTTGCAAAGTTCTTGCAGGAGCATGGCATAAAGCAGCAATATTCATGCAGTTATACCCCACAACAAAATGGAATTGCAGAAAGGAAAAACAGGCATATTGGAGAGGTATCTCGTGCCATGCTCAATGAAAAAGACTTGCCAGATTTTTATTGGGCTGAAGCAGTTGCTACAGCAGTCTACATAATGAACAGGACGCCCACTGCAGCAATACATGGAATGACTCCAGAGGAGAGGTATACTGGTAGGAAACCAGATATTTCTCATTTGAAAATTTTTGGTTGCATTGCCTATGTACATGTGCCAGATGAGCTGAGATCCAAGTTGGATCCAAAAGCTGAGAAGTGCATCTTTATTGGTTACTCTCTGCAGCAAAAAGGGTATAGATGCTATAACCCTTCTACTCGTAAGTTTACAGTGAGCAGAGATGTTGTTTTTGATGAGATGAGTAGCTGGTATAAACCAGTAAATGTGATTGATGATGAAGATGCACAAAATGGTAATGCTACACAGAATTCACAGCAGCAGTCACAAAATATTAGTGGACCTGGAGCGTCCTCTAGCAGTGGTTCACATTCTTCGCCATGGACAGGCAGATTGAGATCAGGAGAATCTTCTCAAAGCAATGCAGATAGTGGTATGCAGGTATCACGAAAAGGAAAAGAGAAGGTTGATCAGCCCATGTTTGATGTGAATGCAGGTCACTCTTATGTGGATGGTGAATCCAGTGGCTCAGAACAGAGCATTGATGATGAGTTGGGTATTCCTTCTATTGTTACACCTGGAGTAAGGAAGACCAGGGATGTTTTGAGAGCACCTGGGAGTGAACCTACTTTGCGCAGGTCTACAAGAGCTAGGTATCCTGTGGATAGGCTGAAATATGATGGATTTACAGCCATTCACTATGCATATATGGTCAAAGTGATACAGGAACCAGAACCCACATCTTTTGAGCAAGCCATGGGAAAAGAAAAATGGGAGAAAGCCATGGATGAAGAAATGGATGCCTTGGAAGCAAATGCTACATGGGAGTTAGTACCTTTGCCTAAAGGTAAGAATGCAATTGGCTGTAAGTGGGTTTATAAGGTGAAGCACAATGCTGATGGTTCTGTGAACAGATACAAGGCAAGATTAGTAGTCAAGGGGTATGCACAAACATATGGCATTGACTATGAAGAAACATTTAGTCCGGTTGCAAGGATGGCAACCGTAAGAGCAGTCATTGCTATGGCTGCATCAAAGGGATGGTCTTTACATCAGATGGATGTAAAGAATGCCTTCTTGCATGGTGATTTGCAAGAAGAGGTCTATATGGAGCAGCCACCAGGTTATGTGCATGCTGTTCATCCTGAGTTTGTTTGCAGGTTGAAGAAAGCCTTGTATGGCTTGAAGCAAGCACCTAGAGCATGGTCTGACAAGATAGGACAGTATCTTGTCACTATTGGCTTTCAGATTTCCAAGGCAGATTTCTCACTTTATGTGAGAAAGACAGAGAAAGGTATTATGCTGCTTGTCATTTATGTTGATGATTTGATTATGACAGGTGACAGTGATGAAGATATCCTTCATGTGAAAATGCTATTGAAGCAAAAGTTTGAGATGAAGGATTTGGGAGAGCTGCGTTATTTCTTGGGCATTGAGGTGATTAGATCACCAAGTGGGATACAGCTCTTGCAGAGGCAGTATGGATTGGACATGCTGTCCAAATATGGGATGATAGGCTGTAAGCCTATTTCAGTTCCTTTGGAGCAGAATGTGAAGCTGAGCGCAGATGCAGGTGAGCTTCTGGAAGACCCTACTATGTACAGACGCATAGTAGGAAGCTTGATTTATATGACTATTACCAGGCCAGATTTGAGCTATGCTGTTGGATTGGTAAGTCAGTTTATGCAGGCTCCAAGGAAATCACATTTGGATGCGGCTAGACGCATACTCAGGTATGTGAAGTCCACATTGCAGTATGGACTATTTTATGAGACTGGGGTTCAGATACAGTTGCATGGATACACTGATGCTGATTGGGCTGGTAGCATTTCTGATAGACGATCTACCAGTGGATATGTGTTCTCTTTTGGGAGTGCTGCAGTCACTTGGAGCAGCAAGAAACAGCCTACAGTTGCCTTGTCCAGCACAGAGGCTGAGTACAGGGGTGCAGCAATGGCTGCATGTGAGGTAGCTTGGTTGCATAAGCTACTTTATGATATGCATCAGTCTACAGATGGGCCAGTTGTCATTTATTGTGACAACATGAGTAGTATACACTTGGCAAATAACCCAGTCTATCATGCTAGAACAAAGCATATTGAGGTGCATTATCACTATGTGCGAGAGAGGGTTTTACTAGGTCTTATTGATCTAGTTTATGTCAGCACAGAGGATCAGGTAGCTGACATATTCACGAAGGCATTGGGCGCAGAGAAGTTGCGCAAGTTCAGAGACCTGCTTGGTGTGCAGGAATTGGGATTGAGCTCGAGGGGGAGTGTTGAGATATCGAGCTCCACTCGTGATACGCCAGGGTGACTGTTGTGCATTTATGTCACCGACGTGTTAGTTGCAGACGCGGTTGGTACACCGCCCATGAATAATAGCTACATAATAGCTATCCTTATCTACTCTAGTTCGTGGCTCAGTTAGTATGCCACCTTAGTTAGTTGAGTTTGGTTTGAGACCCATATAGAGGGTTCTTCTATTTTCTTTGTACTTGAGTTTTTTTGGCTTACACAACTAAGAAGAGGAAAAACTGTTTTCAGCCTCCACCCTTGTGTGTCTTCCCCCATTGTGCAAGCAAGAAAGCTTCAAGCGAGACTCCTTCCTTCTCTCCCACAATCTTGACATTGGATAGCCATTAGTAGCTAGAAATGATGCAAAATAGTGTGGCTTTGGATGCTTAGAAATATATTTTAGATACTCAAAGAGATTGAAGCCTTTTGAGAGAAGAGTAATCAGTATTATATTCCATTTCTTCCTCTCAAAGGTATGCACAATAGAGGAGAAAGCAAAAATCGTTTCAAGAATTCAATTTGGAGCCATTATATCCATTTTGAGTGGATATAGAGTATGTTATAGAAGTCATGGGCTGTGATGGCAATGTGATAGCACTTTTGTATTTTGTCCATAACTTTTGCTTATGATATCAAATTGAGATATAGCTAAAAACAAAGATTATGATGAGAACTGCAAGTTGGATCAATCATAGATTTGATTATGTGCAATGTTCAATTCTTTGTTTTTACATAGAACATAATATTTCTAGTTTGGACAAATAATAGTTTGTACTCATAGGCCCTTGGACTACTCATGCCTTGGGATTGAACATAGACTTCCATGTATTTGTTGTCTTGAAGGATTTACATCTAGTTTATGTTTATTTTGTAGAGGTTATATGGATTGAAATCGATTTGTAAAGGAAGTTTCCATGTACTTGGTCTCAAGTGATTGTTGTTGTGTGCTCAAAGGATAGCCAAAATACTTGGAAAACTTTGCAAAAAATTCATATGCCTTGGGAGAGTGCTACAATATCATTTTTGTATCAATTTTATGCTAGTTTGATATTTGGATATCCATGGGGACACCTATCCTTTCCGAGCATCGATGCAAGTGTAAACGTGGGTGGTACCATTTTATCTACATGAGTATTAACGTCTTCGTGGACTAATTATTGTATGGAATTCTAAATTAATTGATTTATGTGGCTAGCTGTAATTATTCAATTGGTTATTATTCTAACATGAATTTTTGAATTTTTGGCAACTGATGTGTAGAGTAAGGAGAATTGGAAAGATACGCCATGCACAAGCATTCTAAAGATTATTTCCTCAAGAATTTATTAGGCAATTATTGGATTATTAGACGCACCGCTATTTCTTATAAAGCATGCGCATAGTCTCTATGTAAATATTTATTAGCAAAATAGATTTTTAGAAGATATGTCCAAATAAAATATTAATGGTTCTAGAGAGTTGTGGGATGCACAAGTACTAGCATCCATTAATTCAGATTACTCTATCTCTTTTTCAGTTCACTCAAATTATTTATGCAAAGAGTGATTGTAAAGGGCCTAAATCTTAGGCAAAGAAGATTTCATAATAATATTATAAATACGGCATGAAGGGAGCTGCCCACTTCATGTCGGGGGGAGATTGAACCCAATCTTGAGTCACTTCATCTTACTTTACCTTCTCTTTTAGTCTATTTTTAATCTCTCATGAGTTATATGCAATTTTATGAGTAAAAGAGAGAAAGAGGGAGCTTCTTCCATTCCCTACGCGCAGACCACGCATCCATTGCTGGCAACAGTGGTATCAGAGCTTGGTCCATCTCATCACGAACTGACTACACGGTTGGATTCCCAGGCCTTCAAAACCCCAAACCCCTCTATCACAGTCAAGAGATTTTGTGATTTTCCCAAACATTGAAGAATACCCACTCCTACATCATGGCACCATAGTTCGTGAGGAATTGGAGCTCTCAAGTGATTAGTAAGCTTAACAAAAGCTTAAGTAAAAGCCTAGCTTAAGCTTAAGCAAGAGCTTAAGCTCTATTTTGAATTCTGGGAGGGGAGCATTTTTTGATGCCACGGCATCATCCACAACATATTCTTGTCTAAAAATGTCAAGTTTTTTTTGGCTTAAAAGCCTTATCAAGCAAGTTACATTACTGACTTACTTGATCAACTTCAACCTCTCTTACCCCGTGTCATACATAGACTCTATAAATCTTCACAAGTCACAGATGATTATCTCTCCCATAGAGGCAGTTCTCATGCAGTTCTTTCCAGCTTCATAAATTTCACAAAATTTCCATAAAAAGTTCTCGCCTTTCTTGCCTACTTCCATCCATAATTTCTTGTCCAAAGACCATTTAAAATTTTGGTCTTACACGCCAAAATTCTTCAACAACAAGCAAGGCGTCTTTTCATTTGCAAGGCGTCCTAAATCTCTAGATTTCTCCATTAAGCAATCATGGTCAATTTTGACTCTGCATCACCGCTTCCTGAGCTAACCTTGGAGCAGCGTATGGATTTAATATCCATGCAACTTGAAGAAGAGCATCAACACCGAGTACAACTAGAGCAAGAACTGAAGTCCCTCAAGCATCCTGCCACTGACATTTCTACCAACGACGACAACCTAGTCCGCACCATCAACGCTACTTTGGATGTCCACGCTAGTCGAAAGGAGTCCAAGATAAGCAAGAGTACATTCAAATTTAATTCTTTTGATGATCTTAAAGATGGTCGCAAAATTCTATCATGGTTAAGTCAGTTCGAAGCTTATTTTGACAATGAGAAATACTCAAAAAAAAGTGATAAAATTAAATGTGCATCTCATTATTTTATTGAGAAAGCTGCATTATGGTGGGATGTCACGCGTAAAAAACATGGAATGACTTTCGCAAGAAGATTCTTGCAAATTTTCTCCCTGCACAATTCGAGCTCCACATGCAACAACAATGGGATCTATTCATGCAACGGGAACGTGAGTCTATCCCTCTGAACAGAAAGATTTTGGAGCACTCTCTTGTAGCTCCAAATCATGGAGCCAGTGGCCAAATCTACTTTCAAGAGAAAGTATATGTCTGACTTAATTCCATCCATCCAAGCCAAAGTCAACATTTTCAAGCCCAATAACCTGGACGAAGCCATATCCCTAGCTCACGATGCTAAAAAGAAGCAATCTAAAGACCGAAGGCAATTTTCGGCATCCAACAGTAACAACATGGGTAACTTTCGTTTTAATTCTTTCTGTAGCTTGAATTCCCAATATGGAAAGAATCGTTTTAATCGACAGCCATGGATGCAAAATGTTCAAACAGTTTCCAATTCTAAACCTCCCAATCTACCTTCAAATTTGCCTAAATTTGGTGAACCTAAAAACGTTAACCCAAGTGTCTCCAATGCCATTTCCAAAAATGTAATTTGTTATAAGTGTAAGCGTCATGGTCATATTGCGAGTCGTTGTCCCATGGGCAACACCCGTGATTGGAAGAAACCCATAGCACATCTAAACTTTCTTGGAGCTGAAGAATCCAATGAAGACCTTGAAGCAATGCCCAACTTCGAAGAGGCTACACTTATCGGCGAAAATTCTAACAAACCTGAAAACCTTGCTGGTAAAATTTCTATGCATGCCTTATTAAATATGCGATGTAAATTCAATAATAATGATATGATTGTTTTGCATGACGATGGTAGTACTCATGATTTTCTTTCAGAAAAAGTAGTTAGAAACTTACAACTTAAAACTATTCCATCTGCCTATAAAATTAAGGCTGCATTTCTAGGACAACAATAACTAAAGAAATTCATAATTTAGAAATTTGTATTGGATCTTATAAGGAAATGTGAAATTTTTTAGTAGCACCTTTGCAATCTGCTGACGTAATTCTAGGCATGCCATGGCGTCACCAATTCAACCCTAATATAGATTACAACACACACTCAATGCACATTGAGCACAAAGATAAACAAATTTTAGTCAAAGGGTTAACAATTATTAGTCATACACAGGCGAAGCGAGCTTTGCATAAACAATCAAAAGCTTTCTTGGTATGGATTAATGAAGTTGATGTTACAAAAATTGAACTAACTCCAAAGCAACAGCATTTTATTGCTAATTTTTTTGATTGCTTTTCTAATGATTTACCTTTACAACTTCTTCCATCATGACCCGAAGACCACCAAATTGATTTACTTCCTCGTAGTCAACCACCTTGCAAAGCTCCCTATCACCATAACCAATTAGAACAGAAAGAGATTCAGAAGCAAATTGAAGAACTTCTAAGTAGAAAATTAATTCGTCCAAGTAGTTCGCCTTTTGGAGCTCCTGTATTATTAGTTAAAAAGAAAAATCAAACTTACAGAATGTGTATAGATTATAGAGTACTTAATAAAATAACGGTTAAAAATAGGTATCCAATACCTAAGAATAGACGACCTTCTAGATAAATTACAAGGAGCAACAGTGTCTAGTAAAATTGATTTAAAATCAAGATATCACCAAGTTCGTATGTCTACTTTTGACATTTTTAAGACAGCTTTTCGTACACAATTTGGACATTATGAATTTTTGGTAATGCCCTTTGGACTTACCAACGCACCAGCTACATTTAGTAGAATGATGAATAGAATATTTTTACATTTTCAGCATTGTGTAATAGTCTTTTCGACCTTCCGACAAAAACCCCTCCTACATTGGTGAACCCGACGTGAAAGGTCGTCAGAAGAAGGAAAGTCAAGATGGGAGAATTTTCGAATACATTCTCCAGTGATGTTTTGCAATAGTTCAAAATATGAATATGCTTATGCAGGTACAACAACAACAACAGGTGATGCAAGCTTCAGCTCAAACAGAAAGTGTTGTGATGAATGCTTTGCAAGCAATTGAGCGTGAGGTGAAGTTATTCAATGGCAGGAATGTATCTGCATATGTATATACATATGCTCAAAAGATAGAATTCTTTGGGGTGGCTCAATCTGCATGGAGCCAATATTTTGTACGTGTTACTGTTCATGAACTGAAAGCACATATTACTGAATTATACTTGCAGGATGTAGACTGGGTAGCCTTAAAGAAGACACTCAGGGAAGAATTTTACATTGAGGACACCAATTTGATTATGCACAAGACTTTTCAAGACATTCTTGTTTTCAGCAAAACAGAAAAAGAACACGAAGAACATTTATCTTTAGTATTTATTTTATTAAAACAAAACCATCTATATGCCAACCCTGACAAGATTTCTTTCTTTCAATCTGAAATAGAATATTTAGGTCATATCGTGTATGTCAAAGGCATACACATAGATCCACGTAAAATTGAAGCAATTAAGTCTTGGCTAACACCTAAAAATATACATGAAGTTTGTTCATTTCTAGGACTAGCTAGCTTCTATCAAAAATTTGTTAGAAACTTTTCATTGCTTGCTTTACTGCTAACTCTTTTGTTAAAGAAACGTCTTGTTTATCGTTGGGGCGTCAACCACCAACAACAACGATCGTTTGAAATACTTAAGCATGCACTCACACACGCACCAGTTTTGCAGTTACTTGATTTCAATAGACCATTCTTTCTTATGGTTCGATGCAAGTGGTTCTGGCATTGGTGCAGTATTGATGCAAGACAATCACCCTATAGCATACTCTAGTTGTAAACTAAAACCTTCTAAAGTTAAATATAGTACATATGACAAAGAATTATTAGCCGTAGTTCATGCATTGCGCATATGGAAGCATTATTTAATGGATTCAGAGTTTATGATTAAAACCGATCAGCAGAGTATTAAACATTTATTGTCACAACCACAAATATCTGATAGATGCATACAGTGTGCATCATTTATTCAATCCTTTCATCCACTCATTCAATATCAACCAAGTAAGGAAAATGTAGTAGCCCATGCAGTTAGCCGTAGGCCATCATTAAACAATATTTCTGTCATTTCTACTTCTTCATTAGACACAATGAAAAATACTTATCTTCAAGATCCCAATTTTCATAATGTTTGGGTAAATTTATCTAACAATCAATGGATCCCTACTAATAACTTTTCTGTTTCCGATGGTTTTCTGTTTTACGAAAAATGGTTATGTATTACTAAACCTTTTCGTCATTTCATTATGCAAGAAGTACACGAACCTCCTTATATGGGAAATCGTGGTATTATCTCCACACTTAGAAATTTACATGAAAATTTTTTCTGGCCAAATATGCAACGTGATGTCTCTAATTTTATTTCTGACTACATTGTATGCCAATGCATAAAAAGACATCATGGTAAGTCATATGGTTTATTACTTAATTACCTATCCCTAACTCACCTTGGGAGCAGATTTCTATGGACTTCATTACAATTTTACCACAAACTTCTTCACAAAATGATATGATATGGACCATAGTTGATAGATTTAGTAAACAGGCTTACTTCATTGCTTGTAAAAAGACCTTAAGTGCTGCACAAGCTGCTAACTTATTTCTCAAGCATATTTTTGTGCACCATGAATTGCCGAAAATTATTGTGTCCAATCAAGATCCTCAATTCTGTAATAATTTTTGGATTACATTATTTATTAACTTAGGAACTAAGATTGATTTTAGTTCTGCATTTCATTCAGAGACTAACAGTGAAACAGAGGCCATAAACAGAACAATTTTGGTTTTAATCCGTGCTTACACAATTTCTTCTCCAGCCGCATGGGATAATCTTTTGCACCTTCTATAATTTGCTTACAATAATGCCACTCACATTGCTACACAAAAGGCACCTTTTGAAATTGTTTATGGTCTCAATTTGCCAACTCCCACATTTCGTCTAACTCAAAAAACACCTTTTGTTGACGATTGGATTCAAAATCATTCAAGCATTTACGAGCAAGTTAAACAAATACTAGCAAAGGCCCAACAATCATATGTGAAACAAGCAAATAAAAAGAGGCAAGCTATGATTTATAAGGAAGGAGATTATGTTTGGTTACGTGTTGAAAAACGTAGACTCCATAGTGTAGAAAAGAACCCGAATATAAAATTAGCTCCTCGTTTCTATGGACCTTTTAAAATTCTCCATTGTATTAATCGTAATGCTTACAAATTAGAGTTACCTCATCATTGGAAAATCCACAACACTTTTCACATTAGTCTTTTACGTCCCTTCAAAGGTTCTCTTCCTGTTCACCCTGTTTATGAATCACCACCCTTGATTGCCAATGACCATGAAATCCTAATCCCTAAAACAATTATTGATGTTGACTATACGACCACTAGAATTGGAAATACTTATCCTCGTTATCTTGTTAAATTCCACAATCACCCTGTTGAGGAAGCTCAATGGATGCATGCTCGTGATTTGTGATCTTTTTCCAATTTATTGTCTCCACATCCAGCCAATAGCAATTGAGGACAATTGCTATCCCACCCCAGGGCTATGTTGCCAGGTGGCACCTACGCAAAGGGATGAATGCCTTAAATGGTTCTCCTTTGTGTGTACGTTGGCGGGATGAGCGCCTTAAATGGTTCTCCATCAATGTGGGGCACGTTCCTAAGAATTGTCTTAGGCGGAAGGTCGATGGGGATGCCTATCATTTCCAGGCATCGATGCAAGTGTGAATGTGGGTGGTACCATTTTATCCACATGAGTATTAACATCTTCGTGAACTAATTATTGTATGGAATTCCAAATTAATTGATTTATGTGGCTAGCTGCAATTATTCAGTTGGTTATTATTCTAACATTATTTTCAAAATTTTTGGCAGTTGATGTGTAGAGCAAGGAGAATTGGAAAGATACGCCATGCACAAGCATTCTAAAGATTATTTCCTCAAGAATTTATTAGGCAATTATTGGATTATTAGATGCACCGCTATTTTTTATAAAGCGTGCGCATAGCCTCTATGTAAATATTTATTAGCAAAATAGATTTTTAGAAGATATGTCCAAATAAAATATTAACGGTTCTAGAGAGTTGTGGGATGCACAAGTGCTAGTATCCATTAATTCAGTTTACTCTATCTCTTTTTCAGTTCACTCAAACTCTTTATGCAAAGAGTGATTGTAAAGGGCCTAAATCTTAGGCAAAGAAGATTTCATAATATTATTATAAATACGGCATGAAGGGAGCTGCCCACTTCATGTCAGGGGGAGATTGAACCCAATCTTCAGTCGCTTCATCTTACTTTACCTTTTCTTTTAGTCTATTTTTAATCTCTCATGAGTCGTATGCAATTTTATGAGTAAAAGAGAGAAAGAGGGAGCTTCTTCCATTCGCTATGTGCAGACCACGCATCCGTTGCTCGCAACAATACCATTTTCAACCAATTGAAATCTTAGAAGATTTTCTTTCATGATTCAATGAAGGTCGTGGTCTTGTTAGTTACCTTTCCTAAGAGTTGGGATACTTTCAAGATCACTATTAGTAACTCTACACCCATAGGTGGTCTTACAAGTGCTAATGTGGAGAGAAAATTACTAGGTAAACATAAATAATAATGTAGGGTCCAAGAGCTCCAATGCACTTATGGTGAGAGAAAGGTCAAATGCTAGGCAAAACTCTCATGAGAGAGATAAATCAAAAAGAAAATCACATAGTAAAAAGGATATAGAATACTACTTCTATAACAAGAAGAGACACCTAAAAAAGGATTGCCACAAGTGAAAGAACAAGCAAAAAGGCAAGAAGACAAATGAAGATAATAGCAAAGAGAAAAGCAAGGTAAAGATCAAGAAAATTAATGCATGTGGCAGTGATGATGGTGATGTCTTATTTGTATCCTCTTTTGGTGATGCATCCTTGGTTTCCATGGATAATGGCATGTATAAGAATTCTTGAGCATCATTTTATATTACTCCACATAGGGCTCTATAGTTATAATGCTAGGAAAAGATGTTATTTCCTTCTTGGAGACAACTAAGCATGCAACATATTGTTGGCATTGAGGATATACACTTGTCATTGCCAAATGGTTCTTCTTTCATCTTGCACAATATACAACATATTTGAGACTAGACAAAGAGTTTGATCAATACATGATAGCTTAATGATTTATAGAGTGATCTTTGGTGATCATGTGTGGAAGATTTACAAGGGATCTCTTGTTATGACCAAGGACCAAAACTTGGTGCTTTGTATTCTTTGCATGTTTATGGTGTTAAATACCATGTTATAGTTGTCACAATGAATAACCATCTATCTCTTTCTGGCATCACCAATTGAGACATATATTAGTTACTAAAATAAAAGCTTAAATTGTGCCACTAAGACCATCTCCTTCATCTAAATTTTTCTATTCTTAGCTTTTATGAGCATTGTCTCTTTGAAAAGCAAACTAAACTGCTATATAAGAGAAGTAGTGGAAGTAAAAGATCAAAATGTATTGATTTGCTTTATATTGATTTGTTTTGGGCCAATGCCCATGGTTCATTGGGTGGAGCTTTGTACTTTGTCAACTTTATAGATGATGCCACAAGGAAGGTTTGGGCTTATTCTCTTCGCAAGAAGAGTGATATATTGGATGCATGTAATATTTCCATGCAATTAAAGGTTAGCTGGTTAGTTCGAAGTTAGTTAGTCAATTAATAAGTTAGTAAGGTTACTATTAACTAAGGTAAAAACTAACTAACATTAATAACTTAAAAATTTATTTAATTAAAAATATTTTCTTTAAGATTTTGAGAGTCAAAAATCTGATATTGTCCTTGGATTAACAAGGACCATAGCTACCCTTCACAGAAGTTACAACGTCAACAAGAGTTATGAGCCATATTAATCAATAGTGTTAATATGTATAGTATGGATGGTCCAAAAATATTAGATTTTGGACAAAACTAGCATAGTCTAGATATTATTGATATTATCCTAAAAATATATGGATATTTCTAGAACTAGATGTCATTTAAAAGAAAAGACAAGTGATGTTTTAGTTAGTTTTGGAGATTTTATAAAAAGAAAAAATAAAGAGAGATTGGTGAAATCGCGCACGCCGCGATCGTAGTCTACAAGCAAGTAGACAGCACTTCGAACATGGAGAGAAAGAAGGAGTGATCTAAAAACCTTCTAACCAAGTGCCTTGATGTTTTACCCCCTTTTGGAGCCAATGAAACCATCAGATTTATGATCTAAGCATCAAATCACTGATTCTTCCAAGAGCCCCTCCACCAAGAACTCTTGTTCTCAGCCACATCCCCTCTTCTCTAATTCATTATAAATATAAGGCATAGGAAGGCACAAGGAAGCATAAGGAGACCCCGAAAGGCTGTGAGAGAGAGGTAGAGAGAAGGATACCCCTCCAAGATATTGTGAGAGAGAGCTTGAGAGAGAGAGAGAGAGAGAGAGGGGTTACCCTGGTGTACAGATCGGTCGCCGTATGCATGCGTAGTGAGCGTCAAAAGGTCCCCAAGAACAAAAGAACTCTACTTTTTGCACACAAATCAATGTAGAAAGCTTGCACGACATGAACAAGAGACCAATTGGGTGCAATCTCCCCCCATGCCTTGTGTGAGCGCTCCACAAAGCATGTATTTCATATATTATTTATCTTCAAGCTCAAATAATAAGCCAAATTACAAAATAGCACGCTTTAGCTTTTGAGTTTGCTTTTGTGCTGAATAGAATTAAAGCTAATGGGCGCCCAAGAAGTCAAGCGTACCCAAATACAATGTCCAATACAAATATCTAAATCGTGCGCCCATGCACATACAAAAATAATAAATAAATATCAAGCGCTTTGATAAATAAGCGTGACAAAATATAGGCGCCATACCTAAGATACGCGCCCATCAAAATATTGACAATAATTTGAATACGCGCTATTTGATGCTAGGAGGCATATTCCACGATGGATTCCGTGAGGTTTTACAGTGGATTCCATAAGATTTTATTATTGGGGCTCATACACAAAATGGATTCTTTGTGCGAGAAGTCGATTGGGACGCCTATCTTTTTCGGGTGTTTTGTTAATTTTATGTGTACATGGGTGATTCCATAGCGAGTGATTTCGCAAAATACATATTTAAATTAATAAACGTTTATGAGTTTAGAGTGCACACTCGTGATAAATTAAGGTTAGGATTGATTTCTAACCAATTTATTTATGTAGCTGAAGACTGCTAGGTACACATCAACTGAAGCATTCACAATTGTTAGAAAAATAATACAATTAAACCGACAAAAGTAAATACCTAACGGTCTTCAGCTACATAAATAAATTGGTTAGAAATCAATCCTAACCTTAATTTATCATGAGTGCGCACTTTAAACTCATAAACGTTTATTAATTTAAATATGTATTTTACGGAATCACCCGGTATGGAATCACCCATGTACACATAAAATTAACAAAACGCTCGAAAATGATAGGCATCCCCATCAACTTCTCGCACAAAGAATCCACTTTGTGTATGAGCCCTGGTAATAAAATCTTACGGAATCCATCGTTAAACCTCACGGAATCCACCGTGGCACGAAATCCACCGTGGAATATGCCTCCTAGCATCATACCCCAAGAGGCTACAAGGGAGAGAGTTAGCTCAATTCTCTCTATTTTGATCCTCGACTTAGCCATCTTCTCTTACGCTCTCCCATCTCTTGAATCTATTCTGGCTTCTTAATCTCTTGAGTCTACTTGCGAACGATGGCCTCCAAGTAAAGAATGTCGCGTGTGGATGGCAATCCTACAACCAGCAACAAAGCTTCAGGAGAAGGCATCACTATCAATCCAACTGCGGTTCCGGTCGTAAGTAATGTATTTCTAAATTGATAGGTGCTTGCTTTGATTCTCGCATGAGATACATTAGGTTCCATACTATGATGTACGAGAATAGGTAATGGGAAAGGATAGGCCTCTTCTCACATATTCGAAAGATAGAGTTTGCAAAGTGCATGTATTAAGGGAAGTTAATTGCACTTAGTTGTGAATGGCTTATTCATTGATCAAGCAATCGGTCAGGAGTTATGAATAGCATAATTTTAAAAATAATGACATCAAGAATTGTGCATACAAGTATTAAGTAAATTTTGCATAGGATTGCTCTTTGATCCCAAGGGGGAGAGCAAATATGCGATGGAATTATTATTGTGTCTATTCTTGTATTGTTTGGGAAAAATACAATTAGTTTTGTTGGGTGATTGAAAAACACCCTAAACGTTTGTTTTTTTTTCAATCAATTGATTGTTGCATTGTGATTTGGATAAATATTCCAACTGCTTGTGTTTGATGGTAAAAGCATGGCAAAGGTCAGTAATGGCAAGTAGCCATGGAAAATAAAGGAATTTTTCACTAGTGGATGATATTAGGCTGATTGCTTTAATCGTGCTTGATTCCTAAATGGATTAATTAAATAAGCATATTTTACACGAGTGGATCATCTCCAAGATCACACTATGGATTACCCCAAGAGGGCACTGCTTGATTCATGAGCCGAAGGTCGGGTGGTGAAAAGGCCAACCACAAAAGTTGTGTCTCGCTCCTAGGTCGCTTGGGGTCAATGGAGCTCTGGTGATTGAACAATACCCTTTTTTTTTTCAATCAAATGATTGTTGCATTGTGATTTGGATAAATATTCCAAGTGTGTGTGTGTTTGATGGTAAAAGCATGGCAAAGGTCAGTAATGACAAGTAGGCATGGGAAATAAAGGAATGTTTCACTGGTAGATGATATTAGGCTGATTGCCTTGATCGTGATTGATTCCTACATGGATTAATTAAGGAAGGATATTTTGCACTAGTAGATCATCTCCAAGATTGCACCGCGGATTACCCCAAGGGGGCACTGGTCAATTCACGAGCCGAAGGGTCAAGTGGTGAAAAGGCCAACCATGGAATTTGTGTCTCACTCCTAGGTTGCTTGGGGTCAGTGGAGTTCTAGACACCCCTTGCCTAGACCGGAGCGAAATTGTAGTCTTCTGTGAGCCCAATGTCTAGGGTGTTAGAGAATTCAGTTCTAGATAAAGGATGGAAATTTTGGTGCCATGTGATTTGGACTGAGTACTTCTGTTGGACAGAAAGAATACATAATTATCCTGTATGGGCAGGAGACAAAGATTAACTAGAAAATAAGTTAAGGAACTTGTTTATCAAAAGGACTGCTTACATTGTTTTCGTGTCTGTGCTATAAGTTATGCGAACGAATCTTGTTTCCTAAATGGCTTAATTAATGAAGATGATTTTAAATGCCACACATAATTATGATAGGATCTAATTATAAAACTAAAGCTATCAAGGGAAGCGGGTGGGCAGAATCCTGGACGGGTCCATCCTACAACCAAGTGGTCCTAGAAAACTGGGAGGCTTTTCACAAGGTTTGACCCTTAGATAAGGTTAGGTTAGAACCCGATTCATGCCGTTTTAGGGGACCTGAATGGGACTATGCCCTAAGGGCAAAGAGGTTGAGCGGCGCATCCCTGTCGTTTCCCATTCTCCTTGAACCAAGGGTGGCATGGGTCTGCTTTGAATTGGGTATCTCTATGTAAAGTAGGATGTCCAAAATCCGATGGTAGAATATTATTAGGAGACCTTGATCCCTAGGAACTCAAGTTTCAAGTCGATCCTAGTGGGTTTGGCGGCGAATGTCCTGTTGCGAGGTAGACTCGGGAGACCCTAAGCGACAAACCCCGAAACATTCCATGGGAGTGCCGGGTGGCAACGCTTAGATTTGTTTCTCGATGGACCGCTAAAATGTGCTTGGACAACCGATAGGTGAGCACGTTACAGTTGATATCAGAGCTAAACTTCATAATGATGCGTGATTGATTAATGTGTGGTTCGTAGATATATCCTAAACAAAATATACCAGAATACTTAGGAAAAAACCTAGAAGATATTCATGAGATGTAACTACAATAAATTTTGTCATTTAATCAATACTCGGATATATCAAATAAAATAGGTCGTTGTTTCAAAAGACCGCATGCCTATGAGTGATCAGAGTAGCACAACGAAAGCGTGGTGGGTCCATAACCCACAGATTCCAAAAAAATGATACACCAATTTCTCTCGAGATGAGGACATCTTGATTTCTCTAAGGGGAGGAGGATGTAATATTTCCATGTAATTAAAGATTAGTTGGTTAGTTTGAAAATTAGTTAATCAATTAATAAGTTAGTAAGGTTACTAACTAAAGACTAACTAAGGTAAAAACTAACTAACATTAATAACTAACGATTTTTATTTAATTAAAATATTTTATTTAAATAATCGAGAGTCAAAATTTTCATTTTTTTCTCAAATTAACAAGGACCATAGCCACCCTTCATAGAAGTTACAACATCAACGAGAGTTATGAGCCATATTAATCACTAGTGTTAATATGTATAGTATGGATGGTCCAAAAATATTAGATTATGGACAAAACTAGCATACTCTAGATATTTTATATATTATCCTAAAAATATATGGATATTTATACAATTGGATGTCATTTAAAAGAAAAGACAAGTAGTGCTTTAGTTAGTTTTGGAGATTTTATAAAAAGAAAAAAATAAAGAGAGAGATCGGTGAAATCGCGCATGCCACGATCGCAGTCTACAAGCAGTAGACAGCACTTCGAACAGGGAGAGAAAGAAGGAGTGATTTGAAAGCTTTCTAACCAAGTGTCTTGGTGTTTTACCCCCCTTTTGGAGCCAATGAAACCATCAAATTTATGATCTAAGCACTAGATCACTGATTCTTCCAAGAGCCCCTCCACCAAGAACTCTTGTTCTGAGCCACAACCCCTCTTCTCTAATTCATTATAAATATGAGGCATGGGGAGGCACAAGGAAGCATACGGAGACCTCAAGAGGATGCAAAAGAGAGGTAGAGAGAATGATACCCCTCCAAGAGATTGTGAGAGAGAGAGAGAGAGAGAGAGAGGAGTTACCCCAAGAGTCTGCAAGGGAGAGAGTTAGCTCAATTCCCTCTATCTCGATCCTCGACTTAGCCATATCTCTTGTTCTCTCCCATCTCAAATCTATTCCACCTTCTTAATCTCTTAAGTCTACTTGTGGACGATGGCCTCCAGGCAAAGAATGTCGCGTGCGGATGACAATCCTACAACGAGCAATGAAGCTTCGGGCGAAGGCATCACTGTCAATCAAACTGCAATTCTAGTCGTAAGTAATGTATTTCTAAATTGATAGGTGCTTGCTTTGATTCTCGCATGAGATACGTTAGGCTCCATACTATGATGTACAAGAATAGGTCATGGCAAGCGATAGGCCTCTTCTCACATATTCAAAAGATGGAGTTTGCAAAGTGCATGTATCAAGGGATGTTAATTGCACTTAGTTGTTTATGGCTTATTCATTGATAGAGCAATTGGTCAAGGGTTATGAATAGCATAATCATAAAAAGAATGACATTAAGAATTGTGCATACAAGTATTAAGTAAATTTTGCCTAGGATCACTCTTTGATCCTAAGAGGGAGAGTGAATATGTGATAGAATCATTATCACTTTTATTCTTGTATTGTTTGGGAAAAATACAATTAGTTTTGTTGGGTGATTGAACAACACCTTTTTTTTAAAAAATAAACTAATTGTTGCATTGTGATTTGGATAAATATTCCAGGTGCTTGTGTTTGATGGTAAAAGCATGGCAAACGTTAGTAATGATAAGTAGACATGGGAAATGAAGGAATGTTTCACTGGTAGATGATATTAGGTTGATTGCCTTGATCGTGCTTGATTCCTAAATGAATTAATTAAGGAATGATATTTTTCATGGGTGGATCATCTCCAAGATCACACCGTGGATTACCTCAAGAGGGCATTGATCAAACCAACTACGAAAGTTGTATCTCACTCCTAGGTTGCTTAGGGTCAGTGGAGCTGTAGACATCCCTTGCCTAGATCGGAACAAAATTGTAGTCTCTTCCGTGAGCCCAATGCCTAGGGCGTTCGAAGATCCTATTCTAGATAAAGGATGGAAATTTTGGTGCCATGTGATTTGGGCTCAGGTACTTCTATTGGACAAAAGGGATACATAATTCTCCTGTATGGGTAGGAGACAAAGATTAACTGGAAAATAAGTTAAGGAACTTGTTTGTCAAAAGGACTACTTACATTGTTTTCATGTCTATGCTATAATTTATGAAAAATAATCTTGTTCCCTAAAAGGTTTAATTAATGAAGCTAATTTTAAATGTCACACACAATTGTGGTAGGACCTAATTAGAAAAATAAAGCTATCAAGGAAAGAGGGTGGGTAGAATCCCCGAAGGGTCCGTCCTACAGCCGAGTGGTCCTAGAGAACTGGAAGGCTTCTCACAAGGTTTTACCATTGTTTGACCCTTAGATAAGGTCAGGTTAGAACCCGATTCATACCATTTTAGGGGACCTGAATGGGACTATGCCTACGGGCAGAGAGGTTGAGCGGTGCATCCCTCTCGTTTCCCATTCTCCTTGAACCAAGGGTGGCATGGGCCTGCTTCGGATTGGGTATCTCTATGTAAAGTAGGATGTCCAGAATCCGACGCTAAAATATTGTCAGGAGACATTGACCCCTAAGGACTCAAGTTTTAGGTCAATCCTAGTGGGTTTGGCCGCGAATGTCCTGTTTGCGAGGCAGACTCAGGAGACCCTAGGCGACAAACCCCAAAACATTCCATGGGAGTGCAAGTCGGCGACACTTAGATTAGTTTCTCGATGGACTGCTAAAACGTGCTTGGATAGCCGATAGGTGGGCAGGTTACAATGCATTTCTAAAGTTCTTAGCATTTGTTCTTTATATCATATGATCTCACATATGGTAGCATTATGATATTGATTCTTTATGTGGATGACATGATGATTGCTTGAAAGTTAATTATGGATGTGGATGCTTTAAAGAAAAGGTTGCATAAGATCTTTCACATAAAGGGCTTGGGGAATGCTTATCACATACATGTATTATACAAGATCAAGATTTAAAAATACTCTATTTATCTCAAAAGAAATGCATTAGAAAGGTATTAGATCATTTCACGTTCCATCACCTCCATATTTGAAACTTAGCCAAGAGGACAACTATGATATCTTGACTTTAATTTAATATATTTCCGACTTCTTGCAAAAATAGACTTGAAGAACTCTAAAACATTAAATAGAGAATATCTCAAGCAAAATGACCCAAGGATCGTAACCCAATATTTTTTCGGATTAACAAGGACTGTAGCCATCCATCACGAAAGTTACCATGTGTGAACAAGAGTTGTGAGCCATAAGTCGAAGATTGACCAAACATGTTTAAAACTTGGCAAGTGAGGCAAGTTACAAAATCTTTAAGCTTTAAAGCTTAATGCTTTAAACAACATAAGAAGTCTCATTGATGGATTTTGGGATAAGTTGTAAAGATAGGAGTGCATTTAATCAACAAGTCTCTAGCAAGCCATATGTGCTATCATAATGCTCTCTAATGCTAGTCTCATTGATGGATTTTGGGATAAGTTGTAAAGATAGGAGTGCATTTAATCAACAAGTCTCTAGCAAGCCATTGGATAGCAAGATACTAGGAAGTTGTGGTTTGGCAAGACACCTAATTATGAGAATTCGGGAAAGGGTCCATACTATGCTCTCTAATGCTAGTCTCACTAATGGATTTTGGGATAAGTTATAAAGATAGGAGTGCAAATTGAGAACAAGCCTCCTAGCAAGACATTGGATAGCAAGATAATGGAGGAGTTGTGGTCTGGCAAGATACTTAATTATGATCACTTGTGTCTTTTTAACTGTGAGTCATTTATGTATATACCTAGGGATAAGTAAAGTAAGCTTGATCCTAAGTCTAAGAAATATGTTTTTCTTAGCTATGGAGAGTCGATAGAAATGGGCTATCACTTATGGGATCCTAAATCAAATAAAGTGATATGTATCCATGATATTATATTTAATGAGTATAATATGTGTTACTAGCCTATCAAAATGGTTGAGTTTCTTAAAGTAGTATTTCGAGAGAATGTGCATGATGCCAGGAGGCATATTCCACGGTGGATTCTGTGCCACAGTGGATTCCGTGAGGTTTTGCAGTGGATTCCATAAACTTTTATTGCCGAGGCTCATACACAAAGTGGATTCTTTATGCGAGAAGTCGATGGGGATGCCTATCCTTTTCGGGCGTTTTGTTAATTTTATGTGTACATGGGTGATTCCATAGCGGGTGATTCTGCAAAATACATATTTAAATTAATAAATGTTTATGAGTTTAGAGTGTGCACTCGTGATAAACTAAGGTTAGGATTGATTTCTAACCAATTTATTTATGTAGCTGAAGACTGCTAGGTATTCACTTTTGTCGGTTTAATTGTGTTATTTTTCTAACAATTGTGAATGCTTCAGTTGATGTGTAGAGCTAGTAGTGGTGGCAGTGGAAAGCATTGGAGGATAGCGTATATTCAAGTTATCGTCAATATTTTGATGGGCTCGTATCTTAGGCATGGCGCCTATATTTTTTCGCGCTTATTTGTCAAAGCGCTTGATATTTATTTATTATTTTTGTATGCGCATTGGCGCATGATTTAGATATTTGTATTGGACATTGTATTT
Organism: Lygodium microphyllum; assembly: GCF_053477565.2. Taxonomy (NCBI): domain Eukaryota; kingdom Viridiplantae; phylum Streptophyta; class Polypodiopsida; order Schizaeales; family Lygodiaceae; genus Lygodium; species Lygodium microphyllum. Next base: position 76,532,116 of record NC_141138.1, on the reverse strand, counting down.
GGGTATGCCTGACTTCTTGGGCGCCCATTAGCTTTAATTCTTTATTGGCACAAAAGCAAACTCAAAAGCTAAAGCGTGCTATTTTGTAATTTGGGCTATTATTTGAGCTTGAAGATGAATAATATATGAAATACATGCTTTGTGGAGCACTCACACAAGGCATGGGGGAGATTGCACCCAATTGGTCTCTTGTTCATGTCGTGCAAGCTTTCTACATTGATTTGTGTGCAAAAAGTAGAGTTCTTTTGTTCTTGGGGACCTTCTGACGCTCACTACGCGCGCTTACAGCATCCGATCTGTGCACCAGTGGTATTAGAGAGAAGCTGAGATCGAGAGCTTCCAATCGCTTACCATCTTGCGCGAAGGCGGAGCTCCTAGAACAATCAAGCTCTACAGTCAGTTTCGTCGCGAACGGTCGATACCGGTGTATTCCTGGCGGTCAAGAACCCCCATCTGCACCCTCTGATCGCGAAAGACCAGCCTCTGTAGAGGCGGAGGACCACGTGGATATCTCCTTCATCAAGTTGTCTTCATACAGATAAGAAAAGCCTAAACTCCATAGCTTAAAGCTTCAACGCTTTAACTTAAAGCTTAATAAGCTTATTAAAAAGCTTAATCAACGAATCTGACGAACGGCGGCAACGGCATGTTCTGGGTGGCGTCAAAACAGCCGAGGACATATTCATGTCCTAAAAATCCACGCTTGATCAAAAAGCTTAAAGCTCTTTAATCCACTAAGTCTTCTAAGTTTTCTAATCCTGCAAGTCACAAAGGTTCATAAAAGACTTACCCAACAACTATCAAAGGGGCAGTTCACACGCAGAAGCTTACGAACTAGTCTATTGCTCTCTGGTAGACTCTGTTCACACCTGCAGACTTGCTTTACTAGTTTCAGCAAGAACAGAAGGTCATATGCAGATTATACGCAGTTTCTATGCAACATTATTCTCTTGGACGACGATTGTGACAACGAATACCGCAATCGCAAAGGACAAAGACCATAAAAGCCAAACAAAATTTACAAGCCTTGTATACCCGCCTTTGAGCTACGCTCATCCCGCTAATAAGATTTAGAGAGTGTGAGGTCTTTTGGATTTTACAGGATGACTAAACAAAACATGGACAATTTTATGGCTGAAGGTGATCTACCCGAACCAACGATGGAGCAAAAGTTGGATTTGATTATGATGCAGCCCGAAGAAGAACGAAGAGCCCGACAAGCTTTGCAAGTTCAATTGGCCAATTTGCAACGATCTACCACCGACCAAGATGGACCGCAACCCGAAGATCTTATACGGCGTACCATCGATGCGACACTTGAAGCCCAATCCATCGGCAAAGAAACAAAGATAAGTAAAAGAAACTTCAAATTTCATACTTTCAATGGATCACGAGATGGAAAGACTATACTTGCTTTTATCAGTCAATTTCCACGGCCTCCAGATCGGCCTCCTCTACCTCTGCCTCTACCTCTTCCAGCATTTGAGTAGAAGACAGCTTCTTTTGAAGTTCCTCCTGAAGAAGATGCACCACCTTTTCTCTGCTCCTCAGAAATTAGAAGAGCAATCAACTCCTCAAAATCAGGAAATCTTTCACGGACGGAAATGGATGTTCGAAACTGTGCATAATCCTTTCCTAGACCATTCAAGGTCACAGAAACTAAATCATCATCTTCCACTGGTGACCCAATGGAAGCAAGTGCATCTGCAATCTTCTTCACCTTCATGTGGTAGTCATTGATGCTCATATTTTCTCTTTGCACATTGTGCAACTCTTGCTTGAGCTGCATTTTCCTGGCTTGCGTATTTGTACTATACATTTTTGACAAAGTATCACATGCCTCCTTTGGCGTACTTGCATCCTGAATATGCACAATCATAGAGTCTGAAATGCTGATAGACAGCCAATACATAACTTTCCTGGCTCTCTCATGCCATGCTTTAAATGCCTGCATTTGCTGTTGATTGGGAACATCAGGAAGAACTGGTTCTTCTTCATTTCCTGCAACAAAATCCCAATATCCTTTTCCCATAAGGAAATTCGTCATTCTAAACTTCCATGCTTGGAAGTTGTTCTTGTCAAGCTTTTCAGTGACAATCTGTGAAAGAGAATCAGACGCCATTACAGAACACTGCAAAAAATTCTGTCACTGCAAAGAACACAGCTTCAGCCTCACAAGGGCAAATCTGCAAAACTGACGAAAGTGGTATTTGACCACACAGTCACTTCCTAGTGACGATTTTGCATCAACAGGCAACAAGGATGATTCTGGTACTCCCAATGTCTCTGTGCACAAGCATACAATGCAATTTCTACAGTAATTTTTCACCGATCTGTAGAACAGCGATCGCATAGCACAAAACAAGACCTTTTCCTGAGTGCGTGCAGAAAACTTCCGCCTCCAAAACAGGCCCCGAAATGACCTCAAATAAAAAAAACAGAGCAACTATCCTCTTGCTACACCGCGAATGTATACTATCCTCTTGCTACACTGCGAAGGGCGTCTCAATCTGAGACAATGCACTCTTGCACTTTCCGACTGTGCTACCTACAGAGACTTGCTCCCAAAACAGAATAATGAAAGCAACACTGGTTCTCTTACCAGAACACCGGGAACTTGGCTTGCTTTCTTGAGCTCCTTACCACGAACAAGGCTCTGATACCATGTCAAGATTGTGGGAGAGAAGGAAGGAGTCTCACTTGTAGCTTTCTTGCTTGCACAATGGGGGAATACACACAAAGGTGGAGGCTGAAAACAGTTTTCCTCTTCTTAGTTGTGTAAGCCAAAAAGAACTCAAGTACATAGAAATAGAAGAACCCTATATATTGGTCTTAAACTAAACTCAACTAACTAAGGTGGCATACTAACTGAGCCACGAACTAGAGTAGATAAGGATAGCCGTCATCTAGCTATTATTCATGGGCGGTGTACCAACCGCATCTGCAACTAACAAGTCGGTGACATAAATGCACAATGGTCACCATGGCGTATCACGAGTGGAGCTCGATATCTCAACAGCCAACAACCTCAAATGACTCATGGACAGTAATCAAATGCAAATAAGAATTGCCATTATTGTGGCAAATACGGACATGTAGCTAAGGATTGCTACAAGAAGTAGAATGATCAGAGAGCAAGAGGGAAGCAACATGGTAATTATGCTTCTTCTAGTGGTATGCAGGAGGATAACAGGTTGTTTGCAATGCAACATGTGAAGAAAGGGTTGCTTATACAAGGCAAAGCAGATGATGTATGGTATATAGACTCAGGGGCATCTAACCACACGACTCCTCATGGAGAGTGGTTTGACACATTCGTAGAAGGTGCTCATCGATATGTTTGCACAGGGGATGATACGCAGCATGACATTATACTTACATGTATTGTTCCCTTGATGATGCATGGTGGCAGGAAAAAGAGTCTCTATGATGTGTTAGATGTACCCTCCATAACCAAAAACTTGCTTTCTATGGGACAAATGGCTAAACAGAATCTACAAGTTAGATTCAATAGAGATGGATGCTACATTGAAGAGTATGGTCAAGGATGCAAACTCATTGCTAAAGGCAAAAGAAATGGCAGGATGTTTACATTGGATACAAAAATTCCAGCATTGAATGCTGCTATGTTCTCACATGGCAATGCTGTAATAAGGGATATTGAGATATGGCATCAAAGGATCGGTCATGTAAATGTTCAAAAGCTGAAGAATATACAGCATAAGCAACTCCCTAAGTTCAAGCATGCAGAATTGGGACATGTATGTCAGTCTTGTCAATTTGGGAAGCAATCAAGGCCTCCGTTTGTGAGGCATGTAAACACTACTACTCAACCATTACAGCTTGCACATTCTGATGTACGGGGACCCTCACAGAATGCATCTCTTGGGGGATCATGTTACTATGTATCATTCATAGATGACTATAGTAGGTACACATGGTTGTATATGATGAAGCACAAGAGTGATGTCATGGATGCTTTTCAGGACTTCAAGAGACATGTGGAGAAAGAATTGGCTTGCTACATCTTATGCTTGCGATCTAATAGTGTGGAGAATATGTTTCTAAAGACTTTGATCACTTCTTGGCAGCTCATGGGATTAAAAGGCAATTGACATGCAAGTACACATCACAACAAAATGGTGTGGCAGAAAGGAAAAACTGGGTGATCATGGAATCGGCAAGAGCCATATTGAATGAGAAAAGCCTACCAAATGCATATTGGGTAGAGGCTGTAATGATTGCAGTGTATGTCATGAATCGTACACCAATAGCATGGATACATGAGGTGACTCCTCATAAGAGGCTTTATGGGATAAAGCCGGACATTAATCATCTTAAGGTTTTTGGATGCTTGGCATATGTACATGTTCCAAATGAAAAGAGAAAGAAGCTTGATCCAAAGGCAAAAAAGGCCATCTTTATTGGGTATGCACAAGATAGGAAAGCGTACAAATGCTACAATCTTCTACTCATGAGACATTGGTCTCAAGAGATGTGGTATTTGATGGCTCCTCATGAGAGGCTTTATGGGATAAAGCCAGACATTAGTCATCTTAAGGTTTCTAGATGCTTGGCATATGTACATGTTCCAAATGAAAAGAGAAAGAAGCTTGATCCAAAGGGAAAAAAGGCCATCTTTATTGGGTATGCACAAGATAGGAAAGCGTACAAATGCTATAATCTTCTACTCATGAGACATTGGTCTCAAGAGATGTGGTATTTGATGAGCTGAAATCATGGCATGCGAAGAAGATCACCTTGCTGAATGATGATGATGTTTGTCAGGAGACTTATGTACATGAAGAAATGAAAGTGTATGAATTTTTGGGCCTTCTAAAGATGCTACTATATCAATTAGTCCTTGGACAGGCAGATTGAGGACTTCAGCATCTTCATTCATTGACACGGGTGTGTCAGTGAGGGGGAGAAATGTGGATAAAGGCAAAGGCAAACTTGATGATGTTACAGGGCCACTCACTTGTGGTTATGATTCACCTAGCAGCACTGACAGCTTGGATAGTGAGTTTGGTATTCCATCAGAGCTATGACTCTTGGTGTGAGACATATCTACCACCTCACGAGAGAGGAGAGTCTCATATTACACCTCAGTTGAGGAGATCAGAAAGAGTCAGGAAGCCTATGGATAGGCTTATATACAATGATTATATAGTGAGGCACTATGCATATATGGCAAAAGTCACTAGCTTCAAGGAACCCACAAAGTTTTCTAAAGCTATCTTGGATGATCATTGGTGCAAGGCAATGGATGAGGAATATTTAGCATTGGCTGAAAATGACACTTGGGATTTTGTTGATTTTCCTGAAGGCAAAATGGCTATTGGTTGCAAATGGGTGTACAAAGTGAGTGTAAATCAGATGGCACATTGGAAAGATACAAGGCAAGACTTGTGGCAAAAGGGTATGCACAACAATATGGTCTTGATTATGAGGAGACATTCAGCCCCATTGTCAAAATGGCAACTGTAAGGATAGTGATTGCTTTAGCAGCATCTAAAAGATGGAGTATGTATTAGATGGATGTGAAGAATGCTTTTCTCAACGGTGATTTGATTGAGGAAGTATCCATGGATTAGCTTGAGGGCTATGTACATCCAGATTTTCCTACACGTGTGTGTAGATTAAAGAAAGCATTATATGGGCTGAAGCAAGTACCTAAAGCTTGGAATGCTAAGATAAGTACATGCTTACAGAAACTTGGTTTCACTATGGGCAAGGCTAATCATAGCTTATTCACAAAGAAGACAAGGGTTGGTTATGTGATATTAGTCATCTATGTGGATGACTTGATCATTACAAGTGATGATGTCACAGGAATTGAAGAGATCAAGGAAATGTTGCATGTTGAATTTCAGGTCAAAGATTTGGGTGAACTGAAGTATTTCCTTGGGATTGAGATTGTCTCTACACCTCATGGTACTTGGTTGTTGCAGAAATAGTATGCACATGACATGTTAACCAAGTATAGTGTGTTGGATTGTAAGTCTTTGAGCACTCCATTGGAGCAAAATGTTAAGTTACTTGCCGATGTTGGACATGAGATTGAGAATGTCACTATGTATAGACAAATGGTGGGTAGCCTGATTTACCTTACCATTACTGGACCGGATCTTAGCTATTCAGTTGGATTGATTAGCCAATTCACGCAAAAGCCTATGAAGCCGCACTTGGATCCAGTGAGGAGGATCTTGAGATATGTGAAGGCTACATCAAATTATGGTCTATTCTATGAGCATGGTAAGCCTTTGGAGCTTATAGGATATACACATGCTGATTGGGCAGGAAATACCTATGACAGGAGATCTACTAGTGGGTATGCATTTTCTCTTGGTAGTAGTATGGTCAGCTGGAGCAGTAAAAAACAACCTATAATTTCTCTCTCTAGTACTAAGGGAGAGTATAGAGGTGTTGTATTAGCTGCATGTGAGGTAGCATGGCTCATGAAGCTTCTTGATGATTTGGGCATGCATGAAGTCAAGACTGTCACAGTCTATTGTGACAACATGAGTAGTGTGCTCCTAGGCAATAATTATGTCTATCATGCTAGGACTAAGCACATTGAGGTACGCTCACTTTATTAGAGAAAAAGTGATTGCATGTGACATTGATTTGGTCCATCTGAGGACAGAAGACCAGGTTGCAGATATCTTTACCAAGTCATTGGGTAAAGATGAGTTTGTGCACTTTAGAGAGCTTCTTGGAGTGAAGCACCCCACTTGAGCTTGAGAGAGTGTGTTGAGATTCAAGCTCGTAGACTCTGGTTAGTTGTTTATCCTAGTTGAATGAGGAGGTTAAGTCATACTGACTTAACCATGATTAGATCTAGGTCTTTTGTGTGAAGTACACAGTTGACTCTGACTATGTGTTGATGGAATGAACTAAAGGGAGCATGTCTGCTACCCTTCCCGCCTATGCCTTTGTCATGGACCACCTCTCTCTCTCAAAATGCTAATACCACCAATTCAAAGGATTTGATGGCATCCCAACAATGGAACCATGAAACCAGTCCTCCTTTTGGGTAAAGGGTAGTAATGACCTAATTAAACACTAATTACAACAAGCATGAAATTTACATAAACTAAAATGAAAATTTTTATTGGTCAATTTTACACATTGGACACCCAATTGGGCCCAAAAATTGGCCACCCCTCCCCCCCTGCAATATTTCTTTAGCTTGAATTGGAATTTGTTGATGTACACTAAGATTGTTCTCCAATCTCCTTTAATTTCCAATCCTCCTTGCTTGGATGCACAATAAGTCTTCTATTCAATTTACCCCTTAATTTTGAAGGGGAATGGCCTCCAATTCACTCCTTCAGTGAGAAATTTGGCCCCAAAATCAATCGTGGTTAGTTGGCATCTTGAAATTCTTTGAAATCCCCCAATTTTAGAAGAGCTAAATTCCAAGCCTAAGGCCTCAAAAATTTTAGCATGCTTTTGGAGGTTGTTATCAAACCCCATAGTTTTTGCTATAAATTAGGGTTTAGCAATAGAAATTCTTCAATTGCATCCTACTAGGATTGAACTGTTAAAAATTAAGAACCTGTGATCCATTTCAATCTAACTGAATCATGTTTTCACATAGGAGAAATACGGTTTGATTGTTTCCAAATTACTAGTAGATGGATAAACTCCAAGGATTTGAAGAATTTTTAAGTAAAAATATAATTATATCAGAGTAATTCTTAACGCTCATTTTTTTGGGAAAGTGTTCATTGAGCTATTCTTCATACTCACTTCCATATGACTAAAGTTGTTCTATTACATCTTCAGGTTTTTGTTTTTGTTCATCATATTTCTCATGCTTATATTGACTTGTGTCGAGATAACAATTGTGTTATGCTCTTTCCAACTATAGAGTGAGGACCACCACTAGGGCATATTTGACATATGGATCTTCAACTCTCTGTCTAATCCTTTATGTGACTTTCTACTTCTTCACAAAGTTGGAGATTACAAAATTGGTCTCGGGCATATTTTACTTTGGATACACATGTATCATCTTGCACAAGTTTTTTGTCTTGACAAACTTGATTGGCTTCTATGCATCTTCTAGTTCGTAAGGACAATATATGCATCGATGAAAATATATTACTTTTTGTAGAGAAGGCTAGCTTCAAGAAGGATTATGCACATGCCCACATGGTGGTGTGGATAGAGTACTACACATGGCAAGATCTTAATAGATAGAGCATGCATGATAGACTTCAAAAAGTACTTGACCATGTAACTAAGCTTACTCACCAATCTCTTGTTATGTGGCATGTTTGTCAAGATGATAGTTTGCATTGAACTTTTTTACTAAAAAGAAAAAGGGGGAGAGAGAGGTGGCCGTGTATTGGCCAATCTTAAGAGCAATGTGTGTAATCATTGTCATCCTTAGGTCTTTATAATCCTCTTCTTCCTAGAAGACTGATGTATTATTCATGGTAACCAACATCCAAGCATCATGGTGCCATGTTCCATATCCTCTTCCATTTTGGTTAATCATTTGGCTTGATCTTGGCACCTTGTTCTTCAAAAGGTTTACTGGCATCTTGCAAAGGATTGTCTAGACGCAAAATTCTTTCGATTGGAATTGCTGGCAATATCGTGACTACTCTTTTGGGAAGGAAAATAGGAGGATGTGCCCAAGTTTAGTGGTATGGTACACCTCGGTTTGTCTTCTATTGTTTACTGATGCTACTTTAATGAGCCATGGGGGGGCTAGTATCCTATACGGCTAGGAGACTTTTCCAAATTTCTAATGGATACTACCACTTATGGGGTTGGATTGAAAGGGTGGAGTAACCTATGCAACATTTTCTTGCACTTTAATCGTCCTTGCCAAGATCGGGATCTTGCTTGCCATCTTAGTCTTGAGAAGGCTTTAGCTAACCAGGTTTATCATCTCTTGATTAACAACAATCATTGGCTGGTTACCAAAGCCAATGCGATTTGGGATATGCATAAATCTAAGGATTGGTGGAACTGAGAGTGATTGAAGGATGGCTAAACAAGATCCCATTCAAATCCAAGGCCTTTCTTTGGAGAGTGATCATTTGAATAGTGGTGGGCTATATTAAGTCCATATAAAACTTAACCCTTCATGTACATGTCATGATTTTCAAGAGTGTTGCCAAGCCTTATCTAGCCTCATTAAAAGGACAGCCTACTTATGCACTGACCTATGCTTTCTAGTAAAGGACATGTCGACAATTCTTTGCTGACCTAGATTGCACATTTCTTGGGATAATATTTTTAAATCCACCTTCTATGTTCCATACGTAGCTGACCACATAGTTGGGCTACTGTGTTGGAAACTTTGTGATCCCTCACTTCCACTTTTTGTACCACAAAATTGTAATGTAATAAACCAATTTGTGGTGTAACTTCTTTTATGTAATTGCAAGCACAAGCATCTCGTCTTTGCTATAGGCACTCTCTCTCATTATGATTTTTTATAAAAATATTAAAAGTGATTTTTTTATATATTTACCAAAAGATTAAAGACACTCTACTTGTGTTTTCTTGTCTTTGGGTAGAACACTCACATGCATTAAGAGCCATATCGACCATTATAGAATGTTGTGCAATCATGTTCCTTTGGTGCATTCTATTTTGTTCAATGTGTACCCAAGATTTGTGATTGCGAGGTGCTCATATCTAAGTTTCCCTCAAGACATTCTAAAATCAAGATGGAACATGCATTGCCATTGAAATGATATAGTACTATTCTTATGTGTATCGAGAATATAAGATTATGAAATAATACCTAATTTCTTTTTCGAGCGTAGTAAAAGTACACCCAAAAAAAAGTGTTACACAATCATATCGTGATGATTAACCAAGACCAAAATACATTTTGCCTTTGCAAAAGCTAAGGATAACTTTGGGATCAAGATGCTTTCATGTTACTCACATAGATCAATACCTTCCAATTGTATTCTTGATAGATATAGACCTTGGTGCAAACCCTACTAATTTTTTTTATTTGTCCAAGCAAGCTCGCTAAAACATTTTCCCCATACCAATGTACATATATTTACAAAATGCCAGTGCTACAAGTGAATTGGTCCATTGGGACTGTCTCATGGAGTATAGCTTGCCACAAACAAAAATAAAGAGAACAATAGACAGCTCAACATAGTGCTTACTCAAATTCTATCCAACGGATCCATTGTTTCTTTCATGCAACTCAGACAATTCTGCAAACTTCACACACACAATCCTATATCCCTTGCTCAACTCCAATATTCATTATAAGTCAAGAACCAAACAACAGATTAATGTTAGGTAGCACCAACATGTGGAGACCAGCCAAACTGCACAACCTATAAGCATGTAGCTTGTCTGCGATTCAGAGCAGGTCCAGTGTCTCCATTAAAAGCATTTTCCCAGCACTATGTTTACAACCACAATGAAGCCAGCTTCAACCATCAGGGTGCAGGCAGATGACTCCATGTAGTGACCATTCACTAGATGGTGCACCCTCAGCATTACATCCTGGCACCAAAGACTCTTGCACTACACCATTTGGTGTTTTCCATGGATCTTTGGGAGTCTCATGAAATGTCAAACATTATAAATCTCTGCAGGTTCCAAACATAAATTCTAGGAAATGTCTGCCACATAAAACAAAACTCAACCCATTAGATTTTACATGATAAGAGAGGTCTGGTAAATCATGTTTAACATAGTAATATGCACTGAATGGACACTGTAAAATATAAGGGTTGGTTAGATAGCTTCAATCATGATAAAATAGAGTCATTATGGAATGATTCAGCTTGCATGCCGTGTATAAAACCAAGACTGCAGTACCTTTATATCTCACTTCATTGTTGGCTATGTAGATCTTGAGGTAGGTGTAGAACTGCGGACTTGTTTTGTCATGTCTCTCATCCTTTCTAGTATCTCTTCAAAGGAAGGGCGTAAAGCAGGATCACTGCAAATCAGACGTGCACACAAAGAGTGTAAATATAGCCTCTTTGAACAATATAAGATGTTGCTCGTACAAATATACATATGTAGTGGGTGAATGGTCAGTAACAATGCCATGAGTTGGCTTACTCCTGATGTCCTTAGTCTCTAATTTAAGGGTTCTTGAGAAGCCTATCATGAGTGAAGATTCAAGAACAAAATCTGTATTTGGTTATGGTAGGCAGTCCAAAGGCAGCAAACTCTATCTATATTCGGTGGCAATAGAGACTATGCATCTGAAGCAGATTGCTGCATAACTGGCTGCACAGGGCTAGTGCAATGATGGATGTCATCTGGAGCAATCAAACAACAAATCAATAGCTGTGTTTTACGGCAAAGCAACAGCATGTAGCTGCAGAGATTACCACTGAGGCAGCAAGGTCTGTGTTTGAGGCAGCACCAGTAGTACCCAGCCTCAAAGATCTTCATTGGGCTGTAAGGGCTATGCTTGGAGCAGTGCTCATCCTCTGAACAAGTGGAGGATATGGCAGCAGTAGGATGGCACTGATGGGTGATGAAGACCTAGTGTTAGTGGGATAAAGTGGCCTCTCCCTTGGTCCCCATATTAAGGGACTTTCAAAGGCCTTTGTCCCACCCAAAACTCTTGAGATTTTTGGATTGAACTTAATTTGACCATGCTTGGGGCTGATTTTAGTCAATAAATTTAAGCACTGAGATTTAAGGCATTTGTCCTACCCAGAAGTCAGGTTTTTAGGATTAAATTTAATTTGACCATTTTTGGGGTGGAGTTTAATGAATAAATTTGGCCACTAATTTTGTCATTCTTAATTAATAAATTTGGCTTAAGTTGGTGTTTCTTAATATGCCCTAACAAGAGGAATGTCCAATAAAGATACTAAAATTAAATGGCATTGAAGAAAGGTATGGCTTGGGCATCATGCAAAAGGCAGACAGAAAAGTCTACTAAGGGACACCTCACCAAGCTTGCTCAAAAATCACAATTTATGATGCGAAATTTATCTGCAGCTCAAGACATGTATAGTTACCTAACATGACCTTTAGAATAGCTTATGGTCATTCTACATCAGCTTGTATCAGTTTCAAAGAAGAGTGAATGAAATTACAGGCTGTCTCTGAGGTACAAAATCGCACCACCTAAGAGGCTGTCACATACAGAACCCTCCCCATTATGAGAATGAAACTGCCTATGTGTTAGAACATTCACACTAGAATGACTACAAGTAGAAAATGACTTGCACAACCAGGACTATGTAGCCCAAGCGAGAAGCCAAGAATGATGATGGCAACTCTACAATGCAAAAATTTCAAATAAATGGATCATTAATCTGACCATCTTTGTCAAATAAGCTACAACATAGAATCATCGAGTCCAACCACTCATGTCCCCAATTAAAGCAAGAATGAAAATCCTCAGCATTGACAGAAAACTGAAATTGATGTGTACGTCTGACCTTTGCCAACAATCCTGCATGATTGCCACCAACTTGGGATCCAACCCAGCAGGAATTTCAAGTCTATGATCCATAAACCCGACAACTCCAACCACCTAAGATGCCAATGCAGTGCATTAAATATCAGTATACACCAGTAGTTCTGCATTAACATAGTCCGCAAGTTTACAAGATCTTTCTGTTATTCCCCTTTTCTGTAGCTGCAGATAAAGATACAGAAGGTGCACGGGGGTGGAACTAGCAGACCAACACACTGCCGTCAGTCTACAAACTACTTAGAATCTTCAGTAGACTATTTGTAACCTACTGGAGAACACAAGTGGTGGTACCATTCCAAAACAAAGACAGTGCAAGCCTTTTCCTGGACATGAAACATTGAAGTTTTTGCATTGTATTGTCAAGTGCAAAACAAAATTTTCTGACACAGATACTTCAAATGCATGTCAAAATCCCACGCAAAGGTCTAAATCCATCTCAAAAGAGTCAAATGAGAAATCAAGAAAATCGTCCATAGAGCCAAAACAAAGTGCAAAACATATCGGCAACACTCAGAAACATACAGCCAAACCTCAGAAATCACAGCTAGTCTTCCATAGTTTTGCAGACATTTCAACTAGATTGGCCTCAATATATTTCTCCATCAATATGTTTTCACATTTTGAAGGTAAAACCTATGCTTTATGATCGCACAATGAAACTACGTCAATCAGATACATGCACTATGCAAGGACATGTAAGCAAGAAGCTGGACATGATCATTTCTTGACACAGTTTTGTAAGCTTCGGTGGCTTAAACATATAGAGTTCAAGCAGCAGTTACAAGGATAAAACCTGCATGGCATTCAGGCCTTCCCATGGAATCCGTTCTGTTGCCAGTTCCCATAGGATGACCCCAAAACTGTAGACATCCGACCTGCATAAGAAGCACCGCTAGTACATCATTTGTGTCTAACATCAGAGAAGAAGATGTCTATGACTACCCTTGCTAACTTACTTTTCATTAGATGGCTCGTTTCGAAGAACTTCAGGGGCCATCCATTGAGGCTGAAATACAAAGTTATAGTCAGCTTTATGAATGCTTCAAACTGAAATATCGGAAAGGAAAGAGGGTTACTGTCTTCACGTACTGTGCCCTTTCCAGACTTTGAAGTAAGATAAGTTGCATGTTTCATCCTTGACAGTCCAAAATCACCAACCTGTACAACACCAAAGCCCATCCTTTCAACAATTCAACCAATACTGAATGTTTACGTTCAGAACACTTCATCAATGTTGGAAAATATAGCCAATGTGATCAATATCAGTGATACCTTATCAACAATTCACATTGTCAATATGGTGATGACTACACACCCCTCACAGCATGTAAGCATCTCAATTAATCCCCTATAAACTTGCCCAGACTTACATGAGTGAATCACATAATTACTGCACACATTACTGCTAGGTGCTCTAAACAAGAAATATGAAAGTGGATTTTGCTGCATTGTTACAGGCAATGGAAATGGCAATATCACCAGCACAACAGGTGTCTGGCCAGCATGCAAAAGCCATATTCACCAATGGGAACAACCCAACCCAAACAAGGTCAATATGTGAAACCAAGAAAGAGAAAACTTGTTGAAGCACTTGAACACTATCGGTGTACCACACTATCGCGCATTAGTGATTGAAGCCATGCGAATAATCTCTGACCATGGAGCAGCCACATTGCCAAATAACAACCCCTTCTGCTGATCTCTCTCTCTCTCTCTCTCTTTTCGTGAAGATAATTGAATTAAGTAGTAAATATTTACATCAGACCATCAGGTCAGCATTTTCACTGTGTATCTCTTACTTTCTGTTACATCAGACCATCAGGTCATCCGAGACACTCTCTCTCTCTCACACACACACACACTCACTCTCACAGAACAACCTATTACATGAACAGTACTATCAGATCACACAGGAGAAGTTGGAGTGAAGCAAACAATCGCCATCCAGGGAGCAGCAATATCCGGAAGAACCAGGTCCGCTGACATCATAGAGGAGATTTGCCATAAGACTATTCCTCGCACACTGGCCACATGCCCATGGATGCCCCATGCTGAATCAAAAATAAAGGCATTGCGAGTACGCCATATATACCACAGGGTTGTCCATCTGAGGAAATGAAATAGGTAGGAACAATCTGAACTTAAAGAGGGCATAGAGGACATATCTCCCATAATCCACAAACAAACTGATAGGTGGTGCTGAGTCACTGAAAACCACACACAGGAAACGAAATTCCAGATCTGTCGTGCAACAGGGCAGGAGACAGAGAGGTGAAGCAATGTCTCATCACACGTAGTGCAGAAAACACAATGCCCAGCAGAGATCTTTCGGGCGCGGAGCACTTCACCCGTAGGAAGCCCCCCAATGAGCAGCCGCCACATGAACACTTTTCCCTAATACGGGACCTTAGACTTCCAAAGCTGGATAAATCTTTCCCGCCACTTCTTATTACTGTCCTTATGATGCCATAATCTATTCACTTTCCCCATGACCCATTTCTTAGCTTCCACCATCTGATGATATATCTGATTAGCTGACCTTTTCCCAAAATCATCAAGAAGCACAAACATCCAATCACGCCAAGGATCCAATGGCTATAATATAGGCAAAGGAAAAAACCTGTAAAGACTGTCATGTATAGGCGACCAAATGTCCCTGTATCCACGCGGCACCCAAAAGTACTGACGAATACACCTAAAGGAATAAAGACGGGCCTGCCCAGGAATAACACCATCACTGACTGTCTTCAACCCCAACCTAACCATCCAATTGAACTTGTCACGCTGCAAATCTTTTTGTGGCCAATTCAATAACCTTGAGCAAGCCAGTATTTCTCCTTGTAGCAATTTTTCATCTTTCCGAATATCCAGGGGACACCAAAGTGCGAAACGGAAGCATCTCCTGCCAAGAAGCTATCAAATGAGAAAGAAGAAAAAACTGGGAGACCTTTAAAGGCCTCATAGAGTTAAGAACATGCCATCAGGAAGCATGAATAACCGTGCTACCATGAGAGATGCCCGTTTTTTCTATGAAGAATTTAGCAATGTCTGACCAAGGATGACACTGAGTACATAGACTCTGTAACAAGGAAAGCCTCAAAGCAGCCATATGCAAATTGACATCCAACAAAGCTGCACCCCCCATCCTTTTCAGAGTGGTCACGTGTTGCCAGGAGATCCATACCTGTCCCAAACGATTGCCTTTCTTTTTCTAGAGCATAAATCTGATAGGTTGAACCATATCCAAAACGGACTTCTTTGTCCAAGGAAGTAGTGGTAGAAAGAATGAGATCATATTGATCATTATACATTGAGCCACTTTTAGTCTAACATGTAGTGGCCAACTCTAGGATTTCCAGTACATGAACCTGTCATGAATTCGGGAAGCCATCGAATCCAACAAGGCTCAAGGAGCAACCTCCACACCAATAGGGTATCCCAAGTGTCTGGTTATATTGCCCCTTGTGATCGTAATTCCATTCCAGCCCAAGGCCTGCAGATCGTTCTCCGTACAAGAGAGAGGATAGATTTCTGAGTATTAATGTGAAGACCCGATGCCAAAGCAAAAAGATTTCGAACCACCATTGCCTGATTAACATTAATACCATCCGCCTTAAGGAACATAAAAGAATCATCCACCAAAGATTGACCCACA
The DNA here is from genome assembly GCF_053477565.2 of Lygodium microphyllum. Lineage (NCBI taxonomy): Eukaryota > Viridiplantae > Streptophyta > Polypodiopsida > Schizaeales > Lygodiaceae > Lygodium > Lygodium microphyllum. The sequence continues at coordinate 76,516,007 of NC_141138.1, read as the reverse complement.
AGCTGGTCACCGCCAAGAAGAGTTAAGCCAACTATCTCACCTTGAGCTGCCAACTTATCCAGTAATGAGAGCATGGGGTGAGTAACCAAAGCAAACAGCAAAGGGCTAAGAGGACAACCTTGCTGAAGAGACCGGGATAAGGCAATTCCCTCAATAATCCCTCCATTAAGAGCAATATGGGCCACAGCACCCTAACTGATAGTATCAACTAGAGAAATCATACGGGGCCCAAAACCCATTGCAGACATTAATTACCGCAAGAAAGACCAGCTGACATGATCAAAAGCCTTCTCAATATCCAGCTGAAGCATAACAACCTATTGGCTAGATGCTTTGGCATAGTCAATTCCGAGCTGAACATTCAAAATTTTGTGCATAATATTCCGACCTTTAATAAAACCATATTGCCGTGGATGAATGAGGAGCGGAAAAACTTTTTGCAGTCTGTTGGCAATAATTTTAGAGAAGATTTTATATAACAATCCCATAACAGAAATGGGCTCCATTGTTTCAAAGAGGTCGGAGAGGGAACCTTGGGCAACAACCTGATGACAGCTTTCTTCCAATCCATAGGCATCATACCAGAGTTCCACACCTGCTGACACAAGCATGTTAATGGGTCCTTAAGCTGTTGCACATGGGCTGAAAACAGCTCATTAGGAAGCCCGCCCCAACCAGGACTTTTCCTTCTAGGCAAGTGAGACAACACCTCTTCCACTTCATCTTCAAAAATATCAGCCTCCATTAGATTCACCCATTCTGGTTTGGCGTGATTACTAACAGGTCACAAATATATGTTTGAGCCGAGAGAATAGCATCGGAAAGAATCTCTTGCGAACCCAACAAGGCCCTGTAAAAGTCGACAGTCATCTAAATAATGGAGGCAGGATCAGTCACAATATTAAGCACACAATATTTTCCCGGGCATATTTCTGATGCAGACGAGCAAAAAATTGATGAGCTTGACAGTTGTTGTCATGTAAAGCTTCAGCTGTGGCCAACAATTTATATTTTGCATATTCCTCTTCCTAAAGAGATTGGACCCTACCTTTCAGCCATTCAATGCATGTGAGCAAGTCATTGTTAGAGTCCCCAGTCTGACACAAAGACAAGGAATGAGCTAACAAGGATTGAGCATGCTGCAATTCAGCTCGAAACAAGGAAGCATGCTGAATACCATATTGTTGGGTTCCCTTACCCAATCTGCTAATCGAGAAAGACCATATCGATGCCATTGGATTCCTGCAAATTCGCCATTATAGAAGTAGATGGTGATCACAAGATGTATCGCTGTACACTAAACAGGCTGTGTCCCACCAGATCTGGGCTGGGAGTGACTTCTGCAGGTCCTGTGTGGAAACACTCTACGCCGAAATAGTAGGTGCAAAAGGAGTTCTCTCTCCTTCAGTCGTTCACGCAGACGCCACAAGCAGAAGGGATGCCAAATCTGTAGGTCGAGCAAAAGAGAGTATGTACAAGGAACGCAGTAGCAGGTCGATTTACAGGGCTTTTAACAGGGCGGGTAGGTGTGACACACTACCTATCAGAAAAGAAGGGAGGACCAAGAAGACTGCGTGTGACCCTCCTCAGACAGCGACGCTGCTGATCCGAGGTGCAAGCTTGTGGAGACAAAGAGGATGCAGAGCTACAGGACGAATAGGGTTTACCCGTTTAACGACAGGCAGAAGACGATGGCACTGGGGCAAATCCAATTAAATCCGATGAAGCATCAGCGCAAAAGGTCGCCAAGGTGAGATGTCGAGGCAGGGCTTGATATTGACGTCAAGGTGGTAGAATAAACCCCACGCTGGTCTGAGGGGAGATCTCCCACAGCGCACAAGGCAGAAGCTTGTCACTAGGTCAGGAGGGAGCCAGATCCGCCATCTTGACCTCTCTCTCTCTCTCTCTCTCTTTTTGTGAAGAAGTTTGAATTAATGTATAGAAATATTTACATCAAGCCTTCTGTCCAACCAAGCAGGATTAGAGACCAACATCAAACATTCATGAAGGCAAAAGGCTATGAAAACACCATGCTATAGGAACAAAAGAAGAGGATCATGAAGTGGCGGCATAATAGGGGTAAAGTGAACAATATCCATGCATGAAGCAACCACCTCTCCAAGTATCAAGCCAGCCGAAACCATGGATGTAATTTGCCATAGTAGCAAGCCTCACACACAACCCACATGACGATGGATGCTCAAGGCTGAATTAAAGATAAAATCATTGTGAGTCTGCCAGATGTGCCAAAGACTTGTCCATCGTATAAACTAAAAGAGGCAAGGATGACAGGATTGTAATGTGGCCATGGATGGCATCTTGCCCAAAACCCAAGAATGGACTGGCGTTCTCTGATTGTCACTGAGGTCCATACTCTCTCTTTTTTTATAATAGTTAATTGTATTGAAGCAGCAACCATTGGAAATCCTTCACTTGGAGAGCAAAGAGGCAAGAGGAAGCACACAAATCAACATTCTCCAAATAAAGACCTTGGATTGGAAACGCATTTTATTTAACCAACTTGTTATTACCACATATTTCCATCATGTTTCACCTTTCTCGCCGATACCCCAAGTGCTATTGCGTTTATGGACAAGCCAATCCTTATCGCAAATAAGCAAATGACATGCACAGGACACAAACTTGGGATGTTCAAAGACCCAGTCCTTTGGAAGCATCGATAGCCCAACCACTTGGAACCAAATAGCCAATGGTAGTGACCAAACCTTCCACGCCGCTGAGCAAGTAAGGAACCGATGGCAAGGGTTTTCTACCAACATTTGACAAAAGACGTAGCAGCCATTGGAAATCCTTCACTTGGAGAGCAAAGAGGCAAGAGGAAGCACACAAATCAACATTCTCCAAATAAAGACCTTGGATCGGAAACGCATTTTATTAAACCAACTTGTTATTACCACATATTTCCATCATGTTTCACCTTTCCCACCGATACCCCAGGTGCTATTGCGTTTATGGACAAGCCAATCCTTATCGCAAATAAGCAAATGATATTTCTGATTTGCTGAAGCACAACCCAAAAGCAACTGACAATCAATCATCCAATCCTACCAAGGGGCCTCTTGGTTTAAAGAGGGAAAAGGCTGCATAGCCCATAAAGAGGTGGAGATGGCGTTCCACAAATTGCAATAGCCTCGAGAAACACGAAAGTAGCGTCGAACTAATCTGAAGGACATTAACAGCCCCACTGACAAGTAGAAAAGCATCAGCAATAGTGACAAGTCCCATGTGTGACATCTATTCAACATCAGCCTTTGTTCCTTACCGAGAAAGAGGTACTCCTAGCTCGCAATAGAGTTGTCTAGACAACTAGCACTACACAAGGATATTGAGTGCTAGTATGCTCGAACAAAGGCATGGCTATAGCTACATGGATTACAAATGAATCACCTCCAACTACTACAGCACAGCCTAGATTGTTCCCACTTGGAGCTCAACAAAGGGGAATTGAACATCATTGGGATGGACATTATTCAACTGCACACAACCAGGACATGGGTGACACCTACTAAGAACCTAGGGTCAAATATGGCATTCTATCAGAAGCATCTTCTACACATCACCCGATGGCTTTGTCATCCATCCATGATACATGGACATACTTCTGTCATGGAGTATGATATGCCATTGGCCAGCTCCGTACATCTTCACATCAACTGTGGATCGAGACAAGCAAGTATGGAGTGGATTCCCTCCCCCAAAAGGATAGGATTTACCAGCTCTTTCAGCTTGAGCCACTGACAAAAGAGTACTATATATGCAAATACCTAGTATACTATGAGATCAGAGGATGCTTCCATTGCCTTTTTAGAGAGAGATTTGGACCAGTACCTACGGTGATAGATTTCTTGGATCAAAGAGGCTATTTCTATTGGAGCTATGCCGACATACAGAGCACCTCCTGCAAACTCACAAGCAAGCACCTAGAGACATACATTAGCATACACTCACAGACTTCTATAGAGCTTCAGATATTACATCATTATCAAGGAGTCTTACCTCATCGGTTTAGCTTCTCTATGCTAGATAGACCCATTAGAGATATCTTGGGATGAAAGTACCCCCAAAGTCATAGCATTAGATGACAACTATTTTTGGGACTCTGGAAAATTTCATGACTCACAGATGTAACATTTCGGTCTCATAGGTCGATTTGGCCTTTTATAGATGTTAATATAACACTCTCTCTCTCTCTCTCTCTCTCTCTCTCTCTCTCTCTCTCTCTCTCTCTCTCTCTCAAGCATATACCAAATAGTCCAATGATGGTGCAATCCAAAATAGGAATAAAAAATAAATGCATATCAAATAGTCCAATTATGCCAACAGCCCCAAAAGTGGAAAACAATCAGTACATATGGCTGCACAAAGTCCATAAGTTTAGGCTTGCCAAAAACCCAATCTCATGGATGCACAGATGCCCCAGAAATATAACGCAAAACCTTGAACAGTAGAGACCATATGTGTCTTCCCACCCAATGGAACAAAAGCCAACATTTACAAGTCTCCTAATTGTAGTACAAAAGAAGAAAGCACCATTGGAAACGTTGCATCTTGAAAAAGCAGCAACAAGAGGGAGTCCATGTACCAGCATTCTCCAAATAAAGACATTGCATTTGAAGTGCAACCCACTATCACCATGGATTTCCACCAAGCTTTGCCTTTGTGGAGAAGGAAATCACTCTTATCCATCAATCACTCGTGATATATTTAATTGGTAGATGTGTGCTTTAAGATCAGCCATCCACGAATTTTCGGATCTACCAAGGCTATCCATGTCTAAATAGGGAAAGGTTTGCTAAACAAGCAAGGATGTTGAAATGGTTTCCTGTGAATTACAATACCCTACATGAATAATCCTTTGCACTCACTAAAATGACATCAAAGTTTGCCATGCAAGTAGAAGCACATCAGCAATAAAAACTAGGATAAGCCTTTACATTCTATTTAATTGGGCTGAACTTGTTTTCCTTCCCATGAAACAATTTTAGAAGCAGCCAACATGTCCCTTACAGAAAGAATCGTGCTATGGAGACCCAAGGTTGCTGACCAGCACACATCTTTAGATAAAGATCAAAGTGTTATCATATGTGTCTCCACATCTAAAATTACTCCTCCTCATTCTTTTATGTGTACTGATATGATCCTAGGAAATCCAAGTAATGCCAAAAGTAAAACTGCTCCTCCCCCATATTCTTATATGTATACAGATATAATCCTAGGAAATCTGAGCTATGCCAGAATGTGTAGTCCTTTTTCGAGAGCATCAAAAGAATAGATTGTAAGATTTATTGCATGCGGGGGGTCTTAGACCATGCTAGCAATGGCAAATAATATGAAATCATAGGCATCATGATTGTTTGAGCAATCTGTAAGTGCACATGGAAAGGCCATGCTGGTGATTTTCGATAGACAAATTTGTAAGCAATGTGAGTGAATATTCAATCAAGCTCATTTTTAGACAAAACCCCCAAGTAATATCCCAAGTGTCTTGTAATATTGCCATGTGTAGCCACCTCTCCTTGCCAACCCAAAGCTAGCAAGTCCCATTCTGTGCAACTGATGAGCATCGATGTGATGGTATTAATATGCAGCCTTGAACCCAACCCCAAAGTCCAATATGTCCATGACTATGAGAATGTTGGCCTTACTAGCTTTCAAGGACATAAATGTATCCAAGGCTTGACTGCTCACCTCCATTATGCATTACTCTCAAAGAAGAGACCCTGTTGATAGTGTAGATCAAATGAAATATTCCTTGCTCAAAACCCATCTTCTACATGAGTTGGGCATAAAAGACCAAAGAAGATGGTCAAAAACTTTCTCTAAAATCCACCTGAATCATTATTATCTCCAGATTTGTATGTTGCACATAATCTGTTCTCATTTGCACATTCAAAATGTTATGCAGAATATTCCTCCCCTTGAGGAACCCATGTTGGGCGAGCCCTCTATCATGCAAGGCCCTCTGTCAAAGCTGCAATTTTAGCCTGTTGATAAGACTGCAGCTGGAAATCCTAAATGAGATTTGTCCAGATTGCAGCTGGAAATACAGTTAGAACTTATAAACCAGATTATAAGACTTGCTTTCTGTCATGATAACACCCCAATACACATAAGGATCTTATAAACCAGATTACATGACTTACTTTCTGTCATGATCATTTTCTCATTTGATCAATATCATGCATTGTCATCCACAAATTGCAAACTCCATCTCACTATGCATACCAGAAGCTCTCAAACTCGTTAACACATAACTGTGTGTTGCACTATCAAATGGATGCACAACCAATTAACCTGGTGGTCATACATTCAAATGGAAAACCACAACAAAGTTTTTTTCTCATGAATCTCTAAATTCTGTGTTCGCAAGGATTCCATAACTAATTTATAAATTTCCAAAGTTATTCAGTGCTCACCTATAAGTTTTGTTCGTGGAACAATGCCAATAAATAGATAATGTTTGTCTCATTCTGAACAGGATGGTTTGGAGTTTGTGTCTCAAAAAAAATTGTCCATTGGCTTGGCTTGCAAGTTGTGCATTCTCACACAATTCTTCAAATTTGTTGCCATGTCTTCAAATGGTTCCAGAAACTCTCTATCCGAATTTTCAGAACAATAATGTGATTAAAATTTGTGTGTTCAAATTGTAGGTGACGATATTCATTCTCAGGGATGTACAAATTAGAGTCAAAAGTATTTAGAAGCAGGTATTGCAAGGAGACTAGTAGTGTGAATATGAAAGTCTTAGATTCCAGTGTTGCAAAAACCTAATGCATTATGAGATTCCTGTGCAATCCAAAAGCATACTCGACTTGAATATTCAAAGTGACTTCAGCACATGACATTCATAAAAGCAGGATTTGAACCAAATTTTGAAATATGTTGCTTCAATTACAAAATTTTGGGTATAAAAGATAAGCATTCATTACTAGAAAATTCATAAGCAATCCATCAAATATACAGTGTACCAAAGATTATTTTTCATGCAAATATCTGACTTAAATCTTGCTAATAAACAGAATACCCAAACCAAGCCGGCGGACCACATACTGTATTGACCCACAAGATCATCTCACAGGCCTAAAACCCAAGTTAAATCGTATTATGTGAGACAGGAATACTTGGAACCAACCTTAACAGTCCAGTTCTTGTCCACCAAGAGGTTTGATGATTTTAAATCCCGATGTATTATCGGGGGGTTACGATGATGAAGATAATTCATGCCTCGTGCCTACAAAGAAAACTGATTAAGAAAAACACCTATACAATATGAAAGCTACGACATTATATGCATACTTTCCGCCATGTATCATAAACCGCTCACCACATCCAGAACCATGGATAATCGCCGCCTCCAATCCATCCTCTGTGCGTTTCTATGTAGCAAGCGAAAAAGACTGCCCCTGATCATAGAGCGCAAAAAACAGAGTTGGTCCTTCCTTCAGGTTAGCTTTCCCTTAGTAACAATTAAATATATTAAACGTACCTTGGCAAAAACTCTGTGACAATAGACAAATGCTGGGGTGAGTAGACTGCTCCCATGAACAAAAGGACGTTAGGGTGTCGAAGCCGGCGCATAATTGCCACCTAACCAGAAAATAAAGCACCAGTGTATCAGATAAAAAAGTAGGCAGGCTAGTTGTGGATCAAATTAATCCTAACAGCAAATAATAAGAACAGCAGCCCACCTACACAGTTAAGACTTGTTTTACTCCCATTAAACACAGACTGTATGTTAAAAGATAAATACATGTACAAGAAAGGACATGAAAACACAAACCTCTTCCCTAAAGTCTTCCAGTAGTTCTCTTGAGAATTCTTGATTTGTGAAAACTTTCACTGCTACGTCCTGTGAGAAATACACAAAATGACTCCTTCGAACTTTTTGGAAATTTTATAACACAAAAAAACTACCTCACTCACCGAGCCAAACCAAAGGCCATGGTAAACTGTCCCGCAAGAACCTGATAAGTAAATAGTCAACTTAGCTATTGATTATAAGGTTAGACAAGTCCTGGAATTCTCAATACGGCATTTCAGAACCCAACACACACTCGTGGCATCAAAGTTCATACTTGTCATAAGCCTTCAGAACAATGCCAAAAGCATTCACAAAAGCTACTAGTGTTGTACGAGTGAGATTAAGGCCTAAATTAATCTTATTTTTCTGGCACAATTAACTCCAAACCAATATTTTGCAGTAGGACAAGTGGCTCAAAATTTTCTATCTAAGTGCCAATAATGGGCAGCCACTCTCATTCCCACCACATTTTTCATCACCATTATTGCCTTCATCTTCCTGCCCTGCAAGTCATTGCCTACACTCCTGCTGCATTTTCAGCCCCTGCACTTCTCCTTCATTGCCAAAGGACCTGCTGCTGTTTGTGCTGTAGCTGATCAAGACGTTGCTGATTTCAGTCATGCTGCTGGTCAAGGCTGCATACACCCCGTGTTTTGTTGCCTATGGTCACCATCATCCTCAACACCCTGCTGGTTGCTACTCCCCAAAGGTCATCCACTGCTGCATTTGCACTCCAGGAGGACTGCTGTCACTATTTCCAGCCTTCCCAGGCTGCCACGCCATTATTGATGAATTGCTGCTGCTTCATTTTGGAAGCGTATCATATGACCTACTCTTGAAGCTGTTTCCACAGCCTTTAGACTCCATCAGCTCACCTCTAGCCTCAGTATATGAGACATAGAGGACAGAGCCTATCTTGTGCATTCTCATTACTCTATAGACTCTTTTCTCATTGAGCATTCATTAGATTCTGTTATTCTATTTCATACACTCTATGCCTTCCCTCTTTTCTTTAGCATTTGCCTATATGGTATTAACACCAGGTGCTCTTGACTAGCACTTGAGCTTGGCATTCAAGAGCACACCAAAACATATTTTTGAAGATGTCAACTCCCTCATCACCAAAGCACTCCCAGTCAAAGCCACAACCAAGAAATGAATGCTATGAAAGCAAACCAAAGAGAAAGTAGGGTTTGCAAGGGGAAAAACAGAGTGTGTACGGCAAACACTGAAGAGCAAAGCAACTCAGAAAAACGCAAAAGAAGAAGATGATGGAGCACGAAATCATGCTAAATGAACAAAGTTGATACAGTGGAGCCAAAGCTGTGACGATGACTACATTGTCTTGTTTGAATAAGGTAGGAACACCTAAAGGGCATCTGCACTATAAGGGAGTAAAACGTAGTCCTCTAGCAGTAGGATGTCGAAGATGTATGCTAAAGCTGAAGGGCACCTATCAAGGGAGCGAAACGGAATCCTCTGAATTTGACGCCAAATGGTCGAGATGGTGGCCAAGTGGAGAAAGAGAATTTGCAGCCTAAAACGCAGCTTGGAAGGTGTGGAAGATAGGGCGTTTGTTGCAGGGAGAGATGTAGACGGTAGACCACAAACTGCAATACCCTCTTGGTGGGATGTGAGCAAGAGTGGAGAGGAAGAGTGTGACACGCAAGGAATGAATGTGGGATGGATGAATGGGTTAAGTCAATGCTGTATATATAGGCATAGGCTATCTAGAGTGTCACCTACTACTGAAGTCTCTCAGGTGGCCCCTCCACTCTCTTGCAAGGCACCAAAAAGTCTTTTTGGGGCTGTAAATAGCAGGTGTAACCATTGGAGGAGATGGTTGAGGGATTTCTAGACTTTCCTCCCGTTCACACCCTATGAGGGGCAAGCAGCATAGGCAGCCTCATCCACAGGCTATTACTCATCAGAGGACTTCTACACCACTTGAGTTTGTTCACACCAGCCTTTGCGGATATATAGATAGGTGCAAAGAGCAATAGTTTGTGAGGAACAACAAAAGGCGAGTTCAAGACTTGACGGTGACTGATTAGAGGTATGCCTTTGATACCAATATTAGGTTAGGACTCAAAAACATACATACACTCACAAACACTCACAGTGAACAAATGAACAAGAGAGAAGGGAGCGTTGGAAGGTCACGTCTCATATGTGATAATGATAATGAAAGTACAATCCCTAAGGTACTAAGTACCACACCCGCTGTCACGAGGACATGTATTTTTGAAACCTCACTTAACATGTGGATTAACTTTTAATCACATGATTAAGTAAATGAGGTACATGTGAGGTGCTATTCGGGTTAGAGTAAATTTACGAGCCTAGGATCCGAGGAAATCAATCAAAGGCAAAAGTTGCTATAAGTTATGTCGCACAGGTACTTGGTGGTATTTGGTGCCAGTTGTTGGCCTAGGTCATTCATTTGGCCATAAGTGTTAGTTGGTGACACTAGAGAAGTGGCGTTTAATGGTACCTAACGACAATCCGATGGTCAAAGATGCAGAGAGACATTCGAGAATGGAAGTTGCCTAGCCAATTTAATTATTGGCCAACCTGATTATTTTTCAAGGCACCGAAATAATTATTAGATTAATTTTTAGTATTTAAAGTCTGAAAATTAATATTTAATTATGGATAATGCTGGAAAAACCAATTGGGAAGGCTGCCACTTGTCAAAAATGCCCATGCAATACTTAAAAACGTCTTTAGAGGCTTTTAGTGTATTCAGTCTGCAAGAGAGAGGGAGGAGATATTGTTGGTCTGATTTGCAGCCATTGGAGGACCTTCTAAGGCAACCAGGGGCAAGAGAAGACCAATCAACAGCAAGTGACAGCATCTACAGGCTGTTGAGACAAGGCAACAGCTGTAAATGACTAATTTTCTTCAATTCTTTGCATCTATAAGCTATTGTGGCAGGGCAGCAGCTGCATTTGACTGATTTTCAATCATTCTTCGTGACAAAACTCTGAATTTTCTCTCTCTACAGCTTTCTCTCTCATCTCCTAGCCATTTCACAACCTTGCTCCGAAGACCTCAGCATTTGGACACTTGGAGGCTGAGAAAGCAGCCTCAGGAAGCGTGCCAAAAATTGAAAGCTCCAAGTCTTGGATTTTTCATGGCTGAAGGTGAATTTCAGCTAAATTCAGGTGGAGGACTAGCCAACCATTGAATTTGGGGCATTTCCATCGTCTATGAAGTGAGTGAAGGCCAATTAAGTGCCCAAATCAAGGGGCAGATCAGATTGAAGTCTCGCTAGTCACTTTGGACAGCAAGGGGAGTTTGGATTTCGAAGGGGATCGGGAGAATCCCATTGTAAATCAAATTTTTTCTTCAATAAAGCTAAAGAAATACCGAAAGGGGCGCCAATTTTGGGGCCAATCGGGTGTGCATTGTCCCAGATTAGTAGGTAAACTTGTATTTTCAGATTTTCATTAATTGTTTGCTACTGTAATTAAGTTGTAATCAAGGATTTACCACCCATTCGCGGAAGGAAGGCTAGTTACACCCACCAACAAGTGTTCATATGGAGAAAAAAACCCTTGTCTAGCTTGAAGGTAAAAGTGCTTGTGGATAAGGAGCATTCATACCGGAACTTCAAAGGAATGTAACAAGCGTAACAGAGAGAGAGGGAGGGAGAGAGAGAGAGATTAATGTTTGCTAAGGCCAAAATTGGCTTACGAGACAAAACCATGTACAATGTTGGTCATCATTAGATATCAGAGTGTGATGTGCTGAAAGATAGTCAGTGATATCAAATATACTATGAAAAGAAGCTAAAGTGATGTACAAAATAACATAGTGTTGATATAGGAATACAATGAAAGGATGTGATAGTACATGTCTAGCTGTGTGGTTGAATGATATCCCTATATCTAGTTCCACCCAGTCAAGATCGGTGAATAGAGTATGGCACACATCTCGGATGAAATAGTATGAGGGTAATATCTGGACTCGGCCCTCAACTTTGTCAGTTGTTGCTCATATCGCTAGTGGACTTCCCTCGTCTCCATTTGATATAGCATCTGTGTCTAATGCCCCTATATCTACGGGCTGTGTGCTGCTCTAATGATATGTGACTTACCTTCTCTTATTCTATTTATCACTAAAAGAATAAATAACAAAGTAATAGTAATGGGCGCCCACCACCTATAGTGTGTGGCTATGCATGTTTATATACAAGTAGATGTAGGTGGCTAGACACAAATGGCCTTTAACCCCCCAACAATCTCCCACTTAAAGGCATGTATCAATGATGAGGAGTAAAAGATAAAAGAAGAAAAGTACAATACGATGAGGAAAGATATCATCTCATCCTATGCTTTTTAAAATTCTAAGAAAGGCATATCATTTCATTGAGAGACTCTTAGTGAGCATATCTGCAGGATTCGTATTCGTAGGAATCTTCACAAGCTCAATGGACTTGTCCTCTACCACCTCTCTAATAAAGTGATAGTACATCTCAACGTGCATTGTTTTTGCATGGAAGATAGGATTATTGGCCCTTAATGGCACTCATCCAATCTAAATGTAGTATAGGAGTCATAGTCAAATCAAGATCCACAACTAGATAGGCTATACATAGGGGCTCCTTGCAAGTCCCAGTGGCTACAATGTACTCACCCTCGGTGGTAGATAAGACCATGCATTTTTGCACCTTGGATATCTTGGAAATATCACCTCTAATAGGTACTAGCCATAGCGAGTATTGTCTCCTCCAGTATTAGCAGATAGCCTATATTTGCATGCCTCCTCTTCATCCATCACCTATGGCCTCTGTGGATCCTCAAAATCATGTGTCACACTGTCTGCTCTATGTTCTCGCATTAAAATCTCCAACTAGAAGAATCTCCCCTAGGCTAGAGTATAAACAATCTCACTGGATAGGTTTGTAAAAGGGGACTCTCCTTCTCCATCTCCCTCTCCCTGTTGCTGCTGCGGCTCCCCAATAGTATATCTTGACCCTCATGGGGAGTAGTAGTAGAGGGCAATATATAGCATCAAACCATAGGAGATCTCCACTCTAATCCACATGTATCGTTCATTGCGATCTCATGCCATGATGTGGATTCTATCTTGTAGCTCTTGTTTGATCAAATTGCCACTCCTCCAAATCCTCATGTGATGCCTTGATGTCATTTCTAGCTCCTGTACATTAACTCCCATACATATCCCTATACTCTGTGTAGTCCCCTCTCAAAGACTCTGGTGTGTCTTTGTGATCAATTCTCCATCACCTCCTCCATCCTCCCTAGGCATGTCCATAATGAGCCATTACAGTTCCATACTATCATCCATATATCTAAGTTGTCTCCCTCATAGGCAGCGTGTCCTATTAAACTGCCTTGCTATCAGTGATGACTCGACCATCTCTATATACTAGCTTTTTGCCCTCCTTCCTAGCCTTGATTATTTCGGGCATGGTTGGGTACATATGGTCCACCTGCATCTTGGTAAGGTCATCATCTAGGTAGATGGGATCCCCTAGGAGTCCGCGTAGCATGGCTTTCTTCCTCATGAAGGCCGTCCTCTCCATTTCGTCTCGAAACCTTAGAATGAGTGTGTGTTTTTGCAGTTCCTTTCCAACTACCCAAGCTTTTGTAAAGAGGAGTGCTTCTTTCTCATTATACCTAAGGCATATGCACAAATTCTTACCATCCTCTACAAGCAATGAGTCCTCCTCCTCGAGTATGCCATTTACACATACGTTTAGTCACCTCACTTGCCTCATCCTCTCTTCCTCCAACATGGCATTGACCATGCATACCTCCTCTTTTTTGGTTGTCATTTTCCACATCCTTTTCTATGTTCTTCTTCACTACCTCCACCCACCCTTGTTGCGTGGCCTCTAGCTTAATGTCCACCGCTTTGGAGATTTCCTCCTTTATGGCAATGATCATGTCCTCTTGGATCTCTCCTTCCTCTCATCCAATGTTCTTTCGCACCACAATCTCTTCTTTTAGTTGTTGAATTTCCATTAACATGGTTGCTTTCTCATTCCTCCATTCTTCGGCTTCACTTTCAAGTTTTGTGATTTTGTCTAGATGGCATTGCTGCACTTGGTTAATACTGTTGTCCAAGTTTTTTTGTGTTGGCAATGAGCGTTTTCAACACTTTCTTGAGTGTATCTAACTTCGTGTCCACACTTGCCATGTGTCTGTGGTGTTGATGGTCTATGGTTTTATCTTTGTCTCTTAGATGTGTCAAGGCATGGTTTCTCACTTCAGCAATGGATCAATTTTTCCAAGATCCTCTAGGATGGCAGGACGGGTTTGACAATGCGACCTCAATGAAAGGCCTCAAGATGCAAACTTGCGTGACAAGGGAAGGGCAATGAGGCAAGGTCAACTCACGGACAAGGCGGAGGTGAGGGCGCATGGGGGAGGGGGGATTGCAAGGGCAGGGGCAGCAGGCTTAGGGCCAGCAACAGGGCAGGGTCAGGCGGGGGGGGGGGGGGGGGGGGGGGGTTGTTGTGCAAGATAGGGACACAATGGAGGTGGGGCAAGATGGGACGAGATCTAAAGCAAGGTGGGTCGATGGCAAGGCAAAGGCACAAGTTGAAAAAGGAGAGGAGGGGGTAGTGGTGAAGGGCGAGAGTGCTAGGGCAAAGGTGCAAGTTGAAGGGAGGGGAGGGGAGAGAGAGAGAGAGAGAGAGAGAAAGAGAGTTCTCTCTTGTGAAAAAGGCCCTTGAATCATCCGACTTGACCTGTGCCACTCTTCCTATGTCCACTTGCCTTGTTGCAACAGACAGTCAGGGGAGAGAGAGAGAGAGAGAGAGAGAGAGAGAGAGATATAGGGCTCCCATTGGGCAAGCATTAGTGTATTGTATTATTGCACTTGCCAATGAATAAAAGCCTTGGTTGGGATAGACTCATAAATGAATTTTTTGAGACTTATGCTACTCCCTTGTTAGTGAAGCCTTTGACAGGCACGTGTCAGGAGGATAAAAGTCTTGGTTGGGATAGACTCATGAATGAATTTTTCGAGACTTATGCTACTCCCTTGTTAGTGAAGCCTTTGACAACTACATGTCAAGACTCATGAGGTTTGGGCTACTAGAAATCATACATACATCCTGGAAAGAAGGTGCTATTAAGTTAATCCCCAAAGTCCCTTTGTGTGTGATGTTTAAACATTGGTGCGGATTTCCTTGAAGGGTGCTATGTACAAGGTATTCTCGAAGGTGCTAGCTAATCGACTTCAAAAGCATCTCCCTACCATTGCACATCCCCTTCGGTATGGATTTATCAAAAGGGCAAAAATATCTTGCATAATATCTCGAATATGTAGATGGGCATAGATTTTGTGCCGCACCCAACCAATTGATTCTTCTTAGTTAGTTGGATTTGGAAAAGAACTTTGACTATTTAGAACGGTATTTTCTAGTGGAGCTTATGTAGACCACAGGTTTAGGTCACACACTCTCAATTGACATACTCTATTAGTAGCGATGCTTCTTCATGTGTCATCCTGAATGGTGGTGTTATTGAACCCTTTATCCTTGGATAGTTGGTTAGACAAGGCTGTCTTTTGTAAAGAAATACTCGAGCATATAATCAAATACCATCACATGACAAAGCAAATTGATAAGAGAGCTTAGTAGGGTTCCGGTAACTCAAAGGCAATGAACATAGAAGATCAAGAATAATAAATTAATAAATATAATGCTCGATGCAGTAAACACACATGTTAGGAGGCTTGGGCTACTGGAATCATGCATGTATCCTAGAAAAGTGTTATTAAGTTGATCCCCAAAGTAACTTTCCCTTTGATGTTTAAACATTGGCACACGATTTCCTTGATGAGTACTATGTACAAGATATTCCTCAAGGTGCTAGCTAATCACTTTTATAAGCATCTCCCTGTTAGAGAGATCATAGCCAGGGCTGCACCAGGGCTGCACAGTCGGACTGTGCAGTCGGACTGCCACGTGGCAGTCCGACTGCCTGCAGCCCAGTCGGCTGCATTTAATGCAGCCGACCTGTCCTATTCTTTGGGCAGATTTCGGCTATTTATACCTGAGGTCTCCAGCAGTCTTCCCATTCATTCTCTGTCGCAGATTACAGACCGGTGCCGTGCAGATCTCTGTCTCTGTTCGCAGATTTCAGACAGCAGACAGTGCAGACTGCAGCAGACTTCGAGGTGGACAGCAGGTCGCATCGTCGAGGTGGAGACACGCAGTCCAGCGCACTGCGCCCGTGTATATCTTTGTATTCAGCATTCTTTATACAGCAGATCTTCAGTGTACACTGTCTCTTTCTCTCCCTTCTCTCTCTGCGTTCTCTCACTCTCAGTCCTACGCTTCCGCACCGCTGCACTCTGACATGGTATCAGAGCAGTGTTTGAGGGCTGACTGAGCGCAGAATCAACCTGAAGTGGAGTTTCCATCGCGACACAAATTTGCGTTTTTTGCGTTTAAGGGCAGACAGGAGGGCTGCGCCTTGGAACAAGGCTGAAACGAGTGTGGGCGCACAGGAAAGGAGTACAGGTGGTGGATTTGCTGCTGTTTACTGCTGTTTGTCGCGGAGAAAGTTTGAGTTTTCAACCTAAAAGTGCAGGATTTGCTTTTTCATCGCCTCCGGCGGGTGAAGGAGCTTCGGGACGCTGAAGAGCCTTAGCAGACTGAGTCTACTCAGTCAGAGGGGGCTGCTTTTGCGTTTGAGAAGGCATTGCAGGTGAAGATGTCTACAGAGATGGACTTGGAGTTCCAGGCGATTATGGACCGGAAGGTGCCTGTCCTACCGGCTCTTCCTACAGATCAGAAGCTCGACGGCGACAACTACCGCATTTGGCGCGTTATGATGTTGGCCATTCTGGAGTCCTATGATTTGGCGGAGTTGGTTCAGGAAGATATTGACCGGCCCTCGGTAAGAGATGAGTCCAAACTCTCTTCCGATGCTCGTGCGGAGTTGGCCAGGGCCCAGTCTCATTGGGACAAACTGAATGCCCGGATTCGATCCTTTCTCTTT
Source organism: Lygodium microphyllum (assembly GCF_053477565.2). Lineage (NCBI taxonomy): Eukaryota > Viridiplantae > Streptophyta > Polypodiopsida > Schizaeales > Lygodiaceae > Lygodium > Lygodium microphyllum. The sequence goes on along the minus strand of NC_141138.1, from coordinate 76,499,198 downwards.
CTATCATGCACTACAGCTGTGATCGCTCACATCGAGCACTTGACGGTGGCTCGTGAGATATGGCTGGAGCTTGATCAAATGTACAATCGGATGACCCTGATGAAGAGGGTTTCTTTGGAGGTACAGATGCGGACCTTGTCCGTCAATAAGTCTTCTTCGCTAAGGGAACACATTAACAAGCTAAGGCAGCTACAGATGCAGGTTCAGAATGCGGGGAAGCCCATCTCCTCCGAAGACATGGCGATTACACTTTTGTCCCAGTTGCCGCCACGATTCGGTACATTTTACTCTGCCCTTATTGCTTCGGGGCGAGAGTCTACTCTTCGGTGGGAGGAGTTGGTTCCTATGGTCTTGGACCAAGAGGAACAGTTAAAGGGACAGAATGCTTCCAAGACGGAGGCGTTGACAGGTCAAGCCTCTCAGAAGAAGGGGAAGGACCAAAAGAAGAAGAAGGGGGATAACAAGTCCAAGAAGGACAAGGAGAAGGACAAGGACAAAGACTCCACATGCCATATTTGTGGAAAGACTGGCCATTGGAAGAAGGATTGCCCTGACAAAGACTCGAAGGACACCAAGAAGAAGGACACCAAGGATTCTGGAGCGGTGGCTGCACCCTCATCAGCTGCATTTCTACATTTAGTTGTCATTGAGGACGCTTCACCGAATGCTTCTGATGCTGCGATGGCGGCTTCCCAATCTCGAGAGTGGATTATTGATAGTGGTGCCTCACGGCACATGACTCCTTCATCAGATGGTGTTGCCCAGCTGCGACCTTCGCGTGGGCAGGTTCTCATTGGAGACAGCTCTTCAGTTTCTATTGCAGGTCGGGGTAAGATGCAGCTTATTCCGGATGGACGAGGTGGCACCCATACTTCAGAGGTTTTGCATGTACCAGGATTGGGGTACCATCTCCTTTCAGTCCATAAGATTTGTTCCCTTGGTCTTCTGGTGGAGTTTGACAGTTCTACAGTGCGAGTCCTTGATCGTGTATCGAGGAAGGTTCTATCATCTGGATATGAGGAGAACGGCATTTACAAACTGAAGTCTTCCACTGCCTTCTCTACTATTCTTCTTACCTCACAGTCACAGTCTGAATTATGGCATGCTAGGTTTGGTCACCTGAACTATGACTATCTTCGGAAGGCGTCACGGGGACAGCTTGTTCGAGGGTTACCGGATATAGTGGTGAGCCAGCAGCCATGTGTCTCCTGCATAAGGGGGAAGCAGCATAGGGATGCCATCCCCCACACCGCTTCACGGCGGTCTACTTCACCGATGGAGTTAGTATCTACGGATCTATGTGGCCCTATGAGGAATGAGTCCCTGCGTGGGAGCTCGTACTTCATGCTGATCGTGGATGACTATAGCAGGATGACATGGGCCTACTTTTTGGCACTAAAATCAGAAGCTTTCTCACACTTCAAGGATTGGCTTCTCTTTGAGGAGAACCGATCAGGCCGGAAGTTGAAGACCTTGCGATCCGACAAGGGAGGTGAATTTGTCTCTAATGAATTTGCTCGGTTTTGTGCAGATAGAGGAATTCACCAGGAGTTTGCCAATACGAATACTCCACAAGAAAATGGTATTCTCGAACGAAAGAACCGTAGTGTGATCGAGATGGCGCGCACCATGATGGAGCACCGACAGACCCCCCAGGTTCTGTGGGCCGAGGCTGTGGCTACTGCAGTCCACATTCTTAACCGATCTCCTACTTCGGCCGTGGAAGGGATGACTCCATTTGAGGCGTATTTTGGAACGAAGCCAGATGTTTCTTACTTTCGGGTCTTTGGGTGTGATGCCTATGTTCACATTCCCAAAGCTCACCGTGACAAATTCGAAGCGGCTTCCCGCAAACAGGTATTTGTTGGCTACAGCTCCCAGTCCCAAGGCTACCGACTGTATGATCCCGTCAAGCGGGATGTATATACTAGCCGTGATGTGCGGTTTGTGGAGGTTCCGGCTTCTTCAACGGGTGAGGAGCATCCCGTTCTTGGAGATCCAGGGGAGAGTTTGGCTCCTTCTACAGTTCCACTGGAGCCTGTGCCGTTTGATTATGATTCTGTTTCTGACACAGAGTCTATTGTTCCACCGGATCCTTCTGAGGAGTTACCACTGGTGGACATTCCAGAGTCTTCTACTGATGGAGAACGACGAGGGGAGGTTCGGCCTCCTCCTCGCTGGGCCCGTGACACACTCCGTGATTCAGGGATCGAGGGGGTTCTTGAGGAGTGGGGACCGCAGGATGGTCCGCGGCGGTCACGGAGGCACCAGGCGCATTCTTCGGAGCTTGTGTGCTCCAATTATTGTTTGATGTCCCGAGTTATGCAGGATCGAGAGCCCACCTCCGTGAAGGAGGCTTTACAGTCCGCCCCATGGAAGAAAGCTATGGAAGCTGAGTTGGAGGCTATTGAGAGGAATGGCACTTGGTCACTTGTGCCACGCCCCCCGAAGAAGAAGGTGATTGGAGTCAAGTGGGTCTTCAAGACCAAATATCTCAGTGATGGTACTTTGGATAAGCACAAGGCTCGCCTTGTTGCTAAGGGTTTTGCCCAGCGCCCAGGGATTGACTGTCATGACACCTTTGCCCCTACAGCTCGTATGGCAACCATTAGAGCTGTTCTTGCTTTGGCTGGCCATAGGAGATGGCCTGTTTATCAGCTGGATGTGAAGTCGGCCTTCCTGAATGGTGATTTGACGGAGGAGATCTACGTTGAGCAGCCTCCTGGCTTTGGTTCTTCAGATGGGAAAGTCTACAGGTTGAAGAAGGCCCTGTATGGTCTCAAGCAGGCCCCGCGAGCTTGGAACGAGAAGATTAATTCGTTCCTCCAGACTCAGTTGGGATATCGGCGGTCCAAGGCCGATCCGCAGCTGTATGTTCACACTTCCGAGGATGGTTGTGTGCTGTTTGTATTATATGTTGATGATTTGATTGTCACAGGTGATGATGCACAGCAGGTCCAGGAGACAAAGTCAGCTTTACATCGGACGTTCGAGATGACGGATTTGGGGCTACTCCATTTCTTTTTAGGACATGAGATTTTTCAGTCTCAGAGGGGGATCTTTCTCTCCCAACAGAGATATGTACAGGAGCTCTTGGTGTCTTTTGAGATGGATGATTGTCGGGCCCTCTCTACTCCTATGGATCCGAACTGGAAGGCCACTTCCCACTCAGCTTCTCCTTTGGCGGATGCTTCCCGCTATCGACAGTTGATAGGGTCTTTGATTTGGCTTCTCAACACCAGGGTTGATCTATGTTTTGCTGTTGGGCTCTTGGCAGGGTTCATGAGTGAACCTAAGACGGTGCATTGGCAGGCTGCTCAGAGGATACTTCGGTATCTGAGGGGGACGTCTGATTTGGGGATTCATTACCCCGCAGGGACAGATGGGTCAGATCTTGTACTTGCAGGTTGGAGCGACTCGGATTGGGCCGGTGACGTGGACCACAGGCGGTCTACAACAGGTTACTGCTTTACTTTGGGTGCAGGAGTTATTTCATGGAGTAGCAAGAAGTAGCCCACGGTAGCCCTTTCGTCTACTGAGGCGGAGTATCGGGCCGCATCTTCCACCACATGCGAGGTTGTGTGGCTTCGGAGATTGTTGGAGGAGCTTGGGTGCCCCCAGACTCGTCCTACATTGCTGCGATGTGACAATGAGAGTTGCATTGCCTTGGCGAGGAATCCTGTTTTTCATGCCCGGACGAAGCACATTGAGATCCAGTACCACTTCATCCGAGAAAAGCTTTTGGATGAGACCATCACTGTGGAGTATTGCAAGACGGAGGATAATCTTGCGGATTTGTTTACGAAGGCTCTTCCTCAGGCTCTACTTCGGCAACATTCCAGATCCCTCAGGCTTCTGCCTTGCCCAGGCTCTGAGAGGGGGTGTTAGAGAGATCATAGCCAGGGCTGCACCAGGGCTGCACAGTCGGACTGTGCAGTCGGACTGCCACGTGGCAGTCCGACTGCCTGCAGCCCAGTCGGCTGCATTTAATGCAGCCGACCTGTCCTATTCTTTGGGCAGATTTCGGCTATTTATACCTGAGGTCTCCAGCAGTCTTCCCATTCATTCTCTGTCGCAGATTACAGACCGGTGCCGTGCAGATCTCTGTCTCTGTTCGCAGATTTCAGACAGCAGACAGTGCAGACTGCAGCAGACTTCGAGGTGGACAGCAGGTCGCATCGTCGAGGTGGAGACACGCAGTCCAGCGCACTGCGCCCGTGTATATCTTTGTATTCAGCATTCTTTATACAGCAGATCTTCAGTGTACACTGTCTCTTTCTCTCCCTTCTCTCTCTGCGTTCTCTCACTCTCAGTCCTACGCTTCCGCACCGCTGCACTCTGACACTCCCTACCTTGTGCATCCCTTCAGTATTGGCTCATCAAGGGCAAAAATATTTTGCATGATATCTTGGATGTATGAATGGACATAGATTGTGCGTGGCACCCAACCAAGTTGCTCTTCTCAATTAGTTGGATTTGAAGAAGATCTTTGACTATTTGGAACAGTATTTTTTGGTGGAGCTTATTCAGACCATGGATTTTGGATCACGCATGTCTCAGTTGCTATACTCTATTAGCAGCAATGCTTCATGTGTCATGTTGAATGGTGGTATTATTGAACCCTTTATCATTGGACAATATGTTAGACAAGGCTGTCCTTTGTAAAGAAATACTTGAACATAAAATCAAACACAATTGTATGACAAAGCAAACTGATAAAAGAACTTAGTAGGGTTAGGATAACTCAAAAGACAATGAACATAGAAGATGGAGAAAATGAATGAACAAATATAATGCTCAAAGAAGTAAACACACTATACAGAGTGAATACAAAACCTAGAACCCTTGTGTTGAAGTACCGAAGCAGAGAGTATGAGGATGGAGAGTATGATGTACTCTGTATGGATCCTGAAATGCAACAGACAGCCTCAGAGAGTGTTTAGAAGTACCAAATGCAGATCTAGAGAGTTTGGATCATGCTAAACATGTCAAGCGCAGCTCGAAAGAGTGGGCAACATACTGAATATGGTTTGGATGAGGTAGATGGCTGCTGAAACTGAAAATGCAGCTGATAATGATGATGTGGCAGGTTGGCAACAGCTTCTGATCTGCAAACACAGGTTGTGTGGACCTGCAGCAGCAAAACACAAACTGTTGATGGATGCCAAGAAGGAGAAGAAGGCTCAGAACTGTCGCCTGCTGCTGATGGCTAGAGATTAGGCTGAGTGGTGGGCAACCTATCTATTTATAGTTGAGTGCATCCTTCCAAACTAGGTTTGGCATGAGGGACATAGACACTCTCTAGGAAAGCGGTCATATAATGAAACTGCTAGTATTTGGGATGAGGCAATCTTGATTGTAGTTCAATCTGCAACAAGTCTCCAACAATGGCCTTGAAGGACATGACTCTCTACCATGCTTTCTTTTGCAAGAAGCATTTGGTCTCACTTTTTCACATCTTTGGGTGTGATTCATATATCCATATGGACAAGAAGTACAAGGCAAGCTCGACGCAAATTCAAGAAACTCATCTTATTGTGGTGAGTCAAGATATGATGAACTATGCCCTTATGTCACAGATTTAAGAGGATCAAGAGCATACCACCATTGAGGAGGCTTTGGCACAAGATGTTTGACACCTTGCTATGAAAGAGAAGCTCAATTCCATTGAGAAAAATCAGACTTACAAGTTGGTTCTGCAATCACGCAAGCGGAAGGTGATAGATGTGATAAGACCAAATATTTTACCGATGTCACCTTGGACAAGCATAAAGTTAGAATTGTTGCCCAAGGATTCACACAAAGAGTAGGCTTGGATTATTCAAAGACATTTGCAACAATGATCTGTTTGTCTACTATTCGAACTAACTTAGCTCCTACAGCCCATCATCATTGGCCCTTTTACTAGATGAGCATGAAGTCTACCTCCTTGAATGGTGTCTTACAAGAGGAGATATATGTAGATCAGCCTCTATGTTTCTACATGCTTGGGAAGGAGGACCATGTCTACCATTTTGCAAAAGGATCTCTATGGCCTAAAGCAAGCTCCTAGGGCTTGGTACCAGCATTTTGATCAGTTTTTCCTTTAGAACAGCTTCTACCAAAAAAGATTCCACCACGAGTTCCACATGACCGATTTAAGAAAGGGCATTTTCATCTCTCAGTATAGGCACATCTCCAAGCTACTTTTGGAGTTTGGTATGGATCAATGTAATCCCATATCTTGCCCCATGGACCCTAAGTCCAAACTTAGTATCCCATGAGATCCCCTTCCAAACGCCACTAGATATAGGTGCCTTGTTGGCTCATTGATCTCACTCATTCATATAAGGCCAGATATCTCTCATGTTGTGGCACTATTGTCTTCTTTCATGAAGACTCCTTTGCATGCTCACTAGAGATATGCCTTGCATGCATGACCTTGATCGTATCCCCTCTCTATCTGTTCTGCTATGTGTATCCTTCAAAGAACCTGCAAAAAACAAGAAAATTGCCTGTGTTTTGATGTGGAATGCCTTTCAGAGTTGAAGAGAGCCTAATCATCTGTTCTACTATGTGTATCCTTCAAAGAACTTGCAAAAAAAAAAAGGCGGCATCACCTGAAGGAAATCTGCACAGTGAAGGGAGCGAAATGCAACCCTCAAAGCAGTGAGCTATGGAAGTAATCACTGAAAGGTGAAGGCTAGTTGTCATGGAAGACTGGAGTGAAGTGCAATCCTCTAATGTCATTAGGGAGGAAGAAGATGACCACCAGTCGAGGGAGCAAAGAGTAGTCCTCGGATGCCAAGAGATGTGCTAGGGCTGCCATTGCATATGCCTGAGGGCTATGTGAGCTGAAGCATGCTGAGATGGAGGTCCCCAGGTGAAGGGGCAGCCACCAAGAGGGTAAACACAACTTGTGAAGGCTTGTCAACCCAAAAACGCAGGTACCTAGGGCTGCAAAAACTGATGCCGAGTGCGGAGGTGATGCCAAATAGAAAGATGTCCACGCCTAACTAGGGAAGGTGATGCAAAATGTGAAGGTCTCTACGCTACCAAACACAAATACTGATGGTGCTTGAAGAGAGAGAGAGAGAGCTGACACATGTGGAGATGATGACGCTAGGTGTGGGAAGCTCCAAACGCAAAGGCTAATTATGTGAAACAAGGCATCTAAAGTAGAGGGTGAAGATGGTGGAAGGCAGCCACAAACCATGAACTACAATGTCCTCTTGAAGAAGTGTGAGGGTAGCAGAAGTGTTGAAGAGAGGAGAGAGGAATATCTGATGACGAAAGAGGAGCGTGGAATGAATGAAAGGGAATAACTCGAATGAATGAAGAGGCAGCCTATTTATAGGCCTCAGTTGTCTAGGATGGCCCACCATTGAATGGGCGCCAATTGATAAAATGCCCAAAATGAGGGTGCCAATCCTTTTTGGGGTTGTCAGTGCGAAACCCTAACTAAGGTGGATACACGAAAGAAGTGGTTTCTCAACACTCCCTCTCAGGTCCACCTCGGGAAAGAAGCTACTAGCTCCAGAACTCCATGCTAGAAGGAATTTGAAGGCCTCATCATCAAATCACCACTGAATCTTGAAGGCCCCTATCTAGGTGGTACTTGAAGATCTTAGGTATCAAGAGGAGAAATGACTGCTCAAAGACAGTCATCTCCAAAGAGTAAATGGTGGGTGAAGAACTTCATGATGAGTAGATACTCCCTCTCGGGGGGGCAGGGGGGAGCCTCTGAAGCCGAAGAAAAGTAGGAGTCCCCCTCGGAGGGTGTGGAAAGAATATCCCCCTTTGAATCCCCCGTTGTGAGATAGGGAATCTAAAAACTCATGGACCACAAACTCTGAATAATTTGATGACGAAGAAAGTGCTACCGGTCATGCCAAAAAAGGTATCTAGGGTGCCAAAGATGTCGAAGAACTCCTAGAGGTGGCCTCTCGAACCTGAGTAGTAGAGGGTGCGGAAAGGTGAGGCTCATGCTAACTTGGGCAACAATCACTATCTCTCAATGGAGTGAACTGCAGATCCAAAGTAATGGAATATGTCGAACAGCCATTGTCTCTTAATGGAGCAGATTACTGAGGGGACACTAGCCAACAATCACTATCTCTCGATGAAGTGAACTACAAAATCGCAAGTTGTCGAGGTGACATTCCTAAAACCCCAGAAGAGATAGAAGCAACCTCCATAGCACAATGCAATGATCACAAGGAGGTTGGGGTACCAAGTGATCCTCCTTTGCCTCGAAACTACGGTTGTCGAGGTGGCATTCCTAAAACCCTAGAAGTAGAAGCAACCTCCATAGCACATTGCGGTGATCGCAAGGAGATTGAGGTACCAAGCGATCCTCCTTTGCCTCAAAAGGTCTAACTGTGCATCAGATACGTCTTATTGCCTTGATCACTAATACAAAATAAACTCCCTGGCCTAGAAGAAAAAAGTGTCACATTTCGTGCCTAGGGATAGACACATATACTACATCATTGTATAGACTAGAAGCCCATATAACAAGTGGTTATAATGAGTGGTTTTAGAAAGTGAAACTAGATGCTCATGATCAAAGAAACAAACCATGAACTGATGAACCTATATAATGAAGCTCTCCAGAAACTAAATTTGGTGACTCCTAAAATTTAGGAGGTTATTATTTTTGAAAGTTACTGAAATGGAAAAAAAATTTGCATCAAAGATTCCAGAATTTCGCAAGGAACAATTTTGTCTTTAGTAACTATCTCAAAGTCTTAACCATTTGAGAGATTTTTAGAGTAAAAGGTTTGAAAGTTTTTTTTCTCTAGAAAGGTGACATGTGGCATCTAGAAGAGGACATGTGCCTCTTTGAAGAGCTAAGTGTCCCTACACTTGTCATTTTCAATATACACTTGTCATTTATAGTCTCTGTTTTTCACTTTTAAGCACCCAAGTTCGCACCTATATATTCGAGGTGTCTCTCTTTATTTGGAATAAGCTCTCATGCTGAAATTTTAGCCACATGCTTTGTACTCTCCTACATATCTCTCATCCAAGAAGCACTTTCTACTTAGCTTGATCCAATCCAAGCACTAAAGAAGAAAATCAACTTATTGTTCGCAGTTTATTAGGATTTCAAAATCCTAATTTTGAAGATTACAGCAAATCAGTCCTTTTATATATGGTTCAAGCACTTGGTGCCCATAGTTTTGTTTCAATAAATTCATGTAAAGGAGAGGGGCCGGTTCCCCTCTCAACGTGGTGTCAACTCCTCTCTCTCTCTCTCTCTCTCTCTCTCTCTCTCTCTCTCTCTCTCATTTTCATGGTGATAATTGATCAAGTCAGTTAAGTTCAATCTCACGTTCTTCCCGCGCTTACATTGGTATCAGAGCCAAGACTTTTTCTTTGCAAAAACTTTTCTAGGTAACAAGATCTTTGGATCCAACTTTCACACCATATTGCGGCAAAGAGAAGAATTTTGATGAACAACCAGAAGGCTCCCAACACTCTGTACCTGTATGCTTTTCTAATTATGAGAAGATACAAAGATACAAGGAGTTGGAAGCTGATCCAAAAATTCAAGCTTTGATAGGGAGAAGGGCTAAAGCACAGGCTGTAGTGAAGGTCTTTGAAGATTTCCTTACCAAGAAGACTCTTGAGACGGATGGTAATACGGTTGCGAAGGCCTATCTCAACATGAAAGGTATCAATGTTATTGATGCAACTAAGTCTACAAAAGTAACATATCACCTATCATTCGAGGATCCACCCAAGCGATAACTTCAAAATCTCATCATATACAAGCTGCCTCCTCTTGTCCCAAGAATCCCTCTATGGAGAAGAACAAGGAGAAAGTCAAAGAACCAGCTATTTCCATGGAAGTTAAATCTCCAAATATACTTTTAGCAAAGAAAAATTATGCTAAAAGAGACTTCAAGACTAGAGAGAAGAGCGTTAAGTTTAACGTTTTCTATGGTGAGAGAGATTCTCATAAAGCTATCTTTTACTAGACAGTTTGATGCTACTTTTTGTGAAGATTATATAGAAAAATTCAAAATTAGAATGGTTAAAATGCATCCGAAGGATACCACTTTGAATTGGTGGCTCAAGTTTTCAAGAGGAAAAGGAACTCAAGTCTTGGAAAGAGTTTAAGAAGATGTTTAACAAGAAATTTCTACCTTCATCCTTTGAAGCTGATGTGCAACAAGAATGGGATGAGCTGAAGCAAAGCCATGAAGATAGTGTTGAAATATATATCGACAGGTTTACAGCTATTTCTCTTAAATTTACATCTCTCAATGAAGTTCCTTCCAATCTAGAGATGAAAAAGTTTATCCATGGATTACATCCGATGGTACGGTGAGCTGTCAAAATGACAAAGCTTGATACTTTGGAAGCAGCCAAAGATGCGGATTTAGAAGCTAAAGGATTGCATATGCCATGGATACTTGGTAAAGCCTCAAAAGAAGAACCACAAAGAAAGGAGACCAAGAATTTTAACCAAAAGAAGTCAAATAAACAAGAACCAAAACATGAGGATGCAGGTAGACCACCTTTGCCATCCAAAAAGAAGCTAACATATCAGCAATTAGCAAAATATACAAGAGAAGGACGATGTTTCTCTTGTGGAGAAAAAGAATATATGGTTGGTCAATGTTCTAATAAGGCAAAGACGGAAAACCAACCCCAAAAGATGTAAAGAAAAATACCCTAACACAAAAACATAAACAGAAACCATACGACAAAGCACAGACTGATAAAAAAGAACACAGTTAGGGTTAGGATAAGAGTAACTCAGAGACAATGAACACAGTGAATAAATGAAATGATATGACTATTAATAATACGATGCTCATGCAGCAAACACACTATGCAGTGAATGAATATTGAACCTTGAACTCATGTATCTCTAGGATCAGGGCAGGGCAGCCCCCCCCTCCCCGGCTCGACGGCACAGCGGCCCCCCCCATCGTCCTGGACAGCACCCCCCCCCTCATCGTCCGAAACCCCCTCCCCTCCTAATTACAGCGCCGCCCGCCTAGACTGAGAGAGAGAGAGAGGGAGAGAGTGAGTGAGAGGAGAAGGAGAAAAGAAGAGAAGAAGAAGAAAAAGAAGAGGGAGAGAGAGAATGAGAAGAAGAGAAGAAAAAGAAGAAGAAGAGGAGAGAGAGAGAAGGAGAAGAAGAGTAGAAGAAGAAGAACAAGAGGAAGGAAGAGAGAGAGGAGAATAAAAGAAGAAGAAGAAGAAGAGAGAAGAAAAAGGAGAAGAAGAAGAAGAAGAGGAGAGAGAGAGAAGGAGAAGAAGAATAGAAGAAGAAGAAGAGGAAGGGAGAGAGAGAAGGAGAAGAAGAAGAAGAAGAGAGGGAGAGAGGAGAAGAAGAGAAGAGGAAGAAGAAGAATTTCCGAAAACACGTCCCCCTCTCCCTCCGTTATCTCTTCCTCCACTCGAGGAAAGGCGGCAGAAATCTTGCAAAGGAGTGAGCTGGAGAGTGTGTCGTACTCCGAACAGATCCCGAATCGCAGCAAGGCAGCCTCCAGATGTCGAACACCAGCAAACACAGCAATGAGAAGCTGGATCTGATGCAGACAGCAGTGAGGAGAGAGAAAGACTAAAAACGGAGCCTGCAAGAGAGAACAACTGAAAACGCAGGTAGAACAGCCTGCACGAAAGAGAAATACTAAAAACGGAGCCTATAGGAGAAAGAAAGACTGAAAACGCAAACAGGACAGCCTACAGGAGAGAGAAAGGCTGAAAACGCAGGCAAGACTGCTTGCAAGAGAGAAAGACTGTAGCGACTGCAGACAGGAGAGAGAAAACTGTCAAGGCGACAGCTGAAGCCTGCAAACGCAGCAATTTGCTGGCGTGGCAGGCTGTACGACAGCAGTGCAGATGAATAGCAGTCAGTCGCCAGGCAGAAACAGCAGCAATCAGCGTGTGAAGGGCTGGAAACATGCACCAAACTATAGGGAACAGTAATGTACAGCAAGGGCTGAAATGTCCTCCATGACCGGGGTGTGGGCAGCAAGCTGGTAACACCTGAAACCTGCAAAAACGAGATTGTAAAAGAGTGGAGGGTTGGCTGCCAATTTATAGAAAATCACGGTTCTAGATCCTCTCCCACTTAACTTTCTCAATCCGCTCCCCGTTTGAGGGTTCTAGCTAAAATAAGCCTAAAATAAACACATTTTGGGACTCTTTAAGTGACTAAGTGCATTTCTCAGCACAACACCCCCTCTCAGGCCCAAAATAGATCGAGAAAGTAGACCAACCTAAATTTTGATTTACCCCAAGGTGTCCCACCCCAAAGCAACCAGGGCATCGGACAAAAGGTGCACGTCAGTTGCCCAGTGGCCTACCAAGACTACAAAGGCGATAGATATCTTACCAAGGGAGCCCAAGTGATCACCCCAGAGAGGCCAGGATATCGGACCAAGGGTGCTCATCAGCTACCCAAGGGCCTACCAAGGTCTATAAAGGCGAATGGAATCAACAATGGACTTTTTTTTTTTAAGTGTTTTGAAATTACATAATTAATATAGGGGCAGCGGACAATTAAGTGACAGATAGGAACATATAAAGAGAGTTTTAAACCCAAGTTATTCACAAAACTAGCAAACCAATCCCTCGCACTGATGAGGATAAGTGCCTAAGGATAATAAAAGTGAGTGTATGTGCCAATCATGTGTTGAATATGTGAGAGGCAAAAAAAAAAAAACGGTGGGCTTAGCAAGACAAGCAAAGCAAAGCAAGCAAGGGTAGGGAAACTGCCTTTAGGAGAACTGCCATGTGTTATGCTACGAATATGGTGGATCCTAGAGTCAACCACTCCAAAAGACCGAAAAGGGATAAATGCGCACAGATGCATGTTGACATGAACAGAATGCCAATGCATAGGGTAATGCAAAGGGAGATGCAAGATATCATGCTCATACTATGCAACGATGCCACTAGGATAGTACCGTCACAGGAAAAGTGTTCACTTGTCCAAGTGCCCTTTTACAATCAAGTCATCTTGATAGTGCGAATGAAGTACCTTGCACCGGAGAGGACGGAAGAGTCTGAAAAAATGAAACATACTCTGGATCTTGCTCTCCAAGAGGGGGGCCCATCCCTGATGCAGGTCTCAACGGCCCTGCAACATCATCACACTTACGCGCAAAATTTGAAGAGTGAAATCCGTGCATACCTTCATTTAGAAGCCTTTCTTGAAGCGCAATCCTTCGGTCGAGCTCCTCAATCTTCTTTTGTCGATAGGCTATGATCAGTTTATATTCCTCAGAGGTTAGCTTGCCTATCTTTTCTTCCATGTACTCAGATGTTTCTCCCACCATGTCAAAACTTTGTGCAGCAAGCTGATCGGCCCACTCTCGCTCAATTCTCGGCATAGGCTGATCTAGAGACTGAATCGGTGTTGATGTGTTCAAAGTCATTTGAACCTATTGTTGTTCTTGCTTCTTGCGAAGAGCTTTCAGATCAAAGGCCTAGGTTTCTCAGAGAGTACCAAGCTCTGATACCATGTAAAGAAAAATACCCTAACACAGAAACTGTACGACAAAAGCACAAACTAATAAAAAAGAACACAGTTAGGGTTAGGGTTAGAGTAACTCAGAGACAATGAACACAGTGAATAAATGAAATGATATGACTACTAACAATACGATACTCATGCAGCAAACACACTATGCAGTGGATGAATGCTGAACCTCGAACTCCTGTATCTCTAGGATCAGGGCAGGGATAATGAGCTGGAGAGTGTGTTGTACTCCAAACGGACCCCGAATCGCAGCAAGGCAGCCTTCGAATGTCAAACATCAACAAAGGCAACAGTGACAAGCTGAATCTGATGCAGACAGCAGTGAGGAGAGAGAAAGACTAAAAATAGAGCATGCAGGAGAGAGAAAGACTGAAAATGCAGACAGCACAGCCTGTAGGAGAGAGAAAGACTAAAAACGGAGCTTGCAGAAGAGAGAAAGACTGAAAACGCAAGCAGGACAGTCTACAGGAGAGAGAAAGACTGAAAACGCAAGCAGGACAGCCTGCAGGAGAGAGAACGATTGCAGCGACTGCAAATAGGAGAGAGAAAACTGTCAAGGCGGCAGCTGAAGCCTGCAAACGCAATAGTTTGCTAGCGTGGCAGGCTGTACGACAGTAGTGCAGATGAACAGCAATCAGTCGCCAGGCAGAAACAACAGCAATCAACATGTGGAGGGCTGGAAACAGGCGCCAGACTATAGGAAACAGTGATGGACAGCAAGAGCTGAAATGCCCTCCATGACCGGGCTGTGGGCAGCAAGCTGGTAACACCTGAAAGCTGCAAAAACGAGATTGTAAAAGAGTGGAGGGCTGGCTGCCAATTTATAGAAAATCACGGTTCTAGATCCTCTCCCACTTAACTTTCTCGATCCGCTCCCCGTTTGAGGGTTTTGGCTAAAATAAGCCTAAAATAAGCATGTTTTGGGGCTGTTTAAGTGGCTAAGTGCATTTCTTAGCACAACAAAAGACACCTCAAGCAAATGTTGTACCAAGAAATCCTTGATACAAAATGAAACTCTCTTAGAGAAAAGGAAGCTTTTCATGGCTTGGGGTAATATTGCTAATCAACCTGTTCTCATTCATTGAGATACATGAGCTACATATCATTATATCCATCCTCGGATTGTTGAAGCTCTACATCTATCAAAGAAGAGGTTTGGAACACCAAAAATGTCAAATGCTTATTTCCAAGGAATAGAATCTAAAGTTACTCCCATTCTTAGGAAACTACGGATTGAGATAGGAGGTTATGTAGATCGTAGAAGTTTTGTCATGGGAGATCTTAATCATTGTGATATTGTATTAGGAATACCTTGGCATAGAAAAATAGATCCAGTCATTGATTGGGATCAAAATAAGTTTACATGCCCTTTCAAGGGTAAAAATGTATCTTTTGATGTGGGAATGAGAGGAAACTCTATTCCCATCCTATCCCATGTACAAATTAGAAAAGCAATGAAAAAGTATGTTTCCTCGTACTTGATTTTTGTCAAAGATTCTAACAAAGAGTCTAGAATTGAAGAGTCCATCTCAAATATGAACAAGGACCGAATGAGTTTCTTAAAGGAGTATAAAGATTGTTTTACACACACTGCACTTGACGAGTTACCACCTGAGAGGCCAAAAGATCATCACATTGATCTCATTCTTGAAAACTCGCCTCCAAACAGGCCACCCTATCGTGAGAGTCCAACACAACAAGAGGAGATTATGAAGTGAATGAGCTCTTGGAGAAGGGTCTAATAGAACCTAGTTACTCACCTTTTTGCTCTCCAATTCTCTTAGTGTAGAAGAAAGATGCATCTTGGCACATGTGTATGGACTATACGGCCCTCAACAAAATTACAATTCACAATAGGTTTTCCATTCCAAGAATTAATGACATCTTGGATAGATTGGATGGATCCAAAGTATTCAACCAAATTGACTTGAAGAGTGACTACTATGAGATAAAGAATGCTCCTCAAGATATTCGTAAAACAACATTCATGACAACTTTTGGTTTGTGTGAGTTTCTTGTGCTACCATTTGGTCTCACCAATGCTCCTGCAAGCGTTAATAGAATGATGGAAAGAATATTTAGAGCACATTGAAAGTTTACAAGTACTTTCTTTTATGATATTTTGGTTTATTCAAACGATAAATAACAGCATAAGTAACAATTGAAAATAGTGTTCCAAGAACTCCGCAAAGACAAACTTTATGTAAATGGCAAAAAGAGTGAATTTTTCCTAGAAGAGATTTACTACTTGGGCCATACTGTATCCAAAGATGGGATTCGAATGGATCAAGAAAAAGTCAAGGCTATTGTAGAACAACCAAAATTGACTAGTATTCATAAAGTTCAAAGTTTCTTGGGATTATGCTCTTATTACAAAAGATTCATTAAATGGTTTAGAGTGGTTGTTGGACCATTGCATAATTTAACCAAGAAATCAGTGGCATTCCGATGGACCAAACTAGAGAATTAAGCTTTTGAATCTCTAAAGTTCTATATCAGCAAAGGGTTCGTCTTGATTATATGATGCTTAAGCTTACCAAAAACCCAATCAAAAGGACGCATCCTAGTGCCCACCACAGCATGCTAAATGTCAAAAAGGACAAGCCAAATTTTCTAGGCAAAAGGATGAGAGATAAATCAATGACAGAAAGATTCCATTGCAATAGTATAGAAAAACAATTGCCATTGGAAATCCCCTGACAACAAAGAGCCGAAGCAAGGGGAAGACTATCCACCAACATGTGCCAAATGAACACCTTGCTTTTAAATGGCATCTTGTTACACCTCTGTGTGTGTGTGTGTGTGTGTGTGTGTGTGTTCGTAATCAAGTGGCTATGCTAGTGGTAGGCGACTTATTTTATTCACCCACTAATCCGAGTTCAAATGTCCCTTTTTCTGTAGTATATACCTATACTAAATGACCATGTGGAATGTAGGAATTGAACCCAAGACCTACTCACCACACATTCAACTTAACCAACTGAGCTACCCATTTGGTCTTTGTGTGTGTGTGTGTGTGCGCGCGCACACGCGAGTGCGCGCACAAACACCTCTCTTCCCTTTCCCCTAGCCATTTTCACCACTTCTTTTAAGCATTTAGAGAAATCCTAGCATTTAGGATCCGGCTGCCACTGTCAGTAAAAGAAAATCCTTTCTTTGAATCTAGTGTACTTAGTTTCCTATGATTTGATACAAGCAGTAAGCTTTCTCCCTTCTAAATGTATCTCTGCCACTTCCTACCATCCTCCAAGCCATTGATCTACCTGTTAACTCCCCTCTCAACTTGACTTCCTGGTATTTCTTATTGCTAATTCTGTCCTCTTTTTGATCACTTGTATCCCATTTACCCTGAGCAGCAATGATGAGAGCCATCATCTTAGTATTCCTCGTATTGCATATGCTACTGTAGCACAGCATTTGCAAAACTGGGGAATGTAGAGAGGATGGTACAAACATGAGATATGACTGTTTCTCTAAGTAAAATAACTCACCGGAACCTGACTTGCCTCTCTCACTGTTAACTTGGCCTTCAAGTGCCAACATCTTTCTTGCAGCCTAAATCTATACATCAGACGTTGGCAGTAAATGGACCAGTAAAGAAAAGCAAAATTTGCCCCCTAGATAGTAGAGATACCTTCCCCAACTTGTTCCCGCAAGATAAGATCAGACCATGCTATCTCACAATCTTCTAGCTCAGACTCTATTTCACTTGATGGTGCTAAGCTGCCAGATACAGTGGAGTTGCTGCTACAGCTCACATTAGCATCTGGAATGGGTGTAGCTGAGCCACCAGCATCTCCTTTGACTGGTGAAACCTGATTGCCATCTTGATCCATAAAACCAGTTGAACCTCCCTGTGGAGGGCCATTTTGTTCTTTGTTGAGTTGGTCAACATTCCAGGAAAATGAGGAACGAAACTTTTGTTTCAGATTTTTGGGCATCCAAGATTCAGCCTTGGGACCGAAAACTGACTTGCCAATGTATCCTTTTCCATCTGCTTCTGAAGTTTCAGTTGAAGCCAATGACTTATTGACTCCCTCATCAATAACTGTAGATCCAGAAAGGCCAGTCTCTTTCTCAGCTACCCTGGGTGATGAGCTGAACTGATCATTGCCTTCTTGAAGATTGAGCTGATCCGATGCATCAGCTTCAGAACCATTACTGCTGTCAGCTATCCGCAACCGAGATAGAACCTTGGAAGCCT
Organism: Lygodium microphyllum; assembly: GCF_053477565.2. Lineage (NCBI taxonomy): Eukaryota > Viridiplantae > Streptophyta > Polypodiopsida > Schizaeales > Lygodiaceae > Lygodium > Lygodium microphyllum. Next base: position 76,481,505 of record NC_141138.1, on the reverse strand, counting down.
GGAACAAAACAGAAGAGAATAGTAGCACAAATGAGAAGTTACATAGCCAGAAACACAAAAAAGCTCTACTTTCTCAACATCTGCAAAAGATAAACTTAGGCAACATATTTTTACCACTTTGGACATTGTGTTCTTAAAGGGCGATGCTAGAGGCTGTTGCCTTTCCATCTTTAGTCTGGGTAGTCCATGACTTCCATTTAAACTGCGGGGTGACTCCCATAAATTAGATCTAGTTTCCTGAATGCCAGATTGCTGAAAAGGCCGAACATCCGTTGAAACCCCAATAATACCAACAAACTGATCACCATCATATAATGGTGTATCAGTCACCATAGCTACAAAAACTTCACCAGTTTTCTTCCTTAAAGGAAATTGTCCTGACCATGATTCTCCTCGCCCAAGTTGGGTGACAAGCTGTGCTGCCATATCCTGTCTTGCATCATCAACAACAAGATCCAGAATGTTTTGGCCTACTGCCTCCGAAGCTTTCCAACCATATAAGTCTTCGGCAGAACGATTCCTGCAATAGAAACCCTCTAGATCACAAAAATTGCAGAAGTCCAACAAAGCCCATTTTGGTATCACGTATGTTTAAGGCACCCTAACCAAGTAGAGGTACCTAAAAATACACAATCCAAACAGCACAATATAAATGTATGGCAATTGCGATGATTTGAAGTAAACCTTGGAACCGCAGGACTTTTTCTTAATACACGTACATCAACCAAAGCTTAGTTCATAATGAGCATGAAGATGCAAATTCTATATCTTCTTGCAAGAAAAGACATGTGAACCTTATACTTGATGTCTTGTTCTTCTGATTACTCTTCCCTTCCAAAGCATTTGGCTTCAGGCCCTTACTCATTCTAGCGCTCATAACATTTTAAACAACACAGTAGAGAATAGTATGATAGCTCTTATTGCTGGTAATAGCTGATGTTCCACAAGCTTGACTGATCCTTTTTTCAGTGCTATGTTCACTTTTTTAACCTAATTTGAGCTTAGGTCTCCAATTAATTCCAATTTTCAACATCCAACCACAAACCATCCCCTAAACCTATCCTTAATCCACTAGTTAAACATGATTGCAATTCCCAACATCATTGTTCACTTTTAGCTAAAATCCTTCCTTCAAAGCAAAAAAAAAACACTCACCATAGAATAATACTAGCAATTCCAAACCGTATCTTTTTGAAACAGTGACAAAAATACCTAGTGGTCAGCCAACTTTCAAATCCCATATAATACTTATGTCCCACCGTGTCATTACTCCCTTGACTTCCCTTAGCAAGGGTTCATATTGTCATAAACACAACATAAAAGAATTTGTTGGGTGTAAAGCCCCTTTGGGTGTACACTCCCATTAACCCATGTGTATAAACTTATGGGTGTGAACACACCCTTTACTTGTACCCTAACATATAAATCCATTTTTATTCTTTGTGTACCGTGCAACACACTGGTACACTTACATTTGATTCCCTCACTCTTAGCTCTCAACTCCATCTTTGCCCATCCTTGTCTCACACTTCATAGCACTCACACTTGACAAACTGGTATCAGGGCACAAGTTCAGCGTTCACGCTTCCCAAAAGTGTGCTAGGTCATGGGACTAGCAGCAGTCAACAGGTAGCAATCGAGAAGATGACCAAGTAGAGGTCGAGAAAACGACCAATACAAGTCGTGTGCTGCAGACGGGGCAGGTCGTGTGCAGCGCAACCAAAACCAACGGGTGACCAGGCTTGATAAACTGATACAAGTCGCGTGTAACAGGGCGATGAGATTGACTAGTGTGCAACAGGCCAACGGGTCAGGTTGACCAGCGTGCGACAGGCCGACAGGCCAAGTTGACCAACTCGCGACGAGCCAGTGGGGGCCAGACGGCAAATGGAGCAAGTCAACGATTTGAAAGGTTTTTTTTTTAATCTGCAATTTTTCTCTCCTTTCCCTTTCAGGTGTTCGTGTGCACAAGCACAGAACACCATTTTGGTTGAAATTTTTGGAGGTTTTCCCGGATTCAAGAACTGTGATCCAAAACAGGACAATCTAACCAGGAAATTGCAGAAATTGTGCACATTGGCTTCGAAAATTTTGGGGCTTTTCTCATATTAGTGATATTTTGGTTGAAACTTTTGGAGGTGTTTCCTAGATTCGAGAACCGTGATCCAGAACAAGACAATCTGACCAGGAAATTGCAGAAATTGTGCACATTGGCTTCGAAAATTTTGGGACTTTTCTCATATTAGTGATATTTTGCTTATCTGAGTCAAATTTGTTGACATTAGTGCACACTCTGACCTGAGAAATTTGGGGCTTTTGCAAGATTTTGGCAAATTTTGCCAATTTCGCCCGTTTTATCCTCTCAGGATCATGTATTAATGCAATCAGGGCAGATTGGTCAGTGAAATTTTGAGGCTTTTGCTGAAATTTGAGAATTTTGGCAAAATTGATGTCTGAAATGTACATTGGGAACATTGGTGAAGCAATCTTGGTGCTGTAAGCAGTGAGATTTATCTCCCACTTGTGAGATTTTGAAGAAATTGCTGAGAATCTTGGCGTTTTCTTTTTGTGTATCAAAAGTTGACTTGGTCACATTTGTAAGCAGTACACATGTTGGGCAGCTCCCATTGAGTTGATGTATTGCTGAATAGTCATGTTGCAAGAGTCTTAGTGATCACTTGCAGATCTGGGATTGTTGCAGATGTATTCTTGGTGATATTGCTGAAGTGGGAGTCACCTAGCAGTGATGTATGCTTGGATTATAGTTATACTGCTGAAAGTCATCCGTTCTACTACTGTACATGTACTTGGAATGAACCTTGCTATTATTGATTGAAAATTTGGGCTGATATTAGCTAAATATTCAGCTCATTGTTTGTTGTCATAAATCACAATATTGATCCCTGGGTGCATTGCTGAAAGAGGGCTGCAAATGCTTCAAGCAGCAGTGATACTAAATCCCTTCTTGAAATCAAGGGGTTTGATGGCACTAGTTTCGACTTGTGGAAGGATAGGATGCAAGGCATTTTGTTTCTCAAGGATTGTGATGATGCTCTTTTGGAAGTCAAGCCTGCAACTATGACCTATGAGGATTGGACTAGACTCAACAAGAAGGCCATTGCATACATTAAAATGGTTGTATCTTATGATGTACTCACAGACATTAAGCGTCTTGATATAGCTTATGCCATATGGAAAAAATCGATGGATACCCTTATGAAAATACAACTCCAATAAATCAAGTGTATCTCGTGCGCAAGCTTGTAAACATGAAGTTGGATGAGTCTAAGCCAGCATCGGAGCATTTGTCACAACTCTATAGAAACAGAATTTGTATCCTTTTTCATTAATTTGTCTATATAATGATTTATTAAATTTGTTTCCTTTGCACTAATTAGATATAAAGAAAAGTGCATTGGAGCTGGCCACTGATGAGTAGTCACAGGTTATGGTGGACCCACGCAGTGGGTTAGAGAAAAGATAGTTCACACTTCCACCTATATGGCCCGATTGGGCGCCTGTGACCAGAACTCACATATATCAGGGTTAAACTCGCACATAGAAAGGATTGATGCCTTGAAGTGTGGGCTAGATCTGCCAGAACAAACAATTACAATCAACAAGATGGCATGATCATGAAATGCTTGTACAATGTGCATGTGTGGGCTGAAAGCTTGAAATGCACATTTCTTTGCATAGGAAAGTCACATGAAGATTCTGATACCGTTTTTGCGATGTACACGGAAAAAGCTTTCATATGACACCCATATTGGGGGGTCCCTAAATTTTAGGAGCCTCGAATTAGCCTAAAAATGCTAGTCCTAAAAAATAGGGATGTCATTCTAAAAATAGTAAATTATGTACTCTGACTGTGCTTACTAAATTTGATTGTTTCTATTCTTGACAGTATTCAGCCCAAAAAAGAATGCCATAGAGAAGAGACAAGTGTCACACAAGTTTCCAAGTGTCCCACCACTTGTCACATCTCATGACATGTGGCTGGACACTTGTCTTGTGCTACTCCACTTTCCCCTTTTGTACTAGCTCTTCCCTCTCCTATAAATAAGAGCTCGTTTTTCTTCATTCAGCATCATTTTTCTTTGCTGTAAACTCATGTACAACACCCACAGATAGCCAAAAACTGACCCCATCCATCCCCATCATCATCCCCCACTTCTCCATTATCAAATTCCTCCATATTCCCTCTTCTATCACTGCTGTTTTACAGGACAACAAGCCTGTAAATTCATTACAGCACCTCCTTCTCGAGCTCTTTATTCCATTTTAGCAACAAGAAGCAAGCCCTATCCATGTACTGCTGATCAATGATGAAGAAAGGCTGATTTTCCCTCTTTCTTCTCTCATACTGTAAAGAAATCAGTTCTTATCATTGCATAATAGATAATGCATGTGTGTTTGTACATCTTTGCATGATCTTGTGAGAGTGAGAATTACTTCTCCTCACTCCCAGGTTCATTGTAACTGAGCTCTTCCCTAAGGGACTTGGGTTGAGCAAAAATACATTCCTTCGGGGGGGGGGGGAGGGGGGTTACCCATCTTCAACCGTCAATCTTGTCTCCATTACTTTTACATTTTCATGGCTGTAATTTTGTGAGTAATTTTCATTTTCAGCTTTAAGTGTTCATTCTCTTTTATATTAAATCTCGAAAACAAGTGAATATCATAACTGTTAAGCATACTACGTTGTTCGGGGCATTTACAGCATTTGAGTGCTTTCACAGGGATTTTGAGCTAGTTGTAGGACTTTGGTTTGCAGCCCTTCAATGATAAATTAAAGGCTATTTTCATGTTGATGACTTTGCCTGATAGCTAGGAGCCTCTAGTTGTTTCATTGAGCAACAACCCTACTTTAACCTTCGATGGTGTTAGGAATTCTATTCTCAATGAGGAGATTAGAAGAAATTCCACTGGAGAAAGCAATGGTTTAGCCTACCATCTTAGAGACAGATCGAAAAAGAGGGGTAATGCAAGAAATAAAGGCAAAAGCAAGAGTAAAAGCAAGGGCAAACACCAGGATGTTACTTGCTATCAATGTGGACGTAAAGGGCATAAAAAGCTCGATTGTCGCTACTACAAGAAAGAGCAAGAAAAAAAGAAACACCAAGGAAAGAAAAAGAATGATGACAAGAAAGATGATGACAGCTCTCCCTCAAAAGAAGTTGCAAAGGCAAATGTTGCATCTAGTGTGGTCATTGAGGAGCTCTCTGATACTAGAGAGATGCTTGTTGCAGCCTCATGTAATGATGTAGATGTTATGGCAACAGCAGGTGATATGCACATCACCAAAAAGGAGGTAATAGATGCCTTACTTTCAACTCATGATGGGCTGTCTCAATCATGGATAGTGGACAGCGATGCCTCTTTTCATGTTACTCCCTCTTTGAAGTCATTTTCAGAATACAATGCAGGCTGCCTAGGCAAGGTTTACTTAGGCAACAATTATCCATGTGAAATCGAGGGTGTAGGTACCATTCACTTGGCCCTTGAAAATGGTCAAGAGCTGATTTTGTAAGATGTCAAATATGTACCTGGCATAAAGAAAAGTCTACTATCAATTGGGCAGCTTGATGCAAGAGGGTATTTTACTACCTTTGGTGGTGGATCTTGAAAAGTCTACAAGGGCTCCATGCTGATTGTTAAAGGCAGCAAAAGGGAAACTTTGAATTTATTTGCATTGTAAAGCATTACTTGGCAAGTTTTTGGCTATTGCTGATGTTGAGCTAAAAATGTATTAGTTTCACTTAAACAACCCCAAAACATGCTTAACTAATGAAGTAAACTTGTTTATTTAAAAGAAATGCGTTCCTAGAGAGTGTTTGTGTCCCATAAGCACAAACCCACTTGGGAGGGCCCAAACTTTCTATAAATAGGTATGCTACCCTCCATTCAAAAATATCTCATTTTTGTAGATTTCAAGTGTTTTCAGCTTGCTTCCCACACCCCTTTCGTGGAAGACATCGCAGTCTCGGCTATCCCTTGTTGTTGTCATCTACAATCTGGCACCTGTTTCCAACCTTCCACCCACAGTTTGCAACTGTTACAGCAGAGAGACTGTTGCTGATAGTGCCGCTTGCTCAATTTTCTCTCCTCCCTACTATCGCTATTGTTTTTCTCTCTCCTCAGCCTGTCGTAGTAGTTTCCCTCTCCACTACCCTCACACCCCTTCGGGAGGACATTGCGGTTCATGGTTCATGGCTATCTTCATCATCTTCCTTGTGCTACGACACTCTTGTTCCCCCGACAACACCTCCCCCTGCCTCTTCAGCCTGCGTTTCAGCCAGGCAATATCTAGCAACAACCTTCTCCCTCTCTTACCAACAGTCTGACGTTTGACTGCTCGCGTCTCCTCCCTGACTGCTAGCGGCTCATCCCTGACTGCTAGTGGCCCCTCCCTGTCCACTTGCGGCTCCTCTTGGTCTACTGCAAGCTTTGTTTGCAGCTAACGGCTCCTCCCTGCAACTGATCAGCTCACTTCCAACCATTCCACTTTTCCAGAGAGCAGGTTGAGCTAGGCACTATCCACCTAGAGTTTGTGCCTTCATCAAATAATTTTGCAAACATCTTGACCAAAGCGATCAACTAATCGGTTCTTCAGTACCTGCTACCCAAGATCGGCTTGGGTACACTCTCTCCTACTTCAAATTGACGGAGAGAGGATGCTTTCCTCTTGCTTTCCCTTCCAATTTTTAGAGGGGGCGGCTTCTTCTCTTGATAGTAACAGTGATGATGCTTATATTTTTTAGACATTCATTTATTCTTTTGTATTGTATTATGGACATTTATAACTTCATCCGCACTGTCAGGATGATATGATTGTAAAAAGACACTTGGCCAAGTGAATAATTTCCCTGCAAGGACACTATCCAAGTGACACCATTGTATAGCATTTTGTGTGAGCATGGCATCTTGTATCTCCCTTTGCATTACCTCATGCATTGGCATTCTGTTCATGTAAGCATACATCTATGCGCATCTATCTCTTTTCGGTCTTTTTAGCTCACTGGAGTGTGTCTGGTTCCTTGGAGATCACCATAGGCCATCTTGCAATTGCCACTCCTCAAAAACAAACTAATGGCAAGTCCGGCCACTGTTCATAAAATCAATTCTTGAGACCTGAAATACAAAAAATGGTGGTAAGCCTATTTTTAAATTGAAATTTGGATTCTTTTTTACATTTCATGGCTCAAATCATGTTCATATGTGATGAAAATTTGTTTAAGGCTTGGTTGTGATATATTTAAGGGTTGCTAATCATAAAATGCAAAATCCATATCCGTGCTTGTGAGTTATTAATTTTTTAAAACTTGAAATGTGTGTTTTAAGAGGAAAAATGATGTTTTTCTTGGTTTTGGATGGTCAAAACCATGTTCATATGGAAGTCTCTAGGATATCCATCAATGCTAACTCAAACGGTGAATCCATGTTGAAATGCATGGATCTAGAGCATGGCAGCTATGGAGGTTGGAAGATGAAGAATAAGTTCATAGTAACATGAATAATGACCACACCAAATATTACACAAGTGAATTAGGCTCAAGATAGATTAGCTTGGACTCATAAACACAATCTTGTGTAAGAGACTGAAAATGACAATGAGACTAACTGAAAGTACACAGCATCATGATATTGCATTCATCATTTGTATTAAAGTGATAGTCAAGTACAATGCTTTATAGAAGTTGGGTTGTTCCCCTCTCCTCACTGTGTATATGGGATTTAGGACATCTCTTCCTGGAGCATACATCATTTGTTTATTTCTCAACACCCCCCTCAAATGATAAGTCCCTACACTTGCTAGCTTTTGCCCCCCCCTACATGGTGACATGGCCTGGGAGACTAGCTCATAGGCAGCTTAGTCAAGTTAAAGCTTGAAACTCTACATCTTTGGTAAGGGCTTTTACAAAGCAAATCCACTAAGGAAAAGATACAAAAATTTATTTAGAACAATCTATCAGAGTTGTTAATGATAGCGGAAGCATCTTCTTCTTCTTTTTCATTCATGAATTGGTTCTGGTGGTGATCATTCTGGATCTGTTGTGCTCTTTTCTTGTGGAAACATTCACTAGTTGTATAGCCAGTCTTGCTATAGTAATGACACATAATCTGGTCCTTGTTGTTGTTGATGCTGAGTCCTCGACCATGGTCTTTTGCTCTATAAGTGCCCTTGGTGTATGAGAGACTGTTGTTGGTGGTGTGTTCCTTTGCATCCTTACTTTTAACTTTGCTTTCTCCATCAAGTAGTGAGTACTCAATATCTTTAAGTGAGAGACTTGAAATATTACTTAGGGTGGACACAAGATTCTCATGTGGGTCCTTATTTACACTTGCAAGCAATACAGCTACTGCTTCATCTTCATCAATATTCTTCTTAAGAGTTGCAAGTTGGGTTTTTAGGCTCTTAAACTTGTTAATGTGTATGGTCATGGAAGTACTATCTTTTATATCCAATTTATAAAATTGCATAAGTAATTTTACCTCTAAATTATTTGCTTAGGTACCCAAGATCCTATCAAGTTTCTCCCAAGTAGTTCTAGCAACTCTGATGCCAAAGATATAATGTAGCACATCATCACTTAGTTCCTAGGCAATGATGCCTAGTGTCTTGCTATTCACCTTCTTCTATTCTTTGGTTTTTGGTGGAGCTACTACAAGGATCCCGCTTTCTGAATCTTCTTTCCCGCCATCACTTTCATTATCTTCAAAGAGATCACGGAGGTCTTTCCTCATGAGGTGGTGCATGGTCTTTTCCTTTCAGGCATGGAAGCCTTCTCCATTGAACTTTGCTATTTGTTCAAGCTCTACCATTTTTTATCAGCCACCAATCAACTAACAAGAGAGTTGTAGTTCAATGTGTCAAGACACACACAAAGATCAGTGTCAAACTAACACTAGTTGAGTATCAATAGGGGATACTATTCTTTGAGCTTAATGTTAGATGTCAGTGCACTTGAGGTCTTCAAATCTTCCAAGGTCTCCTCTCCTTGGGTGAATCTTGCTGTGGACTTTAATGCTTGTAGCTCAGTGATTAAAATCACAATTGATAGCTTCAGTGAGAAGAATCGGTGATAAATGTCAAGCTTTTGAGGTTTTGAGTATGGAGTCTTTAGGGTTTCTGACAGACTTGACTGATTTTTTTATCATAGCAGCTTATAGAGGCAACCAATTGATGAGTCCTTTGATGGGGAGTAAGCTCATTAGCCCACCTTTAATTGCCCTATGTTTGCAGGGAGAATCACGGCCTATGCACGAAGCAGCAGAAGTACGACCAAAGGAGGCGCAATTTTGGATAGTGAGGATGAATTTCCCCAATGCCAGCTTACAAAAGGGCTAATGTTGAGCTGTGACATGGTACAGAGAAGCGCTTCAGTCCATAGACACTAGGGTGTCTGTCGATGCTCCATCATAGTCTGCACCATCTCAATTACACTGATTCTCCCGCTCCAAAACACCATTCTCTTAGAGTTATGATCGTCTTGGCAAGCTCCTAGTGAATGCCACAATCTGCACAAAACAATTGATAGGCCATTTCCAGCCAACAGGAGACCCTCCAAGAGCTAGTAACATACCCTGAAGAGACTACAACAGTAGGTGACAACAATTCGAGGGTTGCTTTAGCCAAATAAGCAACATCATATTCGAGGTGTTTCATCAATGGAGACAACTTCAATGGCTATCTAGACAGGGAAGCAATTGATTTCTTCCATTTTCATGCGATGGAACTATGAATTTTCTCTCTCTTCAACATTCCCTCTCATTCTCCACCCTGTTTTTATCCTTTATTTGCAATTTCCAGCAAAATCAACCATTGGAAGTGAAAATTTTGACTAATCTCTGGGATTTGACGATGACCTCGAAAAGCATGCTTAGAAATTGAAGGCCCAGAGACTTGAATTTTTGTCATTGAAATTGGGACAATTTTAGGAAATTCAAGCAGCCATTCAACCAACATACATTTGGGGTCGAATTTGAAACCCAAGGAGCACAATTGAAGGCCAATCCTTGAGCAAACCAAGGGGCAAATTTGGTTTGAAGGCTTGCTAGTTATTTATAACAGCAAGAGACAATTGGAGAGCGAAGGAGATTCAACAATTGTATTCCATTCAAATTGCATTTTAAGTTTTCTTTTCTTTTTTTTGGGAGCCGGGGAAGGGGGGGGGGGGGGGGGGGGGGGGGGGGGGGTGGTGTTGCGTGTGTGTGTGTTGAGACACACACACACAAAGACGAGTATTGAATGCTGAAATTTGAAAGCAGAGCATGTACACAAGCAAGAGCATGTCTGTGTGTATGCGCATGTGTGGGTGTCTGGGGTATCACTCTCAAAAGACCTCGTAATCTCTCAAAAACTAAATGACCATGACCACAAAAGAGGGAGGTTATAAATAGGCAAAGAATGCAGCCATGTCAACCCGGTAAAATGGACTGACTAGGTGAAATGCTGCACAAACTGCCCAATTTCCTGTCCAACTGCTGCTCATGTGTTCCCGACATGCCTGTCAGCCTAACAAGGTCACAGATCAGACTAAAATGGCTGATACTAATGGAAATATTTCCTAAAATATAGGATTCCATAATTTAGTGACTTTTTTCACATAGACAACTAATAAATCTGGTTGTTTCCATGTTTGACAGGTCACAGCTTACCCCTCACCACAAAAAGCCAAGAAGAATAGGCAATAGGCCCTACACTTGTCACTTGTAATATGAACACCTATGCTTGTTAATGATTGTGTGCATGACAACTAAGTAGACTCTGCATATTTTGTGTAAAAGAAAAGAGGAAGCTACTTCTCTCTCACACTTAGACTATTTCTAACTAAGTTCTTCACTAAAGGGCTTACACTTGAGTAGAAATAAATTCCCAATGTGGGTCAAATGTTGCCAATCCTCAATCCTTGGTTTCTCCCTACCCAATTTTCTTTTAAAATGGCCATCCAAATGTCTGTGAAATATGCAGACGGTGTGAGATGTGTATCCAGCTGCAAGAATCTTTTTGAGAGTGCCCAATACTACAGCAGCTAGAACTAGCCGAAACTTCTAGCTTGTAAGTCAGCATCCTTTCAACCTTTTGAACTTCAATTCTGAATACAACATAGTGACTCAATAAATATGAGGAAGAGCTAGCAAGTAGCACTCAACCTTTCATTTGGTATAGGCATGATTCAAACATCCATGTAGAACATCATCCTCCCAAGGCTCACATTAGATGAGTAGGAGCTATTATATGCATCCTCTGAATCCACGACTGGCGCACATTGCAACAAGGAAACTATCTGGCTGTAGAAACATCTAGCAAGCTCCAGTATAGAGGACACAGCAAGACGATTATAAAAACAAATCACAACTCAGCAAGGCCACTTCATTAAGCTTCTCAAACATGTAAAGCAAGAATGGAAGCCATGTCTAATTCTGCAGCCAAAAAGATTGTTCAAATGCTAGCTCAGAGCATCTGCCAAGGAACCAAATAATTAAGAAAATACCTACAAATGCTCCTGGTTCACCTGCAGCACTTCTAATTTTCCAACTAGATAGCTTGACATCTCTGGAAAGATATACTACTAACATGCACATAACCATATTAGTTTTGAAGGACCTTTATCTGAGACAATGCAGTGTATGTACCAGTAAGTCACCTCTCCTGTTGGTCGAAAGATGTACACTGCTTGTCCCATAGACTGAAGGATATTCACCAAATGTCCTGCTGGAAGTTCCCCATGCAAAGGCTTTCTTCCTCTGTCAAATGAACCAGATGTTGAGCTCGTTCTGTGCAAATTGCAATCAGAGGAAGCAGTGCCCTTACGCGTGTACGACGAGTTGGTTTCTTCATACATAGAAGAGTGGTGCTCCTGTGATGGAGCACAGCCTCCCTCTTTGTGTTGGTTATCGACGTCTCCCCATAAAGAACCATTGCAGCACTTACAATTTGGACAGATCCAATTCGAAGCAGGATTAGAAGTCCTTTCATGCATTTGTATCAGCTTTGACAGATCTTCCTGGAGCTTGGCTTGACTCTCCTCCAATTCCTTGATCTTTTTGAGCAGCAGGTGGCAAATATATTCTTGTGACTTGCCATCATCAGAGGGAGAATTGGAGTCCGGAGTACGACAGTGAGTGGATGGGTTTGCGTATGCCTCTTCTGATGATGACACGGAACAACACTGTTCAGCCATACTGGGACGATCGACAAATGGCAGATAGCTAAAACAAGACCCTCATTCAAATAGCAATTTTTTTATCTAATGCTTCATTTCTGTGTTCATCTTCACGACTTCATCCAAGCGAGGGAAATAAAAGGGGACTGTCCAACAGCTCTTGTTTTATGTACTATCAAACAAAGAGATAGGCACTGTTCGAAGCCTAAGCAAGACGGGGATGGGCAAGCTTAATATACATATTTGAGCTGTTTTTATATATTTTACGAAGTAAATGAAATACAATTTCTTTCCAGTTACAATTTTGACAAGAGTGAACGTTTCAATCTTCCTGCATCGCACGTTCACGCATAGACAGGGCAACTCTGATCTGCTGGGAATACGAAAATAGGCGACAACCGACTACATCAAACCAGCCGAATTTTAGCAGAACTCCTTCAATATACTCTCCTAAAGCCAAAATCTCTATTTTGATGCTTGTTGTTGACAGAGCAATCTGTGAGAGCTCCCGGGGGCCGGGGGTCCTCATTGATCGACAGTGACCCGCTTTCTATTATATTGTTACATTATAAGCTGATAATTGAGTGGGTGTTCGTCTTTCATCAGCCGGCCTCGCTGTCAGGGGCTATATATCGGCCCACGTCAACTCAGGCTTCTTCTTCTGTCCCCACAAAGGAAAAAAGGGAGCGGTTTGAGAAGCCCGAAATGGTGAAAGACAGGAGGGGAGAAGACAGCCCACCTCGACAAGCAAGCGAGAACGAGGACAGGGCGCCAAGCCCACCATTGGAGTAAGGGCGGAGATGAGATTAAGAGAATTGGGCCGAATCAGTATTGATCCATGGACATTGAACTGGAACAGGGGAGCCACGCAGACACAGAGAACAGAGAGAGCCGGAGAGACCCACAATCCTCTCCGAGTGAGCGTGATAGCCACTACCGAAATGAACGCCGGCAACCAAAGAAGCCGCCGCTCGCCGCTCATCTCACGATGGCTTCATTGCTACGGTGAACCATCCTCCTGTGTGTAGAAGACCCTTTCCTTCTCGGTAAAATTCTATTTAAAAATATATTTATTATATATGGAGTGTCATCTTTATCCATTTAATGTCATGTTTATCATAAATCCGTCGGTAAGACGAACACAATCCACTCTCGGGGTTGCGTTGCCGTATATAATCCACTCTCGGTTTGCTTGCCGTATGCTTGCATCTGATCTTCTGCGTCTCCGTGATTTTTCCCTTTAACCAATTCAGGAAACCCTCACAGGAAAGGGCGATCGAAGGCATCACTCTCATCGGTTCTCTTTTTACCCACAGAGGAAAAAGACCCGTGAACCCTTGCGCGAATCGAAAGGACACGTAAGAGGCGCTCCCAGGCGCCAGGCAGGCAGCAAGGAGCCCCCATCAGTCAGTGCGATCAGCCCTGAGCCCACTGTGGGTCGACCGTCGCTCACCATCAGTGGTAATGCGATAGTCGCCCGATCAATAAGCACCCCAAAACATCGGGTATTTTCACATGCTAGTGCGAGCCCCCCCGCGTGCCTCAAATGTCCCCGGCTCCTCACCTTCTCACTTCTAAGGCCTTACAGCAACATCCCTAAAGTGATTGGAAGATCTATAACTATGCTTTTAGATCTACTTCCAATCCCTAAAGTGATTGGAAGATCTTTAACTATGCTTTTAGATTTACTTCCACTCAGCTAAACGTTATTATATTTCCTTTTGGAAGGTATATAACCATTGTCTTATATTCATTGTCATTCATTTGAAGGTCAATATTATTTGGATCCTTCTCTCTCGCCACGTAAGACCCCCTTCGAACGGTGTTGCAACAATCAAAATTCAAGTTGGTTCTACGTTGTCGTGTGGCTTTGAAGGTGGACATTGAAATACGAATATCACTTAAATGAAGTGACCACACATGAGGTGTTTTACACTACTCATCATTCATACATGTGGGAAAAGAGCAAAGACCGAAAGGCATTGTGTGTCTGTCTACATGCAATTAAGGGATTAAATGTGAACTGGAATGCATGAGATTTAGGAGAGAATTAAATTAAAAAGTAAAGTAGGACCTTTGGTAGCATTGAATCGTGATAGGGAGCGCTAAAATTTAGAGTTGTCCTACTTTTGAAGACACAACAAGGGGTACACAAAGCATGCTTTTTGGCTATATATTGATGGGTTGGAGACCTACTTTTGGGACAGATTTGGGATACTTCAAGGTTGCTTTAAACATGATTGGGACTGGTCTGTGAAGGCTAAGAACAAGGAATACAAGCTGAATCACAAGAGGCCTACTAATGCCTTGAATCTATCTCTATGTACTCCTTGTTGTCCATAGGATAATAGAGCTTAACAAGAGGCATGCATGGTCTTCTTGTTTCATATTTATGGGCTACTCTCTAAGGGCTATTGTATGTGGAAATTTATTGTTATAAACTATTGCAAATAGGGATTTTAAAGCTACCTACTACTGTCATAAAGCTCTTATGTGTTCTATGTATGTGGTTATTTGAAATAATGAAGATAATTGACTATTTTGATCCTTTCTTAGTTCCCTATTGTTCAAACTTGTAAGGTTAATGTATAAGGTTGAAAGAGGGACTCTTTGGTGATCCTGTGTAAGGATTATTATGTCTATGAAGATAATGATCCTTTCTTAGTTCCCTATTGTTCAAACTTGTAAGGTTAATGTATAAGGCTGAAAGAGGGACTCTTTGGTGATCCTCTGTATAATGTGCTAAGTGTAGATATATAGACCCATCTATCGGAGCAATCCATCATCAATGTTTGCACGTGTTAAGCTTGCAAGCCTTAGCCTATTTTTAAGTATGAATAGGACCGTTTTTGGTCTACAAAAGTATTGTTTGCTATCCAAACTTTTGTATGGTAAAGTATATGCATGAAAAGATGATCATAGCCAGATTTATACTAAGCAAAGACTCAAATATTGATGCTTATGTAGATATATATACTATACTTAGTTTGGAAGCAAACTCATATGAAATATACGATATTTATGGTTATGTTTTGAGCATATCTGATTCTTTATGTTTGGATGTACATACCTTCTCTCTTTCTTTTCATCTTCTACCATTGAAATCCATAACTCTATGTTAGAAGATCTTCTTTCTTGAGACCCAATGTCTTTTGGCCATACATGCCAAGTCTCTCGACACCATTAAGTTCATTAATAATGAGTTTGTTGTGATGAAGTGGAGTATCATGGCTATGTAGATTTGTGAGGGTTCTAATGTTCCTCATTGGTCTCTGCTTGATTTGCTTTCTTTCATTTGTGTGTATCCTCTTTTACTCTCCCAAAATAATGTAATGTGTAAAGCACAGGAGCTTGCATTTGTCATCATTAGGGCCTTGATTAACAAATTCTTCATTTGTGTACCTTTGCTTTTCAACCCTTGATTGAACATCCTATAGATTGTAAAACATAGTCAATAATCTAAGGTACACATCATGGCCAATTTTTTGTGTCAATCTACTAGTTACTGCACCCTAGTGGGAATCCCCTTTTAAGTGAGCCTCACTACCTTCTTCTTCTGCAAAAAGGTGACGTATATAAAGAAATAGGGAAGAAGCTGGACTACATGGACATGCTCCAAATTTGGCTCCTAAAGATCTTCTCTTTGCATGCATCTTCTCATGCATTATGAAGCAACCTACATGCACATTAAATTTGTCCTTGAATCCATGTTCGTTTGTCACGCAAGTTTTACCGTCAATCTTGGAGAACTCTACACATCACACACAATATCAATTATAGAGACTTACTTTTCTCCTTGGGCTATCAACATTACTTTTTGAGTTTCCTCCTACATTCCATCTACCTACCTTTGTTGATCACTACTTGCATTGATTTTGGAATTGACTACAATGCCCTTCTACACTGAAGTGGATGATTGTAGATGTGTTTCAAAGGAGAGACATCTACTATTATTAGCACCAAAATCTTTCTCTTCCATGTAGCACCACCATCTTTGCTGTGTTGTTTCAAAAGATGAATTGGGATGAGATGCTTGCTGTCTTTAATTTTGTATCAATTGGTGACATGGCATGTTTGTTGTGTTTCGGCCTTATGTCCATTAGCTCATAGAGGTTATATTTAATTTAATTAGGGGATTTCATCATCCATTTCTTGATAAAACTCAACTACAACAGGGCATACAAGTGGTGTATTTGTACATGAAATTGTCATTGAGGGAGTCTTCTTACATCCATATTCATTTGCATAGGAGTCCCTTGTGCACACCATACTGCAAGCTCCAAGGAGAAGTAGCAATACCAAGATAGATGTCAAGAAGGTGATATTTGTCAAAATATCAAAATAGCTGAGCAATGGGTGGTTTTTCTGGGAATATAGTTTCTTTGAAGAAAAAGCCCGTTATTCGTTCTCACTAATCCGGTAAATCGGGCGTTAACGGCTTGATTATCCAAAATTTCAAATATTTAACCAGGCACGTGTCCGGCGCCGCCAGTCCTGGGCGGTGACCGACACGCGTCCGTGGGATTACCGCCCCTCCTGCCCGTCACGTCTCACGCGTGACGAACTTTGTGATCCGAACACTTAAGAAGCAGCTTGTCTGTTAACTTCACATGCTCTCCTTTCCTTTTAGACGTCCACGTAAGGCCCACGGGTCACATGCTAAGTCCATTCGAATTGCACATGTGGGCACGGTTACCTTCTGTAAGGCCCAGGTCACATGCAAGCCCACTCGAATCACACAAGTCCGCATGGTTGAAGTTCTTAGCATCTGTAAGGCCCATGTCACAACATTCAAGCACACTCCAATCTCACAAGTCGGCATGGTTGAAGCTCTTAGCATCTGTAAGGCCCATGTCACATCATTCAAGCATCCTCCAATCGCACAAGTCGGCATGGTTGAAGCTCTTAGCATCTATAAGGCCCATGTCACATCATTCAAGCACACTCCAATCGCACAAGTCGGCATGGTTGACGCTCTTAGCATCTGTAAGGCCCATGTCACATCATTCAAGCACCCTCCAATCACACAAGTTGGCATGGTTGAAGCTCTTAGCATGTGGCTAGGTCACAAAAACTTTGACTTCGTGCGAAGAGGAACTTCAAGGAGTTCACTAAGTACCTCCCAAAATAGAGCTACTTGGTGAACTCGGCATTGTCTAAGTTACATGGCAGAAGTTGACTCATGGCATTGTACATTCTCTCTCCTCACAGGCACTCTCTCATGTCTAGATAGCTTTGCCTAAGTGGGCCATTCTCTCTCCTTTTTTGCAAGAGTCCCACCAAATTGTGGACTTGTGTGGGGCTACTACACTTCAAGTCATTCTCTCTCTTCTACGCATGTCTACTATTGACTTGCGCATGGCTTGTCTCTAAAGTATGTAAGAGCCAAGACATGTGCATGCACATTCACTCTAGCATGTGAATGCAGTCTTTTTGAATGAGCTCAAAAAATATTTTTGTTCGCATATCCAAAAACCTTTTTTGTCATTTTACAATTTAAAATATATGTATAATTTAGTTTTAAGTGAAATTCTCTATTTTTCAAAGGTTTTTTAAACTTTTTACATTTTATTTTATCATGAATCTCGACCTTTAATGCAAAAATTTGGAACAATATTTTGAATCAAATTACATATTTTTGTCATTTCTATAGAAGAAAGATTTGTTAAATTTAAGGTTTTAAATGTTATACTTTGAATGTAGAAGGGTTTTTAGATTTTATGCAAATCCTTTATTTGTTGAGTTTTAAGTGTTGTTCTCAAAAGTTTGAAGGTTTTTTGGAATTTTTGAAATTTAATTTATCATAAACCTCAACCTTAAACACAAAATTGTGGAGGGGCTTTTTAAATCAAATTACATGGAGATCTTTTAAATTTGAGGGTATATATGTTATACTTTAAATGTTGAAGGGTTCTTAGATTTTTTTGGCAATTTAAATCAAACCTCAACCTTTAACTCAAAATTTTGAAAGGATTTTGAATCAAATACATATATTGGTCATTTTTATAGTTTAAAGCCTTATCAAATTTGAGGTTTTAAATCTAATTCTTTACATTTTTAAGGTCTTTTGAAATTTGTGCAATTCAATTTACATTAGATTTTTGTTTCGTGAACATTGCTCTTGATCATCATGTTAAGGGAGGATGTTAACTTGTACTCAACAAAAGTTGCTACGTGTGTTCACTTGGAGCCCCCTCTATGTGCAACCAAATTTTGATAAATAGAGTGCTCTTGATTCACTCAGTCATCATCAACGTGTGGACATATTGCATTGACCTAATCAATAAGGGACTTGACCTAGTAAACACAAGATGTTTATTTGTCAAACCACCATTAGTGCTTCAATGAGTAAAATTAGCTAGCCAGTTTCCTTGAAGGAGCGGGAATTGCTTACAAAAGACATTTTTGGTAGCGGATATAAAATGCTTTACCTAAAAGATTTAGAGGTTTTGTGGAATCGTATTCACCAATGGAGTCATAGCCTAATAATGATTTGAGTGTGGCTTGAGTATTGTGGGTATGTGAGTTCAAACATTGGGTTTTGCTTCATTCATGGCACAAGTCATTACACATCTAGATTACCTGTATTTCACATTTTTCTAACTGAATGTTTTGAAATGTTTAATGTTTCAAATGTCCTCTTTGAATTTTGAAGGTCTCTTTGAAAATTTAGCAACTCATTTTACATTTCATGGGCATCACGAGAGAGAAAACCCATAGAAGTGTAAAATTAGGAGATAGGGAAAACCCATATCATATCATTCAATGAATACATGACTTTTAAAATAAGGTCTACCAAGCATCAACTATTGGATAGACCCACCTATGAGTTTTACTTTTCTCTCCTCTGCAAGTCCATAGGAAAGGCCAATAGAGAAAAGGATTGTCAATCTCCATCCATCTCTCTCTCTCTCTCTCTCTCTCTCTCTCTCTCTCTCTCTCTCGTTTATGAACTAGGGTAAGACGGCTACTGAAGTCATAGCCCTTGAATGATTACATGGATTTCCCTTGCTTTATTCTAGCTTCAAGCTCCTTCACATGAGCTCAAATCTTTGAGCAAGTAAACGATAAGCATCATAGAAACTATCCAGACCAACACATTTACATGTGATGCCTGAAATTATAGAATGACAAGCTATGCAAAAAAAAAAACCCAATTGTGAAAAAATGATCTAATTAGAGAATCGGTCCTTTTTGACATGTTATAAATTCTAGAGACTCTTCACAAAGTAATGGAGTAGGTGCTACTCATTCTCGAAGACCAGTATTTTGGCCCTTTAGAATGGAGGTTTCTAGAGGGTCTTTGAAGATGATATTTGTGCATCTTTCTTTACATGTGAAGCAACATGTTGGTTAAATGCCACGAACAATTTCAATAAATTATATGGAGCTTTGAGCTCATGTGAAGGTGTTGTTCCTAATAATGTGACAAAGGCACTCTCCTTCGAGAAAATATGTTTGAAATATAATGGCCTAAATCACATTTTTCAACCTTTACTCCATTGACACAACATAGGGCCCCCATGCTCTCCCCGTGTAATAGTTCTACGTGTCATTACTACATGTTTGCAAGCTTTGACCTCTCATGCTATGTACACAAAAGCTTCCATATTTTCTCAACACCCTCGCTTGATGAGAGGCATAATGCAGAGGATTTGACAAATTTAGGGATAAAGACTGGAAGTGATGGGGGATGTTGTCATAAAACCAACCCCCTTAGCCTATATAGAATTGCAAGTTCATTACTCCAAATTGCTCAACCTTAAGATTTAGTAGTGAGGTGCAAGTACATTCCCCTTATCCACATTCTAACTATCATGTCACATTAGTGGTTAGCAGGGTGAGGTAACCCTATTGTTAACACATTGCACTAGGGAATAATGAGGCTAGTAGCATTTCATTACCCTTGCCATCACCAAACAAGCCCTTCCTTAATAGCTTTAGAAAATAACCAGTTGGGGATTTAGTTTACCCTTGGATTCAACAAATATAGCTTAGGGTCCTAATGTCTTGAGATCTAGTTTCACTCATTGTCTAAAACCCCCTTTGTCTTTAAGAGCAAATTACCAATAAGCTATTGATGCTTGCAATATGTGTTGACTTGCACAACAAACCAAACCTACCGAATTCTCAAGGAAACATTGAACATTGTTTCTCCAATCAAATCTATATCTACCTCTTCTTTCGGAGATCCATCAACTATTTTGTAGAAAGACTTCTAGTGTTTTCTTATCCAACTCTTACCCTAATCATTTTACTTCACATAGTAAAATTTTACTCATAAGAAGATGATGGTTATCATGATTATCTAATAATAACCACCACTATAAGAAAGGGCTTGGTTGGCCATAGCAATAGTTGGCTTTTATATAATTTAAAATTTACTCATTTTCATTGGTATTTTGGTAACCATGAAATATGTGGAAGACATAGGTATGGTGGGCCTAACTCTCTTTAAGAGAGTAGCCTAGCTCTCCTAAGACATGTCTTTGTCTTGTTAAAGACATGATCTCATAATGGTATGCACATTATGTGTGATCAGGGAGGTCAGATCAAGAGAGCATTGGGTGGAATTAGGATTCATGAAGGTAGTTTGGGAAAACATGAGAATTGATTAGTCTAGATCACCTGGCCCCAATAGCATGTGGTCTAGCTCTTGAGCTCATAGGTTAAGGCTCAAAAAGAGGTTGAGGGAAAAGAGTTGGGTGGGAGACAGGGGTGGGAGATAGCCCTTGAGAAGTTGAAAAGCATAAGAACAACATACTTCTCATGCCCTCTAAATGTAGTGGATTACTTTTCAATTCACCTATTAATATGTATAGACCCTTATGTATGCATATTTTAAACCCATACACCTAATCATGTATCTTGCTTAAGAAAATCAACAAGCATAGTCAATGTCATTGTTTTTCCACAAACATTCGTTCTACCAACTTTAATGCAGAGTTTAATACATTTTTAATAAATTCTACATACAATTTCAAAATGCAATGCTATCATAACTCTCAAAGATAATAGAGTGATCAAGAAATTTTCCATCATAATTAACATTATATTTAATTATTGCTACGAAAGAGAGGCATAGTTGAAACTTGAGCAAATACCATAGAAATTATTGGTCATAATTAATAGAAGACTTGACACATGCGTAGCCATGCCACTCCATGTTAGCTTCACAATGCAATGCTTTTAGAAAACTTACATGCATGTAGCATGTATTTGTTATGTGTAGATACTTACCTTTTATGCTTTGATTGATCATATTGTTATCACACTTCACATGATCCTCTTTGGTGGGCTTATGTATAGCTAATTGTCTTTTGATGTCATTAGGCTTCTACAACTCACAAAGTAAATCAATAGACTCAACCATAGTGAGTTACTCTAGAAATATTGTAAAAGCAATTGAGAGGTAGTAAACATTTCTTAATGAAATTAAAATTTGCAACATGCAAAATAAAACCTCTATAAACATGAAGTTAAGCTACTTAAGAAAGTAGAATTTAGAAAAGTGATTCAAAAGTAGGTAAGTTGAGGTGAAGAGCTCATGAAGAGCATTTGCTTCACCTCATGGAAAAGCCCTACCCATGACTCAAGGATGTATCATGTTATGATGGTTAATATCTTACTACTATATTATTTTCGTTGTAGGTTCATAAAGCCTCGAACCTCCAAAGGGCTTTCCGAACCTCCCTTTTTCAATCAAAACCCCCTCCCCTCCCCTCTTTCTCGCGTGTAATCTCTCATTTTCTCTTCCCCCTCCCTTTTTTAATTAAAAGCCCCTTCCCACCCCCTCCCTCTCTCACCTCCTTTTGTAAAATTAAAACCCCCTCCCCTCTCTCTCCCTTATAATCTCTCTCTTTCTTTCCCCCCTCCCCTTTTTAATTAAATTCCTCCCCCCTCCTCTCTCTCTCTCTCATGTGTAGGGCCTAGGTTCTCTCTCTCTCTCTCTCTCTCTCTCTCTCTCTCTCTCTCCTTTAATAAAAGCAAGCTTCTTTTTAAATTAAAAGTCTCTCTCTCTCTCACAGTTAGATTAAACTTTTTAATTTAAACTTTTTTAAAATTAAATATTTTTAAAAGTTTTTTAATTTAAAGTTTTTAAACATAGTTTTTCGCACACTTTAAGAGGGAGGTAGAAGAGAGAGAGAGAAGAAGAAGAAGAAGAAGAAGAAGAAGAACAACAACAACAACAACAATAATAATAATAATAACGATAAAAAGAAGAAGAAGAAAGAGAAAAAGATGAAGAGGGGGCAAAAAGAAAATAGAATAGTCTTTTTTAAATTAAACATTTTTCTTCTTCCCCTCCGCCCTCTCTCTCTCTCATGTGTAGGGCCTTGGCTTTCTCTCTCTCTCTCTCTCTCTCAGTTAGATTAAACTTTCTTTTTAATTAAACATTTTAAAAGATTTTTTTTAATTTAAAGTTTTTTGAACATAGTTTTTTACACACTTTGAGAAGAAGAAGAAGAAGAAAGAGAAAAAGATGGAGAGAGGGGGAAAGAGAAAAGAGAATGGTCTTTTTTAAATTAATCCTTTTTTAATATAGTTTTTTACTTAGAGTGAGAGACAGAGAGGGAATATATAATTTGAAAGAGAGAGAAATGGAAAGAGAGAAAAGAGAAAAATAAAAAGAGAAGAAAAAATATATAGAGATAAAAGAGAGTGAGAGGAAAACTTGGAGGAAAAGAAAAATAAGGGAGAGAGAGAGAGAGAGAGAGAGAGAGAGAGAGAGAGAGAGAGAGAGAGAGAGAGAGAGAGAGAGAGAGAGAGAGAGAGAGAGAGAGAGAGAGATACAAAGAGCAAAAAAGAAAGAAGAGGAGAGAGAGGGGGAACAGAGAGAGAGCCTTATAAAGAGAGGAAATATAAAATTTAAGAGAGAGAGAGAGAGAGAGAAAGGAAAAGAAAAAAGGAAAAGAGAGGGGGGAGAGAGACAGAGAGAAGAAAAGAAGAAGAGAGAGAAGTTGAAGAGAGAGAGAGAATTATAGAGAGAGGAAAGATAAAATTTAAAAACAAAGAGAAAAGATAAAAATTTAAAGAGAGAATGAAGAGAAATAATAACAAAAAAAGGAAAAAAGAGGAGAGAGAAGGAAAAGAGAGGAGAGGGGGGAGAGAGAGAGAAGAAGAAGAAAAAGAAAGAGAAAAAGAGGAAGAGAGATGGGGAAAAAGAGAAAATAGATTTTTTTAATAAATATTTTGAGAGAGAGAGAGAGAGAGGATAAAATTTAAAAGAGAGAGGGAGAGAAGAAAAAAGGGAAAAATAGGCGAAAGGGGAGGAGAAGAAAAGGGGACGGAGAGAGAGAGAGAGAGAGAGAGAGAGAGAGAGAGAGAGAGAGGATAAAATTTAAAAGAGAGAGGGAGAGAAGAAAAAAGGGAAAAATAGGCGAAAGGGGAGGAGAAGAAAAGGGGACGGAGAGAGAGAGAGAGAGAGAGAGAGAGAGAGAGAGAGAGAGAGAGAGAGAGAGAGAGAGAGAGAGAGAGAGAGAGAGAGAGAGAGAGAGAGAGAGATAGACATAGGGAATTTGGGGGGAGAGAGAGAGAGAGGGTAACAAAAAATTAAATATAGAGAGGGAAAAGAGGAGAGAGAAAGATGAGAAATGGATTGTTGAGCGAAGCTCTTGCGAAGTGGCCTAGTGTTCCGTGCGTGTGAAGCGCACGCGGAACGCTAGTTTTGTTTTAAAGAGGCCCATCTAGGATCCTAAAAGCTCTTCTCCTAATGTATGAGCTTTCTACCTAGTGTATTCATGAGTTTTTTCCACTGAATTATACCACTTGAAAAATGAGAGTGTATATACACGTATTACTTTTCAACATGAATGTTGTAGTGTGCCTTTTCATTCCTAACAATATTTAATATGGAATATGACATTCCTCCATACTCCAAGGCATAGCCTTCTAAATAGCAATCTAAGGGATTTTGGCACATAATGGTCTTTTTCCTACAAACCTTATCATTATTGTGTTGTACCTTTCTAGCTTTGAGAATTTAGGACTTGTCTCATAAAAAATATGTTGCTCAAGCACTTGTGAAGAAGGAAGAAAGCTTTAAAGGGCTAGATTTGTGGTCTCATTTAAGAGGTTTGTAGTATTCTTAGTGTTTGAATTTAGTAATTCCAAGTACAAGTTTGTGCAACCAATGATGTTTATTAGAGTTAATTTTCACTCCTTATGTGCATGCAATTTTCATATGAACAATTAATAATACATTCCTAAGCCACATGTTCTATTATTGATACTATGAATATCAATAGTCTTTGTTGCACTACTACATTGAATACAACCTTTTTGAGATTCTTTATGACTCTAGGCTTCAAACTAAACAAGAGACTAAAACTTGCAAGGAGTAAAGTGTCCAACTTTACTTTTGTTAACACCAATTATATTTGAACATTGTTGATTTTTTGGAAACATTATGCTTGCAATCAAATTATGTGAAGTTGTCAAAGCTATGATGAGTGTGAAGGGGGTTCTACAAGCATTCTTACCAAGGCTTATCATGCTTACATAGGAATAGGAATACAAAGAATCCACACCAAAAGTAACTTTGATTTGATTGTAAGTCATTGGATCGAATCATAATAATAGAATACTTAACAGTACAAATGTGTTACATAGAATATACACTATTATGGTTTATATCTTTCTAGATATAGCCTTTATCTCTTGTATTCGTACGTAGGTGGTTTCCAAATGTTTGGTTATCCATGTATAAATTTGTTATTGCCTTGGTGTATACCACCTAAGATATATGCATCACAAAATGTTTATGCTAGTAGTACATATACTTACTACATTGCACTCATTTAGTCATGCATAGATTCTTAACACAAGTCTACAACACAGTGTTCAATAAGATATTGTATTGCTCATAGCATGACTCACTTTTTCAAAAGGAAAGACATACACCCAAAAGAGTTTTGGGTGGGCTCAAAATGTGATTATACTAATGTGCCTAGAAGATTCTTTGACTTTTCAAGGATTATGTAGGGACTCTAATAAGAGTCACCATAGGGCATTTGTTGACATAAAACTTCTCTTCTAATAGCATGGATGCTTCACATTCATAAAATTTCATCTTCATGACAGGATGCAATATTGAAAGTAAATACCAAGTAATCTCCTTTCAAGTTTCCATGAAAGCTCAGTGTAGACCATCCTTTATACCATGCACCTCAAAGGTGATTAAAACATATCTTTATGGTCTATAGCCATATCTACTAACATGTATCAAAGATAAGGGAATCCACATTTTTGTACCCATGTAGATGACAAACTTGAAAAAAGTATAACTTAGTCAAATATTTGGGGATTTAGGGGGGCCAAGGAAGGAATTTAAAAGCATTGAACAAAGAAGACTTAGATGTGAGTTTAAAATATTTGTATAGGGAGGACATTGTATGTTTCCTAATGCTCATGAAGAACTATGCAACCTATTACGAACTCATTACGAATAACATTGTAGCATATCACAAAAAACTCATCTTGATTTTGGGAGTGAATTTGATCAAAGCCTTACCAAAATGAAAAGAATCCCAAAGGCTTGAGAGCACTCAATTACTATCTTCCTACAATTCAACCTTTCATTGATAATCGCAAAAGCCATAGAACATAGGACTTAGGATAGTGTTGCAAGATCATTGTGAATTGAGAGTACTGCTACAAACTAAAGCCTAACATAGCTACAAACTAAAGCCTAACATAGAAATTAACATAATGGGAAAAGCTAGATCAAGTACTTTTTTTTTGGGAAGATCTTGTTGACCACTTTAAGTTAGCCCTTGGTTGGTGAGATTGACAAGTGTTGGTCAATGTGGAAACTGGTAGATAGTTGAGATTATTATAAGGAGATTGTATGAGCTTCTATTTTTAGGCACCTTTAGTATTCAAACAAAGCTTCCTTAAGCCCATCAATTGATTTTGGATGAGATATCCAACAATGAAGCTTAATGGAAATGGATCTAATTGCAAACAGGGGGTTGTTTGACTCACACACTCATACTTGTGGATACTATCATAGTTGATGGAGTTGGATGTGGAGTCAGTAAAGTAGCCTTTGTATTACAAACGTATCAAAATTGCACTTGCATTGGATATCTAACTTCATATGCCCATTTTCTCTTTAGGAAACTCAGGAATCAAAAATACGTTCTATGAGTCAAATTGTTAATGCAATTTACAACTAGGATCAAATTGTTTTAAATTATTATGATTATTTTTTGTTGGAATACAATGCTTGCTCAAAAGTATTTAATATAGAGGCTTCTTCTTGCTCTTTTCATGCATGTATTATTCATGCATTTTTATAGTCTATATGCTTTTATGTGTTGTTTTAAAGCATGTATATATTGCATGTTCTAAGACTCAATATCATCATTTGGTTTGAAATCATGAAAAATAGTATGAAACATGTTATCTCTATATTTTCGCTTTATCTCTTGTGTGAACTACAAGAATAAATTGTTATCCACTTGAATGTTATAAGAGTCCTCCGAACTTGATAGTAATCTCCTTTCACTATCTTGTGGCATGGCATACAAAGTCTTCTACTCGATCCGATTTCAAAATGGTGCATTTTCATGTATGCAATCACATTTTTGTTATTTAATAATAATGTGTTTAGCTTTTATTCCAATGCATCAGATCTGGATTTAAAAAAGGAACCTATGTTGGAGCATGCACATCAATACTTGAATTTTCCTATCAAAACTCTCTATGGCCTTGTAATATCTCGACGTGGTCTACCCCATTCAACTTTGATGATGCTAGTGTGTATATTCTCTCCTTGTTTAGAATACCTCTAGTCTTTGAGCCCCACTCCAAGTACAAGACCATTTTTCAATGGGAAACAATCACTATCATCTTGGATCAATGTGCTTGGAATATACATGACATGCAACTATTGAGAGTTGGAAACTTATTGTTACCACTTTTCCCCAAGACTTGGGTTGGCAACTCTTAAAAAATGTTGAGTTTTCTTTAGTAGATTCTCATTGATGTTGTAGTATGCCTCACCCCACTTGGACCTAAATTTGAAGTATGAGAGCTGTGCGAGTTTTTGTTTGATTCTTTGCATAATCATATCATAGTCATCCGGCACTTAGTAAATTTAGTTACGTTAACGTTACTTCCTTAGGGTTTAGGCCCCTACAGAAAAATGGATTATACACTGAGCTTCATAGAACTACCTTCCACATGACATGGGCAAGAACAATCAACAGTGCTTTGTACCATGTGGAAATGGGCAATGTCTTCCTATGTTCTTGCACCCATGCCTTTGTGTCCTTCTTCAGCTTATCAAATATAGGCACAAAGTTAGCCTACCCTAGCATTCTTGCTTCATACACAAGATTTGTATACAAGAAGGTATGGACAATCTCCTTTTATGCCAATCTAAATAGATTTTGGTTGAGGATTTCAAGCATGTTGGTTCTACCGATTCACTTGGCCAATAAAAGTAATAGAAATATTGAAAAGAAATTATCATCTACATATTTATTTGTACAATATATTCTTGATAAAATCTCCCTCTCAACTACACTTGTCACCTTCATTAAGCAACAAGCCACACATATTTGTTGCCTCATGTTGTGCGGAAAGGTTATAAGGAACCATAAAAAATGTTAACAACACAAAAAAATACACATTTTAATATGTTACAGCTATTGAAATTGTTTGCTCACATGTGTATATCTCATTCATCCAAGTTGTAAGCCATTGGTTTCCATCCCAGGCATAAAACATAGAGTTCAATAGGAAGGCCCACTTGGTACCACTTATCTTTGCCTCGAACATCTCGTGCTTCTTTAGCCAATGGAGTTCCCATTCCCTTATAATTGCTTCTTCAATAGATTTACACTAGTGCCTTGACGTCTCCAATGAAACTATAAATACACGCATCGCTCAAACATAGACATTGTTGGAAAAGGTCTCTAAGAGTTGCTTATACCTTGCAATGACTTGTTTTATAGTGGGCATGATGATTGAATGACACAATGGAATAGGAGACAAAGGAATTGATATCTGCATTTGCACATAAAAGCGTAGCGATATCAGCAATAATGTGGAACGAAAAAGCTGTATATGATAACATATCACAATCTCTTACAAATACTCACAGTCAATGTTCCCAATTGGTTCTCAATGCAAGCTTATAGTGGGCATGGTGATTGAATGACACAATGAAATAGGAGGCAAAGGAATGGATGTCCACATTGCACATAAAAGCGTAGCGATATTAGCAATAATGTGGAATGAAAAAGCTATATATGATAACATATCACAATCTCTTACAAATACTCATAGTCAAAGTTTCCAATTGGTTCTCAACGCAAGCTTGTATGATATGCTTGTCGTAAGTGACCGTGAGAGTAGTTTTCCCCCTCGTATTCCCCACCTTTGAGATGTGCTCCTATCTCGTTCTTTACCTCTACATCTTTTTACTCTATGCACGGCCATGTCCCTGTTGTGTACTTATTAACTCAATGCTTTGTTGCTCATTGCTCTCATTGTCTCTAGTTGCCCCTAGTTTTGCTCTCCAATATACTACTAGTTTTCTCTTCCCCTTATGAGTTTGCCTAATCAAATCATGTGCACCTTCCCAAGGTCGCTCCTTAGGCAAGTGCAATGGCCTCCTCCACCTATGTGGAAGTTGGCAATCTTGTTTGACTTGCTCCTTCCCCTCCCTCATGGAGTATCTGCCCGCGCACCCCCCCCCCTGCCAACACCTTTGCCTCTTTGTGGTTGAGTGCTTTTGGTGACTATAGGACATCTATCTTGAGGTCGAGGAGGGCAAGTCTATGCCCTCCTTTGAAGACCCATCAAATCATCACTCTCTTTCTTGCACAATCCCAAAAAAAGTAAGAGGGGGGGAGGCAAAATGTAATAATTTAATTCAAGAGGGGAGCTACTTCCTTTTAATTCAATTGGCCACTACACTTGCGTTTTCTTGGAGGTCAATCTTTTTATTATCAACAACCAAGAACTTCATACCTCTATGATGTACAACATTGACAAGAACTTCCACATGTCTAAAGAGGAAGCCTTGTGAGGTTATGGTCTGTTAGACCTAGGCTTCTCTATGCATTGATCACCCTAAAAAAGGGTGACACGATCTTGTTTCTGAACTCTAATCTTCCCATATTAGTGGGGTATTGATGTTTGCTAGACAGTGATAAATTTCTTGCTAAATAACTATTGATGAATTAAGTAAACACAGT
Source organism: Lygodium microphyllum (assembly GCF_053477565.2). Taxonomy (NCBI): domain Eukaryota; kingdom Viridiplantae; phylum Streptophyta; class Polypodiopsida; order Schizaeales; family Lygodiaceae; genus Lygodium; species Lygodium microphyllum. Next base: position 76,452,122 of record NC_141138.1, on the reverse strand, counting down.
GATCGGCCAAGCACAAAATCAAGCACAGAGACATGGAGAGAGAGAGAGAGAGAGAGAGAGAGAGAGAGAGAGAGAGAGAGAGAGAGAGAGAGAGAGAGAGAGAGAGAGAGCCACATATTGAAGGTCGATCGAGACAAACCACAATGTGGTTTTGGAAGGGGGGTCCTTTTATAGGCAAATGAGAGAGAAAGGGGGAGAGAGTGAGAAAGAAGGTGTTTGGAAGGGGGCAAGGAGGGAGCACCTAATTTGGATTTTTTTTCTCTAGAAATGATATTGTTGGCAACTCCTTTTGTAGTGGAAAAAATTTCACAGCTCTCCTCCATCATTTTTGTGAGGGGAGTTGTGATTTTTTTTAAATCTTGCAAGAATTTTTCAAATAACTCCCCTCCATCATCTCCCTCTCTCTCTCTCTCTAATTGTGTATCAAAAGGAGATATGAAATTTTCTTAATTGAAAAGAGATTTATTGGTAAACTAGTCTTGACAAAAAAGAAGTTTATAACTCCCCTCCATAATCTCTTTGAGGGGAGTTGTGAATATTTTTTCCATTGGAAAGGGGTTCTTGATAGGGGAATAACCCCTTTTTCAATGATTTGTTTTTGCAACTCCCCTCGATACACACAGAGAGAGAGAGAGAGAGAGAGAGAGAGAGAGAGAGAGAGAGGGGGGGGGGGGGGGGCGGGGGGAATGATGGAGGGGAGTTATGAAATTGCTGAAAAAAAATTCACTCCTCTGCTTGGGGAGATGATGGAAGGGAGCTTATCATTGTTTTTTTTGCTAAGAAGGGGTTGCTGGCAATCCCCTTTTTAGTGGAAAAAAATTTCAAAATAAAATTCATAATCTCCATCTCTATGTGTGTGTATTGTTAAATGATTAATTAAAATAATTAATAATTAATTATTAATTAACAAACTAATTAATTATCAATGATTAATTAATAAATTATTAACTAAGAAATAATAAAAACTTATTAACTAGTACTAATAAGGACTTATTAACTAATTAATAAATAATTAAATACTTGTTATTAGTGATTAACTAATGATCAACTTCTTAATAATAATAATAATAATAATAATAATAATAATAATAATAATAATAATAATAGTAATATAAAACAAACAAGTTAACAAGTATTGGTGATTAATTAATTAGTCTATCAATTAAGTGATAATAACTAATTGAGTACTAACTATATTTAATAACTAATAGGTTGTTAATTAATTGATGATCTATTAGTTATTATTAATTAAATAATAATAATAAAATAACTAATTAGCAAGTATGAGTAATAATAGTAATAAAAAACTATTAGGTAGTTATTAACAAAGTTAATAATAACTAACTAGTTAGTAAATATTAGTTCTTAACTAATAACTAAGTAATTATTAGTGATTACTTTATAATCTATTAACTAAGTAATAATTAATAACTTATTACTAATTATTAATTAAATTATAATTAGTTACTAATTTAATATAGCTAATTGATATTAACTATTAACTACTCATTAATTAATTATGTAATTATTAGTGATCACAACATATTAACTAATTAATGACTAATTGAATATATAGAGAGATCTTAAACAGATTAACCATTTAAAAACAATTTGTGTGTGTGTGTGTGTGTAATGACATATTAACTAATTAATGACTAATTGAATATATAGAGAGATCTTGAATAGATAAACCTATTAATAATAAATTGTGTGTGTGTAGCTAAAGGTGGCGAAAAAATTTTCCCCTCTCTTTGTCTCTCTTTGCATTTACCTCTTCAACCTAGCTTGTTCTTCTTGGCCTGCTCCTTCTTCTTCTCCTCCTCCACATATTCTCCCACCCCATCCTTCTCCTCCTCCTCCCCCTCCTTCTTTCCTCCTCTTCTTCTCTCCTTTTTCCTCACACACACACACACACACACACACACACACGCACGCACGCACGCACGCACGCACGCACGCACGCACACACACACACTCTCTCTCTCTCTCTCTCTTTGTGTTTTAAAGTTAGTTAGAGTTTTTAGTCAGCTTCTCAAATTAGCCTTTTATGTTAGTTACCTTTAATTATGTATTTATTAATAAATTATCTAATAAATAATAACAATAATGATAAAAAGTAATTAATATTAATAATAATTATCTAAAACTAGTTGTAATAATTATTAAAAATTTATCTAATTATCCAAGTAATAATAATCTATCTTATTATTGTGATAAGTTATCCAACTAATAATAATTATTATCTAAAAGTAGTTATTAATAATTATCTAAATTTCTCTAAAATTATATAATAACCACTATTTAAAAGTAATAAGTAATATTTATAATTAGATAATACTTATCTAAAATTAGTTATTACTCATTATTATCTAATTATTAGTAATTTATTAACTTATGAATGATAATCTAATAGATCACTCTTCAATACTTGAAATGAGAGAGACACAATCTTAGGCATTCTTCATAGATCATGATCTACAACATTATCTTGAATGTTGCAATAGTATAACGTGCAGTCAATAACTATCTTAGCATAATCTTTGATGAATTTGCTTGCCAAGCCATGGATATTTGTTACTCCTCAAAATTTGTAAGATAAGGCCATTGTAAGATAGTTTAGATCCATCCCAATATGTTCTTTAGATATTATGGCTAAGATAGTGAGCTTCTGTATTGAAAATTTCACATTTATTTCCATTTGCATACAATTTATGATTTTTGAGAAATGCCAAGACTAAGCAAAGATATTCTCAATGTTCTTCTTCAAAGAGTCTTAAGAATAACTAAAGCTAATGATCCATTATTGTTATACTCTTTTATGCAAGAGTGGCTATGTCTCAAGATATATACAATTATTTTGTAGGTTTTTAGAAATCACACACTCTCTAGTTTAAAATTGGTAGAAAGAGAAGCATTGTATAAGCCCATCTCTATCTCCTCGAAGAAGAAATTGGTGGACTTTTACTTTCTCACTCTCTCTTTCTAAATTAGGGTGGAGTGTTTTACCGAGAGAGAGAGAGAGAGAGAGAGAGAGAGAGAGAGAGAGAGAGAGAGAGAGAGAGAGAGAGAGAGAGAGAGAGAGAGAGAGAGAGAGAGAGAGAGAGAGAGAGAGAGAGAGAGAGAGAGAGAGAGAGAGAGAGAGAGAGAGAGAGAGAGAGAGAGAGAGAGAGAGAGAGAGAGTAATGACAAGGAATGAATGAGGAAGGAGCTGGTTGGCACAAGCTTGGAGAGGAGTAGTGATCCACTATTTTGTGATGAATGCTTTACAAGCAGTAGAGCATGAGATGAAGTTGTTTAATGGTAGGAATGTATTTGCATATTTACATACCTATGCTCAAAAGATGAAATTATTTGGGGTGGCTCAACTTGCATGGAGCCAATATTTTGTACGGGTCACTATACATGAATTGAAAGCCCCAAGTTACTAAATTATACATGCATGATGCTAACTAGGTAGCTTTCAAGAAGACACTCAGGGAAGAATTTTACATTGAAGACTCTAGTTTGATTACCTGAGGAGTGGGTTCTACAAACTAATAAGCTTGTGGATTAAGAGAATTTGAAAGTCGGTTTGAGTAGTTAGATCTTGCAGAATAGCAAGCTCTTGCAAGTCAAAAATTGAATTGTTTCTACAAGAGCGGCAAATCTTGAGCTTCAAGAGAAGCTTGATGATTTGTTAGAGGATCAGACTACATAGACATGGCTTAAAAGAGAGTGGAGGCATGTTAAGGAAGTTGTTACTGTATTGGTGAAAAAGCATAGAAGAAGAGAAAGATTGCAAGTATCTATCTTGCCCACTATTACAGGAAAAACAGTTGATGTATCCAATAAGCCACCCACTTCTATGGCTAACCCTATGGTTGCATTTGTTGTTCCCACTGTTAGGGAAGATGTATTATATGAATTGGTAAAAGGCATGCGAGATCTTTAGTTGAAGGTCGCAAAATCGGATGAGAAAGGACAAGAGGAAGGGGACAGGCAACAACTCCTAAACCAGAGAAAAGATATATGTGGTGTGATAGTTTGCAGCATGAAAGGAAGGATTGTGCTGCTTATCAAGAGGCCTTGGCATGACAGCTCATCTTTTGGAAAGATGGCAAGATCCATGCACAAGAAATGGGATTGCCTCTTGCTTTGAATTTTGGAAAGGGAGGTATGCAAAAGTTGTTGGAAGACTTGGCTCTTCGAAATGCTTATGTGGTTGTACATGCTTTTACTTTTGGTCTACAGTTGGATAGAATGCCTGGCCAAGTGATGATTGGTTCGAAGAAGGCTGCAATATGGACATATGCTTTGCATGCATTTGAAAAGAGGAAAGTTATTGATAGTGAAATGTCTCATGCATGGCAAGACATTTGTGACATAACTGGTTGGAAATTACTGGTAGTCAGTGTATGCATATTTAACAAAGGTGCAAAACACGGATGTACTTGTGGAAGAGAAACGAAAGAGAGATAAAGATAATGAAGGGACATCTAAGAGGGTGACAAGAAGAAGTGTGCAAATTAGCCACCTCTCAAGCATGTTATGAAAGAGGTCGGTTAGGAGCAGAAACATGATAGCAAACAAGAGGGCGAAAAAAAAGGGCAAGCGGCCAGGATATAAGCTGTAGTCTGATATTGAGACAGCCACGAAGATTCTTGAAAAATGGATTTTAAAGAGTTGGGTGTAATTCACCTTGGAGAGATGCTTGGCATTACCAAGTAGGAATTTCATGACAAAATCATTGATATAATTAAGAGGAAGCGTCAGTTTCTTGGTGATACCACTAGTGCGTTGCTGCAATTTGAAGAGAAAGTGGGTTTGTTGGGTATTTGGGATGAATATGAGCATGATGTAAGTGTTGGTTTATCTATGCAGGATGTTGCTAATTAGTGGATAACATGTGGAATAGAGAAGAAAGTGGTTGAAAATGCATTGTTTTGTAGTAATATGCATGGTGGAGTAAGGTAGATGCAACAATATGCGGAAGAGACTCCAGGATATATTCTTCGGTGTCATTACACAAGAAATCACTGGGTGAGGGCTACCACTGAAATGGTAGTGAAAATAAGGGAGCGTGAAGTTGATTTGCTTGACCATGGGTCCGAGATTAATGTCATTGAGCATCGATTGTATGAGAATGGTGCATGACCTATGGACATTGATCATGGTTGGCGTATGAGGACTGCAAATAATTCTTCGGGGGAGCTCTATGTTGCATGTCCTCATGTAAAAGTGACAATTGGTGATGTGCAAGAAGAGCAACACTTCTTTGTGTAAGATAATTCCTCATATGCAGTGATTTTGGGATAGCCCTATATTACAAGAGTGTGTATGGAAACAAAGATGCTTTTGATGATGGTTTTTCTTATGCAAGAGTCATAAGAAAGGATGGGAGGAAAGCAGTCCAATTTCTTATAGTTTGTGTTAATCATCCTAGGAATCAGGATACGCTTTGAGAGTCTCCTGTGCCTCCAAATGCAAGGGAATTCAAAGACCTAGATTTTCATTGAGCACTGTTGAAGTGCCGGGCTACAATAGTGTTTTTCAGAGGATGTCCTTCTAAGGAACTGAGAGCACTGAGGGGTTGTTAGTAGCTGAAAATGAAGGCAATTAGGCATCTTTTATGGGCTGAATATTACTGACACTATGGCTGAAATTTCATCAACTATACATGCCCTTCTAAGGAACTGAGAGCACTAGGATTTTTAACTGTAAAGGAAGGCATTTCATGCATATTTTATGGGTTGAATATTATTGACACTATGGTTGAAATTTCATCAACTATACATGCAGAAAATGAGCTCAAAATAGAGTGTTGTTAGTATGTTCTTTGGATATGTATGATGTTATAGCATTGTTTGCTCAACAGGAAGGATTACAATGGGTTGAAGCAATTGTGGAGACAAAGTGTAAGAATGGTTGACAAAAAGGTGAAACCATCAGTTTACAGTTGAAACATTACAGGAATTGAAAGTTGGTGTGGAAGGGTTTCTTTTGCATGCTGAAAGAGATTGTTTTATGTAGATGTTGGCTAGGCATGGAAAAGCATTTGTATTTCAACCAACTGAAATAGGTTGTGTAGATCCGAATGTTGTCTCTTCTATGGTAATATTTATTCTGCCACATGTACGATGGAACTTGAGGCCTATTCTAGTGTCTAAATCTTACTTGCCAAAGCTAATGGATTTGCTAAATGGAAAGATTCGCATGAAGATCTTGGAGCCCTGTTCAGCCGCGTACTCAAATCATTGGCTTACGGTGCCAAAAAAGAATAGGACTTTGATAATTCAAGACATGCAGCCGGTCAATAAAGTGACCATAAGAAATGTGGGTGCAGGTCCTGTGGTTGAAGAATTTGCAGACGCTTTTGCAAGCAGAGCGATCTATCTTTGGGTGATCTTTATCAGGGGTATGATTAGTTTTAGCTTGCAGTTGAGCTAGCAGGGATATCACAATCATGAAGACTCCCTTGGGGTTAGTACAGATGTGTACTCTCCTGCAGGGTGCAATGAACTTAGTGGCACACATGACAAATGCTATGAATAGGGTACTCAATGATTTTATACCACAATTGACAATGTCCTTCTTGGATGACATTCCAATCAAAGGGTGTGCAATGGATGAAAAGAATGAAGAGATGGATACTCATGAGTGTAGACAGTTTGTTGCAGACCATATTGTTGATTGTGAAAGGATTTTGATGTGTCTAGACGAGGTGCATTTGACTCTTTTTGGACAAAACATCTTTGGAGTTGAAGAGGTTTTGATTGTTGGGCATATGTGTGGGCCCTATGGGCAAAAACCATCGCTAATGAAAATAGATGGGATTGATAGAATGCAAGATGGTTGCATGAATGTATCTGAGGTGCGTAGATTCTTGGTTGCATGTGTGTTCTATTTGATATGGATCCCTCACTTTGCACATGTAGCTGATGCTCTATATTAGCTCTTGAGGAAAGGTCAAAGATTTCATTGGGAAAGGAAGCATTATAAAGCAATGAATAAATTTAAGCAGCTCTTGAAATCAGCTCCTACATTGAGAAAGGTTGGTTATTCACATGGAAAGCCTATGATTATTACTATTGATATGAGCCCAAACGGGATTGAATGGGGAATCGGGCAAGATAATGAGGAAGGGCAAAGATATGCAATTTGATTTGGTGCTAAAGTATTGACTGAATGACAGAGAAGGTATCCACAACTAAAAAGAGAATTATGGGAAATTGTGATAGCCCTTAAATGTGATAAGAAGTATTTTATGGGTGCTCATGTAGTCATTGAGACTGATTATTTGCCGATACTGAGTATGATTACTAGTTGTGCTACCCCAAACATTGCTATACTCTGGTGGATTGTATACATCAAATCTTTGAACCTTGAATTTCAGCATATTGTAGAAAGAGATAACCCAGTGGTGGTAGACATGCTATCTCGAGCACGCTATGCAAATGAAGATGGGATGATGGATGAGGAGGAAGAAGATGACTTTCTTGCAGTTGAAAATGATGTTGTAAGAGTGAATTTAGCCATGCAAGGAGTTGCTACAATACTAACAAAAGCTTGGACAGCAAAGAGAAGACACTTTAGATGTTATGTATCTTGTGTAGAAGTGTTTCTAGAGTGGCTAAAAATTGGTCATTACCTCAATACATTAACAAAGAGAGATGAGTGGTCAGATGAGAAGTTTAAGAAGAACAAGAGCAAAGCCTATGGGTTTTTCTTAAAAGATGGATACTTGTGGAAACATGCTAAGAAGAAACAAGGTATGCCATTGAGAGTTTTGAGTGACAAAGCTTCACAAGTAAATGTTATACAAGAATTTCATGAAAGCTTATGGGCTGGCCATAGAGGTATTTGGGGTACTTTTGCAAAGATAAAAAAAAGATATTGGTGGGAAGGCATGTATAAGGACGTTCCTCACTTTGTGGAGACATGTACGACATGTCAAATGTATTCATCTATGAGACATCAGAATGGATTGCAGCCCACATATCTCTTATCTCTTTAATTTAAGTGGGTGGTGGATTTAGTCACGGTGCCTACAGGTATTTAGCAAATGAGATATCTTGTACTTGCTCGTGAAGACTTGACTAATCAAGTGGAAGGGAGAGCTCTATGTACTAAGACAATGAATGCAGTGTGTACTTTTCTCTTATAAGAGATCTTTTGTTGGTATGACTATGTAGGAAAAATTATAGTAGATAGGGGTGAATTGGATGCAGATGAAGCCTATGATTTCTTTGCATGACTGGGGATAAAGCTTGCTTTAACTTTAGTTTATAACCTTGAAGGAAATAGCAAAAGTGAAAGAGGTCATCCACCTATTGTGAAGGCATTGGCAAAAGCATGTGAAGAAAAGGTAAAAGATTGGCCACAATTGCTCCCTTATGTTTTGTGGGTTGATAGAACAACCCATAGTGCTGTTATTGAATATATGCATGCTGAATTGATGTATGGTCAAAAACCTATCATGTCGATAGAAGAGATGATAGTCATATGGAGTGTGCTACCTTAGGAAGAGGAGTTGAATTGAGAGGAGTTATTGGCCTAACGTATTATACAATTGGAAAGAAAGTGAGAAGACATAGAGGCAGTAGTTGCAAAGTTGAGGGCAGCAAGGATACAAGACAAGAAATGGTTTGATAAAAGACATAGGTTGAGGCCAAAAACCATACAAGATGGGGATTGGGTACTAGTTTATGATAACATTTTAGACAACCAGCATAGTGCCATGCATAAAGTCTCCAAAAGATGGTCCGGACCCTATATGGTAAGATAGGTGTTTGATAATGCTACTTATACATTAAATGAGCTAGATGGGATAGACATAAAACTTTTGATAGCAGGGAAAATAATCAAATTATTCAACATGCAAGAATCTACTACCTATAAGTTGCCAGAGTTGGAAAAAAATAGCAGCCATGATACAAGGGCTAGCTAAGAAGATATGGAGGATGAAAAAGCAAAGGATACGAACACAATGTGAAAAATTCTAGAGTGTACCATCATCCGGCGTTCTTATTGATCTAGAGAGTCAATGCCATAGTAGTCATTAGTGTTAGTGTCCATAGTATGGATGGTTCAAAAATACTAGATTTTTCGACAAGTTTAGCCTATTTTTGATATTTTGGATATTATTTCTTGTAAACATCCTAAAAACTTGTAGAAAACTTCTAGAATAGGGTGACATGTAAAATGCAAGTGGCTTTTCAACCATTTTTGGGAGATCTTATGCAAAAAGAAGGGCTTTCAAAATTGCATGGCGTGCGATCGCAATTTATAGGTAGCAAACAATGCTCCGAATGGGGAGAAGAAGAAGGAGCAATCTTGGAGAATTCTGACCAGGTGTCTTGGTGTCCTAGGGTTTTACCCCCTTTCAGAGCCAATGGAGCCATCAGATTTGTGATATGATCAACAGAGAAGAAGTCAATGTTTGGTGCATGTTTTTAGTCTACCAGGGAGCTCCAGGAGATCTAATGCTTGGAGATTGCTTCCGAGTAGCCCGAAACAAGGATTTTATTTACCTTCTCATGTTCTATCAATACATAGTGCTTTGATTCATTGAGCTTTGTCTTTATCTTGTGTACATCTTGTCTATTTTTTTTCTTCTCTTCTGTCTCCTATTCTTTACTTCCTTCTCTCTCTGATCCCGGTGGATACGACCTTTCGACTAAAACCCCTCCGATAACGGTGTGACGAACGAGATGCCGAGTGGTTTCCAAGGCTACTAATGCTTACCATAGCCATTAACACACTTGAGGAGCCCTCCACAGAGAGTGACAATATGTCATGAACCATTTCTTTTACATAACTCTCATGTCTCCCTATGTTTCACCCATCCCCCTTCTCTCATAGGAATAGCCATTATGCAAGAGGAAAGGGAGGAGAGAGAAATACTAGAAAATCAACATTTTCATTTCTTTAAATTAGGCTATGAAATTTACATGAGAGTATAGAGGAGGGTGAGGAGGCTTCGTTTCATCCATCACATGCGAGAGAGGACGAAGATTTTGTGTGGGATGATCATCACAAGCCCAAAATGATAGTGCCTACTTTTCTTGCTCTCCATTCCTCTCTCTCTCCATGTTTTTTGCATAAAAAATTACATAACTTAACTGCCCCTTCAATCTTGGCCCATGTCCCATTAAAATTGGTCCACATCTCTTCAAATCTTGCCCTTTTTTGGGCCTTTGACCGTATTCCTCCACAAATTAAGATCTCACGGCCTCGAACGCCACCCCAAATGCACTGGATTAATGCCTAAGTGATGTCTAGATGCCTCTTATTATTCGTAGACTTGAGTTTGTGGTTTGGTGTGTCTCAAACTTCAAAATTCTCTATCTCTTTTGCCTCGACTACTTTGCACCACGGACGACTTTAGAGCCTAAAATCTTCATTTTCACTCACAAACTCCTTGTGGATCTACCTAAAATTATTCAAGATCATGAAAAGTGTGCCTTTAAATCAGCCTCTCATTTTGGCAACTACAAGGTAGGATAACCCAGCACAAACAAGTCCTGCCAAGAAAACACAATATGTGAAAGCACAACTGATAGGAAAAAGTAAAATAACATAACATAGAAAGCACAACTGATAGGAAATGACACTCTCAATAAACTGGCCCTACCATCCAACACTCATAAGGTAACCTAGATGACAACCTAGCCTAACTAGAGAGCCACCTAAGGAACAATTCTACATAAGGCTCACCAACACAAGTAAGGAACAATCCAATCCTGCATAAGGCCCACCAACACAAGTAAGAGACCTAAGCTGACTCCCTACCACTTAGGGTCCACTAATGATAGATAAAACACTATGCCCATTTTTCCTTTTGGAAATTCCTTTATCAATCCAATAGAATGGATTTTTTCCCTCTTTTTCTTTTGTGGGGATAGCACATCAACCATTTTACACAATAGTGCCCCTAGGAGATGAAGGCATTGGCCTTGGTTCTGCTGACTCAAACTCAAGAACCTACTAGAACCTCACAAGGTGACACCTAGAATTTATCATTTTCTCTTCTTTTGTTCCTTTTTCTTATAACCCCGTGGCTAGGTCTCATCCCAAGGAAGATAGGGCATCAGCTCTGAGCCTTTAACTTAAACCAAGGAACCAACCAAGCCCTCGCAAGGTGATATGTATCTTCTAGCATTTCTATTTTCTTTTGCCTCATGATTGGACTTGGAATAAATATTAGCCCATGGGCCATGCTCAAAGTCCAACCCCTCACTCACTAGGAGACTTTGTCATGATGAAGAATCAAACTAAAGAGTCTACTAGGATGGCTACCCAACCAAAGATAGTAGGCACCCCCTGGTTGACTATCAAGCTGATAGGTTTAACACCCAAAGTCATCTTATGAGTACCATCAAGCAAGAACCTAGCAAAGCAAGGCATCCCACTTGGCAATGACACTTAAACTCTAGCTTGAGTCTACTAGGATGGCTACCCAACCAAAGATAGTAGGCACCCTCTGGTAGCTTGAGTCTTGGCCTCAAATCCATGGAAATATATACACAAGTGACCCTAACCCCTTGCCTCACAAAACAAAAATCAATAACCAACAAGGGACAAGGTGATGAGACACTTGGTATTGAAGAAGTGTCCATGTTGATGCACAACTCACTGTCCTTGACAATGGATGAACTTTCCTATAAAACAATACTATCTAATGGCCTAAAGGTTAAAAGCACCCACATCAAGAAAAAAAAAGAAATGGCCCTCTTGGACCAATGAAATACAACCATGAAGCATATCATTCAACAACCTACTACTGAAAGCAAACCCTTGGTCCCCACTTAAAGCCTATTGATATACAAAATCTAGACCAAGGGATGGGCTGTTTAGGCCCTATACTAAATGCATCAAACTGCTAGCTAACCCTCCTGCATAAATGGCAAAAGATGTCCAAAAAATATGCCATTGAAAGTGTAATATTTCCACGCAATAAAAGTTAGTTGGTTAGTTTGAAAGTTAGTTAGTCAATTAATAAGTTAGTAAGATTACTAACTAAAGACTAACTAAGGTAAAAATTGACTAGCATTAATAGCTAATAATTTTCATTCAATTAAAAATATATTAAAAAAAATCGAGAGTCATAAATCTGACATTTTTCTCGGATTGATAAGGACTGTAGCCATCCTTCACGAAAAGTAAAATATGAACGAGACTTATGAGCCATATTAATCACTAGTATTAATGTGTATAGTTTGAATGGTCCAAAAATATTAGATTCTTGGGGAAAAAAGAAACTATTATATTTTAGATATTACCCTAAAAAGATAGAACTAAAAGTCATTTAAAAGAAAAGACAAGTGATGTTTTAGTTAGTTTTGGAGATTTTATAAAAAGAGAAATAAAGAAAAGTGACCGGCAAAATCGCGCACGCCGCGATCGCAGTCTACAAGCAGTAGTAGACAGCACTTCGAATAGAGAAAAGAAGAAGGAGTTAACTAAGAGCTTTCTAAGCAAGCGCCTTGGGGTTTTACCCCCCTTTTGGAGCCAATGAAACCATCAGATTTATGACCTGAGCATCAGATCACTGAGTCTTCTAAAGCCCCCTCCACTCTTGTTCTCAGACTTATCCCCTCCTCTCTAATTCATTATAAATATGAGGCATGGGGAGGCATGAGAGAGCATAAGGAGACCCCGAAAGGTTGCAAGAGAGAGGGAGAGAGAGAGTACACCCCTCCAAGAGATTGAGAGAGAGAGAGAGAGAGAGAGAGAGAGAGAGAGAGAGAGAGAGAGAGAGAGAGAGAGAGAGAGAGAGAGAGAGAGAGAGAGAGAGAGAGAGAGAGAGAGAGAGAGAGAGAGAGAGAGAGAGAGAGAGAGAGAGAGAAAGTTATATTAACGTTTTCTAAAGACCAAAACTGGCCTATGAGACAAACTGTGATACAACTGATGAGGTCCAATTATCCAAAATAAAAGTGCTGAATGAAAAGCTAAAAATTGGAAACTGAAAATACGGTGCTGTGAGTGTGATAAGTGTCGTGTATGTGTATGTGCGTATGTAGCTCTGGTACTCCAGATAATGGCTACAAAAGGGGAACAAATGTCAACTGTGATAGGGGAACAACTGTCGGCTGTGATAAAGTGGTGCGATGTGTATATGTAATAGATGTGGGGAGATATACTATCCTGGGATGTAGTAGCTAGTCGTCGAAGTCGCTAATAGCAGGTGATCCCTCCTGGATGCAGGATGTGGTACATCGGCGGTGGAGAAAGAGTAAACTGGAGATCTGAGATCCAATGTGTCGAGTGTTGTCGGATCTCAGTCTGCTGTCGATGTAGATCAAGAATCCTCCGGATCTCCTATCGGTGTGGCTGTGGGGTCCGAAACCCACGGATCCTCGTGTGGCATCGGGTACGCTGGTCCTCAGCCTGCTGTAGTGTGAGCCCGGAGGTCTAGCTGGAGGCTGGTACAGTAGCTCTCACTCTTTCTGTTTGAAAGAACTGTGTAATAGTCGTCTGGGTGGGCCCCTCTCTGACTGGGACCCGCTGTGTGCTCTGCTCTCTGATGTGCCATGCCTCTCCCAGAAAACGGCCAAATGAACTCTGATCCATATCAGTCATACATCCCTGAAGTGAGCTGCTCAATGTGTATCTAGATCTCAACTCTGAGTATGCCAGGCATCTGAGAACAAAATGCTCCTCACTCTCCACCTCTGATCTACAAAGGGGGCATATCCTCTCCTCCCGCGGGATGCCACTGGCTCTGCCACTCTCAATCATAAGCTGATGTGATGATACCCTGAGCTGTCCAATAAGAACTCTCAATCGATGTGGCATATAGATCTGCATATATCTCGGAATCTCTATGAATCCCTGCTCTGATATCCTCAAGAACTGTGTATAATAATGTGCCATCTTCGATGGCAATGGCTGTACAGGGCTGACCCATGTCCTCTGTATATAAATATGCCATATCTCTTGTCTGATGACTCTATTCTTCTCAGAGAGAGAGAGGGTGTAAGTGGGAGCCTGAGTATCATATAGAAGAGGTGGGAGTCTATCAATGTCCAGCCCATGTCTGTCAAACCAAGCTCTAGTCTGTGCATACCATAATGTGGTATCCCCCGCTCGAGCTATCTCTTGAGATGCCATATATGCTCTATATGCAATGCGATCTCTGTCCATATCCTGAAATCTGTGTAGGAAGCAGACTGTCTAAAATAATGCCTCGACTAGCATGGGCGGTGTGGCAAGCTCTGCTCGCACAATGTCATGTGGGACTGAGGCCTTGCTGCGAATCAATCTAGATATCATGATCACCTGAGGTCTCTCCATCAATGTCCATACATAATCGGCAAGGCCTGGGCCCCATATAGCTGCTCCATACATCAATGCTGGAGTGACTAGAGTATCAAAGAGCCACCCCTTGGTGTGGGGCTCCTGGAAATGTGCCTGATGATACTGTAGCTCCATAAGAGCCAATGCTGAGTATCCTCTAGTGAGGCCGTCACGAGCTGCCTGTGTCATCGAGAAAGTCCCTGAAGCTGCTGTAAAGGTGACTCCCAAATATACATATGATCCAGTGACCTCAATACTCCCTCCTGCTGCCATGAAAATACTTTGTCTGCGTATCTGAGCTGATGTATGGAATATAAGAACCTTGGTTTTACCAAGGTTCACTGTCATGCCTCTCTGTATGCAAAAATCATCCAATGCTAATAAATGCTGCTATAATCCCTGAGCTGAGTCTGAGATCAACACAATGCCATCTGCATATAGTAGGATATGAACTGTGGCTCCACTGAGATCTATACCTCCACCGGCTCGCTGTTGAATAAACTCTGCTATCTCATCAATGTATAGCCCAAATAGAGTCGGTGAGAGTGGGCATCCTTGCTTCACACCAATGGTGCTCACAAGGGGATCTAATATACCTCCTGGACATCTGACTCTGCCAGTAACCTGCTCATATAGTGCATAAATACCCCACATCATGTCATCATCCACCCCCAGATCAAGTAGGCGTCTAAAAAGCCTCTCTCTCAGAACCGTATCAAAGGCTTTGCGGAAATCCACAAAGCAACAGTACAATCTCTGTTTCTTCACTCGTGTCTGGTCGATCAGACAACGGAGAGTGAAGATGTGGTCTATGGTAGAAAATGCCCGTCTGAACCCTGCCTGTCCGGGTGTGCGCATGCACTCTCTCTTTGCCAGCGTGCTGAGCTCCTCCTCCATCACCGTGCCATAAAGTTTGGACAAAACTGGCCCAATCATGATGGTCCTATATGTGTTAGGATCCATAGGATCCCTTGACTTGTGGATAGGTACAATGGTGTGCTTTGTCCACGAGTCAGGGAACCCCTCAGACAATGCACGGTTGAAGAGGTGAGAAATGAGTGGAGCCAATGTGTCTCTGCCATATATAATACGCTATGTCTGAAGATCAAACTGGTCTCAAGAGCGGCCATGCTGTAATCGTGAGATAGCATGTTTCACCATACTAGTGGTGAAAAAGGATGAAATACATGGTCTTGGTGTACATGGTGTGGGTATCAGCGGCTGTGTGGGTACATGATATAAACTCTGTGCGTATCCATGCCATATTTCAGGGTCATGTATCGGTGTGGGTGAGCGTGGTCCTCTGATCTGCCTCCATGCCTCTGCACAATCTCTGCTCATAAGAAGGTGGTATATATCCCAATATCTCTCCTCCTCCCATTCCCGCTTTTTACGGCGGGTCAAGCGGTGCATGCGTCTCTGCGCCTGTCTGTGTGTGATCTCTCCTCTGGCCTCTAAATTGCGTAGCTGTCGACGTAGATCTCTGCACTCATCATCATACCACCTGTTCTGTGGCATGGTACCGGTCCGAGGGGGGTGCGTGTATGTGTGATGTGGAAAACTGAGTGTAGCAGAATCATGCAGAATGCGTGTGATATCAGTGGTCAGTGTATCAAGGGGTGCGTATGGATCAAGTGACGTGATGTGCTCCTCCAGATGCTGTGAGTAAACATGAGAGAGAGAGAGAGAGAGAGAGAGAGAGAGAGAGAGAGAGAGAGAGAGAGAGAGAGAGAGAGAGAGAGAGAGAGAGAGGGAGGGAGGGAGAGAGAGAGAGAGAGAGAGAGAGGGAGAGAGAGAGAGAGAGAGAGAGAGAGGAGTTACCCCGAGAGGCTGCACAATTTCCCTCTATCTCGGTCCTCGATTTAACCATCTTCTCTTTCGCTCTCCCATCTCGAATCTATTCCACCTTCTTAATCTCTTGAGTCTACTTGCGGATGATGGCCTCCAAGTGAAGAATGTCGGGTGCAGATGACAATCCTACAACCAGCAACAGAGCTTCAGGCAAAGGCATCACTATCAATCCAATTGCGGTACTGGTCGTAAGTAATGTATTTTCAAATTGATAGATGCTTGTTTTAATGCTCGCAAGAGATGCATTAGGCTCTGTAACTTGTGGCGCTAGAATAGGTCATTGAAAAGGATGGAAATTTCGATGCCATGAGATTTGGACCAGGTACTTCTGTTGGACAGAAGGGATACATAATTCTCCTGTATGGGCAGGAGACAAAGATTAACTTAAAGATAAGTTAAGGAACTTGTTTGATAAAAGGACTGCTTGTTTTGTTTTTGTGTATGTGTTATAAATTACGCGAATGAACTCTATGCCCTAAAAGGCTTAATTAATGAAGCCGATTTTAAATGTCGCACATAAATGTGGTAAGATCTAATTAGACAACTAAACCTATCAAGGGAAGCGGGTGGATGGAATTCCCCAACGGGTCCGTCCTACAACTGGGTGGTCCCAGAGAACTGGGAGGCTTCTCACAAGGATTTACCGTCGGATGACTTTAGGTATTATTAAGTTAGAACCCGATTCATGCCATTTTAGGGGCTGAGAGGTTGAGCGGTGCATCCCTCTCATTTCCCATTCTCTATGAACCAAGTGCAACATAAATCTGCTTCGACTTTGTTGTTCCTACTCAAAGTGGGTCATTTGGAGCTCGACGCTAGCTACTTCCTAAAGACTTGGCTGATAGGAAAGAAACCCTGACTTCAGGTTGGTCCTAAGTGGGAACGACCGGATACTTCCGCTTCGGGACAGACTTGAGAAGACCTCAATCGCAAACCCTGTGACATTCCTTGCGAGTGCCAGGTGGCGCTTTCTAGACTCCCCTCCCGATGGGCTGCTAAGACATGTCCCACAAGTGGTCAAGCGGACACGTTACAGAATGATCCGATGCATTCATGAAAGAATAGGAAGATGATTGATCACAACTTGGCTCATAATCACACTAACCATCTGTTTCCAAAATAGGACATGTCAGCACATAAAGTCCCCATTGTAGCCCTAGGATGATATCAGACTACACTTGTAAAAATCCCTCCGAACCACAATTGAGAAATATATATTTAGCAAAGGCATAATTAGTTAGGGAGTCTACAAAGCAATTCCACTAATGGGGAATCAATTCACAAGTCACTGCCTCAAAGATCTCAAGTATGTCCAAGTTTGCATGATAGTACATCAATAGAATGGGATTCTTTATAGTGTAGGTCCCATTCAATTGGTTGATCACCAACTAGAGTTTCCTTTCACGAAAAATAACTAGTGAATATTGCCATGTCTAGCTAGATTTAGCCCCATAAGCAAGGCCTTGTAAGGAGAATAAAAAAGCCATCCTCCAGCATCACCTGTTCTCTACTTCCCTTTCTATGGGGCTCTTTTGTGCGACTTTCTCCTCCATTTCCCTTATATATTGTTGTTTGGCTTCCAACTCTTCCCTCAAGTCACTTATTTGGCTTTGTTGGATGGCTATTTGGCATGTTTTTTTGAATTGGTAGGTTGAGAATGTTTCCTTTTTAGTTTCCAACTCCACTAGTGTTGCCTTTCTCTCCTCTTTTATTCTTTCTAGCTAGCCTACTAGTTCGTGGATATACTCATTGTATTGTGCCGACCCTGGCATGGTCGAGGGTATGGACATGGTCGAGTCTTCCCTTCCACCCTAGCCTTCTTTGGGTCCTTCCTAGACTCAGCATCCACAACTAGAAGACCTCTTTGTTCCTGGTATGGGGCTCCTTCACCGAGTGCTAGTCTAAGATGCTACACCATGTTGACTAGGTATTGCACCCAAGCCATCACATTGCTTCGGTCCATTGTGGAATCCATGGTTTCTTGGGTGGTAGTAGCGGTGGAAACCATGACGTGTGGGGGTAGTTCCAATGGGGCCTTTCCTTTGCCTTTCACCACGAGTTCTCTGGCCACTTTTATTGCTACTACAGAGCTGGTTCCATGAGCATCATCTAGGCTCCTTCTAGCCAGCTCTTCAGCATGTGGGAGGGTTGCTCAACTGACATCCTGATGGTGAGAGTCATTTGCGCATCCTCTTCTCTATAATGTCCAATAACAAATATTTAAATCATGCATCCATGCGCATACAAAATAATAAATAAATATCAGGTGCTTCAATAAATAAGCGTGCCAAAATAAATATTGGTGCCAAGCCTAAGATGCGCGGCCATAAAAAATGATAATTTCTTCTAAATAACTTGAATACATGCTATCACCTAGTGCTTCCCAACGCCACCGCTGCCTGCTCTACACATCAACTGAAGCATTCACAATTGTTAGAAAATAATACAATTAAACCGACAAAAGTGAATACCTAGCAGTCTTCAGCTATAAAATAAATAAATTGGTTAGAATGCAATCCTAACCTTAATTTATTACGAGTGCACACTCCAAACTCATAAATTAAATGTCCATTAATTGAAATATGTATTTTGCGGAATCACCCGCTATGGAATCACCCACTTGCACATTAAATTAACAAGACGCCCGAAAAGGACAGGCATCCCCATCGACTTTTCGCACAAGAAATCCACCTTGTGTATGAGCCTTGGTAATAAATATAATTTTACAGAATCCACCACAAGACCTCACAGAATCCACCGTGGAATATGCCTCCTAGCATCAATTGGATAGGTAGAATGTCAAAATAAAAGATAGTTCTCAAAAATAGACATACACAAAAAGCTTTTCTTTGACTATACACAACAAAAAAATGAGATTTTGAAGGAAAAAAGGGCCTAAAAGAGGACACACACACACACACACACACACACACACACACACACACACACACACACACACACACACACACACACACACACACACACACACACACACACACACACACACACACACACACACACACACACACACACACACACACACATTTGTATGCCGTCTAGGTTCCACTTGACATGAGGGCCATGTTATCAAAGGTAAAATTTATTTGACAAAGTGGAGGTAGGGGAAAAGGAAGTGGTTAATATGTGCACACTGTCCTCTCTCTCATTAGTCCACCTTGAATTTCTTGCAATTAGGAAAGTCATTAACTTCTAGACTAAAGGGCCATTTTTAAGTCCTTATTTCTCCTAGTAGTTCAACATCTTAAGTTTTAGAGACACTAGAAAGGTTAGTCTACTTTGGATTATGAAAAGGGTGGACTTAACAAAGCTCAACCATGGGTAGATAGGAAAGACTAAAACTTTGTGAATGGGACAATGGATTTGTAACGTGCCCACCAAGCTCATTCCAAGGCGCATCTTTTGTAGTCCATCAGTAGGTTTTTCAAATGACGTCGCCCGGTGCTCCCTTGGAGTATCACGGGGTTTGTTACTTAGATCCTAGTGAGTTTACATCGCAACATAAGAGTTCCGGCCGAACCCACTAGAATCAACCTGAATTCCGGGTTCCTAAAATCAATTGGGTCTCCTATCAGCCAGCTAGCATCAGTAATTCGAGTTCCCACTTCTCACAGGATCACTCGAACTGAAGCGAACTTGCCATTGTACTTGGTTCAAAGAGAATGGGAGATGAAGGGAAGTGCGGCACATCAACCCTCTTGTCCATAAGGCAAAATCCCATTCCGGCCCCCTAAAACAATGCAAGTCAGTTCTATCTAGCAACTAGTTGGCCATTTTATCATTTTCCTATTTCTCTTGCAAATTTAGAAAAGCTCCCAACTAACTTGGACCACCCTATCGTTGGACGGACCCGTTGAGGGTCACACCCACCCGCTTTCCTTTGGTGATGGTATCATCTTTAGTTTTTTTAATTACCTACAACACATTTATTGGAACATATACAACCAACTTCCTTAATCAATCAATTAGATCACACGTTCCTTCATGTAATTTATCTCACGGACAGACATAAAATTCAAACAATCCTTCACTAAAACAAATTTCTTTATTATATTGAAAGTTAATTATAATTTCTATCTTTTTGACTCTGCGAAAGATATATAGAATTCCACAAGGGTATTTTTCCCACCAAGTTTCCACCCCTGTAACTAGCATTAGGGTTCCATCCCATCCTAGGTCACAAAGGGGCTCGTCAGATTCTAGGAGTAATGTGAAATTTATAGCCAAAGCCCCCCCTGGCACCCACATTTCCTACTGCCCAAGACTATCCCTACGAATAGACCTTTCGCTGGAGCTGGTGTTAGCCTCTTGAAGCGATAACCATGACCCCCTTGGAGTAGGGTCTCGCAGCTAGCTTGGGGATAGCCTAGCATGATCTTTCCTTTTATCCTGTTTATCAATGTTTTTTAATCAGAGATCTAGATTCTAGCAAACACAGACAATCTTTTTTGTAATTTCATTCAAACATATAGCATTGATGTAATGACAATCACACATTGTGCAACTCACAACTTCACTTAACCAAGGTAGACCTTAACCTAAGGTAACCTTACAATCTAATGAGGATTCTCCTCCCCATAAAAAAGTGTTGAGTATATCTCTTTCATCTTTGTTATGCATGGCATGAGTTTCCTACTTAGGGCTAACTTACCCAACATAAGCAATACCTTTGCATTAACTATTTTTGAAGAATATCCAATATTCCTCCATTTCTATTTTGGGGTTTGTAGGTAATATGTTAGACTAGGATGGTCTAAGTTATTCTTCAAATTTTTAGATCCCATCCAATATTTCCTTTACATTGAAGTATCCTAAGAAATAGCAAATTTCCTTTAATTGGTACCTAGAAAAAATACCACGACGATAACCTAACGAGATGATTTGCAATGCTTTTAAATAGACCTTTACTTTTATGTAACAAGCATTATTCAATACTTAATCTTGTCGCATTTGACAATAGATATATCAAGCTATTTTACTTTATCTTTAGATTAAACTAATCTCGAGTGCACATATAGTCATTTACTCATTTCATGTAATGCAACTAGAAATTATTTTTGTGTGCTAACTAATGTACAACTTGCACTTCTATTCACAATATCCTATCATATAGATCATTCCATAATACCAAATTATTTGTTTTTGCAACCATCTACACAAACTACCTAATGCTTTAGTGTTTAATGTAGTTTTCTACTTCATAGCCTATGCAATATCTACCTAAAACTATTTGTATCATAACTCTAAGGATTATAACCTTGACTAATCTTTTCAATGACATGTAACTACAAATAATAGGTAGTAGTTATCAATTTATGCATGTACTAATGCACATTCTAGATGAAGCTGTCATTTCATGTAGGTGCAAGTAGGGAAGCCAATATTTTATGTACTTAAACTTCATATGGATGCTGTCCATGCAATCTAACAAGTAGTTCCTGTAATATTTAATGCAAAAGCTAACATTTTATGTAAAATTTTGGCAAAAATATTATTATTTTATGTGGTGATATGAAAACAGTAGCCTATTTCTGAGACATGAGTAACCTGGTTTGGCATGACGATATTAGAAATTTTGTTTTTTCTTGCATTTGCATTCACCAATGTGATATCTCAACTTTAATTTAAAATCTTTCCGACTTCTCACAAAATGGACTTGAAGACCTTTAAAATCATTAAATAGAGAAGATCTTGAGCAAAAAAACCCGAGGATCGTAACCTGATATTTTTTTTTAGATTAACAAAGACTATAGCCACTTGTCATCGAAGTTACCACATGAATGAGAGTTATGAGCCATATTAGTCATTAGTGTCAATGTCTATAGTATGGATGGTCCAAAAATACTAGATTTTGGAACAAAACTAGCATATTTTTGATATTTTTTATTGTAAATATCCTAAAAAGCTATGGAAACTTCTACATTAGGGTGGCATGTAAAAAAATCAAGTGGCTTTTTTAGCTAGTTTTGGAGATTTAATGCAAAAAGAAGGATTGGTGAAATCGAATGCGTCGCTATCACAGTGTCGAAGGGTTTCGAAAGCAAAGTCGCAAACCACAGAGGACTTTGAATAATTTCAGGATAGAAGGTCAATCTAGCAAGCCACATTCAATTTGAAAGCTCAATTTTAGATAATATGTGACATACATTCAGCTACATCTGAATGGGAGCATCTCCAATAAACAACTTGATGAATACTCATATCATATAAAAAGCAACTCTCTTGAATAGATAAAATTTCTGTAACAACCAACCAGATCTGGTGCAATTTTGCATAGATATACACAGCTCTTGCACGGTCAAAACTCTGTCACAGGTTGATGCTACAGGGCATTCAGTTTCTTCTTGATGGTGGCAAGAGATTTAAGCATTCCATGTGTAGATACTAGGTTTCAAAGTCTTGTCAAAGGCTTGATTTGCTTAAGGCAAGCTATCAAAAGTTGCATTCAGTCGAATAAGGTAGTTGCAGATTAATGTTACTGAATCCAATCCAATGCCGACTACCAGGAAATTCGCTTATCATGCCGTTCCCAAATCTTTTGTCTCTAAGAAGATTTGCAAAACAGACAGATTGATGTCCCTTGAAACATGCATTTCTTCGAGCAGCAAGGTCTCTGTGCAGGGCCTTTTATGCCTCATACGTAGGCAAGTTGCATGGACAGTAGTGTCACAACCATAAGTCCTACACCATTAGCCAGCCCCACAAGTGGAAACAATCTGTCAGTTTGATTAATTGTGGCCCTGGTTCTACAATCTGGAAAACTTCTCCTATGTTCTTCCATCACCAACAATAATAAGCTTCAAGCTGGGATAATCAGCATGTTGACCTGGAAGTGCCATGGATCCAGTCGTGAGGTAACATCGAACATAATAATGGCACATTGGCCATGAATGTAATATCCATCTCTTAGCCCACCAAATTTTTCTTGCCCAGCTGTATCCCAATAGTAATAGCGTATTTTACCACAGTTCATAAAGAAATCAGGAGGATGAACCTCCTTAGTGGATTCTTGTCCGTTGCCTTCACTCTGAATCCTCTAATGCCTTGATTCCATTGAAGAAGCCAATCGGATAATCTGCATCTATATGTGTTTCTTTGACTTGAACAATGCGTTTGAGGCCTATTTTTACATACAATTCCACCCTTTGGCTTATTCCTCAATTTTTGAGGATGCATATAGTTCTTCTTCGATGCTTTTTTGTACTAAAGACTCCCATGACATTGCATCAAGATCATTCATGGTCATTCTAGAATGCAGCACCAGGTCATTTCCTCCTTGAATAAGGCTCTGTCCTCCTCCCACAGGTCCCTGGGCAGCTAACTACAGTAATCTCCGCACACCTTTTGGATACCACCGAGGCAGCATTTGAAGTAGAGAAGTATCACCACACGCAAACGAAAAGAGCTGTTCTCGCCACTGCAGATAACCAGCGAGTCCCATCTTCTTCCTTGCGATTGAAGCAGCACTTGAGATAGAGCTTGTTGTAAAACACCACATATCTGGAGAAAAACAAGCAGCTACCACAGTACACCAAAGGGTTGGAAACTATTGCAATCCTGGCCGGAGCCTCGCTGAAATTTTCCTACATGTTCTCGAATCATAGATCCTTGGGCATTGAGATTTTGCAATCTCAATCCTAGCAGTGCATTCAACGCTGCCATAGCACGTCCCCCCTTGCCAAGATGGTGCTTGACTCCTTCTTCTGCGCCTGTAAAGAGGACAGTTATGGGAGTGCATTCTGCTGCCATGCCGTGTGTGAGAGTGCAAGATGACGATTAGAGATGGCTACAGAATTTTGTGAGAAGCGCGATAAGACATCCATCATTGTGTGTTTTTTCCTTCTTCTTCCTTGGCTATCTCAATCTAATTCTTTTGTCTGTTGCTTTCGTCTTCCGCCTTTGTTTTTTTTTTTTTCCCCCCAAGAAACATTCGAACTTCTCCTCTTCAGGCTTCTCCCTTTTTCCAGAAAAGCTGCCTTCCCCCCACAATAGCCATCAGAAAAGCAGCCTTTTTCCCCCATCTTCTGTTGTAGCTAGGCCGCTTGAAGCTCGCTTCATTTTACCTTCACTTGCAGTAACACTTAAAAGTTTTGTGATTCGGTTTTTCTCATCGACCTCCTTTGAGTTGTCACCCTTGGCTTGAGTGCAGTTTTCCTCTCTATATTCGGGAGAGGGTCTAGAGTTTGCAACAGTCCAGTCCTATGAATCTGGATAATCAGAATGTACATCCTCTAGACTACCATTTACAGTACTATCTTCTTGTTCACCTGATATTGGTTTGCAATCCTTCTCCTGGCTCTTTGGATTGTGAGGCAAACAGCTCCAACCAGTTTGTTGACCTTCAATAGTTGTAGGCTGCACTGTAGGATTTGGTTTATAAACTGACCTTACTTTTGGAGTGAAAGGGGAATTAGCAACAGCCCCATTTAAGGACCACCAAGTTGATATTCTGCTGCCTCTATCACACCCTCCCAAGCAATGGCATGAGGTCATCTATGCTCAACCTTTACTTTGTGCATCCAAATGCAATGCTTGCCCTATGATTAGTGCTATTGCTCTGCTCAACTGTCTTGTCTCAGCCATGGCTTTATCCTTCTGTGTTAGAATGCCACATGCTTGAAGCTCGACCACATATGTCTGTAAAACTGAAGTGCCTTCTCCCCCCCCCTGGTCTAGCTCTACATAAGTGGTGAGCATTGCAGTCCATGAGACAACATCCGAACTTGATAAGCCATCAAACACTATCTCTGCTTTCTCAATGCTTCCACACTTGCCGTACATAGAGATCATGGTATTCTCAATAAGTATGTCTAAATGAATATTTCTGCAAGCATCAACATCTGGTAGGTTTCTATACTCGACATACATGCCAACTAGATAAGTTCCTCTTGCTCCAAACCCCTCTCCACTATACCGCCCACGCAGAATAAAAATGCAAACGCAACAACTAAATATGTACAAAGTATCAAATCCCACACACACAACTTTTGGGTAAATTTCACACCTCGAATTCGTAGAAATACAACATCCACCCCCTCTAATCCTGCGCATCCTCCGGATGGGCCAACTACCCATGATCGTTATCATCAAGATCCACAAATAGATCAATCTCTTTATTGTGCGTTTCCGGTATATTAACAAGATTATCTGTCATATCATCTGTCTCTTCTATTGGAGTTTCTTCTCGTTGCTCTTCTCTTGCAAATTCTTCCAATGCATAATCTTCATCATCTCTTTTCTTAAAAATCTTGATTCTTTTTCCTGCAATAGGCACTCTAAGCACTGTCCCATCCAATTCTATTAACTCATATGTTGCATTATCAAAGACATGTCTGACTATGTACGGCCCAAACCATCTTTTCACCATCTTTCGAAGTGCAGTATGCTGATTTTCAAGGCTGCTATTAAAGACTAATACCCAGTCTCCCTCTTCTATTGCTCTAGGCCGCAAGTGATGCCTGCTGTCAAACTTGTCCTTATTTCCTAGTCTAGCAACCTTTAACATGTCAATAGCTAGCTGAATATCCTCTGGTCTTCTCTCCAACTGTCGAATCTGAAGAGCTAAGAGCTCCTCTCTCATCAAATCCTCTTGCCAAGGTAAAATTGACCAAGTCAAAGCCCAAGTCTCAGTCGGCATAACCGGTTTCTGACCATACATCAACTCTGCGGGCATATATCCTGTGGTAACACTGTGAGTCGTACGATCAGCCCATAAAGCAAATGGTAGAAGTCTCGGCCATTCTCCAATCCGTCCTCTGCATGCTTTGGCTAATGCTTTCACTATCGGCGGATGCCCTCTTTCACTCTTCCCATTTCCCTCTGGATTGTATGCTGTGGTTAGAGCCAACTTGATTCCTAGTTGAGAGAAAAACTCCCTAGCTTCATTTGCATCCAATTCACCGCGATCCGTAGTGATCTTACCCACACAGCCATACCTGCAGAAAATTTCTTCCAATAAGAACTTATACACTGCACTAGTGGTCTTCGTTCTCAAAGATCTGCCCTCAACATGATTGGTAAGATCTTCTCTAGCCAAAACAATATATCTCATCTGCCATAGACCCATAGGCATAGTAACCAAGTCAACTACCTACTTATAATGAATACATAGCGGATAGGTCGGATGAAGCTCATCTCGATGACGCACTACCGAATACATCTGGCAATCTCTGCAAGTCTCTACAAAGTGAGAAACATCTCTATACATGCCTCTCCACCAATATTTCTCCTTGATTTTCTCATAAGTAGCCCACACTCCTTTATGACCAGCCCAAGGACTCTCATGAAACTCCCTCATCACCTGTAATTGTGTCTCTCTATAGCAGACAACCTGCAAAGGTAATCCACCTCTTTTCTTCGGATGCTTCCAAAGAAATCCGTCCTTGAGAAAATAACCATAGGCTTTCCTTCTGATCTTCTTGAACTCTTTATCTATCCATTCATCTCTTTTGCTTAGTGTACTAAGGTACTTGCCAATCTGCAACCAATCTCCAACATAGAGTTCTTCTATGAAAGCCACAATATCATAGACATGACAAACATGATCAACCATAGTGGCTGAAATTTCTGCATTATCCTCTTCTGCGAGTAGTATTTCCTCATCATCATATCTGGCTCTAGACAACATATTTGCCACTGGATTATCCTTCCCTGCTATGTGTTTAAATTCCGGATTTAATGACTTGATATATGCAATCCATCTCAGCATAGCTATATCCGGAGTAGAGCAACTCGTAATCAAACCAATCAATGGCAAGCAATCTGTCTCTACCACAACTGAAGCTCCAATAAAGTACTCCTTGTCACATTTGAGAGCCGTAACAATCCCCAGTAACTCCCTCTTGATTTGCGGATATCTCCTCTGTCTCTCGTTTAGGACTTTCGCCCCAAACTGAATAGCATACCTGTTTCCATTTGCATCATCTTGACCCACAGCCCAACCTATGCCAATTGGACTAGTGTCAATTGTCAATACAATAGGCCTTCCGCAATTATAATCCGCTTTCCTGAGAGTAGGAGCAATCTGCAATAACTTTTTCAATTTCCGCATGGCTCTAGTGTGGCTCTCATCCCAATAGAATTTCTGCCCCTTTCGAAGCAACTGATATAAACAATCTGCTATGTGTGCAAAATGAGGTATCCAAATCATATAAAACACACAAGCTCCAATGAATCTCCGAACCTCTGAAGTGGTAGAACAATACTCCGTAATCTTGCCTATAGCATCCACCTTATCAGGTGAGGGTTTCCTGCCATAATATCCACACATATGTCCAACAATGACAACCTCATTCACTCCAAAAACAGATTTTTGCCCTGATAGTGTTAAGTTCACTTCTTCTAACCTGGCCAAAATCTTCTCACAAGCTAAAATATGATCAGCCACAAAGTATCTGCATCCCTGCTCATTTAGACTCTCATTCTTCTATTCTTTTGCACACCCCTTAATGGGCACATCATCCAAGAAAGGCATGGTAAGCTGAGGTATATAATCACGAAGGACCTTATGCATGGCATTCATCATATGCGCAACAGAATTAGTGACACCTTGAGGCAAGGTACATATCCTGACAAGCCCAATAGGAGTTCTCATGGTGGTTATGTCCCTGCTTTCCAAGGCCAGCTGAAAGTGATCATATCCCGAATACAAATCACCTAAAGAATAGATGGCACGTCCAGCAAATACTTCTGCAAACTCATCCACAACTGGACCTATACCAACATTCCTCATAGTAATTCTGTTTACTGACTACATGTCCTGTATAAATCGGAGAGTACCATTCTTCTTTGGAACTGTAAACCACTTGTTTAAATATGGTGCAAATGAAGGCTCAAGAATTCCCATCCTGATTTTCTCATTCAACAAATCAATCAGCTTTGGCAGGTGTGCCTTAGGTACTGGAATAGGTAGGAGGTTTCATGGAATATGAGGAATAATAAAGATCACCATAGGAGCAACAATATCCGGATTCACACATCCAATCTCATGCGGGAAAAAAGCAAAACCCCTTCCATGTTGCTCAAGCATCTCCTGAAAGCATTGCTTCTCTGTGGGTAGTAAGAAATCACAATTTCCAATTTTCAATTCAGCAAGAGTCTCTGCTGAAAATTTATGGCCTATATGCTCCGGATTCCTCAAAATTGGATGTTTGGCAGCCCTCTCTATTTGCTGATCACTGTCAGGTGGAAGCGGTATAGCTACCGGCTTCACCTTCTCATCCACAGTCTTGTATTTCGTGTCAACCCTGGCTTCATTATGATCCTCTGCATTACTCAAATCTTGCTGTAAATCAGTAATTCTGCACTCCAATGGCTGAATATCCTCAGTCCTCTGCTCTATGGACTGCATAGGAACAACCCTAAACTCTGGATGCTGAAATATTTCAGCACAGTAAACTCTGTTGGTTGAAAGTTTTCAGCCTCTGTGTCTCTGTATGCTGATCATAATCAGCCAAAAACTCTGTCTGCTGAATTTCTTCAGCACTCAACACTTTTTGCTGAGTCACCTCAGCCTCTGACTCAATCTGTGACACAAAATCTGCAATTTCATGAAACATGTCCAGGGATTGCACTAATACATTACTGTGACAACTCTGCATATCAGTTTTCAGCATTTTTTCCATCTCTGTCATCGTATCTGCACAAATCATATTGTCATACATCCCATCTATGTGCTCATCATCCTCTAAAATTCTTGCATTTTTCAAATTTTTCTCCTTCCTCCATATGTACTGCGTAGTAGCTCTAGGCACCCTGCAATGTTGATGATCCGTACTATCGCACCAAATGCATCTTCGATCTCTCCTAGGTGCACTAGGAGCACTCCTAGGTGCAGCAGGAGCACTAGAAGAAATAGTAGGCGCAGTCGAAGCAAACTGCTCTTTCAATTTTCCCACCAACTCCGCTTTAACTGACTCCAGTGTCAAATCCGTTATACCTTTGATTATATCATCAAGAGAGGTAGGCACCGACGGATTGGATGGTTTTGGAGTAGAAGGTGCATGCATCGGTAATGGAACAGGAGGAATAGGAGGAGTAGAAACAATAGGCACTGGCATAGGCCAAGAAACTGGCTGAGGAGAAGAAGAAATAACAGGGATAGAAGCATGCATAGGAGCAGAAGACGGTATTGGTGTCATAGAACCATTCTGTAGGTAGGTCTTCCATATCCTCCTCTTGGTCAAAGTCGAGACTGCATCCTGGGCATCTTGCCAATCCGTTTTAAGTCCCATAGGCTTCGTGCGATCCTCAAGAAGCTCTCCCAATTCTTCCTGAAGAGCAGGATCTGCAGCTTGCAAGAAAAGCTCAACTTTCTCAACATCCAATACTCTTTGTTCAATGGCATCAAGCTGACTATACCTCTCTTCAAATACTCGTATCAACTCTGAAGCAGTTAGACCTTTGTTTGGCATGTAGACCCACTCTCGGAATGACTGCCGTGTAGCCATCCCAAAGTCCTCAAGGAAATACTCTTCTTTCAGGGCTTTCTTAAAATCTTGCCAATGCGAATTTTGAATAAAAAGATCAGTCACTTTCGCCCTGAAGGCGGGTGTGACAAGATGAAGGAAATACTTACTCATAAGACCACCTGGAACTCCAAAAAACCCCATCTTGATCTCATATGTCTTCAAATATGCTGAAACATTATGGCCATCAAATAGCTTCTTCTCATTCTCAACTGCTTCAATCGCCTTAGTTGCGCTGATTGCATTCTCCTGCTCCGAATATAGTTGCCTTTGCTGAGACAACTGCTGTTGATGCAATTGCTGCTGCTGCTGCATATACAATTGTGTCTGCTAATTTTGAAGCTGCATATACATGGACATATTCTGCAAAATCTGCTTTAGATCATCTGTTGAAGTACTTGATGTAGCAGTCAATGATGGAGCTGAAGTAGAGGACGCAGCTGGAATTGTAGAAGAGGCTGAAATGGATGCTGAAGTATCCCCCATCCTGAAATTTCTGCGACGCTTTTATGTCGGGTTCACCAAAGATGTCGAAGGGTTTCGAAAGCAAAGTCGCGACCATAGAGGACTTTGAATAATTTCAGGATAGAAAGTCAATCTAGCAAGATCAGATTCAATTTGAAAGCTCAATTTTAGATAATATGTGACATACATTCAGCTACATCTGAATGGGAGCATCTCCAATAAACAACTTGATGAATACTCATATCATATAAATAGCAACTCTCTTGAATAGAAAAAATTTATGTAACAACCAACCAGATCTGGTGCAATTTTGCATAGATATACACAGCTCTTGCACGGTCAAAACTCTGTCACAGGTTGATGCTACAGGGCATTCAGTTTCTTCCTGATGGTGGCAAGAGATTTAAGCATTCCATGTGTAGATACTGGGTTTCAAAGTCTTGTCAAAGGCTTGATTTGCTTAAGGCAAGCTATCAAAAGTTGCATTCAGTCGAATAAAGTAGTTGCAGATTAATGTTACTAAATCCAATCCAATGCCGACTACCAGAAAATTCGCTTATCATGCCGTTCCCAGATCTTCTGTCTTTGAGAAGATTTGTAGAACAGACAGATTGATGTCCCTTGAAGCATGCGTTTCTTCGAGCAGCAAGGTCTCTGTGCAGGGCCTTTTATGCCTCATACGTAGGCAAGTTGCATGGATAGTAGTGTCACAGCCATAAGTCCTACACCATCAGCCAACCCCACAAGCGGAAACAATCTGTTAGTTTGATTAATTGTGGCCCTGGTTCTACAATCTGGAAAACTTCTCCTATGTTCTTCCATCACCAACAATAACAAGCTTCAAGCTGGGATAATCAGCCTGTTGACCTAGAAGTGCCATGGATCCAGTCGTGAGGTAACATCGAACATAATAATGGCACATTGGCCATGAATGTAATATCCATCTCTTAGCCCACCAAATTTTTCTTGCCCAGCTGTATCCCAATAGTAATAGCGTATTTTACCACAGTTCGTAAAGAAATCAAGAGGATGAACCTCCTTAGTGGATTCTTGTCCGTTGCCTTTGCTCTGAATCCTCTAATGCCTTGGTCCCATTGAAGAAGCCAATCGGATAATCTGCATCTATATGTGTTTCTTTGACTTGAACAATGAGTTTGAGGCCTGTTTTTACATACAATTCCACCCTTTGGCTTATTCCTCGATTTTTGAGGATGCATATAGTTCTACTTCGATGCTTTTTTGTACTAAAGACTCCCATGACATTGGATCAAGATCATTCATGGTCATTCTAGAATGCAGCACCAGGTCATTTCCTCCTTGAATAAGGCTCTGTCCTCCTCCCACAGGTCCCTGGGCAGCTAACTACAGTAATCTCCGCACACCTTTTGGATACCACCGAGGCAGCATTTGAAGTAGAGAAGTATCACCACACGCAAACGAAAAGAGCTGTTCTCGCCACTGCAGATAACTAGCGAGTCCCATCTTCTTCCTTGCGATTGAAGCAGCACTTGAGATAGAGCTTGTTGTAAAACACCACATATCTGGAGAAAAACAAGCAGCTACCACAGTACACCAAAGGGTTGGAAACTATTGCAATCCTGGCCGGAGCCTCGCTGAAATTTTCCTACATGTTCTCGAATCATAGATCCTTGGGCATTGAGATTTTGCAATCTCAATCCTAGCAGTGCATTCAATGCTGCCATAGCACGTCCCCCCTTGCCAAGATGGTGCTCGACTCCTTCTTCTACGCCTGTAAAGAGGACAGTTATGGGAGTGCATTCTGCTGCCATGCCGTGTGTGAGAGTGCAAGATGACGATTAGAGATGGCTACAGAATTTTGTGAGAAGCGCGATAAGACGTCCATCACTGTGTGTTTTTTCCTTCTTCTTCCTTGGCTATCTCAATCTAATTCTTTTGTCTGTTGCTTTCGTCTTCCGCCTTTGTTTTTTTTTTCCCCCCCCCCCAGAAACATTCGAACTTCTCCTCTTCAGGCTCCTCCCTTTTTCCAGAAAAGCTGCCTTCCCCCCACAATAGCCATCAGAAAAGCAGCCTTTTTCCCCCATCTTCTGTTGTAGCTAGGCCGCTTGAAGCTCGCTTCATTTTACCTTCACTTGCAGTAACACTTAAAAGTTTTGTGATTCGGTTTTTCTCATCGACCTCCTTTGAGTTGTCACCCTTGGCTTGAGTGCAGTTTTCCTCTCTATATTCGGGAGAGGGTCTAGAGTTTGCAACAGTCCAGTCCTATGAATCTGGATAATCAGAATGTACATCCACTAGACTACCATTTACAATACTGTCTTCTTGTTCACCTGATATTGGTTTGCAATCCTTCTCCTGGCTCTTTGGATTGTGAGGCAAACAGCTCCAACCAGTTTGTTGACCTTCAATAGTTGTAGGCTGCACTGTAGGATTTCGTTTATAAATTGACCTTACTTTTGGAGTGAAAGGGGAATTAGCAACAGCCCCATTTAAGGACCACCAAGTTGATATTCTGCTGCTTCTATCACACCCTCCCAAGCAATGGCATGAGGTCATCTATGCTCAACCTTTACTTTGTGCATCCAAATGCAATGCTTGCCCTATGATTAGTGTTATTGCTCTGCTCAACTGTCCTGTCTCAGCCATGGCTTTATCCTTCTGTGTTAGAATGCCACATGCTTGAAGCCTGACCACATATGTCTGTAAAACTGAAGTGCCTTCTCCCCCCCCTGGTCTAGCTCTACATAAGTGGTGAGCACTGCAGTCCACGAGACAACATCCGGACTTGATAAGCCATCAAACACTATCTCTGCTTTTGCAACGCTTCCACACTTGCCGTACATAGAGATCATGGTATTCTCAATAAGTATGTCTAGATGAATATTTCTGCAAGCATCAGCATCTGGTAGGTTTCTATACTCGACATACATGCCAACTAGATAAGTTCCTCTTGCTCCAAACCCCTCTCCACTATACTGCCCACGCAGAACAAAAATGTAAACACAACAACTAAATAAGTACAAAGTATCAAATCCCACACACACAACTTTTGGGTGAATTTCACACCTCGAATGCGTAGCAATACGACAACAGTTTTACAGGCAACAAATAACACTCCGAAAACAGGGAGAAGGAGTGCTCTAGAAGATTTTTGAGCAAGTGTCTTGAAGTTTTATCCCCCTTCGGAGCCAATGGAACCATCATATTTGTGATTTGAGTATCAGATTGCATCGTGGAAGCTTCGGATTGCTAATTTTGCCAAGATCCCTCCATAATGAGCTTATTTTCTTAGCCACAAGCCTTCTTCTCTAATTTAGCTATAAATAAGAGGCATGGGGAGTAGTTGAGGGAGGTTCAAGCAAGAAGGGAGAGGCCCTTCTCAGGAGTATAGAGCAAGAGGGAGGAAAAGAGAGGGAGGTAGAAGGATACGCCCCCTCCTTGAGAGGCTGCGAGAGAGAGCTAGAGAGGGGGAGAATTAGAAAGAGAGAGAGAGGAAAGAAGATCCTGAGAGGCTGTGAAAGAGGGAATTAGAGAGGGGGGTTAGAGAGGAAAGAAATTAACTCAACCTCCCCTTGTATCAGTCTTCAACTCAATAAGTTGCTCTCACTCTCTTCCATCCCAAATTCATTCCACCTTCTCTATCTCTCGAACCCATTCGCGAATGATGGCTCCAAAGCAACGAGGTGGAAAGACCATGAAATCCACCACAACTAGTCAAAGAACGGGTATTCCCAGAGATACAAGAATGACTGAAGTTGCCGGAATCGCCACTACCAAATAGAACATCGAGTGTGGTGAATGCAAGTGCAAGCAAAGACGAAATTTCCAATGATGTCGTGCCAAACCAGGTTGTTCACAACTTAGAAATAGGCTATTATTTTCATATCACCACATAAAATAATAATTTTTTTTCCCAAATTAAGTACATAAAATGTTAGCTTTTGCATTTACACTTACATGAGATATCAATTTCATCTAGAGAGGGTATTAATACATACACAAATGGTTAACTGCTACCTATGATTTGTAGATAGATTAATCGATATTATAATTTGTAGAATCATGATGGAAATAGTTGTAGGAGGTTATTGCATGAAATGAGTAAAGGACGTTATATGTGCACTCCAGATTAGTAAAATAACTTGATATATTTATAATTGCC
The DNA here is from genome assembly GCF_053477565.2 of Lygodium microphyllum. NCBI lineage: Eukaryota > Viridiplantae > Streptophyta > Polypodiopsida > Schizaeales > Lygodiaceae > Lygodium > Lygodium microphyllum. Next base: position 76,417,904 of record NC_141138.1, on the reverse strand, counting down.
AAACACGACAATGGTTAGGAGTTGATTAATGCTTAAAAAGTGAAAGTCTATTTAAAGAATCTTGTAAATCATCTTGTTAAATTATTGTCGCAATATTTTTCTAAGTACCAACTAAAGGGAATTTGCTTATGTTGGGTAAGTTGGCCTAAGCGAGAAATTCGTGTCTTGTTTAAGGACGTTGAAAGATTTGTACTCAACACTTCTTTTATGAGAAGAAGAATCCTTATTAGAATGTAAGGTTACCTTGGGTTAAGGATCTACCTTGGCTACACAAAGCTATGAACTGCACAATGGTGTGATTGTTATTGTTTGAAAGGATTTTTTGTGTTTGCTAGAATCTAAATCTCTGATTAAAAACATTGACAAACAGGATAAAAGAAAAGATCGGGCTAATCTACCTCCAAGCTAGCTCTGCGAGACTCTACTCCAAGGAGGTCATGATTATCACTTTGAGAGGCTTAGACCAACTCCATAGTGGAAAGGTCTATCCGTAGGGATAGTCCTGAGTAGTAGAAAATATGAATGCTAGGGAACACAATGTTAGTGAGTTTGGGAATCTCCCAATTCCCATTTTTTGAATACTAAAAAGGTGCCACCTAGATAACATGCACATAAGTTTCTCAAAACCATATGATGTGACCTATCATTGGAAAGCACGTGAAAAATGAAATCTATTGAGCTATAGAGCACCCGATTTGGAGTTATAGTGCTCAAGTTATGACAAATCCAGAGATTTAACCACGTGTCCCAAACTTATGGGAAATTCCCATATTCCCCAATATGGTGTTAGGGGGGATTTGGCCATAAATTTTGCATTACTCCTAGAATCTTATGAACCCCTTCGTGACCCATGATGGGATCATGGAATTCTAATACTAGTTACAAGAGAGGAATCTTGGTGGACAAAATACCCTCGTGGAATTCTGTATATCTTCCGTAGGATTGGAAAGGTGGAAATTGTAATAAAATTCCAATATAATAAAGGAAAATTTTTTAAATTCAAGGGTTGTGTAATGAAGGAGACCTAATTGTCCTAACTAAGGGGAAAGAGAGAGAGAAAGACTGCAAAAGAAGAGGGAGAGGAGAGAGAAAGGCAAGAAGAGAAAGAAAGAGGGAGAGAGGAAGAAGAAGAGGAAGCCATGGAAGCTTGAGAAGGTGAAAAGAGAGTTTCTTGATAATTTCTGTGATGTCTCAAAATACCCTTTTACACCTTATATACCGTCAGTGTGACTGGTATGTTCCCATGCCATATTCCCATGATTCCCGTTCATTACAAACCATCCCATCTCATAAGGTTTTTGTCCTAAAAAACAAGGGATATAGTCATGGACTGTAAGGGTGTGCTGTAGGAAATCAGCCATAACTTTGTGTGGGAAACTCCAAATGGGACAATTGAGGTGTCGTTATGGAGCCTATGAGATGTACTTTCAGCCCTTGTGGGCGAGGCAGGGCTGCAATCAGGTCAGGACCAAAACTGGTACAAAATAAAGGGCTGTCCAGGAATTTCTAGTGTGCAGTCCCAGGTGGTATGGCTGGAGAAAAACAACCATAACTTCCACTAGGGAACTCTGATTGGGGCAAGTAAGGTGTCGACACAGAGCCCTCGAGGTGTACGTTCAGCCCATGTATGGAGGATGGGGCTGAGAATGGACCAGGACCAAATTTGGTACAAAACAGGTGGTTGTCCAGATGCAGACTACAACCCAAAACAGGGGTCATGGTGAAGTGCCAGCCAACACAGCCTCCTCGAGGTATGGAAATTCATCCAATATAGATGTTGGGTGCCAAGAGGCTTCCTCTATTGGTAGGCCTTGCCATTTGAACATGTATTCATGTATGGAATGGGTGCGGAGTTGCTTTTCACGTTGCCTAATGACCGCTTTCGGAATGTACCGAATAAGGCCCTCCTCATCTATGGGTGGGAGCTCCTCTACATGATCTTTGGAAGTGCCAATGAAAGGTTTCAATTGGCTCACATGGAAGACATCATGGATCTTAGTGGTGGGAGGGAGTTGGAGATGGTAAGCCAAGTCCCCGACCTTCTTAATGATCTTGTAAGGCCCATAGTAACGGTGTGCCAACTTGTTGCAAGAGCCGTCCTTTAGCGTGGCATAACGGGACTTGGGGACCTTGAGGAGTACCATTTCACCCTCTTGAAAGTCAAGGGGTCTTCTTTTTGCATCAGCATAGAGCTTCATGTGCTCTTGAGCCCTTTTGAGGTTTACCTTGCATTGTTGAAGTAGAGATTGCATGCGGTCCAACTCTTCTTTTCCCAAGGGGTTGAGATTTTCATTGAAAATCACGGTAGGAAGGGGCACCCGATAACCATACAATGTTTCGAAGGGAGAGACTCCAATGCTTAAATGAGTGGAGTTGTTGTAAGAAAATTCAGCCAAGTGCAGCCATACGTCCCAAGAATTCTGCACATCATGACAAAAATGTCGCAAATAAGTTTTAAGACACTTATTAACTCTTTCGGTCTGCCCATCTGTTTGGGATGATAGGCTGTGGATGGAGCCAATTTGGTCCCCATGGAGCTGAAAATGGTCTTTGGTATCCCGGTCATATACTATGACTTGGGGCAAGCCATGCAACTTAAAAACATGCTCCATAAACTGAGTGGCAACTTGGGATGCTGTAAAATGGGATTTTGTAGAGATGAAATGGGCTGCTTTAGTGAGTTGGGTCAACTACCACGTATATGCTATCCCAACCCTTCTTGGTTGTAGGTAAACCAGTGATGAAATCCATGGTAATGTGGGTCCATTTTCCTTCGGGAATAGATAAAGGCTGCAACAAGCCACCCGGTTTAAGAGAGCTATCTTTATTTTGTTGGTAAGGCACACATCTAGACACAAAGTCTTTTACATCCCGCCATAGGCCTTTCCGATGGAAGCTTTTTGAAACTCGATCATATGTTTTGAAGACCCCTAAGTGGCCAGCAATCGGTGAAGAATGTATCTCTTCAAGGATCCTTTGGGTGAAGGGAGAGGCATGGGGAATCACAATACGGCCATGGATCCAAATGAGGCCATTATGGAGCTGATATTGGGAATTGTCATCCATGACACCTTGCTGTAATTTATGGAAAAGAGGGTTGAATTCAGCATCAAGCAAGTATGCCTCTTGGAGCTCTTCAATCCAATCATGGTGGAGTTCAATGATGGATGAGACCTTGCATGCCCACATGGGAGAGAGTGCATTAGCCACTACATTGTCCTTGCCATGCGTGTGGGTAATCTCAAAGTCATAGTTTTGTAGTGTCGCCACCCATCTACGTTGTTTGGGAGCGAGGTTGGGCTGAGTCAAGAAATATTTGAGCACACGGTGGTCACTTTTCACCTTAAATCTACTGCCATACAAGTAGTGATGCCACTTTTTGATAGCATGAATGACTGCCAACATCTCTTGATCATATACATGCAACTCTCTCTCTTTATCATCCAATTTTTGGCTCTCAAATGCTATTACCCCGTGTTCCTGCAGCAAAACTGCACCAATACCCCATCCACTAGCATCACACTGGATAGTAAAATCCTTTGAAAAGTTGGGGCATACGAGGATGGGGGCTGAAGTGAGCAAGTCTTTCAGCTCTGCTGAAAACTGCGGGCAGCCAATTCATCCCATAGGAAAGCCTCTTTTTTTAGCTTGTCTGTTAACGGGGCTGCAATTGTGGCATAATGGCGAATAAATCTCCTATAAAAGGAGGAGAGACCAAGATAACCACGCAAGGAGGTAGTGGTAGTGGGGGTGGGCCACTCCCGAACACATTGCACTTTTTTTGGATCAGCTTGGATGCCTTTTTCACTAATAATGTATCCTAAATACTCAATCTCTGTTTGCATAAAGACACACTTGCTTTCTTTGGCAAAGAGGCGGTGCTCTCTCAGTACATCAAAAATCTGCCTGACATGGTTCAAGTGGTCATGCATTGACTTGCTGTAAATGAGTATATCATCAAAGAATACCAACACAAACTGGAAAAGCCATGGCTGCAATATCTTGTTCATTAAGCTCTGAAATGTGGCGGGTGCACTTGTGAGCCCAAATGGCATGACAAGGAAATGGTACAAGCCACGGTCAGTCCGAAAGGCTGTTTTGACTTCATCACCTGCTCTCATTCTGATTTGGTGGTAACCGGATCGCAAATCAATCTTAGTGAAGTAGCGTGTTCCCTTGAGTTCATCAAGCAAGTCATCAATTCGAGGGATGGGGTATCTATTTTTGACGGTGATCTTATTGAGATCACGGTAGTCAATGCACAACCGGAAAGAACCGTCCTTTTTCTTAACCAATAGAACCGGGGAGGCATAAGGGGAAGAGCTAGGCTCTATGAATCCCATCTCAGTGAGCTCCTTGACTTGCTTTGCTACTTCCTCTCTCTCACATTTAGAGAGTCTATATGGGGGTTTATTGATGGGCTTGGCATGGGGCTCCAAGTCAATCGGGTGATCCACCAATCTTTGAGGGGGAAGGGTAGTGGGGGGCTGAAATAGGTCCTCATATGCAGCCAAAAGTGCTTTTAGTGCTGCATTTTGCTTCCCCAAGGTGTGTTGGTCCATCATTATCCTTATGCAAATGCAAGACAAAGATTTGGGAGCGTTTCTTGAATTCCTTTTTGAGTTGTCTTACTGTTATAAGCTGAAAATCTGCATTTTCTTTGATTCCCTCCAAGTGTACAAGCTGCACATGCATTACAAACTCCATATACAGCTAAGAGAAGTCCATAGAGATTTTTCCCAACTGCTGAAGCCAATCACATCCCAATACAACATCCACGAGGCCCATATCAAGGGTAATCAAGTCCACCTTTGCTGTGTAATTTTCAGCTAGCATAAGAGACACTTGTGTGCATATATGGGAGCTCACTTCCTCATTTCCATTGGCCACTTGAACCCGAAGAGGCTGCTGTAATTCAGTGTGGGAACACATGTCAAACGGCCAATAGTTGATTTATTTACAAAGTTGTGTGTGCTGCCACTGTCTATGAGGATGTATACACTCTTGCCATCAATGTTACCATGCACCCGTAAGGTGTTTGGACTCCTAGAGCCGGTCCATGCATCCATGGAGATTGAGTAGGCTGATATAGCGGTGAATGAGGGGTGCCAAGGGTCATTCCCAAGCATGTCATCAATGGGACAGCCACCGGGGTTAAAAGGGAACCCGTTCGGTGAGTCATAAAATTGATCGGGATCAATATCCTCCTCATATTTAGCATTTTCAGCAACTGTCATTATTTGAGAGCTGTCATGCATGTCCTCTTCCAGTTTGTCACTATCTTCCAGCACATACATGCTATTAAACTTGACAGTGGCGTTCTGAAAGGGGCATTTGGATGCATGATCAATCGTGTACTTATCCCCGCATTTAAAACACAAGCCTTTGGCTTTTCTATCCTTGACAACTTCAGGAGGAATGAATTTTTGACCGTTGGGACTGACGCCATTCCTGGCCTTATTTTGCCTTATTTTCAGCATACTTTGGGTCACTTTTGGAGGGTGGTGCTGTCCCAAAACTGCCATATTTCCTTTCAGCATTAAAAGTGGGGTAAGTAGGAATTTTGGGGCTGCCATTCCCTGCATTGTTATTGGGATAATTATTAGCATATAGGGGTTGCCTAATAGGGTATCTTTGCTATCCTACAATGGGCTGCGTGCTCTCATTGCGGCGGTACTTTCGACCATAGCGTTCGGCCAATTCTATGGCTGCAAACAGGGTGGCTGGCTTTTGAGCCATTACATAAACTAAGAGATGTGCATCCAGCCCATAAATGTATTTATGCAATTTGGCCTCATCACTAACTTCCTTAAGATACATGGATAGGTTCATAAACTGGTTGGTGTACTCCCTCACGGTGAGATTTCGCTGATCAAACTGATACCATTGCCTAGCCAAGCATTCTTTTTCCACCGGGGAGACAAAAACTTGGATCATATGCATCTTGAACTCTTCCCAATCACGAAACTACTGGTTTTCTCGTTGAACAAATCTCCACCATGTGTGGGCAAAACCTTCTAAGTGAAGGGAGGCAAAAATGATCTTTGCTTCATCGGTACGGGGGTAGATGAGAAAATAGGCTTCTAATTTAGAGGTCCATTCCTCTAGTTCAGCTGGGGATGAGGATTACCCATTGAATTTTGTAAACACAATCTTGTCACGCAACTCATTTGGGCCTGGCTGCCCATGAATGCCATGTGCTACATGCTGCCCATACATGCCTTGTTGTCCAAAATTCCCATGGGGGCCATGCTACCTGTGCATTACATGAGGACCAAATTGCCCATTAGGACCTTGCTGTCCAAAATGTCCATGCTGCCCATTACTATATACATGTTGCCCATTGCCATATGCATGCTGCCCATTGCCATATGCATACTGCCCATGCACTCCGTGCATTCCATGCTACCCAAGATTTGCATTGGAGCCATTCCCTTGAATGTGCAAGTAGCTTCCGTTACGGGGGAGTTGGGGTGCCAATGATGGGATGGAAGGATTTGTAACGAGGGAGGGAAGAAGGGGCTCATCATGTCGAATGGAGGGCTCACCCGTCTCATAAGTGCTATGGGGAATGCCATGGGTACAACCAAGACCTTGTGGGCTGCACCCGGTCTCCAAGGGGGGAGGGCAGTTAGCCTCATCGGGAGGGACATACTCCTTGGGTCGATCCGAGGGGGGGGCAATGGCGGGGATGAGGGTGCCCATGCGGTCTATGAGTAAGTCCATCTTGGCCATCATCTCGGAATGACGATGATCTTGGCAGGTTTCCATCTCCCTGTGGCGTTGCTCCAACTCTTGATGTCGTTCAGCATGACGGGTCTCAAGTTGGCATGGGGTTTGGTTGAGCAGAGACAAGCGATCTATCTCAGGGGCACCTTCTTCAAACAAGTCTTCACGATCCTCCTGGGCTGAGCTAGGATCGTTCATTGAGGCACGGGAGTCCCTTATTTCACATTGAAATTCCTCCTGGGCCTTTGCTTTACCCTTGTGGCCTGCCATCCCAAGTGCAGTCCACTAGACCCCTTGTTACAGAAATGATGATAACTTGAGCTAGGGAACTCCGATTGACAGAATTTCTGATTCAAATGAGATCCCTCGATCCCCTCTACGAGGCTATGTAAAAATATCTCTGACAGTAAATGATCAGGGCTTTGCTCTAATCACTTTTTGTGGGCTGACTGTGTAGGACTGCTGCCTGTCCCACAGTACCTCTGGGCACAAAACTGAGTGTATCTCCCAAACCATAGGGCGTAATGGGGAGATTTTTAGCTCATATCGAAGGGAAAGATTCCCTCTTTGAATCAAGCCATAGAGCTCACGCTCAATCACACGAGAAGGCTTTGCTGTAATCAATTTTTGCGGGCTGACTGTGTAGGACTACTGCCTGTCCCACAGTACCTCTGAGCACAAAACTGAGTGTATCTCCCAAACTGTAGGGTGGAATGGGGAGGTTTTTAGCTTAGATCAAAGGGGAAGATGCCCTCTTAAAATCAATGTATAGTGCTTGCACTCAGTCACGTGAGAAGGCTTTGCTGTAATCAATTCTTGCGGGCTGATTGTGTAGTACTGGCTGTCTGCAATATCCTGCAAAGACTCCCTCAAGGAGCATACTTTATCCCAATGGTGAGGGTCTTATCCCAGACATCCAAGGCTTCAGTGGTGGCTCTCAATGCCCCATAAAGTCATACATCCTTTGTATCCATAGCTCATTGCTGAGACCAATTCCACAACTGCATACCTTGCCCTTCTTGCATTGCATCTACCATACATTACCAAGTAGTTTATGACATTACCAATGCATGTAGGGGTTTGTAAGCTCAAGTGATCAGGGTTCGGGCTATTCCATCAAATGTACTTTTACCCGCAATAAATTTTGGGCTCCGGATCACCAGGAGGTGGGCAAAGTTCCCCCCGAGCCGAGTTGTGCACCCCTTCAGGGTCTTTGATGGCAAGGGGGGTCACCCCTCTTTTGTCTTGCCACCTCGCCTGGCATCGGGCTTTTCCTCACCCGGAATATACATGGCAGACATTTATTAATTAAACAACCAGCATGAGATGCATTTCAGGAATCAAAACTTTGGGCTTTTCATGAAGTGCATGGAATTGGAATGGGGACTAGGGATAGAGAGCTTACCGGCAGTGACTCACTGCCTACTCACCCTTATACAATGGATTTTTTTTAATCACTTCTTGGCTCAGCCAATTTACAAGAAGCCAAACAGGTTATGGGTAAGCAAAATATAATCACAATGAAGCTTCAGCATGAGTAAAATCCATTTCAGCACTATAAGATCAAAGGGAAATGACTAGGACTAATACTTAGCATGCATTCACGGTCTGGGGCCTCCTATTATCTACTTGGATTCATACATTCTCTCAAACAAATGGATGGGATTCAACAAGAGGCTTAAACGGAGAGAATGAGAGCCAAGAATTGGTTACCTTGAGTCTTTTGGAGAAGAAGGCAGCCACTAATGCCACCTCAGTCCTTCATGAGAGCTTCATTTGATCCCGCATGCTCCATGGCTCCAAAATGGGTGTGCTCCGTCAAGAAAGGGTGAAGTCAAGCTTGGGGCAGGATGGTTCAGGACCTTCCCATGAAGAGTTCTTACTGAAATTGAAGTCCTACTCCATAGCCATGGTTGCCACAAGTGCATGCCTTCAAATCTTGCTTGTAATCTTCTTCCCGTTCTTCTTGATACTGAAATCTTGAGCTATGTTGAAGAGGGACTCCCGGGGACCAAGGAGAGACCAAAATCTTCAAGATTTCTGAGCTTGATGCCAAGGTTCCATGGCTGCCATGGACTGCACCAGACCAGGGTTTCTTGAGTGCAAAAGGGGAGTCCAAGGGCTGAGGAAGATGTCTCTGATGCTACCTAAGAAAGTTGCCAAGGGCCAGGAGTGAAGCCACGAAGGAGGGGAGGGTTGTCCTGCAGGCTAGGAAGCAGCCCGTTTTTTGCGCCGCAAATTTCGGGCTGCTCCTGGGGGGCCACAAGCAGGGGAAAGGCAAGGTTACTGCTGCTCAATGTGCTACTCCAACTGAGAGGAAGACCTTGGGACAAGCCAATCTTGCTGAGGAAGAGGAGGGGGAGTAAGATTTTTGAGTTTCTTGGATTGGAGCTTCCATGGCAGCTTGGGGAAAAGAGGAGAGAGAAGGTCTTCTTGAAAAGTAACTGAGTTTTTGGCCTTCTCTAACTGTGCTACCCTCCTTTTTGCCCGAAACCCTAAAAAACTTGCATGAAAATTAGTGACGACCTATCAAATTTGTCTGCCCGCCTCCAGATTTGTCCATGGTTCTTGGGAAAGCTCTAAGAAAGGCTACCATAGTCTTCAAGAGGGCTGACAGCCTGCCTAAGTACTCCTGTGTACCTGTGAAAGAGATGTAACTGGAGCTTTCTAACTGTGGGAAATTGTGAGAGCCCTAAATCTATGGGGAAAGAGAAGGATCAAGGACAAAGCTTTGATACCATTTGTAATGAAGGAGACCTAACTGTCCTAACTAAGCGGAAAGAGAGAGAGAAAGATTGCAGAAGAAGAGGGAGAGGAGAGAGAAAGGCAAGAAGAAGAGATAGAAAGAGGGAGAGAGGAAGAAAAAGAGGAAGCCATGGAAGCTTGAGAAGGTGAAAAGAGAGTTTCTTGATAATTTCTGTGATGCCTCAAAATACCCTTTTACACCTTATATACCGTTAGTGTGACTAGTATGTTCCCATGCCATATTCCCGTGATCCCCGTTCATTGCAGGTTGTTTGAATTGTATGTGTGTCTGGGAAATAAATTACGTGAAGGAACATGTGATTTAACAAACTAATTAAGGAATCTGGTTGTATATGTTTCAATAAATGTGATGTAGGTAATTGAAAAACTAAAGATGATATCATCATCAAAGAAAAGCGAATGGGCATGACCCCTGACGGGTCCGTCCAATGGTAGGGTGGTCCTAGTTAGTTGGGAGCTTTTCTAAATTGGCGATAGAAATAAGAAGACCATAACTAGTCATTAGGTAGTACCAACTTGCATTGTTTTAGGGGGCCGGAATGGGATTTTGCCTTATGGACAGGAGGGTTGATGTACCGCACTTCCCTCCGTCTCCCATTCTCTTTGAACCAAGTGCAATGGCAAGTTTGCTTGAGTTTTGAATAATCCTGTAGGAGAAGTGGGAACTTGAAATTACTAACACTAGCTTGCTGTTAGGAGACCCATTTGATTTTAGGAACTCAAAAATTCAGGTCGATCCTAGTGGGTTTGACTGGAACTCTTTTATTGTGATGTAGACTTAGTAGGGCCTAAGTAACAAACCTCGTGATACTCCAAGGGAGCGCCGGGCGGAGTCATTTTGGAAAACCTATTGATGGACTACTAAAAGGTGCGCCTTGGATTGGGACTGGTGGACACCTCATAGTTGGTATTAGAGCACTCGTTAGAATAGAATATGACGTAAACTTAAGAATTTTTTTTCTTGGATGGTAAATATAGCGTAGGACATGTTTTCTTCTCTTTGTTAATGTATGTTTTTGAATTATAGTAGAATAATGAATCTTGAAAACAATTCTTGATCTTCCGAGTAATGTTTATGTTAGCTATCCATTCATCCAGTCTTGCCTGGAGGAATCAGATATGATGCGGATACTAAATCAGTTGTACAACCTCTCGCCTCTATATCGTGGAAGACGGTGGATGATTAGTGGAGGATACTACTATATTGATGCAAGCCATCTAGCTTATCTTTAGAATAATCTAAAAAAGGTAAAATGGGTGGAAGATCTTAAAGTTGTCAAGATCTATCTATTTTGTGAAGCTAGTGTAAACTCAACCCTATATACTAGGGGCAAGAAGATCAAACTAAACTCGTATATCTATGAGAAAGTTATAAAGATCCTTCTAGCCGACAAAATAAAAGTTGTAGGTCACTCTAGCCGCTGTAACTACAAAAAGGACGGATTTCCTCGATTCCTAGATATTTACTCTTAGAATCCAAGTTACTTCAGAAAGGATGCATCAGAGTGTCATGCTTAGATATTGTAGTAGGGAACCCTTCTCTGAAAAAAATAAGATGAACCTGTGAGCTATTTGAATAATGTTTTTTTTTTTTCATTTGATTACCTTGTACATCTGCAATGAGATTGATACTTTATCAATCAAAGAAATAATGGAACCTTATTTTCTCTTGGAACATATCAAATTGCAGTTTAACTTTAGAAATGGAAAACTAGTTTTATTTGAAATTATTTCAATAAATTAAGTAGAAATAATTTGAGTATCAAACTCTAATATTAACGCTATACAAATTTTGTAAAGTTTAACTTGGGAATTATTGAAAATTTCCTAGAATTTCTCACCCACAATAATTCCCAATGAAGCCCAAGAGAAAAGGAATATTTTGAAGCAAGTCAAACCTCTGAAACTTGATGGAAAAGGTGAGAATGTGGAAGCCAATGCAAAAATTTGGATCAAATCCATGGAATATTATTTTACTACTGCTGGAATTGTCCTATCCAACCAAGCCATGATAACTAAGCTAAAATTAATTGGCGAAGCTCGACTCTGGTGGGAGCAATAGTGCCAAGATGTCCCTGAAAATATCATTACTTGGGATTTGCTGAAAGAAGCTATAAGGGGAATATATTTTCCTCCAGCTTATTACACCCAGAAGATGAATGAGTTCTTTAATTTGAAGCAAATGGGACTGACCCTGGAGTGTATTACTCCAAGTTTGTTTCACTTCTTAAATATGCATCCTCCATGGTGTGGATACTGCTCAACAAGTGTCAAAGTTCTGCAATGGGCTAAATTCTCATTTGAATATTTGTTTGGAATCAATGTGCCCAATAGACCTCCAAGATGCTTTGATGTGAGCTGCTCTTATTGTGCACCAAGTACAATCAAAGCCTAAAACTAATAAGTTTTGGAGCGACAATAACCAGAACAAAGGAGGATTCAAAGGTTTAGGAAAAAGAACCCAAGGCCAATTTCACCAAGGTCAGAAGAAAAAGGAAAAATTCAATGCAGTTGGAAATTTTTTTCTTGCCCACGGAAACAAGGATGGTCTCAGGTGCTTTCACTATAATGAGCTGAGACATTTCAGGAGAGATTGTCCAAAGCTTGATGGAAACAATCACCAAGGCCAATTTTGAGGTCAAGGCAAAGCTGGCCAAGGCCATGGTCAAGTAGCTATGGCAAGAGGAAGAATGCCAAATATTACCCTTAAAGAGATTAATAAGGAGGAAGACCCTACTATGGAAGAAGATATTGAAAAAACAACTGTTTGTGTTGCATTCCACAAGAAGGATCCAAATCGTCAATATTCGATAATACAAACACCAACTAGTCACCGAGGTAAATCATTTAAAGTTTTGATAGATTGTGGAAGTACACACTCATTTATTTCTCCCAAGTGTGCTAAGAAGTTAGGAATAGATATAGTAAATGAATCAAAACTACTTGTGGAATTAGCAAATGGAAGGCAAGTACTTTCTACACATCAAACTGCCAAGGTAGAGTTTAACCTAGAAGGAAACCTTTCAAGTATGAGGTTCAAAATAATGCACTTAGGAGCTTATGAATGTTTACTAGGAATGGATTGGTTGATTCCCAATGATGCTTATATCCATTGTGGAAAAGGTCAAGTCACATTTCAAGAATTGAACAGTGAAATAGAAAGTACACAAGGTGAAACATGAAAACCTGAAGTTCAATTAACAAAAGCTTCTCAAATTGTGAGAGGCTTGAAGAAAGGATTACCAGTTTACTTGATCAAGCTTAACAAGGTAAATCAAGATGGTCAGATAGAAGAAGAACCATCCTGGTTAAAAGAATATGCCGATCTATTTCCTAAAGAGCTAACTGAGTTCTCTCGGGAAAGAGAAGTCGATCATGATATCAAACTTGTTCTAGGAGATGCCCTAGTGGCAAAAAGACCTTACAAAATGTCTATTCCTGAAGCCATCGAACTAAAAGAGCAACTCAAACAACTACTAGAACAAGGGTATATTTGGCCAAGTAGTTCACCATGGGGAGCCCCAGTATTATTCCAAAAGAAGAAATATGAAACTCTCCGTCTTTGTATCGACTACCGAGGGCTAAACTAAGTAGACACAGACACTTTACTGGAAGGACAAAAGTACTATGACATTGCATTAAAAGAGAGAGCAAGTACAATACTTTATAGGGATAGATTGGGCTGCACTTTCCACTAGTGTGCATATGGGATTTTGCATCCTGAGCCCACACTGCTCCATACAAAAAGGCTAAGTTGGGTATGATAGCCAATATCACAACACCCCTCCTCAATCACAACAAGAAAAGTACAAAGTGTGTAGAGGCTTTAGTGAGCAACCACCTGCAAATTGTGGGCACACCACAAACATGGTAAACACCAAAGGCTGTCATAGAAAAGGCTAAGTGTGGGTACCAAAGACATGGTGGACATCCAGCAGCTATAACATGGGCCTCAAATTAGATTTATGAAAAACATATATGTGTCAACAAGGCTACAAAGAAACATCCTCCAAAGGTGGATGCCAAGCATGTCCCTTACACCAAAATGTCTGCTCATGATAGGTTCGCAAACTCTCTAATAGTAGAAGCTCAACTGAGTGCACATACATCACTGCCTGTAAGATGACATCTCCCACATAAACATTCAAATCTTCTTCATCAGAGATCTACAAATGGCCTGTAAGATACATGAAAGATAGTAACTGGACCTCATGGGAAATCAGCTCATCCACAAAGCGATCAAAAATAGCTCTCAAGAGATCCGCAGCCAAAGATGTGATCATCCATCCTCTAGAGGCTCCAAAAGGATACATGAGGAGTTTACAAGCTTATGTCAGAAGCATTAGAGCTAGGCAATAAATGGCTAAAAAGGTCTATCAGAATAGTAGTGGAAGGATTGATGAGGCTTGTCCTTCTCTTGGTGGTCTTCTTCTTCTTCTTCTTCTCCATGGTCTTGTTCTTCTTTAATAGTAGCTAGGTAGGCATTTCGAGACTTCTTCCTAGCATGACAAAATTTCTCTGCGTGCCCGATCCTTTTGCAGAAGTCACATACCAGATGATCTTTCTTTCCCTTTTACCTATTATTGACATATAACATTTGTTCATCTTTAGATGTGCTTGATTCTTCTTTGGATTTTATATTCTTTTCTTCTTCTAGCAGGGAGGCCTTATTGTCAACCAGTTTAGGACTAGGCATGTTGATTAATGTAGTTGACACATTATTATAGTCAAGAGGTAGGCTTTTTAACAATACACCAATACAAATATCTTCATCCATCTTGAGATTTATCCTTGCAAGTTGGGTTAGGAGACTTTCCATGTATTTTATCCTTGCAAGCTGGGTTAGGAGACTTTCCATGTATTTTAGATGAGATGCCAGGGATGTATTAGGTTTCATATCAAGTTGAAAGAATTCAATCAGTAAACCATACTTTTAGGATTTTCCCGAGATGATTTGAAATTTTCTATGTCGTACCAAGTTGTAGTAGGGTTTTAATGATGTTTTTCAACAAGCCATAGTTTTCATTTTTCTAGAAGTCTTGAAGGATGCCCTTTGAATTTGTTTCTACGTGGCGTCCATTGATACTGGATGAGAACAATACATTTTTGTCATTCAACTACACTACACTTGTTCATAAAATCAACATGCTATACTTTGTAAATACATATTGTCAAAAAAAATTAAAAAGCTAGTTTATCTTTTTTGTGTGCGTAAATGATGGTTTTAATTTTTTTCTTAATAGTAATTCTAATAAATAAATTAAAATAATAAATTAAAATAATAAATAATAAATAATAAAAATAATTTAAAAAATAAATAAAATAAAAAAATTCTATATAGCATGCCGAAGAGTTGGCATATGTCTCTTCGTATTTGAATAATTATGGGAGAAGTTGCCTATCCTCTGTCCATTCAACGATCCCATTTTTTTAAGATATACGTTTTTGTTTTTCTAGTATGTTTGAAAGTTTGTTATACTTTCGTTTTTTTTCCATTCATTCAAAAGATCATTTTATTTTCCTTTCATTTCACTAGTAATTAACTATTGACTAGTACAAATACTATTGATTCTAACTAATTAACTACTACTAATATTACCAATAAGTCTAGTTAACATAAGTCTAACTATTAATACCACAACTAATAATTAGCTATTAACTACTAAAAATACTACTAATACTTAATAAGTCTAACAAATTAAGTACTACTAATGCTACATAAATCTAACTAATTAACTAATAATAGTACAATCTCTCTCTCTCTCTCTCTCGTCTTGCTATACTTACTAAACTTTTTATTTTCTTTACCTCTAGCAGTGTTGCCTGAGGCCCTCATTAGCTCCCAAGCCGTCCACTAGCTTTGCCTTGCTATGGGTCAACTTGTCTTTTACAAGCCACGCTACACTCCAACTTAGCTTTCCCCAGTCATTAGCTTGATGCTCTGCGTTTGCCTACCCAAACTCTTCATTTCGTCCAACTTTGCCTGGTGGTGATGCTAAACCTAGTGATGGCTTTGATGTAGTGATGATCAAGTCTAGCTGTGGTCGGTGTATCGCGTCATGCCACTTATCAAAGGCACGTTAAGGGCGTGCTTTGCTAGGTCTTAGCTTGGCTTAGTCATTAGCCTGCGCAATCACTAATTGTGATTCATTATGAATAATTAATCCCTTACGATTCCTTAGGGTTGCTATTCCATCATCACTTACGTATTATAGCTTATGAATTAACTATTGCATATGAAATTATGTCATTGTGCATCATGATTGAGACAAACTAATTGATGAAACTTGGCACTTACTTTGACTGCCATGATAGAAACATGACTTTGTTTCATGATTTGACTAACATGATTGAGACAAATTAACTCATGATCCACAATGCAAAGATCAATGAGATGATGTACTGGATGCATTGATTCAAAGGTTAGAGATTTGAGTATCTTTTAATAAAGGATTTGAATGAGCTATGAAGAATTTAAATCAAGCAGTTGACAAGATGCATGCCGAGACTAATATATTTACTAATTGTAATAATCCAATCTAATCGTTAAAACTAATGCTTTAAAATAAGATGACAAAATCTAGTGTAATTATTTAAACTAGTAATTTAAACTAAGATAAAATTAATTATATGAAGAAAACACGAAGATTAACTAATAAATTTGACTAATTATAATAAAATTATTGTATAATCTTTATGATTAATCATTAAAATAATAAAAAAAGAATGAAGATGAAGGACAAAATTTTTCAATATAATCTTTAAAAGAAGGAAGGTCAAAGATTCGAATCTAACCTTTTGAACTTCAAACATGATGAATGAGGAACTGGCATACACATCTCCACACACTTGTGTATGAGTTTACTGTCTCCTCACATAAGAGACAATTTTCATAATCAGGGAATGGTCCATAGTACTTAACAGTTCTCCCTTTATATAGGCTTAATCCTTACCAACGTTCAAAGCTTTTCATTAAGCTTTTAAGGCATTCAAAGCTTTTTATTGAGCTTTTACGGTTTTTTTCGTTTAGAAACTTAAAAAGCCTAAAAGCTTTTAAATGATATTTTCTTTTGGCTTTTCTAAAATGTCTAAATGGTGGTCACTATGGTGGAAAATCAAATATTTTCATGGTCAAGCTTTTGGCTCTTCCATGCTTTGCAATAGCATAAGGGTGCTGCCTCTTGTGCATGTGTTGTTGTATCTTCCCTTCAAATGCATCGTAAAGAGAATTGTAGCAAGGGAGAAATGGTGCTTGCTTAGGCTGTCGTGGAGGTAACCTACAATTATGTGTTCCCTTTAAATACATCATGAAGAGACTTGTAGAAAGGGAGAGATGATACTCTGACTCTTGTAGAGATAACCCTAGGGGGCCCAATGGCCCTCCTGAGACAGGGGTCCGAGGAGCTCAACACCCCCAGCCCAACACTAAAGGGAATATTCCTTTGCTAACTAGGGAATATTCTATCTCAAGAGGGCCCAATGGCCCTCCTAAGATGGGGGTCCGAGGAGGTCAACACCCCCAACTCAACAGTAAATGAAATATTCCTTTGCTAACTAGGGAAGGTTCATAATATAGTTGGATAGGTTGACTAGACTACCTTCCTACGCTATAAAAAGAAGACCCTTCCAAAGCTATCGTCAATCTATCCTTCACCTAGTTAGATTTCTTCTAGCTACCCTTAAGCTCTTTGCCTATCATCTGTCTAGATTGCCATCTAAGCTTCACAATGGAAGCACACAGGTGGATAGAGCCATCTTTGTATCACTCCATTTGAAATTAAAGTAGTTTCTATTCCTCTTATATTTGCTATGTGTTCTCTACTACTTGCTTAGATTTTTTTCTACAATGTCATGTAATTTTTATAGTATAATTATAATTTTAAGTGATGTCCATGTCCCATAATGATTACGCACAAGCTTTTCCGCCTTGAAGAACATGATTTACAAGGCACCATAGCCTTGATATCAAGAAAGCTTCCACGAATTGATATCCTTTTATGATTTTAATATTATTTAACAACTTGATTTCAACTTGAGGTCCTAGCCCAATGGATAAGGTATCATTTAGCTTAACACTACCTCAATATTCAAGCCCTTTAAATGCCATAGTATAATTATAATTTTAAGTGAGGTCCATGTCCCATAATGATTATGCAAAAGCTTTGCCGCCTTGAAGAACATGCCTTACAAGGCACCATAGCCTTGCTATCAAACAAGCTTCCATGAATTGATATCCTTTTATGCTTTTAATATTATTTAACAACTTTATTTCAACTTGAGGTCCTAGCCCAATGTTTAAGGTATCATTTAGCTTAACACTTCTTCAATATTCAAGCCCTTTGAATGCCATATCTTTGTGTTGTACTACACATGGCAATGTACTTTCAAAATGTAATCTTTCTAAAACACATTTCTATATTTGAGTTTATACAAATTTTTAACATCCTTGTATTCCTCCAATAGCTCTTCCAATCTTGGATCCCTTTTCTTTGAAGAAGAAGATGGCTGATTTGATGATTTCTCTTCATCTACTTTCGCAAGCAAAAGAGTGAAGATGCATGACTTGGCATTGATTTCTTTTTGCAATTTCTTCATGGAGATGAGTTCTATTTGTTTGTGATCTATGCCTTTCAATTCTATGTGCTGTCCTTGCCAATTAAATCCCATTTGCATTTGCTCCAAGTTTAAAGTGAATTTGTCAAGTGTCTTCAACCAATTACATCCAATAACAATGTCAATAGGCCCCATATCCAAAGTGATCAAGTCTACTTGTATTATGCAAGAGGGTGATAGCTCAATTGAAGTACATGGACACACTTCCTTACTAGACTCATATGCACCATTGGCAACTTGTATTGACAAGGAAGAATCCATATCAATGGGTACCAACTTTAGCCCATTCAAATATTTGGTGTTGACGAAGCTATGAGTGTTGCTCGTATCCACTAAAATATGTGCAACCTTGCCATTAATGAAACCTTTGAGTCTAAGTGTATTTTTCCCTTTGCAACCGGTCCATGCATCATGTGATATGGTACACAACGAAGCATGAGAATCATGAGTGCCACTTGGATCAAATGAAAATCCATCCATGGGATCATAGAATCCTTCATTGGTGGCATGCTCTTCTTCATGAATCTCTTCAACCATTGGGTATGTATCAACATACAGTAAATTTTCCTCTTGATCTTCTTCTTCTTCAACTTCCACATCTTGAGTGACTATATTGATTTTTGAGTTCTTAGCTTTACACTTCAACTTATGATCTTGTGACCACTTCTCCCCACATTTGAAGCATAATCCTTTTGCATGCATTTCTCTAAGCTTATCGTGAGGAAGGAAGTTACTGTTAGAACTATTTTGGGACAGTTTAGGAACCTTTTTAGCTATGTTAAAAGTGTCTCTTTTCTCAACCACATTTCTAAAAGTTTCCCCCTATTTCTATGCATAATTTTCACCCTATTTAGAGACATAAATAGTGGGAAAAGTTGACACTTTGCTGTTATAATTGTCTTGACTATTATAACCCCTATTTTCTTGCTTAAAAGAGTCTCTTGATTGGCTAAAAACTTGCCCATATTTTGTAGGTTGATTGGAAATATATTGCCCATACCCCTTTGCTGGAAAATTTCTGCATCTTTCTTGTACTTCAAGGAGTATCTTTCAAACAATTGTATGGCCTCATGTGATGTTTCTAGTTGTTGAGCTTCTACCTTCGATGATAGGGTAGGGTCAAGACAAAAAATGTATTTATTCAGCTCAGCAAAATCTGAAATGCCTTCAATATACATGGAGAGATTCAAATAGGTGTTGGAAAAGTCTCTAACGGACATTCCTCTTTGAGCACATGCATACCATCTTCTTTGGAGCCTTTTTTTTTCCAAAGGAGAAACAAGGACATCAATCATTGCTTGCTTGAACTCCTCCCAAGTGACAAAGTTTTGCCCAATCTCATGCATGTAACCCTACCAAGTATGGGCTTAACCTTCAAGATGAAGAGCTGTGAAATAAATCTTAGCTTCTTCGCTTCTAAGATAAAGGGTGAAGTACAATTCAAGCTTATTAATCCACTCTTCCCATTCTGAAGGTGAAGCGTTATTCCCTTTGAAATTAGTGATATTGATATTTTCCTTATATTATTTTTCATTGTAAGATGGCTACCCATAAGAATGTTGTCTCCATGAATCTCTGTTCCATGATTTTTGCCTAAAACTAGGTGGCCCAAAACCATGATATGAGGGTTGACCATTTGAAACATGCTCTTGGTTTGGGATTTCATGGGCTAATCTTTGCTCATCATACCTTACACCTTGATGAACTTGATTGTTGACTACATTTCCTTTTTGTACCTTTGAGGGCTCATGATAAAAAGTCTTGTAGAGGGGGTCACATCCATGATAATCATTATCCCATTGAGTGTTGTCTTGTTCCCCTTCATGTGTATGATTATCTTTTGGGCTGCTAAACTAAGGCCTTGGGATATGAATGCTATGGATTTGTGAAGGGTGATGTTTTGCCCCTCACTCTAGATGGTTCTCTCCTTTCAAAAGTGTGCATAGCTGGCTGAGAACTCTCTTTGTTTGGATGGGAAGGATTACCAACAAAGGGAATTGCATGGGAATCTTCAATAGTTCGAGGTTCCCTTTGTGGCTTCCTCCCAATTTCCTTTATGGTGGTTGAGATGAGTTCTTGGAATAAAGATTTGTTGCTTTGCTGCAAATTAGAGATTCCCTTGTTTATTTGTGCCATCCCTTGCAAAAAACCTTGATTCATATGTGTTAAGCCTTCATTCAAAGTCTTCAAATCCTTAGAAAGGCCTTCATTGACATGTCCCAACTCTTTTGATAATAAAAGGTAATCATCATTGCATGCACTTCATGTATGTCATGCCGCCCTTGATGTGTGTTGCAATCAATCCCAATGCCTCTATTTGTTCAACATTATGGCCTTCATTTGTGTAATACTGATCCTCTTGAAGGACCCTGACACCATCATTCAATGCTTCAATAATGGGGCCTTTCTTCTTATTCCTGGCCATTAGAAGACAGTGATGTAGTAGTAGACATTTTGTCAATTAATCCCCTGTTTCTCTCAGAATATAGTACCAATCCCAATAATTAATAGATCTATGGGAAGCTTAATATATGGGGATATACCAAATTTCAAAAGATATGGACTTGGGTTGGATAGTTTGGGTGGAACAATGTCAAACAATGTCCCCTTGTATGCTGTCTTGGTGTTGTCTCAGTATACCTAGTGTCAGAAAATCAGTAATAACTTGAGCTTCCAATATTTGATCACCAAAATTTTTGATTCAAATCGAAGCTTAGGATCCCCTCCTCAAACGGAGCTATCAACTTCTCAATTTGGATCAAGAAAATTTTTTTTGTAATTGAATCTTTAGGTTTGACCAGTAGTTTCCTACACCTTGTCCACCACCTATAAGTACCTTGTTTGACCTTGTAGGAATACCCTGAGTGGAAGAAACCATTGTAAACCACTATTGAAACTAGAAGAAGATTATAGGGCACCTGTAGGGCTCAAGGATAACCTGTAGATTGGTATGTACTTGCTGTATGACCTATAAAAAAGAACTCTGTCCAACACCTCTAGGTATCTTGAAATTGGGAGATGTCCTGCACCTCTTCCAATCTTATTCCAATGGAACCTTCAACCACATGTGGTACCTTGAATAGGGCTGACCACTACTATACTACTGCCAACTTTGATAATGGGGAATGTACCTACACCTAAATTTGAAAATTTCATGGGCTTCCGAGACAAGAGGGGTGTGCAAAGTTCTACCTCAAGCCGGGTTGTGCACCCCTTCAGGGTCTTAATTGAGGAGGGAGGGTCACCTCTCTTTTGTCTTCCCAAATCACCTGGCATTCACTTTTCCTTGCGGGAACCGACATGGCAAGTACATTCTAATGGCTAATCAAACAAGGATGCAATGCATTTACTAAAAAGCCTTTAAATTCTTCAATGAAATGCAAGTAGGTATTGGAAAATGACTGAATTGAAAGGGCTATGGATAGGGCATTACCCGTTTTTAGTGAATCACTGCTTTTACAATATTTCCACTTACCATTTTCATCATTATTTCAGTCCTATAGCATCAATATTCAATCATCCAACAAAAAATCCAAGTAAGAAATTCATCAAGCAATCATAATCAGTCATAGGTTGAATGCTACATGCCCTTCAATGGGAATCAAGGGGTTCTATTACATTCAATCTCTCTTATGAACAATAGGACTTGTTCAAAAATTGGATGAAAAGAGAGATTAAGCTGAAAGTAATAGAATTACCTCTTTAATGTTGATGATGAAGAGTAGCAAATGAATCCAACCAATCAATATTCAGCATAAACCACCATCAATGGACCAAGATTGAAGATCATAAGACCAGCTTCAAGAAAGCTTTATCCATTATGAATGCTCCCACATAGTTTCAGCTCTCGATCAATAAGATTGCTCCAATGCAATCAAGAGAACCCACTAATTTGATAGGAGTCTACAATGGCTTGTTGGAGAAGATCCTTTCAACTTTGAAGAGTGTCAATTCTTGTTAAAATCAAAGATTCTAAGAATTTTTAGACATTGCCATGTAGAAGAGGTTGGAAATGCCTTCAATCTTGAAGAAATTCTTCAATGTAAGCCCAATCTTTATGAAATACCTTCAATTAAACCTTCCCAGAGTTGTAGACAACAAAAGCCCCATGAATTGAAGCCTCAATGAAGCAAAATTTGATGAAGATTGATCGATGCCTTGTTTTTTCCCGAAAAATGCTTCAATCTTGCTTGGAAGCTCCAATCTTTGCCCAATGTCGGTTGTAGATGCTTGCTTTCCACTTCTTGAAGCTAAAAGAGACCAAGATTGACTCAAAACTTTAAGAAATTGTTCAAATCTTCATGTTGTCCATTTTTAGCCATAGCTAGGGTTGTGAAGGAAGCTTGAGCGTTGAAGGAACTGGAATATCAAGTAAGAGATGACTAGTACTTCAAGTTAGGGCTGCATTTGATCATGAAAGAGAGGGTATAGCTTCAAGATTGTTAACAAACATGGATCTTGAATACATTTTAGCTATGGAGGCTTGAACTTGTAAGTAATAGACATGAATATTGATGACTAGGCACAGACTTCCACTCAAGTGAATTAGGTTCCAAGATAGATTAGCTTGGACTCATAAACACAATCTTGAGTGGATAGAGTTATAGAATCTAAGTACAAAGTACAATAGCATTGCATTAAAAGTGAACTAAGTACATGCTTTTATAGCTTTCCAGCTTCTCCACTATCGTCAACCTGCATATGGGATTTAGGACATGGGATTCAGAACATCTCTTCCTAGAGCATACATAAGTTGTTATTTCTCAACATCCTCCCTCAAATGATGAGTCCCTACACTTGCTGGCTTTTGCCTCTCCTACATGATAACATGTCTCGGGGGACTAGCTCATAGATAGTCTGGTCAAGTTAAAGCTTGAGACTTTACATCTTTGGCAAGGGTTTTTACAAAGCAAATCCACTATGGGAACAAATTCCTTAGAACAATTTGTCAGAGTTGTTGATGGTAGCAGAAGCATCTTCTTCTTCTTCTTCATTCATGAATTGAATTTGGTGGTGGTCATTTTTCATCTACTGTGCTCTTTTCTTGTAAAAACATTCACGAGCAATATGGCTAGTCTTATCACAGTAATGACATGTCATCCGACTTTTGTTGTTGGTGTTGAATCCTCGACCTCTTCCTTTGGGTCCAGCAGCTCCTTTGGTGTATAAGAGATTTTCCCTAGATGATGGGATACCATCTTTTGCATTCTTGTTTTTCTGTTTGTTCTCTTCATCAAGAAGAAAGTGCTCAATATCTTTAAGTGAGAGACTGGGAACATTACTTAGTGTTGAAACAAGGTTCTCATATGGTTCGTGATTAAAACTGGCAAGTAGCACTGCTATTGCCTCATTCTCATCAATGTTCATTTTAAGAGTCACTAGCTGAGTTTTAAGGCTCTTGAACTTATTGATGTGTACAGTCATAGATGAACTGTCTTTAACATCCAACTTATAAAATTGCATGAGTAATTTTCCCTTTGAATTCTTTGCTTGTGTACCAAAGATCATGTCAAGTTCTTCCCATGCCTTCCTTGCATCCCTGATGCTAGAGATGTAGTGTAATACATCATCTAATAGACTCCATGCAATAATACCTAGAGCTTTGCTGTTCATCTTCTTCCATACCTTTGTTTTAGGCTAGTCTTTTGTGGCATCTTTCTCTTTAGCATCTTCTTTCTTGTCATGTGCATCATCTTTTTCAACGAGATCCCATAGGTCTTTCCTCATGAGATGATACATGGTTTTCTCCTTCCAGGCGTGAAAGTCTTCACCATTAAAATTTGCTATCTGTTCCAGTTCAGTCATCTTTGAATGAGGTCTTACCACGAGGACACACCTTTTACAAAGAAATTGGGACTTACAAGTGGATTTGATCAATAGGGCTTTAAATAATTACAAGTGTTGAGAATGTACTTTTAAGCAACTGAGGTAAAATCAATGAATTCATGAGTGAGTTAAATACACAAGTGCCAAGAGACACTAATTGAGTATCAAGAGATACTATTGATGTTGAGTCTCCTTGTTGAGCTAGATGTTGTTGACTTGATTCTTTCAAATCTTCAAAAGTCTTCAAAAACTTATCCTTCTTGTTGATTAATTAGTGGCATTGAGTAGATGAGGGTTGCAAGGGGTCCCTTTAGCCTTCTAACTAGCAAAGATAAGAAAATAAAGTGAGAAATGGAGCTTAGTCACTTTTGGCTATAGTGGACTATGATTTCAGCCCACTCGTTTTTCCCATCTAGTAGCACAACTTGTCGATGATTTGGGCTAAGATTTGATAAGAAGTAGGCTTGCATAGTGAGCTTCAAAAGCCCTATGCTCACACAGAGAATCATGGCATGTCCGCACAACAACAGCAATACGAACATAGTTTGGTGCAATTCAAGCAGCAATGACAAATTTTGACAATGCCGAAGCCAGGGAGCATCAATGTTATCGATTAAGGTGCCAGAGAGGAGCGCAAGAAGTTAAGGAAGATATGTCTAGAAGGAATCTTGTGGAGATATGGCTTGTAGAGGGAGATCTCAGAGCTCTAATGGAGGTAGCTACAGTTTGGCTATGGTGGCCAAGAAGAGGTGTGTGAGAATGAAGTAGAAGATGAACTCAAATTGTCTTGAGCTGGAGCTAGGATTTGAGAAGCTGGAGAAGTAGGGAAACTGAGCTCACCATGGCTCTGATACAATGTTAACAAGCATGGATCTTGAACATAGTTTAGCTATGGAGGCTTGAACTCGTAAGCAATAGACATGAGTAGTAGGCACAAACTTTCACTCAAGTGAATTTGGTTCTAAGATAGATTAGCTTGGACTCATAAACAAAATCTTGAGCGAATAGAGTTATAGACTCTAAGTACAAAGTACAATAGCATTGCATTAAAAGTGAACAAAGTACATGCTTTTATAGCATTCCAGCTTCTCCACTATCCTCGCTGTGCATATGGGATTTAGGACATCTCTTCCTGGAGCGTACATCATTTGTTATTTCTCAACAAAGATGAGGTTGTGAATTGATTCAAGAGGTCAACAGCATGCTGAAAACTTGCACAAACTGTCTAGAAGCTTCTCCTACATCACATGATGATAGTCTTGATAAAGAACCATCAAATAGGTAGTCCATAGGTTGCCTAGGGTATCAAGAATCATCTCCATGTGGCTTGAAGAGAAATGATCATGGCAGAGTGAAATGAGAAGATATATCCATGGCACTTTTTAGCAAGAAGCTTGAAAAGAGGAAAGAGAAGCTTGCTCCAAAAAGTAACCATGGTTTATAACCTCTCTAAATAGTGTTTAGGCTTCAATTAGGTCCATGATCCTTCAAAATGGTCTCAACTTGACCACGAACCACCAAAATGACCATGAATCTGCCATTATTTCTTCAAAAATTCTTCAAGACTATCAAATTTAGTCACAGTTTATTGCAGAGACCTTAACTAGTCATGGTTTTAATTGAATCAAATCCAGTGACTAATTCTTGTCCTCTAGTTACTCTATGCCTAAACTGTAACCAGATTTACCATGAAAATGACCTTCCCATTAGATCAAAGATGTGCTCTGATACCAATGTAAAGAAGCTAATTCCCATTGGTAACCATTTAACTGAAAATACAAAGAAATAGACTCATAAGGGCCAAGAACGTTTCAAAATGACACTTGTAAGAAAATTATTAAGTTGCTAATTAGAAGAGGTTTAGAAGAGAAAAACCCTCCAAATTTGGCTCCGTGAATGTGATTAATGAGAGAATGTATGATTCATTTAAGGGGCCGGGTATTAAATATCATCAATCTTTAATGGATGTTAAGTGTCACCTTTTCAGTCTTATTATCTTGGAAATTACAAAATCTTGTATTTTTGAATTTTCACACCAAAAGACGCCGCTTGTTTATTCCTCGACGTTTATTTTCTGCACCTCTCTTTCCTGTGGTTCTATTTCCTTCTCTGTGATATTGTTGCCTCGTTTAGGGTTCCCTACCAAAATGTTTACCAGTACCTCTTCTAGCAATACAAGCATAGCCCCACCACGCAAGTATAAGCTTACTATTTAGTTAGATACTGTCTATTCATCTTGGAGGAGTATACACCATCGAGCATTGTTGGACAAGGATGAAGCTAACAGGTTGTGATTACAAGGAGAGAAGCATATAGACTTATGGATGGATGGAAATATTTATCTCCGGACCCTTCTATAGGTAAACATCCTCCTTTTTACAATATTCACAACTTCATAAGGTATGTTGGAGATGGTTGTGGTGGGATTCTTGGCTATTGCATGAGGTTATATTCTGCATCTTTTACATTTAGAGAACAAATGCATGAAATGAAGGAAGCAACACAAAAACCTATTTCTGAGCTAACGGACAAGGTTGATAATCTAGAAAACTCTAATCAGTCATTGCAAGAAAAATTATTGTGCTTGAAATAAACTCCAATAGGATTTAGACAAAGAAAAAGACCACTTAAAAATATAATGGACTTGTGTAGTCGGGTGAAGAAAAGGAGACTAAATCTTGCAAAGAGATGTGCCTCTAATATTTTAGATATTAATATTCGAGAGAATGATGAGAGGATTAAGCTTATTAAAGAAACCATGACAAAAAATGACATTATAAGGATTCTTAAATCACCTGAAAATGTAGAATTGAGAAGCTAAACTCTGAAAGAGTTAGTGAAAGATTTAAAAGGAACAGTTAAACCAAATGAAATAGTGGAGGCATTTGATAGTATGGGTACCAGTTGTAGAGGTTATCATGCTCTCTCTAAATTTTGGTTTACAAATCTTAAATGCCATAGAATAAGTGCATTTGGTTTGCCTCGGCCTCTTGCAATTTCAATTGCTAGGATAGCTATGAATCATAGGATTCCAGATGTTTTTGGAGAGTATATCCATATACAAGGATCTATGCCCTATGAAAAACATAAAACAAAGACCTTTCTTGAATACAACACATTCAATAATATTTGGATTGATCTTAAAAGAATCCGGATTGCAATGATTAATATGTATAAATTTACTGTCCAAGAATGTGGTGGTATTTTGAAGTTCTCACTAAAATTGGATGAAGCACAGATTCAAACGGGACAAAAGATAGAAAGAGTCAGCATCTGTATCATGAATAGGGCATTAGATTACAGTACTGGTAGGGGGCAAGAACAATAGTTTAAGATACTATCCGAGATGGAGCTTTGGTGGATTGGTGCGGCCCAAGTACCAAACTGAAAGTTATGAAATCTTGAAATGGTTATTCTCTCATACAAGTATTCCTCATATTATAAAGTCTCAAAGTGAAGGTGAAATGTTGATAGTCAATGGTGTTGGTAGTTTTAATATTGAATGGCATATGAGTGGTGACTTAAAAAGTATCAAATGTATGCTTGGATTAAGTAATGGGGCCAATGCAAAATATCCTTGTATTTATTGCATGGAGAGTTTGGGATCCAAAGAATGGAGTACTTTGTGGCGAGTAAGAAGCGCACCAACTCGGAACTCTATAGATTTGAGAAAGTTCAAAGTTGTGGATGGCTTGTGGGATTCTATTCTCTCAATCTCTTTAAGGAATGTTCATATTTGTACATTACATGCAGATATTAGAATAGTTGATAAGTTGCTTAGATTGCATCTTGACTATGCATATTCAATAAAACCAGTATCTTTGTCAGATGACTACATTGATAAATGTGAGGCTTTACAGTCAAAAATGGGTTTTCATGGAGGTCAAGTTCACCTGAGAAAGGATCCAATAGCCTTAGGGAGGAAAACAAGAGAAGTCTTAGGAGATGTCTCTATTGGGGGGTGTAAAAGCTAGACAATTTCTAAGAAATCATATTGGTAAACAAATGAACGCATTGTGGGAGTGCTGGAGAGAGTTGTGTGCAATCACAACAAATGTGGCTAGCACACCATGATTTGCATTCCTACGAATGGAGGTTTGGAGACACCTTGACATATTTTTAAAAATGATCATGGAACAAAAGATAACATCTAACTATTCGAAAGAGTACAAATGTTCAATTGTGAATCTTATTCAAGCAATTAAGGAAGCTTGGGGAGAAAAGGATATTACTTTCGACTTGGTAAGATAGACATAAATTTGAACCTTTCTGCTTTGAAAATAAGGTTTAATTATTTAAACTAATTATTGGTTGTTAGGTTATCACAACATATTCTTCTTATTCATGGGCCTTATTTTGTGGAAGAGCAAGGGCCCCTAGCAACTTACAATAGCCAAGGTATGGAGAAATCTCACTACCAACACGTATGTATTTCTTTCGGAGCACCAGACATGGAGGAGGAGCAACAAAAACCAATGCCCTTCAGGAGTTATTCAATTGGTTTTTGACAACTTCAAAGATCGAGAACACAATAAATGCGGTGGAATCTAAAATATTGATACTATTTTCAAAATATTATATACATGGCTAGCTTTTAAGAGCCTTTACATAATCGTCCTCCTCAAGCATTTTTCCTCTATAACATAAAAACTTTCTTCTCTTGTATCTAGCTATGGATTTTATATTTGTTTTGTTTGTTGCTAAAACATAAGATGAGTATACCAGGAAGTATCCAGCCCTAGAGGCGGAGAAGCTAGGACCATAACCAAATATTCGGATGGTTGCTGTCTTTTCCAAAAACATAACTTTGTGCGCATTGTACTGCAAACCTGAGTATCCAAGAATCCTTGTAAGTGCTTTAATACAGACAATTGGTCATGAGGCCTCCTTTGAGAAAGTGCTATGCAAAACCAACAGAATATTGGGATCAATCTTCGATATACAATGCCCAAGTGCAACATCCTTTAGGGAACTACCACCAACTCTCATCCTTTAGCTCTTCCCAAGAAATTATCCTCATTTGTAATCTCCAACTGTAAAAGTAGCAGGCAATGAAAAAAATGAAAAAATGTATGTGGTTCCACAAAAACAAAAGAATGCATTACCATTTGATTTTCATCACTCTCAAGTTTGCTTGGATTCCATAAGCTAATTGATGTCTCCTTGACATCCTTGAGCTCCTTTACATATTCTTACTCCTCCCTTCCGAAATTGGAGATTCCAAGCTTCGCTTGAAATTGGTCAAACTCTTCGTCAGCATCCTATAACTCTCTCTCAGCATCTTTAACCTTGCTTAAACATAAGGAAAAAGAATTTGATGCATCTATAAACTTATCATCAGACATTTGAGTATCTAATTTAAGTAAGTCCTCCTTGGACTCATTTTCAACATCCTCTATGCCTTTTGCATCTACAGATGCCTCTGCAATAACTGCCAAGCAATAACCTTCTCTCAAATTGAAAAGAATTTGGAGATCATATAATAATATGTACTCCTTGTATTTAATTGGGAAAGTAGGCAAAGATGGAACGATATGGCTTGAAGGAGTGTCAGATGGCTCATCAACCTCTATATTGGTCTCTTCAATTATTGTTTCTGCTTTGAATTCAGCAATGTCCAGGTCCTTTGCAACTAATGCTTCCATCTAGGTGTCTAGTTGCTCCTCAACATCAGCTTCATCTACAATCTCTTTAAGAAGGCAACAACTAGATAATTTTGAGGTTTCTTTATGCTTTTCATCAGATCTTAGAGGGTATTTCACAAGGGCAAATACAATGAATGTAGAAGACTTAAGAGTAAGCTTGCATTTTTTTGGGTGTAAACAACATAACTCAGGTGCATAAAATCTATCAAGAGAATGATAACCACATTTCTTGGTAAATAAGGACCTTTCAATAGGGGTGTGAACATACTCCTTGGAATCCAACTGAACAACAGGATATGCCAACTCTTCAAACTTTGAAAAATCTTCCTTGATAAAATCATTTGAGAAATTAAGAACTTGATCAAGGTCCCACCTTGGATTGAAAATCTCCCTAATTGTTGGATAGAAAGTAATGTCAAAATTGTTTTCTATGAGAAATTCCAAAAGCTTATCAGAGGCTGTGACATCTATAATTTGAAACAGCCCTGGGATCCTCACAGGAGACATTGAAGCCTTTCCCTTCTTTGGATCCTTCATTGAACCTTCAGTTGTCACAGACATATGAGATACTATTAAAACATCTGAGGCAATTGACTCCTTTGTCATTGTGGGCTCAAGGAATCTTTTCGTCTTCATAGATGTGGAGGCAGACATGTGTGACATCTCTGTACCAGATATCTTCTTGAGATTCAGTAGCTCTAGATTGTGTGCCTATACAACACGAATATCAAGGTATAAGCCTTTTGAAGTGGTGCACTCACTCCGTGTTGGAGGAGGTATGAATATGACACGATTAGAAGCCTTTCAGAATCTCCAAACCCCACCATTGCACTGTTTCCATGAGAGTAGGAAAACGAGTGCTCGACGAGTTAGGAATACGACATGATAGGAAGAAAATCAAAAGCTTTCTATTTATCTTCTCGCACTGTGTTGGACGATTTAGGAATACGATGATTTAGGAATACGACACAATAGGATTGTGCCTACAGTGGAGATGACCTTGATGGAGGGGGTGATGGAGTATGGACAGAGGGGGCAACATGGAGATTGAAGGTGGAGTATGGACACAGGGGTTGATGCAGGGGTGAGAGAGGGGGTGTTAGTAATGAACAAGGAGGCAGAGGGGGTGATGTAGGGGGTGATGGAGGGGGTGTCGGTGATGAACAAGGAGATGGAGGGGGTGATGCAGGGGGTGATGGAGTGGGTGATGCAGGGGGTGATGAAGACAGTGTCGGAGACATTTGATGCCCAAGGAAATGGAGAAGAAAAGTGTGCGAAAAAAATTGGGCGGCCTTAAATAGGCGCGAGGGGGGAACAAGGAACGTTCCAGAAACCCTAATCAAATGGGCAATGAGAACATGACACGTGGATATTAGCACCCATGCGTATACAATAATTTCTCAGTTGACACAAACACGATTTCACACCTTACATCACGACTGCCGTTTGTCCGACAGTTTTGACGTATCTGATCGATAGAGGTGCCATACGTTCGATGTTAGAGGTGCCATACGTTCGACATTAAACATGTTGAAAGTTGTTGAGTTGTCTGAAACAACAGGATAGAATACTTCAACTAAGACAAGAACCTTCATTGCATTGTATTGGAGCTTGGAGGTGCTGAGTTGTTCGAAACAGTGCGATAACATAAATTAGAACTTTTGTAACAACCTGCATCACGTTGTATTGGAGCTATAGAGCTTCTTCTTGTCTTCTTGCACTGCACTATGATCGGGGAACTCATGCATTCATGTTGCATTGGAATTTGCCAATACGAAGTGATTAGGGAAAAGGAGGAACTCAAATTTGCTCTACCACATTGTATTGGTCTAGCCTTTATTGCGAAGTGAGGAGGAGGAATTCAAGGCTTCCATCTAGTCTCTATTACGGTGTGATGGGAGTCAGTTGTCTTTGTGTTTACCTTCCTTATCGCGCTGTGTGGGTTTCAATGGCCAGGACAAAACAAACTACAAGGAAGGTCTTGGTGAAGAAAACTTCTGAAGAAGGTCCTGAGCTAACTATTGAGGAGACAGTTGAAGAAATTGTTGTCCCTGTTACACCAGCTGGTAAATTTTGTTCAGATGAATCCTCAGAGAATAAGTTATGTGGTGAGCTTGAGCCCTTAGCTTCTCCTCACTCTCAGATTCCCAAGGAAGCCCCTGTGAGGAAAAAGAGAAAGTTAAGATGGTTTTACATGCAGAGGTGTTTGCAGAGATCAGGAAAGCTCAAAAGTCAACTAGTCACCTCATTCCTAAGGCTACATTTTTTAGACAAGTCAAGGAGATATCTGATAGGTTTTTCTTTGTTGCTTCTGTGGTTGACCTCAACAAGAGATGGCAACTCTCTGCCCTACTATGCTTGCAAGAGGAAACATAGGATTTTTAAATAGATTTTATAAATGATGCTTATATTGCAGCTGCCCATGCACATCCAATTACATTAATGAATAAATACTTTAGTATGGTTAGCAGACTTAGATATACGTTTGACAAAGTTTTGAAGCCTCTTCCATCAACTGATCAAAAGGAATTTGAAATTCTCAAAGTTCCACCCATGAGAAAGTAGAAAGAGCCAGCGGCACCCAATATTGAAGAGGTTACCCATTTGTATCCTACAAGGGTTGCAAGTGAGTAGGAGTTTGTCTTGGAGGAGAAAAGGAAAGAGGCAATAGAAAATGAGGATCTGATCTGGCAGAGAAAGATTTTTTCTCTTGGCCAAGTGAACTACAAGAGGATGGGCAAAGTGTACGGCAAAAGGGTCGTGAATGTTTGTGTTAGTCCTGAGAAAGAAGACTACCTCAGCATTTCTCCATAGGATAAGATCCTATTTGAGAAAAAGGATACTCAACTAACAGATTCAGTAGTTTATTGTTGTTTGAGGTAAGGTCTTTTGCTTCTCTTTATTTATAATGAATTTTTCCAAGGGTCCTTATATTGCACTCATTCTCTTATTCACTCTTTACTTTGTATATAGGGCATATGTTGCTTCTCTTAGCATTGATATTGCTAAGGGTATATTTGTTATTGATCCACTTCTCTCTGTGGATTTGTTTTCAAAATCTAATTCAAATACTGCGAGGTTTTTTAAGGAATTCAATAGTGTCACAAACCATCATATTTTTTTTCCATATATTGAAAGGCACTTTCTTCAACGTTCGATCTCTTGATGATTTGTCTTTAAGGCTATTTCTCACTTGTGTTTTGGTTTGCAGAGGACACTGGACCCTAATTTATATCGATATTCCTGCAAGAGAGGTCATTTTTATGAATTCTCTTTTAGGAGTCCATGGCCAATCAAAGATGTATTGTCAATAAACACTTTATTTTATCTTTTATTGGATAAAGTTTATAGTATTTGCTAATAAGTTAATATGTATAGTGCTGCTAGACTTGTTACTACCCACTTGGACACCAGCTTTCAAAGCATTGTTGATCCTTAGAGACCTTTCAAGTTTCTGCTTCAAGAGGTCCCATTGCAAAATGTCGTACATAGTTGTGGCTGGAGAGTGGTTTCAAATGCTTCAAGGATAATATATTCAAAGTTACTGAATGTAGAGGGGGTGATGTAAGTTTTCTATGCTTTATCATTTTTATAGTGAAAGTCTCTTGCTACTTCAAATAACTTGTGTGCTTTGTTACAGTGCAGAGACAACCCTGAGTCATACATGTGGTGGATACGGGAGAGGTGTATTTAGATAGGGCAATTACATCAATGGACCCAGATTCCCCTCTCCTAGCTAAAAATTCCAAAGGATAGGCAACAATGAAGGGCAAAGGCAAGAAAATGGCAACCACCAAGAAAAAGAAGTCTCCAAGGTCCAAACAAAAGGGGCCCAAAATGAAGGGCATGCCTAAGCTTTGTCCATTGAAATTTAGTCCATCCCCTCTAAATCCCAAGGAGAAAAGAGTGACTGAGGTAATTAAGTTCTTCAAGCGACCAAGGAAAATACCTACCAAGAAGAGACTAGTGATGATGAATGAAATTATGGAAGATGAAGCAAAATTTCCAAAGAAAGAGAGAAGTCTTAAGGATGGAGAAGCTATAGATCAAGGAGAAGCTAAAGAATAGCCCGAGGATGGAGAAGCCAAAGATCAAAGAGAAGCTAAAGAATAGCCTTATAATTACCAATTTGTCTATTTGTACTGAAGTAATAGTCCCCTTGTGTATACATCTGTAGTGCAATATTCTAACCCAAAATGTAATGATATGTCATTTTGATCTTACCCATGAAAGACGATTTTTTGTTCATAGAATCATAGATAATTATAAAGCTTGTACCAAGTATTTCTTATTAAATTGTACTGTAATTTTTTAACTCATGATATAATGAAATCATTTTGGTCCACAAACGATGATTTGTTATTCACAGAATCACTGCAAAGCTTATACCAAGATTTTTTAAATAGTACTTATCAATGTGTATAATTCCATGTTTCTGACAGCAATATTTGTGAGCAAAAGAAAGATTCAAAATTATTTATACATGCATATTTATGGTCTGAAACTCACAACACTAGGAGGCAAACAACTCATACATGATACAGAGCTCTCAACTCTTTTTCCAATTACAACACCATTTACCTTGAACTTATATCCAGGAGTAACATTCTCTGGAAACTCCAAGGTGTCTCTTACATCCTTAAGACTCCACTTTGAAGTGATGTTCAACTCCTTTACTTCTTGTGTGGTAACTTGCATTGTAAGTTTTAATGTCTTACAATCAATATCTGAATCTAAAGGAGCCCAAGCACCCAATCTAAGTTTGTATATTTTGTAATCAAAACCTATGATGAGAGATTGTCAAGATATATGAGAGCGGAATTTAGGTGACGGGAAGTGCTTAAAAATAGCTAAAAATTATGAATATCAAGGGAAAAATATTCACTGTCAAAGGCGGCGGCTCGATCTAGGACGATTTTAAGCGCCAAAGTGCTTTAAAGGCGCCCGAGCGACACTTGTTGATTTTTTATAATTTTTTAGACAGTCGTGAGGGTTGACACGAGCTATTGGCCAATGCGGGATGCTAAGCCGGACGCCCAGGATTTTTCAGAGCTCGATTCTGAGTTCGGACGGGGAAATGGCCAAGAAACCGGTCAAGATACGAAGGGGTGGACAAAATTTGGCCAAAATGGGCAAGTGACCCTTGGGAGCCCAAATTTAAATGTAGCATGAAACTTTGGAGAGGCATGATGCATAAAAATCGTGGAGGAAGCGTGGAGAAACTGTGCCCGAAATTCACGCCATGGATGGAGATGCTCAACCTCCTGCCTGCAAACAACCCCCCCCAATCATCATTGGCCCTCATTCCCCTCTGTATGCTGACTCTATCGCCGCCCTTCGCTCGCACAATGATGCCCTCTTTGGAGAATTCTGATTTCAGTCTTTCTCTCTCCTCCCTCTCTCTCTTCTAAAGGCAAGTTCATGTGGGGAGAAGAAGGAAGAAGAAAGAATGGTGGAGGCTTGTCCGGCATGGATCGGATTGCTCCACGAGCTGGAAATGGTGATTGGTGATTGTGCTGGACATGAAGTGCTGCTGATTTCCAAATCTACAGCCATGGACATGAAACCCGAAACACGCAAATAAGCGGTAATTTAAAAATTTCAAAGGAAATTTGAGCTTTTATGGCTTTTGTTTGATGAAATGTTGTTCATGTGGGATAATAATTGTTCATGTTGTTGTTTTCTATGAGTTCTTGCTGGTCATAATAAAAAAATCAGAAAAATATGCATTTTGTGGTTCAAAATAATATGCTAAAACACGTCAAACATGAAAAAACAAGGGAAAATGAGGGTTTTTGGCATAAAAAGGGGGAAGTAAATAGGAACATCAACTAAACTCTCATTTTTTCTACAAGAAGGAACTAAGGGCCATAGCCCATAACCTGTTCTTAATTTTCAGCAATTAAATAATGCATAAAAATAAGGGAAAATACAAGAAAATGGTGGAAAAACCCTAAAAAATAGGGGAAAAATACATTTTGGGTTCCGAAAAATAAGGATAAATAAGAACAATGTTTGTGAATGTTTGTGGGGACTGAAGCATGAGGATTTGCCTCAGTTCAACCCCACCTTCTTGTTCTAGTGTGGTTTTTCCCGGTTTTTATACATAAAATGATGGTGAAATACCCTATAAATCTATCCAACGATGCAATACTTAAACGGGGAAGGGTAGAGAAGTTGAAATATGTCTAAATGCCGTGTGAAATGATGGGAAAGTTGCTGATTTCTATGCATAGCATTTAGGACGGATGATAATTAAGATCAAGAGCTTAGTAGCACGAGGAGCACCTCGGTG
This sequence comes from Lygodium microphyllum, assembly GCF_053477565.2. Lineage (NCBI taxonomy): Eukaryota > Viridiplantae > Streptophyta > Polypodiopsida > Schizaeales > Lygodiaceae > Lygodium > Lygodium microphyllum. The sequence goes on along the minus strand of NC_141138.1, from coordinate 76,382,030 downwards.
CTAGGCCCATGCAACGAAGCACGAACGGTAGTTGGAAACCATTAAAAGAATGTTTTGCACTTGTGCACGATACTGTTTTGCTAAATGTTTGAGCACTAGACATCCACCAAATGCATAGAGCATGAAAAGAATTTAAGAGTATCGGTGATCAGCTCCTGGACATGCATTGCAATTGGTTTATTAGAACATGACCTACGTTGAGAGGCAGTGAGATACCCATGCTGTAGGCTAGTCGTGGGATCCTAAAGGGGAAATCAAGTAAGGACAATGGTACATTCCTGGATACGCTTATTGGGTACCTTGAGCGACGTTTGTGCGAAATGTCTAAATGTTGAGCGACGCATCGAGGGGCCAATTCCCGAGGTGTAGGAGAGTCGCAGAGGGTTGACGGCATTCAGCCGTAGGAGGAACCCCATGTGTATGTGATTCGAGCCTTTTGGCTATGTGAAAGGGACTCCCTCTGAGGAGTAATATTGGGTTAGGATCAGTTGGACTACAACGTATTACAAACGCAATGTGTAGGAAGGCAGAGATTTTGATAGACGCTCCTGGTCGCGAGGCCGAGGGGTTGTCTTGTGCATAGTGACGAGGTCCGGCTAGTGCATGAGCCAGTGTCGGCCCGTTTTTAGGTCCATCAGTGGTGCGTCTGCCGGGAGCCGCTTAAAAGTGGCAGTTCTCGAATCCTGGTTGTTTAAGGACCAACTAGCAGTTTATGCCAAAGGATACTTAGATTGATCCGTTATTTATTGATAAGCATCGTCTAGCAGAAATCCAAAAGCAAGAGAGAGACGAAAGAGCTAGGCGACGTGCTGAAATTTTAAGGAGATATTCCCCTAAGCGTAGCGGTGCTAAACCCTTACGAGGGAGTGGATCTAGTGGTCTTAGGACCACAAGCAGTAAGTTAGGAGAAGGCGGAAGCTCTAGTGCTCCCCTTCCTTCTATAAGCCAGTCCACGTCAAGTACGGGAAGTGTAACCCCACCGTCCCCTATTCCTAGTGCAAATCCAATCCTCGTCATGGCGCAGTCTATTGCAATTCCAGCAGGAACGACGGATTTGCCGGCTCTAGGTTACCCGCTACCCATTTTTAATGGGTTAGTTGAGGAAGATGCGGAACTCCACATTAGGGAGTTTCAAAAGCTGATGTTTAACTGTCGCATTCAAGAGGAAGGACATTTGATGATGTTCTTCAATATGACTCTCAAAGGAAGAGCCGCTATATGGTATCATGGTTTAGAAGCCGGAACCATATTGAACATTGATGCATTTTATGGAGCTTTTCGAAGGGAGTTTGCCCCTGAAAGGGGTGGGCAATATTGGTTGCGTGTACTCAACGTGACCCGCCAAGAACCACACGAAGATATTCGTGCTTATGCGAAGAAGATAAAAGAGGTTTTCTGTAAGTTGGACACCTCTATCCCTATCCCCGCAGCTGCCCAATTGCAATATTTCCTACATGGTTTGGACTTTAATATCCAATTGCAGTTGAGTAGTGTTCCCTTGGGGGATATAGATACTGCCATTACACGAGCACAAGAGGTGGAATCCCGACTACAAGCAGCCTATGCTTCTCGCGGCAATTCGAATATGGGTTTAGTATTGGGAAACAATGTGGCAATGACCAATGGCAGTAGTGGTCAAGGGATAGCGATGGCTAATCCTAATGGGAGAGGGAACATGATGCAGAATGTCCCTTTATTACCAGCTCCCCCTAGCATGTCGATGCCTACGGGCAGTCAAATGGCTCCAAGTAGTGGAGGCCAGGTGGTCAATTCTAACACCATGCCTGTAGCTCAACAACCTGTGCCTAATCGAATTGTTAGGCCGATTGAACGACATAGTAATGACCAAGGCTATGAGTCGAGTTCTTCCAATGTTCTTGGCGAGGTTAAGGACGTGATGAAGCATTATACCGACATGATTACGGAGCAGTATCGACAAATAGCTGTTGATGTCAACTTCCTTAAAAAACAACAAAATTTGATAGGAAGTAGATACCCGGAGGAGGGTGCACCGTCGAGGTTTAGTTGCAAATGGTGTGGCGGGCAGCACTATCCAAGAAATTGCCCAAATGTTAAGTGCGACATTTATGGAAAATCCGGCCATTTAGCAGCTACTTGCTGGAGTAAGATCAGTTCCCTCCAGCGAGGAAGTCGGCAACCAGGGCCTGTTAATCATCGTGCCCAAGGAAATGATTCCCAGCGAGAGGACGGGCCTAAACAAATACTTCAACGACCAAAGACTACAGTGGAGGAGCTACCTAGTGGTAGTGGGGTTAGTTTGATTGAGGCTGTATGCGTTAATGATGCTGAAACCTCTAATCTGCGAGCTGTTCTTACAAGAGGTCAAAAGGGTAGAGGAGCCGACAGGGATAAACCTGTCGACGGAAACCCTAAACAAGGCGACAAAGGAACGCAAGTTTTGGATCCTGCCATGGAAGGGGGACCTTTGAAGCCCGTGGAAAGTAAAGCCGATAAGGAACCACCAAAGAAGAAGGTGAAAGTTAAGAAAGAGGCAATAAAGCCGGTTCAGCGACCTAAAGAGTGGATGGTTTGGCGTGAAAAGCGAGCTCTATCGAACTATCATGAATTCGATTTGGCGAGCTCTCTTTGCGAAGTCAAGCCGGATGTGAATCTTTTACAGCTAATTAAGCTTTCCCCAGGAGTACGTAAGGAATTTAGAAAGATCCTACGTACCGGGTATATCGTAGAACCTTTGGGTATTGTGCGAGTTGGTGATGACTGGTTCGAGTATGCTGAGAAGCATTGCCCAAGGGTTGCAGCTTATGTCGATGGGATATTAGTAGATTATGCCATTGTCGACACAGGATCATCTGTTTACATTATGAGTTCTGAACTGATGGAAAGGTTGGGTCTTGCGATTCAGAAAGATACCTCCACAATTCTCAGAATGGCAGATGACAGTTTGAGACAGCCAGAAGGCTGCATTACTAAGGTCCATGTCACTGTTGCAAATGTAGAATGCATGTTGGACTTTAGGGTGATTCGTTTTGCAGGGCGGCCAAGTTACCAAGTATTACTTGGACGACCTTGGATCTTGCAAGCGGACTGCCAAGTAGATATACCTGCCGGTCGACTGATATTCGGCAGAGGTGCCCAGCGTGTGGTGGTTGATGCTTATCCTGAGTCCCCGCAGAGTGAGAGAGCTCCTCTATCTTCTACAGAATTGGAGACATTAGAAGATTTATCTGCCAGTGAGACATCATCGAGTGATGAGTCCAAAGAGGGATCCACCACGGAGGACATCTATCAGATCACTTTGAACGAGCCGATAGAGGGCCAAGAGCGTATAAGAGATGCAGATGTTATCGAGCTAGACCTTGGTACGCCTGATGATTTGCGGCCAATCAAATTAGGGTCCATGCTCAGTACAGCAGAAAGGAAGGACTATGTGGCCTTGATCCAGGAATTCCGTGATATTTTTGCCTGGAGTTATGATGAGTTGAGAGGCATTCCTCCTAGCCTTGCTGTTCATACAATTCCATTGAAAGAGGGCAGTCGTCCTGTACGGCAGAAAGTAAGGCGTATGCCTTTCGAATTGAGGGACGGCCTGTTTGAAGAGTTACAGAAGCTTCGAGAAGCGGGTTTGATTTTTCCTGTGCAACACACGGAATGGTGTTCACCAGTTGTGATTAGAAAGAAGAAGAATAATCAGATCCGTTTATGTGTAGACTTTAGGGAGCTGAATAAGCACACAGTTAAGGACTATTACCCGTTGCCATTTATTGACCAGATTTTGGATCAATTAGCGGGTAGGGAGATATATTCGTTTATGGATTGCTTTGCAGGATATAACCAAATGGCAATTGCAGAAGAGGATAAGTTGAAAACAACTTTCATCACTGTATTTGGTACTTTTGCGTACCATGTGATGGCCTTTGGTTTATGCAATGTGCCTGGTTCGTGGCAACGAACAGCAGATAAGACATTCGGTGACATATCCCCTGAAGAGTTGAAGGTGTTTATTGATGACTTAGGGGCTGCCACCGTGAGAGAAAGGCAGTTGATCATTTTGAGAAAATGCTTTGAGCGCTGTAGACAATTTTGCATCGCCCTAAACCCACAGAAGTGTGTTTTTGGAGTACCTTATGGGCTATTGTTGGGTCATGTGGTCAGTTCGGTAGGAATTGCGACAGACCCCGATAAGGTCAAAGTTATAGTTGCCATGGGTCCACCACGCACTCCGAAAGAGGTTCATAGCTTTCTCTCTTCGGTTGGTTACTACCGTAGATTCATCAACGCCTTAGCAGAAAGAACGTTGCCACTTACAAATTTATTGTCCTTTAGCTGTTCGTTTGTATGGGGTGACCCTTGTAAGGTAGCATTCGAGGATGTGAAACAAGAGCTAGCAAGAGCACCCGTTTTAAAAGCACCTAAAAGAGGTGAGGTGTTCTATATATTCTCAGCAGCCACCATGTATAGTATCAGCTGCTGTTTAGCCCAAATTTGGGAAGAGAAGTGGTACCACCCGATTGCTTTTGCTAGTCGAAAGCTGGGGGTATCCGAAATCAATTACACCTACATGGAGAAGCTGTGTCTAGCGATGGTCTTTGGGACCAAGAAATTTAGGCATTACATTCTCTATGAGAAAGTCGTGCTTTATACGAAGGCGGAGGGACTTCGACTATTGATGAATAAGTTAAAGCCGCCTGATCGTTTAGCGAAGTGGTTAATCACTTTGCAGGAATTTGATTATGAAATCAAGAGTAAGCCACCAAGGTTGCAAGGCATCGTGGAATGTCTTGTGGACTTTGGGGAGCCGAAAGAATCTGTGGCTGAAGGTAGTGATATGGAGTGGTTATTTAAAATAGATACGGCATCTATTCCCTCCTGGTATGCTGCAATAACGCATTATTTATCAACGGGAGAGGCGGGATCCAAATTATCTAAGGCTGCGAAAAGGAAAATTAAGCAGCAAGCGTTAAAGTTTGCTTTGATCGCAGGTACATTATATCGGCAAGGGGTTGATAACATCTATCGCCGGTGTGTGATGCCTGACGAGGTGCCATTCATTTTGGAAGAGTGCCATGATTCTGCTTGCGATGGCCATTTTGCTGGATGGCTTACAGCACAGAAGGCTTTAAGAGCAGGTTATTGGTGGCCTGCCATCTTCCAGGATGCGTTTGCGTATGTTAAGCGATGCGATATTTGCCAACGACATGATAGTCGAGAGAATAGGAAACGACCACTCACCCCTATTATGGCGATACTTCCATTTGAGAAGTGGGGAATAGACTTTGTGGGTCCTATTACTCCGTCATCGACTACGCAAAAGCGGTACATCATTGTAGCAACTGACTACTTCACAAAGTGGTCAGAAGCACGTGCAACAAGGAAAGATGATGCTAAAGAAACTGCTAGTTTCCTTTTAGAGCAGATAATATGCCGGTTTGGTCCACCGCAAGAATTAGTGTCGGACCGCGGAACCCATTTCCTAAATAAGGTGATCAAAGGTTTGACAGAGTTGTGGCACATCAAGCATAACAAGACAACCCCATATAATCCGCAAGCCAATGGGCAAGTCGAAAGCACCAACAAGCAGCTTGTGGGCATCCTGTCCAAAATTGTTTCAGAAAAGAAACGGGATTGGGATAAAAAGTTATACGTGGCAGTGTGGGCTTATAATACGACTTTCAAACGAGCCACTGGCCATACCCCGTTCAAGTTAGTATATGGGGAGGAGTGTGTTTTGCCTTTAGAAATTGAGCTGCCGACTATTCGGTTTGCCATCAATCATTCTTTGAGCGGTGAAGATGCACTTTTTGAGCACTTGACGATACTGGCACATTTAGATGAGCTTAAGCTGCAGAGCTTATTGCACCAAGAAGTAGCGAAGCGCCGAATGAAGCAACTACACGACCTCAAAGCCAAGAAATACACCTTCAAGAAAGGATAGCTTGTTCTGTATTATGACGCACGACGTGAATTATTCCCAGGCAAGCTAGAACCCAAATGTGATGGGCCCTATAGGATCGTTAGAATAGGAAAGAATAAATCTACAGTGTTGTTAGCTGACCTTGAGGGGATAGAATTTAAAAATAAGGTTAATCTTAATAAGATTAAACCTTATTACTTCTGATTGCACTAATGCTATGACTGCCTTGCAGGTCTAGGCAAGATCGATCAAACATCTGCAAGGAAATCGTGATAGAGGTTGATGGGTCGTCTGATCCCTTATTTAGAACACCCATATTTAGAACAGAGGTATCATCAGGGAAAGCTCATTTGGTGGAGCAAAGGATACAAGGTGATTGAGCAAGAAGGTGGGACATTTATTTGGGAAATCAAGGTCTTCTGCCATCACTGCCTACAAATTTTGACGAGCATCCCTGTTGAATTCAATGATGATGGAGGGATGGAGTCTACAGTCCACCCGTTGAATATGCTGAATTTCGATTACCATAATTACGAGTAGAGTCCGGGATGGCGGGATATGTAAACCCTTTATGGACGTACACCTTGTACTTCGATGGGGCGTCCAGGGGTGCATGTAAAAAAGGAAGTGTAGGAGTTGTCATCCGAGACCCCCGACGACGCATTGTCATGAAGTTAGCTGCTTATCTCGGGGTGAATTTTACTAATAATATGGCCGAATACAAAGCCCTGATCATGGGTTTGAATATTGCAAAGAAGGGTGGTATCCGCTAGTTGTTGGTAAAAGGGGACTCTCAGTTGGTTTTAAATCAACTCAATGGGACGTACATGGTACGAAACCCCATCCTTTGTATGTACCATCATACTGCCATAGCCCTGCTAGATGAATTCGATAGAGTGTCTTTTCAGCTGATTCCACGGAATTGGAATCAGTTTGCCGATTCATTGGCTAATTTTGCGTATGAAGAAGACCTCTTCTTTAATTGTGGCCCTTGTCCCGATATATCTATTGACGATGAGACAGGACCTGGTTGCTTGTGGGGTATGCTTTCTGAACATGCCCTCTTTGGCAGACGATGGTTGATCTGGGTGATGCAGAGGGTAAGCGAGACTCATCTGCCTTTATTATCTTGGACCCACAGACTGGTTAGACAACATGTGATGCGAACACCTCTTGCGATATATGCAGGAGGGATAGGTCATAATTTAATGCACTTAGTATAGGGCTACGAGCCTCTATTCCCCTGGGAATAGTATGCTTTGATGTCTATCATGGTTGTTCCCCGGTGGATGTTCTACATAGTATTGTTTTATTTCATTAGGCCAAGAGGGCCGATTCAGTTTTGTAGTGAAGTGTTTCATTTCATTAGGCCAAGAGGGCCATTTCCCTGTCTAGTGCTGGTGCGTTTAATCGGGTTTTTGTTTTAAGTGTTGTGCTGGACAGATTTCGTGGTTAGTGGAATTTGGTGGAGCCTGGAGGAGCCTTTGCTGCGATGGAAGCTTCTTGTGGTCAATCCAGGTGATATTTCTCCTTTACGACTACCTTTCCTTCCTGTTATATGTGTATTTGTACTTGTCGAGGGGACACATTTTTGTTGGGGACCGGCAACCAAGGCATGAAGTCCCAGGTTTAGGCTAAGTATGTTTGATGGAGGTCGGAGTAGTCATTGCCTCCTGTAAAGACATTGTTAGGCATTAAAAGACCTGTTTGAGAAGGAAGTCCTAGTGGCCCTGTTCTGCCAGCCTGCTAGGCAGCCGTTCTAGGAGTTCTTGTTAGTAGTGAGGCAGTTAGAGAAGCCTACTAGAAGATAATAATAATGATGCCAAGAAACTCTGTACATCCTAAAAGATGAATATCAATACGAAGGTGTGTAAAAAGGGGTTCTAACACCTATCAAAGAAAAGAAAAGAAATGAAAATATATAAGCCGTTGCTCATTGCCTTGCGAAGGCCTGGTAGGTTCCTGGGGACGAGTCAGACCCGGGGCCGATACCTTGTCTTCCTAGGGGTGGCTTCTTGCTGGATAAATAATACCAAAACAAGGAAGGGTGGAGCGAAAATAAAAGTGAGCGTTAGAAAAGGATTAAGTGTCACCTTGCGAGGGCTTGGTAGGTTCTTGGGTGCCGAGACAGGTCTTGAGACCGATGCCCTGTTCTCCTTGGGTCACTACGCTCAGCTCCTTCCTTTTTACATGCCCAAGTATGTTCATCCAATACAAACCCCAAAAGAAGACATGTACTGGAAGAAAGTACACTTTGATCAGGCTATAGGAGTCCTCGCCTTGTAGGAGCTCCTAGTTGTGTTGTCTTTAGTTGGTCAGTAGTTCAGACTACCACTTAGGGCAACCTCTTTGACAGTTCTTTTCAGTTTGGCTGTGTTGGAACAGCTGGTTAGTGACTCGCTTCGGAGCTTCTATTAAATGATGCTAGGCCTACTCCTTGTGGATGTTATGCCTTGGTTCTGCCAGGGGTAGGGGGAGCATTGTGCTGAGTTTTATGATGATAATTGTTTTGTATCAGTTTGATGCTTCTTTGGTTGTTTATGTGCAGATATGTTCGTGGATTCGACGGGCTGTGTCGCCCTATCCCGTGGTCGCCAATGAGAGCGGAATTTAGGTGACGGGAAGTGCTTAAAAATAGCTAAAAATTATGAATATCAAGGGAAAAATATTCACTGTCAAAGGCAGCGGCTCGATCTAGGACGATTTTAAGCGCCAAAGTGCTTTAAAGGCGCTCGAGCGACACTTGTTGATTTTTTATAATTTTTTAGACAGTCGTGAGGGTTGACACGAGCTATTGGCCAATGCGGGATGCTAAGCCGGACGCCCAGGATTTTTCAGAGCTCGATTCCGAGTCCGGACGGGGAAATGGCCAAGAAACCGGTCAAGATACGAAGGGGTGGACAAAATTTGGCCAAAATGGGCAAGTGACCCTTGGGAGCCCAAATTTAAATGTAGCATGAAACTTTGGAGAGGCATGATGCATAAAAATCGTGGAGGAAGCGTGGAGAAACTGCGCCCGAAATTCACACCATGGATGGAGATGCTCAACCTCCTGCCTGCAAACAACCCCCCCCAATCATCATTGGCCCTCATTCCCCTCTGTATGCTGACTCTATCGCCGCCCTTCGCTCGCGCAATGATGCCCTCTTTGGAGAATTCTGATTTCAGTCTTTCTCTCTCCTCCCTCTCTCTCTTCTAAAGGCAAGTTCATGTGGGGAGAAGAAGGAAGAAGAAAGAATGGTGGAGGCTTGTCCGGCATGGATCGGATTGCTCCACGGGCTAGAAATGGTGATTGGTGATTGTGGTGGACATGAAGTGCTGCTGATTTCCAAATCTACAGCCATGGACATGAAACCCGAAACACGCAAATAAGCGGTAATTTAAAAATTTCAAAGGAAATTTGAGCTTTTATGGCTTTTGTTTGATGAAATGTTGTTCATGTGGGATAATAATTGTTCATGTTGTTGTTTTCTATGAGTTCTTGCTGGTCATAATAAAAAAATCAGAAAAATATGCATTTTGTGGTTCAAAATAATATGCTAAAACACGTCAAACATGAAAAAACAAGGGAAAATGAGGGTTTTTGGCATAAAAAGGGGGAAGTAAATAGGAACATCAACTAAACTCTCATTTTTTCTGCAAGAAGGAACTAAGGGCCACAGCCCATAACCTGTTATTAATTTTCAGCAATTAAATAATGCATAAAAATAAGGGAAAATACAAGAAAATGGTGGCAAAACCCTAAAAAATAGGGGAAAAATACATTTTGGGTTCCGAAAAATAAGGATAAATAAGAACAATGTTTGTGAATGTTTGTGGGGACTGAAGCATGAGGATTTGCCTCAGTTCAACCCCACCTTCTTGTTCTAGTGTGGTTTTTCCCGGTTTTTATACATAAAATGATGGTGAAATACCCTATAAATCTATCCAACGATGCAATACTTAAACGGGGAAGGGTAGAGAAGTTGAAATATGTCTAAATGCTGTGTGAAATGATGGGAAAGTTGCTGATTTCTATGCATAGCATTTAGGACGGATGATAATTAAGATCAAGAGCTTAGTAGCACGAGGAGCACCTCGGTGCTAGGCCCATGCAACGAAGCACGAACGGTAGTTGGAAACCATTAAAAGAATGTTTTGCACTTGTGCACGATACTGTTTTGCTAAATGTTTGAGCACTAGACATCCACCAAATGCATAGAGCATGAAAAGAATTTAAGAGTATCGGTGATCAGCTCCTAGACATGCATTGCAATTGGTTTATTAGAACATGACCTACGTTGAGAGGCAGTGAGATACCCATGCTGTAGGCTAGTCGTGGGATCCTAAAGGGGAAATCAAGTAAGGACAATGGTACATTCCTGGATACGCTTATTGGGTACCTTGAGCGACGTTTGTGCGAAATGTCTAAATGTTGAGCGACGCATCGAGGGGCCAATTCCCAAGGTGTAGGAGAGTCGCAGAGGGTTGACGGCATTCAGCCGTAGGAGGAACCCCATGTGTATGTGATTCAAGCCTTTTGGCTATGTGAAAGGGACTCCCTCTGAGGAGTAATATTGGGTTAGGATCAGTTGGACTACAACGTATTACAAACGCAATGTGTAGGAAGGCAGAGATTTTGATAGACGCTCCTGGTCGCGAGGCCGAGGGGTTGTCTTGTGCATAGTGACGAGGTCCGGCTAGTGCATGAGCCAGTGCCGGCCCGTTTTTAGGTCCATCAATATATTATAGGAGAAACCCAAATATTGAGGGCACACATTACACCTTATAAAGTCACCTTTGTGGTCGGATTCCTTGATTTTCCAACATAGACCTAAAATTTTGTCCAAATCTTCCTTTGAAAATTTTTTGTTTAGCCATGAAACCTTCATCTGTTGTAAACATGTTGTTTTAAAGCAAGCTACAGAAACATGCAAGGGTAAAAACTACAATAAGCATACTCTTCTCGAGATCCTTCCAAAAGTCATAGCATTTTGAAAATCTTGAGCAATCTTGAGTTTAAAACTGTCCATTGTTGCTTCATCAGGCATCTCCCAATCCAAAGATGAGAGGCTTGGTAATTGCAGATCTTCAAGGTATCCATACACACCTGCTCTTGAAGGAACCACATATTGTGCATAATACACAAAAATTCCACTTTCATGAAAAAAAGTCATGGTCTAATCAGCATAAATAATGTTTGCAAATTCTTTATGAATGGCATGGAATGCTCTGCCAAGGCTCTCCATAGGTTTCCACTCGAAACTTGTTGATGAAAAGATATCTACAACTAACAATCCATTATTTAGTATATGCTTCAAACAAAACCATATACTCACGTAAACCTCACAACTCAAACTTACAGTGCACTTGCTGGGAAAAAAATTCTCATGGAGCCAAGTGCATATATCTAGCCATGTAAACATGTTACACCAAAGCAAACCAGCCTTGAGCCGTGGTTTTGAAGGCAAAGATATGTCCCTTCCCATGATATTTGATATCCCCTTGTTTTGTTTTTTTCACTCTGTAAGAGCCCCTGCAAGATGGTAGCATTATAACCCAATCATTTATAGTAAATGTTTTGGCCTCCCTTTCTCCACTTGCGCTCTTGCTATACATGGTACAAGAGTTTTTGGAATGAGAAGGACACTTTGTGGACGCCATGTAAAAGACAACAAGTATGTAGACAATGTGCAGAGAAAGAAGCCTAAAAAGAGAGGTCAAGGAGACAAATTAAAAATACTACGAGCGCCAAGAACTTTGAAAATTCTCATGATTTTCAAAATGGTCTTAATTAACTTAACTTTTTCATGTCTTTGTCAGAGGTTTTGACAGTTTTTATTAGTTAACAGGGGCCGTTGGGACTATCAAAACTTGTCAGGGTTTGAAGATTTTGGCTAAATAGGAGGGGAGAACCAAAAAATTAACTCTACTATCTCAAAAGCAGAGGATACAAGAATACCATATTTTTGTCCATGTGGGAAAAATCTCGTTTTTCGGCCCTAATGAAATTCCAAGAAACCATAGCCAAGGTGGCTAGGCATGAAATGATATTACCATAATGACTAAGTATCAAATGATGAGAGGCTATAGCATGGTATGGACCCCAAGCTATAATGGCCAAGAGTATTCACCCTCTTAGATAGTGGGAGGTTGAGACCTCAAACATGTAATGTTGTAAAATGGCAAAAAGATGCTAGGCTACTTAACCCTAGTAGGCTAAATATTGGCTAAGGTATATATGCACTTTTACTCTATTACACATACTTGGTATATACATTACACACAATCATTCCGATGGACTCCTTTGCTTGTGCCAAAAGGAGTACATTCACAAAAGTACTTGAGAAATTCCATATGTAGAGTAGTAAATCGATTGGAACCTTTACCTTCTCATGTTGAGGTAAGTCAATGTAGACTATCCCTAATCACATGATGAGAGGGCCAAGATGGCCAATTTCCCATATGCATCTGCATTGGATAGCTTGATATATCCCAAATAGCCACTAGACCCAACATAGCATTTACAATGGGAGCTATGGCTTGTTATATGATGACACATAGTAGGCAATATTAGGACACCATGAAGGATATCATGAGATACCTTAAGTGCACTACAAACTTGTGCCTTTGCTATGGCAGTTATGACATTGGAGCCATGGGTTATAATGACTTAGATTATTGTGTAGGACATGTGGAGAGTAGGAGATCCACCTTTGGCTATGTCTTCACCTTTGTTTGAGGTGTTTTTTGTTAGATGTCTAGGGTGTAGAAATTCACCGTCTTGTCTACGACCTAGGTTAAGTACATTGTAGTCATTGGGACTTGCAAGGAGGCCCTATGGTTAGGCCACTTGGTTATGAACCTTGGTATCACAGATATGATTCCTACATTGCATTCAAGAGTACCATCTAGTTGGCATATAATGTGGTATTTTATGTCAAGACTAACCATACTAAGGTTTATTATTGCTTTATCATATAAAGTGATCTTTGGTGATCATGTGTGGAAGATTTGTAAGGGATCTCTTATTGTGGCCAAAGAGTTAAAACCTAGTACTTTGCATTCTTTGGATATTTTTGGTGTTAAAAGATTATATTGTAGCTGTCACTAAACATCCATCTATTTCTTTACAACATCATTATTTGGGGCATATGTCAATCACTATAATGAAATCTTTGTATAGTTTATATCATCTTTTGTCTTTAAATTAATATTGGTTTTTGTGCACATTATCTCTTTGAAAAGTAAACTAAAATGTCGGTTAATAGTATTTTGTGAAGACTAAAGTCAAAGGTAAAAGAAAAGTCAAAGTGCAAGTGTCGACTACTATTTTTTAGAAGGATTATAAATTTTTAGAGCTTTATTATATTATTTTGGGCATTTGTGTATTATTTTTGTACTCATGGATACTAGATTATCATGGATATATTATTTTGTATGAACCAGGCTTAGTCTTGTACACATTGTATTTATCAGCCACACAGTTGTATTTGTTACACCCATAAGTGTTGTTTCGGTTGCACATACATATTTTTCATATTATTAGCATAGGCTTAGTCTATTCAGGCTAAGGTTCATTATCTCTCGATATTCTTTCATTATCGGATATTTGGTTCTATTCATGAGATGAAGGATGATACAGCCTTCGAGGTTCTCACACTCCTACCATGTGGTAGAACAGGAGGCTTATGTATGGGTGTGGATGGGATCGATGGGGTTCCAGTCATCCACATTTGTGGCTAGTATTCTAAAACCCATTTAGTTAGGTTAGGAAGGTGGAATCAAAAGGAACCAGTTTGTTGGATTAAGATTGAAGCAATAGGATATGAAAAAATACAAAGTCCAAACTCAAAAACACAAAAAACTTTTAAAAAACACAAAAATTGAAAAATTGAAAACCACAAAATGCAAAACTAAAAACTCAAACTTTTCTTACTTAAACAAACCATGTGATATTTTTATGGATTGAAGATACATGCTTGTCATGCTTGTTGGGTTGTGTGTGTATTGAAGTGAAAGCAACACAAAAACACAAATCTCAAAAAGCAATACTCAAACTCAAACTTTTATTGCTTAAACAAACCATGTGATATTTTTGTGGATTGAAGATGCATCATGCTTGTTATGCTTTGTTAGGTTATGTGTGTATTGAAGCAAAAAAAAGAGAAAAAGAAAAAGGTAAAACACAAAACTCAAACCCAAAACTCAAAACTCAACTCTTTTTACTTGACCAATTTTTGTATCGATGTTGTAGATGTAACTTTCTTATTATGAATGATTGATAGTGTGAGCGTTGAAGGAAAAAGAGTGAGCAAAACTCAAAAAAATCTAAAATAAAAATCACAAAACACAAAAAGCAAGGCAAAAACTCAAATCACAAACTTCTCTTACATGAAAATTTTGTGACATACTATTGTGGATTGAACATGCATCATTCTTGTCATTCTCTCAATAGTCTCACAATAGAAGATTGTCACCAAAGAGATTTGGTTCCATTCCTAGCACCAAGGACAATGCAGCCTCCAAGGTTCTCACACTCCTACTGTGTGGCATAATAGGATGATTGTGTATGGGTGTGGATGGGATCGATGGGGTTCCAATCGTCCACATTTGTGGCTAACATTCCAAAACCCATTCAATTAAGTTAGGAAGGTTGAAGAATCGGTTTATTGGATTAAGATTGAAGCAAGAGGAATTGTTATGATAGGAAATAATACAAAACTCAAACTCAAAAACACAACAAAACTTTTAAAAAACACAAAAATAAAAAAATACAAAAATGTAAAACTCAAAACTCACTTTTCTTGCTTAGATAGACCATGTAATATTTTTTTGGATTGAAGATACATAAGCGAAAGCAACATAAAAACACAAAATTCAAAATTCAAAACTCAAAACTCAAACTTTCTTACTTAAACAAACCATATGATATTTTTGTGGATTGAAGATACATCTTGCTTGTCATGCTTGTTGGGTTGTGTTTGTATAGAAGTGAAAGAAATACAAAAACACAAAACTCAATTCTTTTTACTTGACCAATTTGTGTATCAATGTTGTAGATGCAACTTTCTTATTATGAAATGTGGTTTCCTAGGCTTTTGCATAAACTGTTTGATAAGCCCAACTACATGGCTCAGATCAAGCGTAGTGATAGTTAAGTACATCAAACCATCTGCCTGTACATAGTAACATCTACAATCTCAGCTCTAGTGTCTACATCCAATTTGGTATTTGATCCAAAGGAGTGTCAAGTGGTTTACACTCTGCCGTCATGCCATACTTTTTCAGCATTTCCAATGCATATTGTCTCTACATCAACCAAAGTCAGTTGACTGAATTTACCACTTCAATGCTTATAAAATATTTTAGCTCACCTAAATCTTTCATGTCAAACTCTGATCTCAGCATAGTCATCATAGCATGTATTCCAATGTTATCATCACCTGTAATAATGAGATCATCTGCATAGATAACTAGCACAACCAAACATATATTTGTCTTTTTAGTAAACAAACTATGAATAGCCCTGCTATTGTAAAACCAAGACTCTGCAAATAGCTACTAATGTGTGCATGCCAGGTTCATGGAGCCTGTTTCATCCCATAAAGAGCTTTCTTTAGCTTGCAGAAATAATTAGGAAACTATAGGTGTACATACCCCTCAGGATGATCCATCAATACATCCTCTTCTAGGTCTCCATTCAAGAACACATTCTTTACATCCATCGACTATATAGTTCTGATGGTTGCCATCTTGGCAACATGGCTAAAAGTTTCTTCATAATCTAAACCATATTGGTGAGCAACTTGGCCTTGTATCTCTTTATGCTGCCATCGGACTTGCATTTTACTTTATATACCCATTTATACCTATAGTCTTCTGATGGTTGCCATCTTGGCAACATGGCTGAAAGTTTCTTCATAATCTAAACCATATTGGTGAGCAACTTGGCCTTGTATCTCTTTATGCTGCCATCAGACTTGCATTTTACTTTATATACCCATTTATTGTCAAGATTGTGGGAGAGAAGGAAGGAGTCTCGCTTGTAGCTTTCTTGCTTGCACAATGGGGGAATACACACAAGGGTGGAGGCTGAAAACAGTTTTCCTCTTCTTAGTTTTGTGTAAGCCAAAAGAACTCTAGTACAAAGAAATAGAAGAACCCTATATATGGGTCTCAAACCAAACTCAACTAACTAAGGTGGCATACTAACTGAGCCACGAACTAGAGTAGATAAGGATAGCTATCATGTAGCTATTATTCATGGGCGGTGTACCAACCGCGTCTGCAACTGACAAGTCGGTGACATAAATATACAACGGTCACCCTGGCGTATCACGAGTGGAGCTCGATATCTCAACACTCCCCCTCGAGCTCAATCCCAATTCCTGCACACCAAGCAGGTCTCTGAACTTGCGCAGCTTCTCTGCGCCCAATGCCTTCGTGAATATGTCAGCTACCTGATCCTCTGTGCTGACATAAACTAGATCAATAAGACCTAGTAAAACCCTCTCTCGCACATAGTGATAATGCACCTCAATGTGCTTTGTTCTAGCATGATAGACTGGGTTATTTGCCAAGTGTATACTACTCATGTTGTCACAATAAATGACAACTGGCCCATCTGTAGACTGATGCATATCATAAAGTAGCTTATGCAACCAAGCTACCTCACATGCAGCCATTGCTGCACCCCTGTACTCAGCCTCTGTGCTCGACAAGGCAACTGTAGGCTGTTTCTTGCTGCTCCAAGTGACTGCAGCACTCCCAAAAGAGAATACATATCCACTGGTAGATCGTCTATCAGAAATACTACCAGCCCAATCAGCATCAGTGTATCCATGCAACTGTATCTGAACCCCAGTCTCATAAAATAGTCCATACTGCAATGTGGACTTCACATACCTAAGTATGCGTCTAGCCGCATCCAAATGTGGTTTCCTTGGAGCCTGCATAAACTGACTTACCAATCCAACAGCATAGCTCAAATCTGGCCTGGTAATAGTCATATAAATCAAACTTCCTACTATGCGTCTGTACATAGTAGGGTCTTCTAGAAGCTCACCTGCATCTGTGCTCAGCTTCACATTTTGCTCCAAAGGAACTGAAATAGGCTTACAGCCTGTCATCCCATATTTGGACAGCATGTCCAATCCATACTGCCTCTGCAAGAGCTGTATCCCACTTGGTGATCTAATCACTTCAATGCCCAAGAAATAACGCAGCTCTCCCAAATCCTTCATCTCAAACTTCTGCTTCAATAGCATTTTCACATGAAGGATATCTTCATCACTGTCACCTGTCATAATCAAATCATCAACATAAATGACAAGCAGCATAATACCTTTCTCTGTTTTTCTCACATAAAGTGAGAAATCTGCCTTGGAAATCTGAAAGCCAATAGTGACAAGATACTGTCCTATCTTGTCAGACCATGCTCTAGGTGCTTGCTTCAAGCCATACAAGGCTTTCTTCAACCTGCAAACAAACTCAGGATGAACAGCATGCACATAACCTGGTGGCTGCTCCATATAGACCTCTTCTTGCAAATCACCATGCAAGAAGGCATTCTTTACATCCATCTGATGTAAAGACCATCCCTTTGATGCAGCCATAGCAATGACTGCTCTTACGGTTGCCATCCTTGCAACCGGACTAAATGTTTCTTCATAGTCAATGCCATATGTTTGTGCATACCCCTTGACTACTAATCTTGCCTTGTATCTGTTCACAGAACCATCAGCATTGTGCTTCACCTTATAAACCCACTTACAGCCAATTGCATTCTTACCTTTAGGCAAAGGTACTAACTCCCATGTAGCATTTGCTTCCAAGGCATCCATTTCTTCATCCATGGCTTTCTCCCATTTTTCTTTTCCCATGGCTTGCTCAAAAGATGTGGGTTCTGGTTCCTGTATCACTTTGACCATATATGCATAGTGAATGGCTGTAAATCCATCATATTTCAGCCTATCCACAGGATACCTAGCTCTTGTAGACCTGCGCAAAGTAGGTTCACTCCCAGGTGCTCTCAAAACATCCCTGGTCTTCCTTACTCCAGGTGTAACAATAGAAGGAATACCCAACTCATCATCAATGCTCTGTTCTGAGCCACTGGATTCACCATCCACATAAGAGTGACCTGCATTCACATCAAACATGGGCTGATCTACCTTCCCTTTTCCTTTTCGTGATACCTGCATACCACTATCTGCATTGCTTTGAGAAGATTCTCCTGATCTCAATCTGCCTGTCCATGGCGAAGAATGTGAACCACTGCTAGAGGACGCTCCAGGTCCACTAATATTTTGTGACTGCTGCTGTGAATTCTGTGTAGCATTACCATTTTGTGCATCTTCATCATCAATCACATTTACTGGTCTATACCAGCTACTCATCTCATCAAAAACAACATCTCTGCTCACTGTAAACTTACGAGTAGAAGGGTTATAGCATCTATACCCTTTTTGCTGCAGAGAGTAACCAATAAAGATGCACTTCTCAGCTTTTGGATCCAACTTGGATCTCAGCTCATCTGGCACATGTACATAGGCAATGCAACCAAAAATTTTCAAATGAGAAATATCTGGTTTCCTACCAGTATACCTCTCCTCTGGAGTCATTCCATGTATTGCTGCAGTGGGAGTCCTGTTCATTATGTAGACTGCTGTAGCAACTGCTTCAGCCCAATAAAAATCTGGCAAGTCTTTTTCATTGAGCATGGCACGAGATACCTCTCCAATATGCCTGTTTTTCCTTTCTGCAATTCCATTTTGTTGTGGGGTATAACTGCATGAATATTGCTGCTTTATGCCATGCTCCTGCAAGAACTTTGCAAACTCATTTGAGAGGTACTCTCCCCCTCCATCTGACCTTAGGCATTTTATCTGCAAGCCTATTTCTTTTTCAACCATAGCTTTAAGAGTTTTGAAATGCCCAAAAACTTCACTTTTCTTTTTCATAAAATACACCCAAACTTTTCTGCTATAGTCATCAATAAAACTGACAAAATAATGACAGCCTCCAAGAGATGCAGCTTTAGTTGTCCACACATCAGAGTGAATTAATTCCAATGGCTTCTCACTCTCTTGAACATGTCTAGGAAATGGTTTCCTTGCCTGTTTTCCAAACTGACAGGCTTCACATACCTTATGCATTTCTGCAACCTTGAATTTGGGCAATCCTGCAACAATATTTTGGGCCTGCATTGATTTAAGTCGCTGTACATTAACATGACCAATGCGTTTATGCCAGATATCAATATCTGCAACTACACCGGTCCCATGTGCAAACATTGCTGCACTCAATTCAGACATGTCTGCATCCAATGTAAACATTCTGCCCTTCTTCTTTCCTTTTGCTATCAAGCGACCTTTATTTTTCATATCCTCAACAAAGCATCCATGAGGATTAAATCTGACCTGCAAGCCCTGTTCAACCATTTGACCAACTGAAACCAGATTCTTGGTAATATTCGGGACATGAAATACATCGGACAGGTATTTCTTTTTCCCACCCTGCATAGACAAGGGAATTTTTCCAATCTGCACAATAGGATGTGCAGTATCATCACCAGTCTCCACAAATCCTGGTTTTTCCATTTTCCTTGCATCCTCCATCCATTCTGCATGACCTGTCATGTGGTTTGATGCACCTGAGTCAACATACCATACATCATTGCTTTCTTCTGCACTTGTCATAGAATTGTTCATGTGCTGCACCATGAACAAATGCTCATTTCTGTCATCACCCTGTCTACTAGAAGATGCATAATTCCCTTGTTGCAGTTTTCCATTCATGATGTCATTCTGCTTTTTATAGCAGTCTTTAGCCATATGACCCATTTTACCACAATAGTAGCATTCAACATTACTGTTTGCATTTTGGCCTCTTTGCCATCCACCACGACCTCTTTGGCTCCCCCTGCCTCTAGAGTTACCACGTCCTCCTCCATAGGACTGGTTTTCTTGAGTTTGCTGCATATTCTGATTTCTGCCATGGCCTCCAAATCGGCCTCCTCTACCTCTGCCTCTACCTCTTCCAGCATTTGAGTAGAAGACAGCTTCTTTTGAAGTTCCTCCTGAAGAAGATGCACCACCATTTCTCTGCTCCTCAGAAATTAGAAGAGCAATCAACTCCTCAAAATCAGGAAATCTTTCACGAACTGAAATGGATGTCCGAAACTGTGCATAATCCTTTCCTAGACCATTCAAGGTCACGGAAACTAAATCATCATCTTCCACTGGCGACCCAATGGAAGCAAGTGCATCTGCAATCTTCTTCACCTTCATGTGGTAGTCGTTGATGCTCATATTTTCTCTTTGTACATTGTGCAACTCTTGCTTGAGCTGCATTTTCCTGGCTTGCGTATTTGTGCTATACATTTTTGACAAAGTATCCCATGCCTCCTTTGGCGTACTTGCATCCTGAATATGCACAATCATAGAGTCTGAAATGCTGATAGACAGCCAATACATAACTTTCCTGGCTCTCTCATGCCATGTTTTAAATGCCTGCATTTGTTGTTGATTGGGAACATCAGGAAGAACTGGTTCTTCTTCATTTCCTGCAACAAATTCCCAATATCCTTTTCCCATAAGGAAATTCGTCATTCTAAACTTCCATGCCTGGAAGTTGTTCTTGTCAAGCTTTTCAGTGACAATCTGTGAAAGAGAATCAGACGCCATTACAGAATACTGCAAGAAATTCTGTCACTGCAAAAAACACAGCTTCACCCTCACAAGGGCAAATCTGCAAAACTGGCAAAAGTGGTATTTGACCACACAGTCACTTCCTAGTGACGATTTTGCATAAACAGGAACCAAGGATGATTCTGAAACTCCCAATGTCTCTGCGCACAAGCATACGATGCAATTTCTACAGTAACTTTTCACCGACTTGTAGAACAGTGGTCGCACAGCATAAAACTGAGCCTTTTCCTGAGTGCGTGCAGAAAACTTCCGTCTGCAAAACAGGCCCCGAAATGGCCTCAAATCAAAAAAACAAGGTCGCCAAGGGCTAAAGCCCTTTCCCGCAGCATATACTGCCCTCTTGCTTCACCGCGAAGGGCGTCTCAACCTGAGACAATGCACTCCTGCAATTTCCGGCTGTGCTACCTGCAGAGATCTGCTCCCAAAACAGGAAATGAAAGCAACACTGCTCCTCTTACCAGACCACCGCGAGCTTGGCTTGCTTTCTTGAGCTCCTTACCACGAACAAGGCTCTGATACCATGTCAAGATTGTGGGAGAGAAGGAAGGAGTCTCGCTTGTAGCTTTCTTGCTTGCACAATGGGGGAATACACACAAGGGTGGAGGCTGAAAACAGTTTTCCTCTTCTTAGTTTTGTGTAAGCCAAAAGAACTCTAGTACAAAGAAATAGAAGAACCCTATATATGGGTCTCAAACCAAACTCAACTAACTAAGGTGGCATACTAACTGAGCCACGAACTAGAGTAGATAAGGATAGCTATCATGTAGCTATTATTCATGGGCGGTGTACCAACCGCGTCTGCAACTGACAAGTCGGTGACATAAATATACAACGGTCACCCTGGCGTATCACGAGTGGAGCTCGATATCTCAACATTTATACCTATAGTTTTCTTTCCTTTAGGAAATGGAACAAGCTCCCAAGTTTGATTTTTAGTCAATGTAGTCATTTACCTCTCTCCTTAGCTTTATATATAGAGCCATGATGTAGAAGCCCATTCTGAGATGCAATCACAATTAGAAAGGTATACATTTCAGTAAAAACAATACTGGGAGGCATTGCGCATGCAAATTAGAAAATGAACACAAAGTATATACTCCACTTCATTCTTAAGCATGTTACAAGAGCATGAAGCAAGCACTAAGGTGGTTCGTTCACCAACATACCTTCTTGCAACCACTCAATATGGGGTAGGCCTTGGGATCCTACAACATGCAATAGTCTAGCATGATCCTGCAACACTCAAAGGTCCAGCACATAATAATCTCGCACATTAAGAAGACTAAGTACTAACAACAAGAGTTTGTAACAAGGAGCAATGTGATAGGCGATAACTTGGATGTAGAGGAGGTGCACATTTGGCAAGAGCTGCAGTGAGAGATAACTCTTAGCTAGGTTTTCCATTTTGGCATCTTTCTCTACCCTATCACTAGGTTAAGTAGACATTGGTGATATGACACATCACAAAAACTATTATAAGCTCAAAATTCATGCTACAGTTTTTTGCTTAAAAAAATAGAAACCACCTTGATTTTGTTCCAAAACCTCCTTTGACCTCACCATGGCATTCCAACTTATGATTTGAAAAATTAATCCTCCCCTAATCCATTTCTTATGAGGCCCTTTTGGAGATCATATTTTCCCTATTGCTCATAATATCATTGGTGAACCCAACATGAAAGGCCTACATAAGAGGGGAAGATTTAAACGAGCATGCCAAGTTGGCATGATCAGTCTCAAGAATGTGATTCATTGCTGTGTAGACATTGTGGATAAGGACATAATGTGTTTCCACTTGCCTTGTTGTTGTTTATCATTGCATTTCCAAGGATCTTGAGAAAACATCTAGGTGTGTAATTCATCTTGGGAGTCACAACCATCCTTATCAAGAGGGTGCAAGCAAGTCACATGTTGAAAGAGTGGAGGAGAGCGTGATCTCTAAAGCTAAAGACAATGCTTTTACTACAACAAAGCAGTTGGAAATAACTGTTGCAAGGGATATGATTTTTAGATGCTAGTGGGGGAGACTAGCACTACTAGTATTGAGATTGAGGAAGGGGGTTTGGCAAAGGTTTTGGAATATGCCACACCATTTTCTAATAGCAAGAGATTGGAGAAGTGCATAGATTATGCCAAGCGGGCATAGAGTGTTACCTCCAAAGGTTTCAAGGCTGTGTTGGACCTTAAAAATAGGTGTATCATCCACAGTGTTTTATTCTTCGGCTAGTTGGATGCTACAGAGTAGCCTCATTTTTTTAAGATATCAACAAAGGTCCTAGGTAGTGGACTAGACTTAGTGAATAGAATGAGACCTGATGGGAACCTACAACACATGTGGTACTGTGGAGGCTCAAAGAATATAGTGCTCGAGAAAGAGAGAAGTTGTGTCTTTCATTTGAAGTAGTAGAGCATGGTTATACATACAAGGAGATGTATCAAACCTTCTTCATAGGAGGATCATAAAAATTGGAAAAAGGCATCATCTAAGAATGCAGCTACCTTATGCAAGTAGGAGCTCAAAAAGTTTTGGAATGCAAGGCATCCACTTGGTGATGAGATTCCTACTCTTGAGACATGGTGACTTGGCATTGGGACACTAGAGCATTTCATTGGGGGTTCAAGATTTGTTGCACAATACGAGTCTAGTACTTTTGTGCCACATACAAACCTTGCCAAGGCAAAGCATGCTAGCATGAGGGCTTCTATTGGATATAAAGAGAAACTAACCTTGTTTGAAGCATCAAGATTGGATATGTCCTTGGCATTGTTACAGAATGCAAAGTACAATCCATACTTGAGAGGAAATAGATCTAGTACTGGCCCAGGGGGGTGAAGCACATGGCAAATAGATTTCATTCTCAATGTACTTATTCTACCTCTCTCTGATGGCAAGTGCCTAGTGGATTTGGCTCATGATTCAATGGATGAAATGGGTGTGGGCTCTCCTGAGATGCAACAAACAAGTGTGGGTTTGTGTAGTGTTCACAAAAAGTGTTCAAAGAAAGTGCATCCATTTGTGGTTTTGGATGAGGACAATCATAGACTAGAGTGGATAAACATGATGTTATGGATTATGATTCATTGAAAATAGAAAGTGACCTCACCATCAAAGAGACAAAGGTTCCAAATACAGTGTGGGAAATTCATAAGAACATGTTTTGGTACACTATCTACTCAAGTTGGATGATGTGGATAGTATGTATGCTATAATGATGTAAATGTGGTCGTTGCGTGCATGCACCTTGCTTTTAGGATCAATAGAAGTACCTTGGTGGTGTCACTAATGGGTTCATTTAGTTTTACAATACCTCGAATACACACTCATGGGTTTTACAATACCTTGAATACACACTCATGGGTGGTTGATGAACATCATGTTGTGGGACCACTAGGCCCTATAGCAGGGGTGTGGCTAGTTTTATTGAGGGCACAATTTTGCTTCCATTGAAGGTAATGATGCTTCAAACAATGGGTTTGTGTTGCGAAATGCTAGCCTCACTGCTTGCCAAACTCCATCAGCATCTATCTCTACAAGTATCCCCAATGGATATCACCCTAGATATTGAGATGATAAGATGGTTAAATGGAGACCCAAGTTGATAAAGGAATTTCAAGAGAATATTCATAAGAGTAGAGCTTTCAATGCATGTATTATTTCTAAGGCCATTGTGCCATTTAATGAGTCACATGTATTCTATGTCAACATAGAAGGGATCATAGCTTTGGGTGTTAATTATTTTGTATCAATTGTAGAGTTTCCTTGTTGCGCATGAATGGTTTCCAAAAGAGAGAAAGCAAGCATTGAGTTTATGATCCTTGCAAGTATATATATTATGTGTTCTTAAATGTTTTGGGCTTGTACCCCTTCTCACATGAGTTTATTCATTAGTCTACTTTAACAAAGGTTGAATTGTTCCAAGATTTAGGAGAACGAAGGGCCAATGTGCTTGCTTAGAGAGATATTTGGTGATAGTGGTACCTAATAGTGCATTTTTGGAGTGTATGAGGCATCACTAATTTTGACTACTTGTAGCATTGATGTAGTGATGCAACCTTAAACCTACTTAGATTGATGTGCAATGCTATGAAGTTACATTGCTATGCCTTTTCTCCTATGTATCTTTTGTATTTTTTATGTGTAGACATTTTGAAGATCACATCTCGAGGCATGCTTCTTCTCCTATGTATCTTTTGTATTTTTTATGTGTAGACATTTTGAAGATCACACGTAGAGGCTTGCTTCTCGTTTAGGATTTGTAGTCCTTAAATTAATTTTCACAATCCACTCTGAAAGTGTGATTCTTGTTCATGTAGTTATAATTCTAGGATTCTTAACATAGCACTATTTCAATGAATTCACCTTCTTCACCATGAACATGTTGCTTATATGTCACTTCAACAATGGGAGCCAACATGATGTTATGCTAATGGAGAGGTCATGAAGTTTTGCAAGAGGTGGTACTTTACCACATATTGCTCGATTTTTAGTTTGTGCTAAAAAATGCTTGCTAAGAAAAAAGGATTCCTCCATAGGGTTACTACGATCATAGATTTTCTTCACCCACTGTGATAATGGCTTTTCCAGTGGCATGACTGTAGGTTGGTGAACTTTTTCCTCATCATCAAAAGATGATACTTCCTCCTTCTTGACGGTAGGGACAACTCTTGAGATAGGTTCATAGTGGACTACTTCTTTATTGGATGATAAAGTGGAAGAACTTATATTCTCTTTCTCCACTATACGTGGTTGCTCTTTAAACACCACATCACAGCTTGCTATAATCTTCTTTGCCTCTCGGTCATACAATTTGTAAGATTTTTGGTCTTCCTCACTATAACCCAAGAACATACATTTTGTGCTTTTTGGACTTGTTTATCTTATCCTTTAGTACATGTGCATACCATTCACATTGAAAAGTTATAAAGTGTGAGACATATGGTTTCTTACTAGAATAGGCCTCATGAGGAGTTTTTCCCTTAATAGCCTTTGTGTAACTTTGATTGAAAATGAGACTGTAGTATTAATAGGTTTTGGCAAAAACTAGTTAGGCAATCCCTTGCCCTTAAGCATGCCTATATCGTTTCCACAATGGTGTGATTTCAACATTCAAAAATGCCATTCTGTTGAGGCGTATGAGGCATCATAAATTGATGCTTAATTTGCTCTTGCAAAAGTTTTTAAGCTCCTTTGAGTTGAAGTCACCACCACCATCTATTCTAAATTTCTTCACATTTTTCCCTGTTTCATTCTTAACAAGTTTTAGCCATTCTATAAACTTGCCAAATTATGAAGGAAGTATATCCACATCTTCCTACTATAGTCATTGACAATCAACATAAAATAAGGAGATCCTCCCAAGGCTTATGTAGGCATTTTACTACACAAATTCAGCATGCACCAACTCTAGAGGAGCCTTTGCTCTATTCTTGCTTTGTTGTGGAGTTAACTTTCTCTGTTGCTTGCCCATCATACAAGCTTCACATGGTTCCTTTATTTTAGTTACTGTAGGTAGATGAGAAACCAATGTGAAGACACCTTTGAGCTAGCTCCTTCACTAGTTTAGTCTTTTGTATCCCAGTGCCAACCATTCGGTTACAAATATTCTTTATTTGAGTGATGAATGCTTCAACTATCTCTCCTTCAATAAATTTCTCTACTACTTCAAGTTCTGATTCTTATTTAATTTTGTGTTTTGTATTGACTTCTTAGTACGTTTCAAGCCTCTGATGCCTTGTTTGTATGCTGAATCAAGGTCAAAAGATTGTTAAAATAGCTCATAACTAAGGCACACAATGCATCTATGTTCCTTTCTTTCCAAGCTCATGGAAGATCTGCATTTGGAGGAATCATAATACTCAAATTTTATGGGTTAGAGGTGCGTTGTGGTTTTGGGCCAATCCCCAATACCATCTCTAGAAGGTCATAAGAGTCAAGGATAGTTGTGATTTTAAACTTCCACAAAGTGTAATTTGTATCATCTTACTTGCCTTCACTAAAGGTTGGTGGATGAATCCTAATTGTTTGAATTGTGGGTACAATAGCAACAGTACCAGATGTGCTAGCACCGCTACTTGATGCAATTGATGATATTTTTTCTCTTTGTTATTAAAGTCATTGTCTCTCATGTACTCTTCACTCATAAGAGTCCCATGGGCTCTAATACCATGTAGAAATTACATGGCATAGTGGACAAAATCTAACAAGGAGTAGAGAACACACAACAAAGATAAGAAGAATAGAAATTTCTTTAATTTCAACAAACTCATACAAAGATGGCTCTATCCACACATGCACTTCCACTATGAAGCTTAGATGGTGATCTAGATAGATAATAGGTGAAGAGCTTAAGGGTAGTTGGAAGAACTATGAGTGGGTGAGAGATAGATTGATGATGGCTTTGGAGGGGCCTTCCTTTTATAGCCTAGGAAGGTAGTCTAGTCATCCTATTCGACCATATTATGAACCTTCCCTAGTCAACCACTAGGGAATATTTTCATTTACCATTAGTGCGAGGGCACTGCCCTCACACCCCCATCATGAGGCCATTGGCCCCTCTAAGAGCCCCCAACCAAAGGCCACTTTTGCAACCTTGGTGTGAGGTGTTTCCCAGTCTCAATCCAAGGTGCACCTTTTAGTAGTCAATCAATAGGTTTTCCAAAATGATACTGCTCAGCGCTCCCAGGGTTTGTCACTTAGGCACTATGAGGTGTCCTCCAGCCTCAATCCAAGGCGCACCTTTTAGTAGTCCATCAGTAGGTTTTCCAAGAAGATGCCACTTGACGCTCCCTTGGAGTATCACGGGGTTTGTCTTAGGCCCTACTAAGTCTACATCACAATAGAAAATTTTCGACCAAACCCACTAGATCGACCTGAATTTTTGAGTTCCTAAAATCAGACAGGTCTGCTAACAGCCTACTGTCAGTAATTTCAAGTTTCAACTAGCTATAGGATTACTTGAATTGAAGCGGACTTACCATTGTACTTGGTTCAAGAGAATGGGAGATGGAGGGGAGTGCGGTACATTAACCCTCCTGTCCATAAGGTAAAATCCCATTTCGGCCCTCTAAAACAATGCAAGTCGGGTTCTACCTAACGACTAGTTGGTCGATTTATCGCATCTTCCTATTTCTATCGCCAATTTAGAAAATCTTCTAGCTAACTAGGACCACCCTACCATTGGACAGACTCATCGAGGGTCATGTCCACATGCTTTCCTTTGATGACAGTATCATCATTATTTTTTAAATTACCTATAGCACATTTATTGAAACATATACAACTAGCTTCCTTAATTAATTTGTTAAATCACATGTTCCCTCACGTAATTTATTTCATAGACATACATACAATTATACAAAATTCCACGAGGGTATTCTATCCACCAAGATTCCTCCCTTGTAACTAGTATTAGGGTTCCAGGATCCCATCATGGGTTGCGAAGGGGCTTGTCAGATTTTAGGAGTAATGTGGAATTTATGACTAGAGCCCCCTGGCATCCACATTTCCTCCTAGTCGAGACTATCTCTACGGACAGACCTTTTTGCTTCTATGGAGCTTGTCTAAGCCTCTCCAAGCAATAATCATGACTCCCTTGGAGTAGGGTCTTGCAGCTAGCTTTGGGGTAGCCTAGCACGATCTTTCCTTTTATCCTATTTGTCAATGTTTTTAATCAGAGATCTAGATTCTAGCAAACACAAACAATCCTTTCAAACAATGACAATCACACCATCGTGCAGTTCACTGCTTCACATAGCCAATGTAGATCCTTAACCTTAGTAAGGTAACATTATGTTCTAACAAGGATTCTTCTTCCCATAAAGAAGTGTTGAGTCAATGTAGACCCTACTCCCTTGAAGTCTATCAACTTTTAACTATTGTTGTATTTGACAATAAATATATCAATTTATTTTACTAATCTCGAGTGTGCATAACGTCCTTTACTCATTTTGTGCAATAACCTCGTGCAACTATTTCCATCATGATTCTACGAATTATAATCTTGATCAATCTATTTACAAATCATAGGTAGCAACTAATCGTTTGTGTGTGTATTAATACGCTTTCTAGATCAAATTGACATCTTGTGTAAGTGTAAATACAAACTTTGACATTTTATGTACTTAATTTGGAAAAAAACCTTATTATTTTATATGGTGATATGAAAATAATAGCCTATTTTGAGTTGTGAACAAATTGGTTTGGCACGATGTCATTGGGAATTTTGTCTTTGCTTGCGCTCGCGTTTGCCACACCAAATGTTCTATTGGTAGTGGCAATTTCAACAACCTCGAGCATTCCCATATCTGTGGTTATGGTGGTTTTCATGGTCTTTCCACCTCGTTGCTTTGGAGCCATCATTCCCTCATGAGCGGGTTCAAGAGATAGAGAAGGTGGAATGAATTTGGGATGGCAGAGACGTAAGAGGAGCTTGTCGAGTTGAAGATCGAGATAGGGAAAAGTTGATCCTCTCTAATTCCCTCTCTTGTAGCCTCTCAAGATCTTCCCTCTCTCTCTCTCTCTCTTTGTAATTCTCCCTGTCTGTACCTCCCTCTCGTAGCCTCTCGGGGGGGGGGGTATCCTTCTACCTCCCTCTTGCTCTATACTCTTGAGAAGGGCCTCTCCCCTCTTTATCGAACCTCTCTTAATTTCTCCCCATGTCTCTTATTTATAGCTAAATTAGAGAGGGAGGGTTGTGGCTAAGAAGAATAGCTCTTTATGGAGGGGATCTTGGCAAAATCAGCAATCTGACGCTTCCAAGTTGCAATCTGATGCTCAGATTGCAAATCTGATGGTTTCATTGGCTTCAAAAGGGGAGTAAAATCCTTAGACACTTGCTCAAAAATCTTCCAGATCACTCATTCTTTTTCTCCCCATGTTTAGAGTGCTGTTTGCTACCTATAAACTATGATTGCGACGCGTGTGATTTTGTCAATCTTTATTTTTTGCATTAAATCTCCAAAACTGGCTGAAAAAGCCACTTTTTTTTTACATGACATCCCATTCTAGAAGTTTCCATAGATTTTTAGGATATTTACAATAAATAATATCCAAAATATAAAAAGTATGCTAATTTTGTCCAAAAGTCTAGTATTTTTGGATCATCCATACTATAAACACTGACACTAATGACTAATATGGCTGATAACTCTCGTTCACGTGGTAACTTCCATGATGGATGGCTATAGTCCTTGTCAATCTGGAAAAAATATCGGGTTACAATCCTCGAGGTTTTTTTAAACTCGAGATTTTCTCTATTTAATGATTTTAGAGTTCTTCAAGTCCATTTTATGAGAAGTCAGGAAGATTTTAAATCAAAGTCGGGATATCACATCTTCTTACCCTTAGAGGAATCAAGATGTCCTCATCTCGAATGAAACTGGGGATATTAGTTACATAGTGACTCATGGCCAATCCAAGTGGTATCCTCTTCAGGGTAGTCTTTCCACTAGACGAAATATTCTCTAAGGGTTCTACTCCTCAATTTTCTCTTCGTTACATCAATTGATATGTCAGCTTGTAGCTTAAGGACTCCTTGGTTAGGTATTACAACTTGCTGATCATCAATGATATGGTTAGCGTTAGGTATGTATGCTTTCAATAAGCTAATATGAAATACATTGTGGATTTTTATATTCTCAAGGATTGTATCTTGTAAGCGCTCGGTCTTAAGCACTTGAGAACCTTATAGGGTCCATAATATATTGGACTTAGCTTCTTAAATTCTCCTAAAGACAAATAAATCCTCTTTGGATAGACACGGATGAAGACCATGTCTCCTTCTTTGAAGATTCGTTCTTGCCTTTTTAGATCAGTATACACCTTTTTGTTGGTCCTTGGCAGCTTGAATATCTTGTTTGATAATCTTGATTTGATCGTCCATTTCTTCTAACATTGTTATCGAGGCTTCTACCCTTAGAGTAGGATCGAAAAAATTAAGTAGCATACAACAATCTTGATCATATAGTGCCTAAAGTGGACTCATTTGAATACTTCAATAATAGGAGGCATTATAAGCAAATTCCACTAAGGGTAGATACTGAATCCACCTTTTAGGTTCCTTACTGTAATATGTGCGCATTATATCCTCAATCACTTGATTAACTTGTTTTGTCTACCCATTATTTTGTGGATGATAAGTAGTGCTAAAACAAAGTTGGGTTCCAATGTCTTTAAATAAACTCTCCTAGAAATGTAATGTGAAAAGAGAATCACAATCACTGATGATCCTTTTAGATAACCCATGTAACCCAAAAATCTATTTTACAAAAATTCTTGCAATATTTGAAGCTTTGTAATTGGTTTTTGTTGGAACAAGATGAGCGACCTTTGTTCGCATGTCTACTATTACCATCATTGAGTTATATCCTCTTGCACAGAAGGTAACCCAACTACAAAGTCCATGCTAATAAACTCCCATTTCATCTGGGGAATGTTAAGGGGTTGGAGTTTTCTTGATAACTTGACACGTGATTTTACCCTTTGGAAATTTAGACATTCAATGACATACTTAAGTACATCACCCTTGAGTCTTTGCTAGTAATAGCTTTTCCTGACAGTATTAAGAGTTTTTGCATACCTTGAGTGTCCTGAAAAAGGAGAGTCACGTGATTCCAAAAGTATCCTTCTCTTGAGAGTTTGACTTGAAGGATTGCATAGTCTCATTATGAAATAAACAAGTCCTTTGTCTTCATCTATAGAGAATTCTTGATACTTAGTATTGAATTTGGGATCTTGTTCCTTATTCTAAACTTTCCAAAATAATTGTTGATAATGTGGGTCCTTATTTGCTTCTTCATCCTTACTCAACTCGATGATAGGATTAGTTGGCATTGATACCATTGTAACCAGAGTTTTTCCCCTAGATGGTTCTTCAATTATAAGAGCATTAAGGAAGACCTTATGACTAAGGGCATCTGCTACTAAATTTTCTTTACTAGGTGTAAACTTAATTTCAAAGTCATACTCTTGCAAAATTTTGATCCACTGTCATTTCCTCATATTAAGATCAAGTTGAGTAAAAATCCACTTTAGACTTTTATGATTTGTGATGACTAAGGAAAACTTACTTGCAAGCAAGTAATGTCTCCATAATTTGAGAGCGTGAATCATAGCTAACAACTACATGTCATGAGTTGCATATCTCTTTTCATGGGCTTTCAATTCTCTTGAAGAGTAAGCTACAGGATGACCTTCATGCATTAGTACACATCCCAATGCAAGAGAGCTGGCATATGTGAAAACTTAAAATTCCTTGCTTAAGTCAAGTAGCCTTAAGATAGGAGCAGTTATCAAACTATGCTTTAGTTGCTCAAAGCTAGATTGTTCAATTGGTGTCTAGATAATGGCAACTTGCTTTTTGAGTAGGCCTATAAGAGGTGCTGCAATTTTGGGCATAGTTTCTAATGAATATCCTATACCATCTTGTTAGACTTAGAAAAATTCTCACTTCCTTGAGAGTGGTTGGGGGTGGCCAATCTTGAACGTCTTTGATATTGGCAGGATCTACTGATACACCTTTAGCAGACACTATGAATCCTAAGTACACAATCTTCCTTTTGAAGAAGGCACACTTCTTCTTCTTGGCATACAATTTGTTTGTTCTCATCGTCTCTAGGACAATGAGAAGATGTGGTTCATGTTCTTCTTCCTCCTTAGAATAAGTTAGAACGTCATCAAAGAATACAAGAACAAAATCATCGAGATGAGGCCTAAAAAATCTTGCATTAACTTGTTGAAGGTAGTTGGGGCATTTGTCAACATGACATCACGATGATGAATTCAAAATGATTGTATATTGTGTTGAAGACGGTTTTAGGAATATCTTCATCTTTGATTTTGATATGATAATATCCCGACCAAAGATAGATCTTAGAAAAGATCCTTGCTCTTTGTAGATGATCAAGAAACTCATCTATCCTCGGGATTGGGTACTTATTCTTGACTGTTACCTGGTTTAGTCCTCGATAGTCGATACAAAGATGGAGAGTTCCATATTTCTTCTTTTGGAATAATACTGGGGCTCCCCATGTTGAACTACTTGGCCGAATATACCCTTGTTCTAGTAGTTATTTGAGTTGCTCTTTTAATTCGATGGCTTCAGGAATAGACATTTTGTAAGGTCTTTTTGCCATTGGAGTGGATCTTGGAACAAGTTTCGACTTCTCTTTCCGGAGGTAACTCAATTAGCTCTTCAGGAAATACATCGATGTATTCTTTTAACCAGGATGGTTCTTCTTCTATCTGACCATCTTGATTTACCTTGTTAAGATTGATCTAGTAAATTGGTAATCCTTTCTTCAAGCCTTTCACAATTTGAGAAGCTTTTGCTAATTGAACTTTAGGTTTCCTTATTTCATCTTATGTAGTTGCTATATCACAGTTTAAATCCTAAAATGTGACTTGGCCTTTTCCAGA
Organism: Lygodium microphyllum; assembly: GCF_053477565.2. Classification (NCBI taxonomy): domain Eukaryota; kingdom Viridiplantae; phylum Streptophyta; class Polypodiopsida; order Schizaeales; family Lygodiaceae; genus Lygodium; species Lygodium microphyllum. Next base: position 76,349,029 of record NC_141138.1, on the reverse strand, counting down.
ATGGATTTGAGCATCATTGGAAATTAGCCAATCCATTCCTAATAAACATTCATAAGCTCCTAAGTTCATTACTCTGAATCTCATACTTGAAAGGTTTCCTCCTAGGTTAAACTCTACCTTAGTACTTCCTTTCCATTTGCTAATTCCACAAGCAGTTTTGATGCATTTACTGTATCTATTCCTAACTTCTTAGCACACTTAGGAGAAATAAATGAGTGCATACTTCCATAGTCAATCCGAACTTTAAATGATTTTACCTCGGTAATTAGCTGGTGTTTGTATTATCAAATATTGACGATTTGGACCCTTCTTGTGGAATGTAGCATGAACAATTGATTTTTCAATATCTTCTTTCATAATAGGGTCTTCCTCCTTATTAATCTCTTTAAGGGTAATATTTGACGTTCTTCCTCTTGCCATAGCTACTTGACCATGGCCTTGGGCAGCTCTACCGTGACCTCAAAATTGTCCTTGGCGATGGTGTCCACCAAGCTTTGGACAATCTCCCTGGAATGTCTTGGCTCATTACAATAAAAGCACTTAAGACCATCCGACATGTTTCCCTGGGTAGGAACAAAATTTCCAACTGCATTGAATTTTTCCTTTTTCTTCTAAACTTGGTGAAATTGGCATTGGGTTCTTTTGCTTGACCTTTGAATCCTCCTTTGTTTTGGTTATTGTAGCTCTAGAACTTATTATTTTTAGGCTTTGATTTACTTCCCGCACAATAGGAGCAGCTCAAATCAAAGCATCTTGGAGGTCTATTGGGCGCATTGATTCCAAATGAGTGTTCAGAGGAGATTTTAGCTCATTGAAGAACTTGGACACTTATAGAGTAGTATTGATGGAGGGTGCATATTTAAGAAGTGAAAAAAACTCGGAGTAATACGCCTCCAAGGTCAATCCCATTTGCTTCAAATTAAAGAACTCATTCATCTTTTGGGTGCAATAAGTTGGAGGTAAATATCTTCCTCTTATAGCTTCTTTTAGCAAATCCCAAGTAATGGTATTTTCAGGGACACCTTGATCTCGACACCACTACTTCCATTAGAGTCGAGCTTCGCCAATTAATTTTAGCTTAGCTATCATGGCTTGGTTGGTTGGGATAGTTCTAGTAGCAATAAAATAATCTTCCATGGATTTGATCCAAATTTCTACATCAGCTTCCACGTTCTCGCCTTTGCCGTCATATTTCGGAGGTCTGACTTGCTTTAAAAGATTCCTTTTCTCTTGGGCTTCATTGGGAATTATTATGGGTGCAAAATACTTGCAAATCTTCAACAATTCCCAAGTTAAATTTTATGAACTTTATATAGCGTTAATATTAGAGTTTGATACACAAATTATTTCTCGCTTAATTTATTGAAATAGCTTCAAATAAAAATCTATTCCCATTGCTAAAGTTAGAATACAATTTGAGAGCTTCCAAGGGAAAACAAGGTTCCATTATTTCTATGATTGTTAAAGTATCAATCAATCTTCATTACAATAGATATACAAGGTAAAAAATGGGAAAAAAAAAACATTATTCAGATAGCTCACATGTTCATCTTATTATTTTTCCAGAAAAGGATTTTCTACTACAATCTAAGCAAGACACTTTGATACATCCTTTATGAAGTAACTTGGATTCTAAGGGAGATATCGAGGAATTTATATTTTTGAGGGAGTTTAGAAAATCTGTCATTTTTGTAGTTGCGGCAGCTAGAGTGATCTATGACTTTTATTCTGTTTACTGGAAGGATCTTTGTAACTTCCTCATGCATATATGGGTTTAGTTTGATCTTCTTGCCCCTAATATACACTGTTGAGTTTACACACGCTTCACAAAATAGATAGATCTTGATAACTTTAAGATCTTCCATCTATTTTACCCTTTTCAGATTATTTTGAAGATAAGCTAGATAGCTTGCATTGATATAGGAGTATCATCTACTAATCATTCACTGTCTTTCATGATATAGAGGCGAGGGGTTGTACAAATGATCTAGTATCCGCATCATCTGATTCCTCTAGGAAAGATTGGATGAATGCATAGTTGACATAAACATTACTCAAAAGATTAAGAATCGTTTCCAAGATTCATTATTTTTTCATAAGTAAAAAACATACATTAAAAAAGAGAAAAAAACATGTCCAAGGCTATATTTACCATCCAAGATTTTTTTATATTAAGCTTCTGTTGTATTCTATTCTAATGAGCGCTCTGATACTAGATGTGAGGTATTTGCCAGTCTCAATCCAAGGCGCACCTTTTAGTACTCCATCAGTAGGTTTTCTAAAATGACGCCACCTGGCGCTCCCTTAGAGTATTACAGGGTTTGTCACTTAGGCCCTATTGAGTCTACATCACAACGAAAGAGTTTGGATCGAACCCACTAGGATCGACTTGAATTTCGGGTTCCTAAAATTAGACGGGTCTCCTAACAGCTAGCTAGCATCAGTAATTTCGAGTTTCCACTTCCTATAGGATTACTCAAATTGAAGCAGACTTGCCATTGTGCTTGATTCAAAGAGAATGGGAGATGGAAGGGAGTGCCGTACGTCAACCCTTTGCCCATAAGGCAAAATCCCATTTCGGTCCCCTAAAACAATGCAAGTCGGTTCTACCTTATGACTAGTTGGCGTCTTTCTATTTCTATCACCGTTTTAGAAAAGTCCCCAGCTAATCGGGACCACCCTACCATTGGATAGACCCATCGGGGATCGCATCCACCCACTTTTCTTTGATGAAAGTATCATCTTTAGTTTTTTAATTACCTACAACACATTTATTGAAACATATACAACCAGCTTCCTTAATTAGTTCGTTAAATCACAGGTTCCTTCACGTAATTTATTTCACGGACATGCATATAATTCAAAAAATCCTTGAATTAAAAATAAATTCCTTTATTATATTGAAAGTTTATTATAATTTCCATCTTTCGAATCTTAGAAAGATATACAAATTCCATGAGGGTATTCTATCCACCAAGATTCCTCCCTTTGTAACTAGTATTAGGATTCCAGGATCCCATTGTGGATTGCAAAGGGGCTCGTCAGATTCTAGGATTAATGCAAACTTTACGGCCGGCTGACATCCACATTTCCTATTGCTCAAGTGTCAAGAATCGCGTGGTGGGGGGACTTGCTCAAGATGTTGCGCCGAACACACACAGAATGCACAAGGAGAAGCTCACTCAAGAGACAAGAAGAGAGATGGAGGCCAAAATGTTTTCTTGCTGGTTTTCTTCTTCTTTTTCCACACTCTTTACAATGTACACAAAGTATAGATAAGATACAACATAAAGGAAAGTGGCCTACTAAGTCAAACAATGCATAACCAACTACACTAGTCGACTGGCGCTATAACTATGCAGTTGTAAATAGATGTAACAACCTAAATATAATAAGTAATGAGTCAATGGCCATGTGAGAGTCATAATGACCACCGATGTGCTAAGTGTAGACGTGTGGACCCATCTAACCAGGCGGTCCATCATCATCAATGTCCGCATGTGTTGAGCTTGTTATCTCAACACTCCCCCTCGAGCTCAATTGCATCTCTGCAACTCCAAGTAAGCTTTGAAACTTTTGAAGCTTCTCTATACCCAATGCCTTCGTGAAGATGTCAGCTATCTGATCCTGTGTGCTGACATACACCAAGTCAATCTCACCTGCTAGTACCTTCTCTCTCACAAAGTGGTAGTGTACCTCAATATGTTTTGTCCTGGCATGGAACACAGGGTTCCTAGCCAACTGTATACTACTCATGTTGTCACAATAAATGACAATTGGACCTTCCACCTGCATATCCAAATCAGCCATTAACTTTTGTAACCATACTATCTCACATGTTGCAACCGCAGCACCTCTATACTCAGCCTCTGTACTCGACAAAGCAACTGTAGATTGCTTTTTGCTGCTCCAAGCAACTGCTGCACTACCAAGAGAGAACATGTATCTGCTGGTAGATCTTCTATCAGACATACTACCAGCCTAATCTGCATCTGTGTATCCAAACACCTGTACATCTGTACCTGCCTCATAGAAAAGTCCATAATGTAATGTGGACTTCACATATCTCAATATGCGTCTGACTACATCCAAATGTGGCTTTCTAGGTACTTGCATAAACTGACTCACAAGACCAACAGCGTAGCTCAAGTCTGGCCTTGTAATGGTCATGTAGATCAAACTCCCCACTATCCTCCTGAACATAGTAGGGTCTTCTATCTCATCCCCAACATCAACACTCAACTTTACATTCTGCTCCAACGGGATTGAAAGTGGTTTGCATGTTGTCATACCATACTTGGACAACATATTCAAGCCATACTATCTTTGGGACAGCCATATACCATCATCACATCTGATCACCTCAATGCCAAGGAAGTACCTTAGCTCACCTAAATCCTTCATCTCAAACTTCTTCTTCAAAAAATCCTTGACTTCAGCAATTCCACTATCACTATCACCTGTAATAATCAAGTCATCCACATAGATGACTATGATGACCAAACCTACATCTCCCTTTCTAACATAAAGTGAGTGATCAGCATCAGAAACATAAAAGCCAATATTGACAAGATACTCTCTGATCTTGTCAGACCATGCTCTAGGTGCTTGCTTGAGCCCATAGAGCACCTTCTTCAACTTGCACACATACGTGGGATGCTCTAAATCTTCATAACCTGTTGGTTGATCCATATATACTTCTTCTTGTAAATCACCATGCAAGAAGGCATTCTTCACATCCATTTGCTGCAACCTCTAACCTTTGGATGCTGCCAAAGCAATCACACATCTGGCAGTTGCCATCCTAGCAACTAGACTGAAGGTTTCTTCATAATCTATGCCATATGTCTGGGCATAGCCTTTTGCAACCAGCCTAGCTTTGTACCTACTAATAGAACCATCTACATTGTGCTTAATCTTATAAACCCACTTACATCCAATAGCTTTCTTGCCCTTTGGCAATGATACTAGATCCCAAGTCTTATTGGCCTCTAATGCAGCCATCTCCTCATTCATTGTTGCATCCCAATGAGCATGCCCAATAGCCTCCTCAAAACATGTAAGCTCAACATGCTCAATTAGTTTCACCATATAAGCATAATGGTGAGCTGCATAACCTTCAAAACTAAATCTTTTAACAGGGTATCTGACCCTGCTAAATCTGTGTACCACCGGATCACTCAATGGAGCCTTTACATTACTATGAGCTCTCTGTACACCTGGTGTCCTGACAGAAGGAATACCAAGCTCATCATCCAAGCTCTCTGAGCCACTAGAGTCTCCATCAAGAACTGCATCAATGCCATATGACACTTTATTCTTTCCTTTGTCTTTACCTGTAGTGCTACTAGATGGACCTGAAGATGTAGAGGTACTCCTTAGTCTCCCAGACCGAGGACTACCAGATGATGTCTCTGGTCCACTAAGAGTCCGTAATTCTTGCTTTTTAGCCTGCACATGAGTATCATGATCATCATCATCATCCAATGCATCACCACTAGATGCATACCAAGTGCTCATTTCATCAAAGATGACATCCCTACTCACTCTGAACTTACATGTGACAGGGTTATAACAGCGATACCCTTTTTGCTCTAAAGAGTATCCAATAAAAACACATTTTTTTGCCTTTGGATCAAGCTTCTTCCGTAGCTCATCTGGCACATGAATGTATGCAACACAGCCAAAATCCTTCAAGTGCGATACATCAAGCTTCTTGCCAGTAAAGCATTCTTCAAGAGTCATCCCATGAACTACAACTGTGGGAGTTCTGTTCATAATATAAGCAGCAGTATGAACAACCTCAGACAAAAAATGCTTAGGCATATTTTTTTCAGCTATCAAGGCGCGTGCAACTTTTGGAATATGCATGTTTTTCCTTTCTGCAACCCCATTTTGCTGTGGGGTATATCTGCATGTGAACTGTCTCTTTATCCCATGAGACCTCAGAAAATCATTGAACTCATTCGAGAGGTACTCTCCCCCTCCATCTGACCTCAAGCACTTTACTTTCAAGTCTGTTTCTCTTTCAACTGCAGCCTTGAAAGTTCTAAAGTGCTCAAATGCTTCACTCTTTTCCTTCATAAAATATACCTACAACTTTCTAGAACATTCATTAATGAATGTGACAAAGTATAAACTGCCTCCAAGAGATACATTTTGTGTAGGCCCCCAAATGTCTGTATGTACAATATGAAGGATGTTTCTGCTTACATCTCTGTCATGTGAAAAGGGTTGTCTTGTCTGCTTACCAAACTGACATGCTTCGCATACCTTATGAAATTCTGCAACTCTAAATGTAGGCAAACCTGTAACCAACCCTTTGGACTGCATTAATTTCAGCCTTTGTACATTCGCATGTCCAATGTGTTTGTGCCAAATTTCAATATCTGCAACAACACCTTTTCCTTTAGCATACATAGCAGCATTCATAGTAGGAATTTCAGCATCCAGAGTAAACATACGTCCAACTCTACTTCCCTTTGCTACCAACCTGCACTTGTCATTGAAGTCTTCTACAAAGCAGCCCTTTGCATTAAATCTGACTTGCAGCCCTTGCTCTACCATTTGACCGACTGACACCAAGTTCTTTGTAATAGATGGCACATGTAATACATCTGAAAGAATCTTTGTCTTACCATCATGCAAGGACAAGGGAACTTTTCCAATGTGAAAAATTGGGTGACATGAATCATCACCCGTCTACACATAACCTGCATTTTGCAAATCCTGCATCTCTCCAAACCATTCTGCATGGCTGATTGGATGCACCTGAATCAACATACCAAACATCATCATGTGTTCCCTTTCCTGTAACAGCATTCATCATATGCTGCATAACAAACAGATGTTCATTTTTGTCTTCATTCTGTCGTGAAGACGATGCATAGTTTCCTCGCTGCAACTTACCACTGCGAATATCATCTTTCTTAGCATAACATTGGGCTGTAATATGACTTGTTTTGCCACAGTAGTGACACACAATACCAAAGTTGTTAGAACCTCTATTCTGCCATCCACCTCTTTCTCTAAAGCTCCTGTTTCCTCTAAAGTTACCATGACCTCCTAAAACCTGCATATCGCCAAATTGCTGATTTAATCTGTTTTGTTGGTTGTCACTACCACGTCCTGCACCACGGCCTCTTGAAGAGAATATGCCACGTCCCCTTCCTGAACTGGAGTAGAAAGCTTGGACCTGTTCACCACTTCTTTCACATGTCTCACTCTGCATGTTGATCTCTTCAGTGATCATAAGGGAGACCAACTCATTGAAATCTGGAAATGGCTTTTTGACATATATGGAAGTTACAAAAGACTTCCAAGCCTTTTCATTGTTAAGTCCACCCAAGGTAGACGACACAAAATCATTATCATTGGGCATTGCATCAATCGCTGCCAATGCATCTACAATGCTCCTTACCTTCAGTGCATACTCATTGATAGACATCTTCCCTTTCTTCAATGTATTCAACTCTTGCTTGAGTTGAATCTTTTGTGCCTTTGTATTTATGGAAAACATACTTTCAAGTATGGTCCAAGATGCATTTGAATTCTTTGCATTTCTAATATGTCCCAAACAGCCAATACATGACCTTCTTGTCTTTTGCATTCCATTCCTTCCGTGCCTTTGTCTCTTCTGCAGTTGGAGGATCACTCATCTCCGGCTCCTTTTCTTCACCTGAAACAAACTCGTAGAGGCCTTTTCCAATAAGGAAGTTCATGACATGGAACTTCCATGAAGGGTAGTTGTTCTTGTCGAGCTTCTCAATGATGGGGCTTCCACTTTTCTCTGCCATTATCACAAAACCAATACCAAACAGCAAGCAAATCTTCTGCAACCCTCGACTTGTAGTGCACAGCAATACACTAGATAACCTTTTTCATTGTCTGCTCAACAATATATGCAATCTGCAACCTGTTTGTAGATAAACCTTATGTTTGCTTCCTACAAACACCTCAAGAATTACAGATTCGCAATCTGTAACCTGCGTACCCACTTTCGATTAAAACAATCGAAATCACAGTGTACCCTGAAACTGTTGTCCGCAACCTTGCGGCTCTAAAACGGGGCCTGAAACGACCTCAGATGCCCAAAATAACTGCGGGATAGCCCTAAATGGCTTTTTGTAGAATACACAACGCTCTTCGCGCACACCAAATCTCACTGCAATCTGAGATTTTTACTCTGCCTTGCTTCCAGTGCCTCCACAGGCACTATCCAAGAGAAAGAGTGGAAGGATGGGAGAGCTTCTTACCCGTGGCTTGCTTGCTTGAACCTTGCTTTTTCTCCTTCACTTCAGCCTTCGAAATTAGCCTCTCTCAGTGGTGCGGATCTGATACCATGTCAAGAATCGCGTGGTGGGGGGACTTGCTCAAGATGCTGCGCCAAACACATACAGAATGCACAAGGAGAAGCTCACTCAAGAGACAAGAAGAGAGATGGAGGCCAAAACGTTTTCTTGCTGGTTTTCTTCTTCTTCTTCCACACTCTTTACAATGTACACAAAGTATAGATAAGATACAACATAAAGGAAAGTGGCCTACTAAGTCAAACAATGCATAACCGACTACACTAGTCGACTGGCGCTATAACTATGCCAGCTGTAAATAGGTGTAACAACCTGAATATAATAAGTAATGAGTCAATGGCCATGTGAGATTCATAATGACCACCGACGTGCTAAGTGTAGACGTGTGGACCCATCTAACCAGGTAGTCCATCATCAATGTCCGCATGTGTTGAGCTTATCATCTCAACATCAAGACTATCTCTACGGATAAACCTTTCCACTACAGAGCCGGTCTAAGCCTCTCAAAGTGATAATCATGACCCCCTTGGAGTAGGGTCTCGTAGCTAGCTTGGGGATAGCCTAGCACAATCTTTCCTTTTATCTTGTTTGTCAATGTTTTTAATCAGAGATCTAGATTCTAGCAAACACAAACAGTCATTTCAAACAATGACAATCACACCATCATGCAAATCATAACTTCACATAGCCAAGGTAGATCCTTAACCCAAGGCAACCTTACATTCTAATGAGGATTCTTCTTTCCATAAAGAAGTGTTGAGTACAAATCTTTCAATGTTGTTAAGCAAGACATGAATTTTCTATTTAGGACTAACTTACCTAACATAATCGAACTTCCTTTAGTTGGTACTTAGAAAAATATTGCGACAATAATTTAACAATATGATTTACAAGATTCTTTAAATAGACTTTCACTTTTTAAGCATTAATCAATTCCTAACTATTGTTAGGTTTGGCAATAAATATATCAAGTTATTTTACTAATCTCGAGTGCACATAACATCCTTTACTCATTTCATACAATAACCTCGTGCAACTATTTCCATCATGATTCTACGAATTATAATCTTGATTAATCTATCTACAAATCGTAGATAGCAGTTAACCTTTTGTATGTGTATTAATACGCTCTCTAGATGAAACTGACATCTCGTGTAAGTGTAAATACAAAAGGTGGCATTTTATGTACTTAATTTGGGAAAAAACCTTATTATTTTATATGGCGATATGAAAATAATAGCCTATTTTGAGTTGTGAACAACCTGGTTTAGCACGACGTCATTAAGAATTTTGTCTTTGCTTGCGCTTGCATTTGCCACACTTGATGTTCCATTGGTAGTGGCAATTCTGGCAACCTTGGGCATTCTCGTATCTGTGGCAATACCCGTTCTTTGACCAGTTGCGGTGGATTTCATGGTCTTTCTACCTCATTGCTTTGAAGCCATCATTCGCGAGCGGGTTTGAGAGATAAAGAAGTGGAATGAATTCATGATGGGAGAGCGTGAGAGCAGCTTGTCGAGTTGAAGAACGAGATAGGGAGAGGTTGAGTTAAGTCATTTTCTCTCTAACCCTCTCTCTAATGTCTCTCACAATCTCTCAGGATCTTCTTCCCTCTCTCTTTATTTCTAATTCTCCCTCTTTCTACCTCCCTCTTGCAACCTCTGAGGGGGGTATCCTTCTACCTTCCTCTCTTTTCCTCCCCCTTGCTCTATACTCCTGAGAAGGGCCTCTCCCCTCTTGCTCGAACCTCTCTCAACAACTGCTCCCTATGCCTCTTATTTATAGTAGCTAAATTAGAGAAGAAGGATTGTGGCTAAGAAGAAGAGCTCTTTATGGAGGGGATCTTGGCAAAATCAGTAGTCTGAAGCTTCCAAGATGCAATCTAATACTCAAATTGCAAATCTAATCGTTCAGTTGGCTTCAAAAGGGGGTAAAACCCTAAGACACATGCTCAGAAATCTTCCAGATCACTCCTTCTCTTTGTTTGGAGTGCTGTTTGCTGCTTGTAAATTACGATCGTGAAACATGATCTTGCCAATCCTTCTTTTTTTGCATTAAATCTCTAAAACTGGCTGAAAAAGCCACTTACTTTTTCTACATGACACCATGTTCTAGTAGTTTCCATAGCTTTTTGGATATTTACAATAAATAATATCCAAAATATAAAAAATATGCTAGTTTTGTCCAAAAATCTAGTATTTTTGGACCATCTATACTATAGACACTGACACTAATGACTAATATGGCTCATAACTCTCGTTCACGTGGTAACTTTTGTGACAGGTGGCTATAGTCCTTGTCAATCCAAAAAAAACTTTTGAGTTATGATCCTTGTGTTTTTTTTTTGCTCGAGATCTTCTCTATTTAATGATTTTAGAATTCTTCAAGTCCATTTTGCGAGAAGTTGGGAAGAATTTAAATCAAAGTCGGGATATCACACCTGGGATCCCAAAATAAGGGCTCTTGATAACTTCCACACCCTGCAACTTGATACATTGTGTCTCAGCTGCTACCAAAACTACTCTATTTAACCTAAAGGCTAGATTCACAAAGGTCACCTTTTTGCCATCTGGTCACATAGACCTCGTTTGAGATACAAATTCAGGACCTACCCAATGTCCTTGCTCACACATGGCTTCTCCTCATAATGGGGGCCTTATAACTTAGAGCACCATGGATCATTGGTGGCACCTTACGAGGGTGGGGTATTGAGCATATCTAACACAATGGTGGAGGAGACAAAAAGAAATTCATCCTTAGTGAAGGATAATGCTTCATTGAAAGAAAATTTAGAGAAAATGGAAAATGATAAAAACATAGAACTTACAAAACATCCCAGCTCTAAACTCCTATGGGCTACAAGTAAAAGAAAGGTTGGCTATGACCAATGCTATCATTATCCATAAATGATGGAGCATAAAAAAGGTGTGTGCAAGCATTGAGGTTAGTAATCTCCTTCTGATAGATATCTAAAACTACTATATCCCCTAATGTTATGTATGCTTTTTTCAAGAAACTTTTGAATTATGTTAGAGCTTCTACAAGCATTCTTAAAATAGTTGCAATTTAAAAAGATCCTCGATATTGAGCACTTCACCTTGCTGCATTGAATGAGGTTCTTATAGGAGTCTTACACTTTATCAATTGAAGAATTTTAAATAGCTTGTGATATAGCTGGGGTTAGTCAATAAGATGATGAGGCCATATACAACATGAAAGCAGATACACTAGTTCATAATAGGATAAAGCATATGATCCTTAATGATTTATTTTAGCTTGAAGTTATACTATGAGCTCAACATCTATCAATTAAAGAATCAATAAGAAAATTCTATTTCACCAAAGAGAAAATGAAAGTCAAAGGAACTTGGAAAAAAATCTTCCAATGAATGTGATGAGTTTAATAAATTTTTATTGAAATCATTCAATTGCAATGCATAATGGGCCATTTCTATAAGTTTCAAGGAAAAAAAAGTACTATAGTAGAATATTGATGGTCTAATATGATATACTTGTTTTAATATATTTATGCAAAACTACGTTTTCTAGATGTTGTTTTTTGACCTTGTAGTTTCTTATGACAAACCAAGAAGAAACTTAAGTTAGAGAGCGTAGGGCTTACACTTTGAATTATGTAATGGCCTATGCTAAAGTTATTCACAACTTTTTCCTCCATTTTGTGTACAATTGAAAAGGGAAACTTGATGGCTAGTAGGCTAAAGTGCCTAAGGAGATATATAATGTATTATTCTAGATATTTCAATGAGAACCTTATCCTGATATAATTTACAAGCAAGAAAGTGATGAGAATCTCTATATACAAGAAGTTGAAGAATTTAATGCCAATTGGCACTTGGATGGCAATCTAAAGATACTCAAGTATATGCTCAATTGTGACACTAAAGTATTAGTGTGACTATCTTGACTTCTTATATAAAAACAATAAGGTCACACTAAGGTACTAGTGTGACTATCTTGACTTTATTGTATAAAAACAAACATTTATTCTAAGTCACTAGAACATGTCATATGGAGGAGTGGAAGAGAATTGGGCCTACAATAGAAAAGGTGCCACCAAATAGGTCACATGACAAGAATCAAAAGCACATATTTTCATTGACATTCATAGTTTATTCCTTTTTTCAACTTTATATTAACTCATGTACATATTTGATCAGCTTTTATAGTTACACATTAATTATGTATATACACAAAGAAACATCCCTCCAAACACCAAGCATCTATTGAGATACTTGTGGAGTTATTCAATTTCATATATGTATCTAGAGGTAAGGTTAAGATCAAAAAAGACCAAAAGGTTTTAGGGCTAATTCATGATGGACCACAAAGCTATCACTGACTGGAACAAAGGCAAATACTAAAGAACATGATTTGCAAGCCCTCAAAGTTCAATTAAGAGCTTTGGAAAGATCTATTTGGAAAGAGATCCCAACCTTAAGAATGCTTATACCAAAGTTTGGCATTCATTTGATAATTTGGTATACATGACATTGAAACCCTTAACAAATCCCATAACTCAAGCTAAATTTTATAAAGTGATTTAAGATTTTATAGATTTATTTTTCAATGCATGGGAAGAAATCAACATCAACCACTACACTGTACTATTTAAGCTTCACTTCTTACATGCTATTTTCTATTTGTATAATTCACATTGCAAATCTAATATCAACATCACATACTTTTGCAACACATATTGTACACTCATGAATCATACTTTTGGAAGAAGTATGGAATCCTTAGAAATATGGAGTACTAAGTACTCAATATATGGATAAGTCACATTAGTCAACTCATGGTGCCTACTTTAAGAGCATTTACCATGATGTTGATTGTGAAAGAAGGAGCTACCTTGTAGAAATGCTCTATTGGTTTTGTAGGTGCACCTTTGGTCATTCAATCACATTGGAAAAAGCAATGGCCATACCTCTAGAAAAATCTATTTAAAACGTTTTACAAGTTTAAAATATTGAAATATGGCAAAGCACTAATTTAGCAATATATACATGTTGCATGGCACAACAAGTATAGAATGCCAGGCTCCAAATTAGCTTCTATCTAAACCTCATGCACTATATCCAAACATGTCATAGAGAAGTTCTTTTTACCCCTCTTCCAAGGGCCCTCAACCCTTACCATAATGATGATGATGATGATGATGATGATGGCAAAGATGATAATGTGGATGATGATGAAGATGAAGATGGAAATGATGAAGATGATGATGTGAGAAGTTGATGATGATGATGATTTGAATGATGATGATCATCATTGTCTAGTCTCGAGATGCACCATGGAGGGTTTTTCTATATAGCTTCCCCAAGGGCCCTCTGTTGCCCTCCCTCCATCATCATCATTATCATCCATATCTACATTACCATCATTATCATCATCATTGATCTCATCCTTATCATTATCAAGAAGAATGATACATCATTATCATTCATATTGATTTTTCACTCAAGTACATAATTAGAAAGATCATGCTCAACATTAATAATTCCATTACAAGCATCCAAGATGGTCAGATCACCAATTACAAAATGCTTCATTATAACTATTGCTTTAACTTCGTATAACTTGAATATAAATTGGTAAATGGCCAATACTACATTAGTCAAAGCTTTATATCATTACTTCAAGGCTTGAAAATATGTGATAGAATGGAATTTCATATGAGTTTAATTGAAATGAGATAAATAACCGAGCAATTCACTGTACGTATACCTTCTATATCACATGCATTCAAGGCCTTTATAAATATCCTTATATCTGTGAATTTTTTCTTAATAAAATATAATCATTTTCTATTTAATCTATAAGTAACCCCTTTATATGGGACCCTTCTGTATGTAAAAAATGTGTAAAAATGGTATTTTAAAAATCCATTATGTTGAACCCACATGATACATACATATATTTATAGCTAACCTCCTCGAGGATAATACATAGTATCTAAAATTGTTTTACATGAATTTTCTTAAGCAGCATGCATAATTGTTAGCTCATGAGGTAATACACAAGTAGTGAATCACTTTTATGGGTAAATATATTATATCTCTTTAGTTTCTTGTTTACATTGTCTCTTGGTTGCTACCAAATCCACCTTCCACCACACTAGCCACAACCTCTATATTTGCTACCTCAAAAGCACTAGTCCAAGGCCATTGAGCTCACAACTCTCCTATGTAACCATGTGAGAAATATATGTCTCACTAGTTCATTGTCAATAAATACGACTTTATAAGCATTATAGGTGATATTAGAGACACATAGCATTATGGAGAGTACTTGAAGAATTGTGACTTGGGCATGAGTGGTTGAGGTGTACTTAGTGTGGACTACAACAATATGGGGAACCCCCAAATATAGAAATCTAGGGTGGTATCCTTTTCAAAAGCCCCTTAACCACCTTATTGGCTACCAAACTCTATATTGAGTATTGTTTCCAACAACAAAAGAAATCATTATTATTATTTTAATAAGTCAAATGAGAGAATAGATATGAGCTTTTAAAACTACCAATTGGGCTTTCTCATCTTTGATCCTAGCCTCTTTTGTTAGGTTCATACTAGATTTAGACTTATCAATTGCGCTTGGGGGATATCTCACATTAAGTGATTGGCCATATGATTGTATTAACCCTAGTATGGTAACTTCATATGCTTTAGCCCCAACTATGGCGTTCTTTGAGCCACAATTTCATCCATTAGCATAGTGTTGACATCCTCAACTCTTGGAGATTGGGGACATAGAGAGGACTGGCAATGTTAGCAAGGTGGCTAATTGAAACTTACATATTGTTGCAACCATGGAGAATACCTTGTCTTTCCTTATATCAAACATCCTCTCCAAATCTTGTAGAAACATAAATTGTACAATGCCAAAAAAATTGAGCAAGAATGGAGACTACTAAGATGTTGAACTCCACATGAGTTGACATTCACTATATGCCTTCATGATGTGACAAGACTTTAGTCACATGCATATATGCGAATGGAGGATATATCAATGATTCTACAACTAGACTACACTCATGTAGTCCATTGTTCATTATGTCACATTCATTCTACCACCTCATCTATTCTTATAGGTTTGTACTTATTAGTGGTTACATGTACATATGTCTTATTACTTTCATATTACTTGTTTATGTTATTGTAGAATAATTCTTTTGTGTCAAAGAAGAAGAACATTTTAGTTCTACTTTTATGATTCCTCAAGTCTCCATTGTGGGTGTGTACTCTTGGTAGCCTCTCTCTCTCTCTCTCTCTCTCTCTCTCTCTCTCTCTCTCTCTCTCTCTCTCTCTGTGTGTGTGTGTGTGTAATGTCCCCATTACTTAGTTAACTTTAATAAACAATGTGCGTATACATTCCAAAAATTGATTTATGTTGAAAAAAAAAAATAAAGATTTCACATTTAAAGATAATTGATGAGGTATTATATGCCAATTCATGGCAGGAGGGCTTGGGAAATCCTCCCAAGACAAGCTTATTAAAACTATGTTTATAGTATATAGTAACAAAAATAACTAGCCTAGTGGATAGTCACTTGGCAGTTAAGTGCACTTGGGTGATGACACTGTCGAGATGGGTGACCTCCCGGGAAGCTTTTTCCACCAAGGAACTTCTCAAGCTACGTTCTAGAATTTTCATGAAGGAAGAAACATCTAAGGAGTTGTCCTCTTCTTCAATGAGTGTTTGTTAAGGGATCACTAAGGATGAATCTTCATCAAACCCTATTCAAGGAATTCATTGCTCAAGAGTACCACTATGGTCTTTAAAAGAAGCCCAAGAGAAGAAGAATCTTTATCGGTAAACAACACGTATGCAAAAAAAGCAAGTTAATTACACACACCCTTCTTTACTTCAAGAGAAATCTTGCTCTCATCAAGTCTCTATGTCAAGGCATTGTGTTGAGTGCTTTTTTGTGTCTAGTGTAACAATGGTGTGCAGTATTGGTGAGAGGCTACATATGGTGATGTGCTTCAACTACTACTACCAAGAAGGCTCCAAGTAATTGAGAAGGTAGCTATCACAGCCTATAAACTTTACAAGGCTGATGATGGTCACACCAAAGCTAGCCTAATCACTCAATGGTGAGCAAATCCTTCACATCTCTCGAGTGGTGGGATCTAAGAGGCCAGAGCTTTAGCAACACACTTTATGAAAGTTTGTAGAGGAAAGTTGTAATTAATGCATAAATGAATAATCATATTTTCTACAACTTTCAATCGGTTCAAAACATTAGGATGGATGTTTGCATTAGTAGAAAGATACATTTTCAGCAAAGATTGGTCTTTTATTTTGGAGAGCTGAGAGGTTGAGAGAGATCTTGTTATCCCCTGATCCCATAATATTTCCTATTTTGGATTATAACATCTCCTTTAATGTGCACATATTTATTCTAATCTAAGTGCATCCCATGAACCATAGGGATTTGTATGGACCTATCTGTCCTCTTGCTAGGCAAACCATGCACATAATAGATAGCACAAAGCTCAGGTTCCAAAATATCATAAGGGACTTATTGGGACCTCATCGTCTTGCTGAGATTAATGCATCTGTGAATCCATTTATTCTACCCTTAATAAGATATGACTTGGGCCTAGACGTGTTCATCTTTGTTTTGTATTGAGCTAGATCAACATCTTCTTATCATGGCTTTTCCAAGCTTTTTTGGACACAAAGGGAAGAAAGTTCTAGACTTTCCAAATGACTTAGAAATGGCCTTCTTAGTCACATGCCGGAATGATGAAGGAACCAAAGTACATGTCTTCTCTTTAGTTCTAAAGGGTGATGCTCAAGTGTGGTATCAAGCTCTCTTGGAGGCTACAAGGGGTAACTAGGAGGGTCTCAAGACCACATTCTTGCATGATTACGAAGATACAGAGCCTCTTGAAGATCTTTAGAGACAACTCCTAGATCTTCACCAAACCTTACTAGGGGAGTACCAAGCATATGAAGGAATGTTTATAAAATTGTGGAGTAAATGGACAACCTCCTTAGCCGAGGGAAAGAGAGTACCTGATTGCCTTAAGAAATATTGTTTTGTGGCCAAAATCTACCCTCTACTAAGGGAGAAGGTCAAAGGCAAGTTTTCCACATCCTATGAAGAATCAGTCACTTATGCTAGGGAGAAATATAGGAAATTGAAGTATTAAGCCCAGTTGAAGGGGAGAGTTGAGCCCATCCAGGGTTTACGAACCATGCCAAGGCATAAAGAAATAACAGAGGCCCTATCCGAACTAGAAATGCCACAGCAAGAGCTCCTACAACACACTACTAATCAACTTGAAAGCCTTTCGTTGAATTTAGTGCAAGGAGTATGGTCACCTCCCCTCGCAAGTGAAGGTAATCGGGGCATAAGGAGATAAGAAAGAGAGTATGTTTGCTATAATTATGGGGAGAATAACCATGGTATGTACTTTTTTCCTCATCCCAGGAGTCTACTAGGAAATAGGTTCCAACCAAAAAGGAGGGGACAACAAGTGACACCACTTAGGGAGAGGCTTGTTCCACCAAATCCAGGGCCTCCACCGCTGGTTCAAGTTCTCCAGCATCCTCGACCACTTGCAGAGGTGCCGCCCTTACATGTCTAGCCGCCAAAGAATTGTACGTTAGATGATTAGTTTGGATGAGAGTGATATCAAAGGGAATGACAAAGTAGCAGAGGTTGAAGCAATGTTGGTGAAGAAAGCCCTTAGATTTGAGATGATGGAGCCTACACCACCAGAGGAGGTTGAAAATATGGAAGAAGAGGTAGAGTCTTCTACGGCTTCAAAGACACGCAGAAGCAAAAAGAGGAGGGCTTGCTCATGCCGACGCATATAGGTTGACGAAGTCACTGGAGGAGGCCTTTGCTACGGAGGAGCTTCTTGTGGCCATTCCAGGTGGTTTCATCCCCTTTTCGAGTCTTTTTTCCTTAAGCAATTATTGATATATGTGTCTTAAGGGTGCTTTGTTTTTGTTTATTGGGGACCAGCAATCAAGGCATGAAGTCCCACATTCAGGTTCGGTATGTTTGGTGGAGGTCTGAGTAGTCATTGCCTCATGTACCGGCATTGTCAGGCACTTAAAGACCTTTTTTAGACGGGAGTTCTAGTGACCCTATTTTGCTGACTTGCTAGGTAGCCGTGCTCGGTGTTCTTGTTAGTTGTGAGGCAGTTAGAGAAGCCTGCTAAAAATAACCAAAAGAAGACCAACTCTGAATATCTAAAAGAAAGGAAAAATATATATATGGGGGTGTGTAAAAAGGGGTTCTAACCCATATAACAATAGAAAAGGAAAGATAGAAAAATCCTTGATTCATTGCCTTGCGAAGGCCTGGTAGGTTCCTAGGGATGAGATAGTACCCGGAGCCGATGGCTTGTCTTCCTAGGGTTGGTAGCTAGCTGAAAAGCAAAGCAAATAAAAGAAAGTTGGAGCGAAAATAAAAGTAAGTGTTAGAAAAGAATTAAGTATTGCCTTGCGAGGGCTTGGTAGGTTCTTAGGTACCAAGACATGACTTAAGGCCAATGCCTTGTTCTCCTTGGGTCACTACGCTTAGCTCCCTCCTTTTTACACGCCCAAGTATGGAAACCTATAGAAAGATGTGCCAAAAAATGATACTACTTTTTGATCATGCTATAGGAGTCATCGCCTCGTAGGAGCTCCTCGTTGAGTTGTCCTTAGTTAGATAGGTAATTCAGACCACCACTTAGAATGACCTCTTTGATAGTTCTTTTTGGCATGGCTGTGTTGGAGCAGTTGGTTAGTGACTAGCTTTAGGCTTTCTGTCAGGTTATGCTAGGCCTACTTCTCGTGGATTTCATGCCTTGGTTTTGTCAGGGGGTCGGGTGAAAGCTGTGATATATTTTATTGTGTATCTATTATGTATCAGCCAATGAGCGATGGATTTTTACTCCAAGAAGAGCTTAAAAATAGCCAAAAAATCCGCCGAATTTCAAGGGAAAAAGTAGACTTCATTGAAGGCGGCAATTGTAATCAGTACGATTTTAAGCGGCAAGCCCCTAAAGTGCTTTAAAGACCCATCAAACGACGGTTGGGAAAATTTCATAAATTTTTTGACTGTTGAACGAGACTTCAGGAGATGCTCAGTAGTGGGGGACTTTGAGACGGACGTGCTGGATTTTTCAGATCGCGATTTCGATGCCGGACAATCAAATGGGGTTGCCCGGGGTCCAAAGCCCAAAAATAACTTAAGTGGAAAAGGACTTAAGGGGGTAAGAGGGGGTGTAACTCCTAGGGCTACCCCCCCAAAATTTTTGCATAAAGGGGGGGGGGGAGGGGTGTTTTTTGCAGCCATGTGGATCAAAAAACGACGTCCTCATGGGTGTGACATGAAAAAAGGTGTGAAAAAGGGCTATAGGCCATCTCCCATCTCAATATACTTGACATATCTGATCTTACAATCAGTCTTCTCTATCTCCTCGCTTCCAATCGTCGCCTCTCAATGGCTGCATGGACATAAATGACCAGTTTTAGTATTTCTCTCTCCTCCATCTCTCCTCTCCAAATGGTGCTTCACATGGCAATAATCAAGAAGAGAATGCGATGATGGATGCTTGTTTGACATGAATCGGATTGCTCCACGATCAAGAGGAGGTTGAGGGGAGATGTTCGGCAAGAATCAATAAGAGAATGCGATGATGGATGCTTGTTTGACATGAATCAGATTGCTCCACGATCAAGAGGAGGTTGAGGGAAGATGTTCGGCATCGAATATTTGTTGTTGGTCGGTCCGTTGGCAACCCGAAAAATTAATCACAAAACCCACAACACACAAGTAAGCGATATGCGTCATTTTTACAAAGGAAATTTTCTTCTTTTTGATGTTTGATGGTTGAAATGGAATTTATATGGAACAAAAATTTATTTGGATATTTTTTGCATTATGATTGAGGGCTGTGCATAAAAGAAAATATAGACCAGTAATGATAAATAGTTGCAATAATTAAATTAAAACTTGAAAAGCACATTTTTAGTGTAAAAATAAAGGTTTTATTGGTTTCGGGTGGGAAAAAGAGATGCGCATGAGATAAAATTCTGATAAAAACCATTGTGCAACTGTCATAATTAGTCACTAATCATAAATTAAAAAAACTATTTTTATGCACAAATACATAGAGAAAAGTATCAAAAAATGGGAGAAAAATAGGATTTTCACGTTATAAAAATCTAGAAAATTATGACTCGTGGTTGTGGCTGTATAACACAGCTGAGGCATGAAGTTTAGCTTTATTTTGGATTTTTTAATGTATCATAGCTCATGGTTTTTTCTATTTTATGCAAAAAGTACATACGAAACAAAACCCTACACCTATGCAATGCAGCATAACCTAAACGTTAGAGGGAAGGAGTGATGTTAAGAGGTTAAGAGGGCTGAGAGGGTTTTGAATATTTGAAATATTTGACTGTGCATTGCATTTAGAATTGCAATAATTCAGTTTAAGGGGCTAGTAGCACAAGAAATCAGTGCTAGTCTCCATACATCAAAGCATACATTTAGTGAAAATCATGAAAGGACTGTTTTTTTACATCACAATGTGCTAATTTGATGAATATTGTTTGTGCACTAGGATCATATGCACTATGCATGACGCATGCCATGGTATCGATCCTAGATTGCATAACAATTGTCTTCCTAGGATATGACTTAAATATGGAGTGGAAAGGAACCTAATCTTTAGGTTAGTTGATCATTTTCTTGGGGAATTGTTTGGTAAAGACACATGGTATGTTTGGTAAAGACACATGGTATCTCCTGAAATACATTCAAAATGAAAGAATGGAGTTTGTATTGTGTGCAATTTTTGTTGAAGCGATGCATCTAGGGGCCAATCCCTGAGGTGTAGGAGAGTCCAGTGGAGCCACGGCAATCAGCCGAGAGATGCTTCCTTATGTTTGTGTTATGAGGCACTATGCCTATATGTTATGGGATCTCCCTCTGATGAGGAGAAGGGAAGATCAACGTTGGACTACTTACTAGCTACAAACACATAATTAAGTTCATCTAGTGTACATTGGTGTATTACAGACGCTTGTGGCCTTCGAGGCTGTGTGGTGGGATTGTTTGTTGTGTGCATGAGGTCTAGCTAGTGCCATAGCCAGTGCCAGCCCATTTTAGGTCCCATCAGTGGTGTGTTTTCTGAGAGCCGCCAACAAGTGGTGGTTCCAAATCTAGGGTTTCTAGGGACCAAATAGTTGGTTTATGTCCTCTAATAAGAACCGTCAAGCTGAAATACAAAAAGCGGAATGTGCTGAGAGGGCTAGATGGTGGTTGGAGATCGTAAGATGTTATTCTCCTCAAAGAAGTAGCCCGTTACGTATAAGCAGTAGTTGTTCTAATAACCTAAGTGACATAAGTAACCCTTGGAGTGCAAGTGGAAGTCTTAGTACTTCCCTGCTTCTAGTCAATCAACTCGCTTCAAGTGGGGCTGTAGTTTTACCTACACAAACTCCTGTTGTCAATCCAGTTGTAGCCATGGCACAACCCATCTCAATTCTAGCAGGGACACCAGATTTACCGGCATTAGGAGCACCTTTGCCCATCTTCCATGGGTTAGCAGAAGAAGATGGAGAACTCCATATTAAGGATTTTCAAACGCTCATGTTCAACTATCAAATCCAAGACAAAGGACACCTAATGATGTTCTTCAATATGACGTTGAAAGAAAGGGTAGCAGTATGGTATCTTGTTTTAGAGGCCAGAACCATAACTAGCACTAACCAATTCTTCATGGCCTTTCGTAGTGAGTTTGCTCGTGAGAGGGGTGGACAATATTGGTTGCATGTCTTGAATGTAACATGCCAAGAGCCAAATGAGAATGTCCAAGCCTATGCCAAGAAGCTAAAGCAAGTTCTTCGCAAACTTAATACTTATATCCCCATTCCATTGGTTGCACAGTTGCAATATTTCCTATATGGATCAAATTTCAATATCCAGGTGCAGCTGAGTAGTGTCGCTTTGGCCGATATTGACACTGCTATTACCCAAGAAGAAGGAGTAGAGTCGCGCTTGCAAGTGGTTTATGCAGCAAGGATAAATTGGAATGGTAATAATTTGGCACTGACCAATGGGAGTCAAGGGGACCCCATGTCAAATGTGAATAGTAGAGGGAGTATCATGCCAAATCTGCCTATATTACGAGCTCCTCCCAATAGTATGACTATGCCTATGGCTAGTCAAACAACCCCACTAAATGGTGGAGGCCAAATAATGAATCCTAATGTTGTCCCAATGGCTTAGTAGCCAATTCCTAATCAAGTGGTTAGGCCAATGGGACGATAGACAGATGATCATGGCTATGAGTCGAGTGTCTCTAATGTCCTAGGTGAAGTAAGGGACATGATGAAGCACTACACCAATATGATTTCTCAACAATATAGACAAATAGTTGTGGATGTTAATTTCCTTAAGAAGTAGTAGAATTTGATAGGGAGTTGACGCCCTAAAGAGGGTGCCCCCTCAAGATTTAGCTGTAAGTGGTGTGGTGCTTCAAGTAATCAAAATGGGCAAGGATGCATAATCACATGATACTTGATTCGTGCTTTTCTACTCTTACAAGATTGAGATTAGTTCTCTCCAACAAGCGCTTTCCAACGCAAAATAGCGGTGTCGCTATTTGCGTCTCTATTTGCGTCGCATGGTGCTCAGACAAAAAAATGCAGGCCGAAATTCGAGTGCGTTATTTTGAGTGAACGAATGAAAGAGAGAGCAAAAGGGAGAGCGAACTCCATCTTGCATTTGAGAGGGAGAGGGAGAGAAAGAGAGAAAGAAGGAGAAGGAAAGCTTCTCACCACAGCCGCCGTCATTTGCAAAGAAGAGGAGGAAGTGTACAGAGGGCGAAGAGGAGCCGCCGTTGTGAAGAGGAGCCGCCGAATCCATCCTCGAGCCTTTGCGGTGAGTGCATTGTTCCTTCTTGCTTTGTTTTTGTTTTTTCTCCTTTTCTTTTACTTGTTTTGTTAAAAATCATGTGTATTGAGAGAGAAAGAGAGGAAATGAGAGAGGGAGAGGAAATGAGAAAAGGAAAGAAGGAACAAGAGAGAGAGGGAGAAAACATTAAACATAATAGAGAAAGAGAGAAAGAGAGGGAGAGGGAGGAAGGGAGGGAGAGAGAGAGGGAGGGAGAGGTTGTTGTTATTATTGTTGTTTTATTTCTTCTTTTCTTTTTTTCTTGTTTGTTGTAGTAGTGGTAGCGGTAGTGGTAGTTGTTGTTTAATTTCTTATTTTCTTGTTTGTTGTTATTGTGGTAGTCGTGGTAGTGGTAGTGGTAGTTTAATTTCTTCTTTTATTGTTTGTTGTTTTTGGGGTAGTCGTGGTCGTGGTCATGGTAGTAGTAGTAGTAGTAGTTTTTTTTCTTTTCTTGTTTATTGTTGTTTAGTTTTCTTATTTGTTGTAGTAGTAGTAGTATTTTCTTCTTTTCTTGTTTATTGTAGCGGTAGCGGTAGCGGTAGCGGTAGTGGAAGCGGTAGTGGTAGTGGTAGTGGTAGTGGTAGTGGTAGTGGTAGTGGTAGTGGTAGTGGTAGTGGTAGTGGTAGTGGTAGTGGTAGTGGTAGTGGTAGTGGTAGAGAGAGAGAGAGATGTTTTGTTAAAGAAAATTGGTAGTAGAGAGAGAGAGAGATGTTTTGTTAAAGGAAATGAGAGAGGGAGAGGAAGAGAAAAAGGAAGAAGGAACAAGAGAGAGGGAATAAACATACAACATAATAAAGAAAGAGAAAAAGAGAGAGAGATAGAAGGAGAGAAGAGAATGAATGGATAAAAAACAAAGAGAGAGTGGTGGCAAGGTCCAGTGAGGTTCGGTGCAATACCAAAAGACGGGAAACACTCCTGGGAAACACTCCGACATACATTAATTTGTGGATGGGTGGAGACTTTACGTACGTTAATTTTACCAAGTTACAAGAGAAGAAATCCCTTCTCAAAAAATTTAAGAAAGAAAAAAAGAATGATAACAAAAACAAATTGTTTTTTGTAATGTAGACCAAATGGAAAATGATGAAGGTCATAATGTTCAAAATCGTGAGGTGTATCTTAATTAGCATGTCCCATATCCTTGCTCTCAATGTAAGCTGGCAATTAGACGAAAACGTCGATTGTCTATAGAACACATATGACGCTTCGGTGAGTTTCAATCTGAGATCATTGATCAGGCGGTCTCAGATTTTGTGTTGAGATATTGAGCTCCACTCGTGATATGCCAGGGTGACCGTTGTGTATTTATGTCACCGACTTGTCAGTTGCAGACGCGGTTGGTACACCGCCCATGAATAATAGCTAGATGACAGCTATCCTTATCTACTCTAGTTCGTGGCTCAGTTAGTATGCCACCTTAGTTAGTTGAGTTTGGTTTGAGACCCATATATAGGGTTCTTCTATTTCTTTGTATGAGAGTTCTTTTGGCTTCCACAACTAAGAAGAGGAAAACTGTTTTTCAGCCTCCACCTTTGTGTGTATTTCCCCATTGTGCAAGTAAGAAAGCTACAAGTGAGACTCCTTCCTTCTCTCCCACAATTTTGACATGGTATCAGAGCCTTGTTCGTGGTAAGGAGCTCAAAAAAGCAAGCCAAGCTCGCGTTGTTCTGGTAAGAGGAGCAGTGTTGCTTTCATTTTCTGTTTTGGGAGCAGATCTTTGCAGGCAGCATAGCCGGAAATTGCAAGAGTGCATTGTCTCAGGTTGAGATGCCCCTCGCGGTGAAGCAAGAGGGCAGTATATGCTGCGGGAGAGGGCTATAGCCCTTGGCGACCCTTTTTTTTAAATGTGAGGCCATTTCGGGGCCTGTTTTGGAGGCGGAAGTTTTCTGCACGCACTCAGGAAAAAGCCCCATTTTATGCTGTGCGACCACTATTCTACAGGTCAGTGAAAAGTTACCACAGATATTGCATCGTATGCTCGTGTGCAGAGACATTGGGAGTTACAGAATCATCCTTGGTTTCTGTATATGCAAAATCGTCAGTAGGAAGTGACTGTGTGGTCAAATACCACTTTCGCCAGTTTTGCAGATTTGCCGTATTCTTTGCAGTGACAGAATTTTTTGCAGTGTTTTGTAATGGCGTCTGATTCTCTTTCACAGATTGTCACTGAAAAGCTTGACAAGAACAACTTCCAAGCATGGAAGTTTAGAATGACAAATTTCCTTATGGGAAAAGGATATTGGGAATTTGTTGCAGGAAATGAAGAAGAACCAATTCTTCCTGATGTTCCCAATCAACAGCAAATGCAGGCATTCAAAGCATGGCATGAGAGAGCCAGGAAAGTTATGTACTGGCTGTCTATCAGTATTTCAGACTCTATGATTGTGCATATTCAGGATGCAAGCACGCCAAAGGAGGCATGGGATACTTTGTCAAAAATATATAGCACAAATACGCAAGCCAGGAAAATGTAGCTCAAGCAAGAGTTGCATAATGTGCAAAGAGAAAGTATGAGCATCAATGACTACCACATGAAGGTGAAGAAGATTGCAGATGCACTTGCTTCCATTGGGTCGCCAGTGGAAGATGATGATTTAGTTTCTGTGACCTTGAATGGTCTAGGAAAGGATTATGCACAGTTTCAGACATCCATTTTAGTTCGTGAAAGATTTCCTGATTTTGAGGAGTTGATTGCTCTTCTAATTTCTGAGGAGTAGAGAAATGGTGGTGCATCTTCTTTAGGAGGAACTTCAAAAGAAGCTGTCTTCTACTCAAATGCTGGAAGAGGTAGAGGCAGAGGTAGAGGAGGCCGATTTGGAGGCCGTGGTAGAAATTAGAATATGCAGCAAACTCAAGAAAACCAGTCCTATGGAGGAGGACGTGGTAACTCTAGAGGCAGGGGGAGCCAAAGAGGTCGTGGTGGATGTCAAAGAGGTCAAAATGCAAACAGCAATGTTGAATGCTACTACTGTGGTAAAATGGGTCATATGGCTAAAGACTGCTATAAAAAGCAGAATGACATCATGAATGGGAAATTGAAAAAAGGGAATTATGCATCTTCTAGTAGACAGGGTGAGGACATAAATGAACACTTGTTTATGGTGCAGGACATGAACAATTCTATGACAAGTGCAAAAGAAAGCAATGATGTATGGTATGTTGACTCAGGTGCATCAAACCACATGACAGGTCATGCAGAATGGATGGAGGATACAAGGAAAATGGAAAAACCAGGATTTGTGGAGACTGGTAATGATACTGCACATCCTATTGTGCAGATTGGAAAAATTCCTTTGTCTATGCAGGATGGGAAAAAGAAATACCTATCCGATGTATTTCATGTCCCGAATATCACCAAGAATCTGGTTTCTGTTGGTCAAATGGTTGAGCAGGGCTTGCAGGTCAGATTTAATCCTCATGGATGCTTTGTTGAGGATATGAAAAATAAAGGTCGCTTGATAGCAAAAGGAAAGAAGAAGGGCATAATGTTTACGTTGGGTGCAGACATGCCTGAATTGAGTGCAGCAATGTTTGCACATGGGACCGGTGTAGTTGCAGATATTGATATCTGGCATAAATGCATTGGTCATGTTAATGTACAACGATTTAAATCAATGCAGACCCAAAATATTGTTGCAGGTTTGCCGAAATTCAAGGTTGCAGAAATGCATAAGGTATGTGAAGCCTGTCAGTTTGGAAAATAGGCAAGGAAACCATTTCCTAGACATGTTCAAGAGAGTGAGAAGCCATTGGAATTAATCCACTCTGATGTGTGGACTACTAAAGTTGCATCTCTTGGAGGCTGTCATTATTTTGTCTCTTTATTGATGACTATAGCAGAAAAGTTTGGGTGTATTTTATGAAAAAGAAAAGTGAAGTTTTTGGGCATTTCAAAACTCTTAAACCTATGGTCGAAAAAGAAACAGGCTTGCAAATAAAATGCCTAAGGTCAGATGGAGGGGGAGAGTACCTCTCAAATGAGTTTGCAAGGTTCCTGCAGGAGCATGGCATAAAGCAGCAATATTCATGCAGTCATACCCCACAACAAAATGGAATTGCAGAAAGGAAAAATAGGCATATTGGAGAGGTATCTCGTGCCATGCTCAATGAAAAAGACCTGCCAGATTTTTATTGGGCTGAAGCAGTTGCTACAGCAGTCTACATAATGAACAGGACTCCCACTGCAGCAATACATGGGATGACTCCAGAGGAGAGGTATACTGGTAGGAAACCAGATGTTTCTCATTTGAGAATTTTTGGTTGCATTGCCTATGTACATATGCCAGATGAGTTGAGATCCAAGTTGGATCCAAAAGCTGAGAAGTGTATCTTTATTGGTTACTCTCTGCAGCAGCAGAAAGGGTATAGATGCTATAATTCTTCTACTCGTAAGTTTACAGTGAGCAGAGATGTTGTTTTTGATGAGATGAGTAGCTGGTATAAACCAGTAAATGTGATTGATGATGTAGATGCACAAAATGGTAATGCTGCACAGAATTCACAGCAGCAGTCACAAAATATTAGTGGACCTGGAGTGTCCTCTAGCAGTGGTTCATATTCTTCGCCATGGACAGGCAGATTGAGATCAGGAGAACCTCCTCAAAACAATGCAGATAGTGGTATGCAGGTTTCACGAAAAGGAAAAGAGAAGGTAGATCAGCCCATGGTTGATGTGAATGCAGGTCACTCTTATGTGGATGGTGAATCCAGTGGCTCAGAATAGAGCATTGATGATGAGTTGGGTATTCCTTCTATTGTTACACCTGGAGTAAGGAAGACCAGGGATGTTTTGAGAGCACCTAGGAGTGAATCTACTTTGCGCAGGTCTACCAGAGCTAGGTATCCTGTGGATAGACTGAAATATGATGGATTTACAGCCATTCACTATGCATATATGGTTAAAGTGATACAGGAACCAGAACCCACTTCTTTTGAGGAAGAGAAAGCCATGGATGAAGAAATGGATGCCTTGGAAGTAAATGCTACATGGGAATTGGTACCTTTGCCTAAAGGTAAAAATGCAATTGGCTATAAGTGGGTTTATAAGGTGAAGCACAATGCAGATGGTTCTATGAATAGATACAAGGCAAGATTAGTAGTCAAGGGGTATGCACAAACATATGGCATCGACTATGAAGAAACATTCAGTCCGGTTGCAAGAATGGCAACCGTAAGAGCAGTCATTGCTATGGCTGCATCAAAGGAATGGTCTTTACATCAGATGGATGTAAAGAATGCCTTCTTGCATGGTGATTTGCAAGAAGAGGTCTATATGGAGCAGCCACCAGGTTATGTGCATGCTGTTCATCCTGAGTTTGTTTGCAGGTTGAAGAAAGCCTTGTATGGCTTGAAGCAAGCACCTAGAGCATGGTCTGAATAGATATGACAGTATCTTGTCACTATTGGCTTTCAGATTTCCAAGGCAGATTTCTCACTTTATGTGAGAAAAACAGAGAAATGTATTATGCTACTTGTCATTTATGTTAATGATTTGATTATGACAGGTGACAGTGATGAAGATATCCTTCATGTGAAAATGCTATTGAAGCAGAAGTTTGAGATGAAGGATTTGGGAGAGCTGTGTTATTTCTTGGGCATTGAGGTGATTAGATCACCAAGTGGGATACATCTCTTGCAGAGGCAGTATGGATTGGACATGCTGTCCAAATATGGGATGATAGGCTGTAAGCCTATTTCAGTTCCTTTGGAGAAGAATGTGAAGCTGAGCGCAGATGCAGGTGAGCTTCTGGAAGACCCTACTATGTATAGACGCATAGTAGGAAGCTTGATTTATATGACTATTACCAGGCCAGATTTGAGCTATGTTGTTGGATTGGTAAGTCAGTTTATGCAGGCTCCAAGGAAACCGCATTTGGATGCGGCTAGACGCATACTCAGGTATGTGAAGTCCACATTGCAGTATGGACTATTTTATGAGACTGGGGTTCAAATACAGGTGCATGGATACACTGATGCTGATTGGGCTGGTAGCATTTCTGATAGATGATCTACCAGTGGATATGTGTTCTCTTTTGGGAGTGCTGCAGTCACTTGGAGCAGCAAGAAACAGCCTACAGTTGCCTTGTCCAGCACAGAGGCTGAGTACAGGGGTGCAGCAATGGCTGCATGTGAGGTAGCTTGGTTGCATAAGCTACTTTATGATATGCATCAGCCTACAGATGGGCCAGTTGTCATTTATTGTGACAACATGAGTAGTATACACTTGGCAAATAACCCAGTCTATCATGCTAGAACAAAGCACATTGAGGTGCATTATCACTATGTGCGGGAGAGGGTTTTACTAGGTCTTATTGATCTAGTTTATGTCAGCACAGAGCATCAGGTAGCTGACATATTCACGAAGGCATTGGGCACAGAGAAGCTGCGCAAGTTCAGAGACCTGCTTGGTGTGCAGGAATTGGGATTGAGCTCGAGGGGGAGTGTTGAGATATCGAGCTGCACTCGTGATACGCCAGGGTGACCGTTGTGTATTTATGTCACCGATTTGTCAGTTGCAGACGCGGTTGGTACACCGCCCATGAATAATAGCTAGATGACAGCTATCCTTATCTACTCTAGTTCGTGGCTCAGTTAGTATGCCACCTTAGTTAGTTGAGTTTGGTTTGAGACCCATATATAGGGTTCTTCTATTTCTTTGTATGAGAGTTCTTTTGGCTTCCACAAATAAGAAGAGGAAAACTGTTTTTCAGCCTCCACCTTCGTGTGTATTCCCCCATTGTGCAAGCAAGAAAGCTACAAGCGAGACTCCTTCCTTCTCTTCCACAATTTTGACATTTTGAGCAAACGGTAAGAAAAGTGTATATCAATCATGCATTGTATTCGCAAGATAATTGAATACTATATACAAAAACATTGGGTGTGGCTGAAAAATTTTCTATCGGGGGAGGTGTCGTCTCATCCCAAGGAAAAAGTGCACTCTTTGCGGCTAGTTAGAAGAGTTCGTGGGCATGCATTGGATGGAGTGTCTGAGCCAATCCACCACTTGGAAGGTACTACCCAATCTATACCGTCAATACTAGAGGGGAAGCCTTCCAAATTTACCTACAATCTTGGAGCCTGAGATGGAGGCAATGATTGATGCGTTGATGCCCATGGATGTCGAGACTTCTGGTTCGCTTAGAGAGGAAGCATCCATACCATTATATGAGGGTGCCGAGTATCTCACCTGAAGACACTGCTTGCACTCCTAAGTGTGCAAGAAAAATACGGGTGGAGTGATGCAAGTGTGACTGAGTTGTTCAGGTACCTTGTACGTATGCTTCATTGATTTCTTTTCGACACTATCATTAAAAACATTTGTATTTTTTCAAGGTTTTTTATGATTTTTTCTCAAGTTACTGAAGTATCATATATTACCACTTGAAAATACCATGCTTGAGTCTCGTGATGATGAGTGACATGTTTTACGAAAGCTTGGCATGGACTACAACAGCATCCATGCATGTATCAACAATTGCATACTGTTTCGAGGAGAATACGAGACTATGGAGATATGTCCAAAGTGTGGTGCTCACAGGTATCGACAAGACTTGCAATGGCAAACCATCCCTCAAAAAGTTCTTAGACACTTTCCACTTATCCCCTGCATAAACTACATGTTTCGTACGTCCGACATGGTGAGCTTGACAATGTGGCATGCGCAGATGGAGTTCAACGAATATCAGCAGAATAGGTCCACAGATGGAGTTCAACGAATATCCGCAAATTCACCACATGTTTTATACGTCTGGCATGGTGAGCTTGACAACATGGCATGCGCAGATGGAGTTCAACGAATATCAGCAGAATAGGTCCACAGATGGAGCTCAACGAATATTAGCAAATTCATGCGCATGGAGCCACATCGACTCTACCTTCTGAGGCTTTGCCCAAGAGCCAAGGAATCTTTGGCTTGGTCTTGCTATGGATGGCGTGAACCCATTCGGTTTGCACTCAACTTCTTACAGTGTGTCGCCTATAGTCCTTGTCAACTACAATATCCCTCCATGGCTTTCTACGAAGAAAGGACATCTCATCCTTAGCTTGCTCATTCCTGGCCACTACAAAGTCAAAAATATGGATGTGTATCTTCATCCATTAGTCAATAACTAATTGGGTGTTTCAATGTACAGTACAAAATATATAGTGCGGTGTGGTCACGCGGACGGTATTTCAACGTGGAGGGTATTGACAAAATGCGCTCCACAACAGATTGTGGTATCATGGCAAGGTTCGAGAAAGAGAGCCGACGACGAGCAATGGATCCAAATACAGTTATAGATGAGATGGCGTATTTTGGGAACTTGCAAAGTATTGTCATGGTGGATTACCGTAGCTTCTCCATGATCCTATTCGATGTGCAGTGGTTCAAAGTGGTACTTGAAGGAGTTGGAGCAATAATTTGACGAGATCCATCTAGATTTCTCAAAATAGATTTTGAAAAAAAAAGGACAGATTTGCGTAACATGTTTGTGTTGCCAGACCATTTTGAACAGGTGCATGAACTCATGTGTTTTTTAATTGTATTATGACATGGTGCATGTCACAATAGTTAAATCTCTCTTATACATGCTTGTGAATATGTAATTTTCTATCCAAACCCCCAACAACCTCAATGGTGGTATGTTATACCTTCAGCTCCTTGAAGTGCGAGAGTATATGATTAAAGTGATGTTCCGAGTATAGATGAGGACATTATGCAAATAGAGAGGTCGAGATTGCAAGGGGTGGAGGCCACCGAAAGCTTGGAGCATGTAGAGGAGCCATCATTGGGTAGCAATGATGGAAATACAGGGGTCCAGGAATTCTTTGAGAACGAGCTGGACTCATCCTTTTGTGGTGACATGTCTATTAACCTTCCAGTGTATGCGGGGTTGTGTCAGGAGATTGATATGGGACCATAGGATACTCCATACTTGGAGCATCCACCTACTTAATTCATTGACGAATCACTTATAAGGATACATAAGATATGGATTTTAAGTAAGATTATTTTCTTAAGATTTATATTACTGTGCTTTATATGATTTATATTGATTATGCTAATATCAAATTTTGTTTGTGCATGTGATCTTTGTGGATATTTAGATCATCACGATGAGTCGAGGAATGAGTGACGAGGAGCTATAGGAGATCTCATGTGTATGTTTCTAGATCAGATGGCGAGATTTAGAGATATGGTGAACCAGGAATTGTCTCAAACACCATCAGGCCGCTCTATTAGATCTACTTCGGCGTGCTCTGATGCTTTAGTTTCCAATAGATGAGGTCGATACTCCAGACTTGGGCCAGACGGAGGGAGTGGTTCAGGGGGATGCTGTGGAGATTCGGATGCAATGAGCGCATGGTCAGCTCAGGATACATGTGCTACTCCTTGCTCTCATGGCGGTTCGAGAGAGCATGGCTCAAGTGGTTGCTGTGGAGGTACCGACGCAGTGTCTTCATCTCGTCGTTCTGCTAGAGTTGCGTCACCTCCAAGATTTGTCACACCTATGGGGATGTCTACTTTAGTCACTCTGTAACCATCCGTAGGTGGCATCCCTATGGATGCTACTCCGAGAGATACTACCTTGGTAGATACACTAGATGTATAGGGGTCTCCTCAATATGCCTAGGAGCCTAGTTGTAGGTGGGAGATGACCCATCTTAAGCATCATACCCCAGAGGGGTATGCCTACCTTGTAGATGATAGGTAAGGAGCCATCATCATGAATGATGAGGGGAGGAGGGTGATGGCTTGCATGAGAGAGTTGTGCCAACAAGTTTTTTGGCACAACATCTTGGATCATTGGAAGAACATACTGGAGGGGAGCAAGGACTACATAGTAGCATCCTTGCATGAGGAGTTTCCGATACCAGCCGCAGCAGATAGGTTTTCTACGGGCTAGATGATGGAGTGCATGTGTGCA
Source organism: Lygodium microphyllum (assembly GCF_053477565.2). Classification (NCBI taxonomy): domain Eukaryota; kingdom Viridiplantae; phylum Streptophyta; class Polypodiopsida; order Schizaeales; family Lygodiaceae; genus Lygodium; species Lygodium microphyllum. The sequence goes on along the minus strand of NC_141138.1, from coordinate 76,315,874 downwards.
TACATGTCACACAGACAATCGGATGCATGCAAGGCACTCAAGAGTGGGGCTTCAAAGCTTGAGTGGCTAGATGCGGATGACTGGCGTTGACTCAAGGAGGAGGCTACAAATTCTCTAGGACATTGGAGATAGTAGCGCAAGGCGATGGGGGCACGACTAGAGGCCGGAGTGGTGGCCACAAGACATATCTGGAGAACTTTGTAAGTTTTTCTTTTGTTCAGCTTGCTTATTTTTTTGCAATATCCTTTGTACTGACAATCGTGTTTCTAACACTTGTATTTTGTTTTCTTTGCAGCACTCCATTACAAACCGTGATCCCACTGGCCTTGAGACTCGATATGCAGAGAGGCACGGTCTCACTCCATTGATCGACCGATTGTATGGACGCGGAGGCCTTGTAAGTCACTCATCTTTCTTGTCCATAGTTACTAAGTTTAATTAAAATGCATTATTGTATGGTGGAATGATGTGTAGTTGTTTCTTTTTTGACAGAGTCCGTTCGATGCTCCTTTGTGGTGGGACAAGGCTTCGGATGGTGAGGATCTATAGCTCACCGTTGGACCCCTGGAGCTCACATACTCTTCTTTTTTGATCACGTGATTTGTGTAGAGATTTTCTATGTAGTAGTAGTATCTTGTCATGATTGTACCTGTCGCTTTCATTATGCGATCATGTATTTATTTTATGTATCAGTGTTATTATTTAAGTACACTTTGCCTTTATTTACACGAGCATTGTACACATTATTGAAACTATTTTATATGGCCCAAATAAAGCACATAGTGCTATATGTGGCAGGATAGCTTATCATTGCTATTAGCATTGCAAATTTACTACACAGGTTGCTATTAGCGGCACAAAATGTGTCGCAAAGCATCATTATCAACGCTGCTATTTGCGTTGGTATCAGTGTGATGCCGATGCAAATAGCGATGCTGATAATGATGCTAATAGCGACTATTCTATGGCGTCACCAATAATGATGTTTTTTGCGATGAGGGGGGGGGGGGAGAATTTCTTTATGAATATTTTCGTCGCTTTTAATGTCAGTATAAGGCCTATATCTTGTAGTGAAAAAAGGTAAAAGTTAAAAAAGAGACACCAAAGCCGGTACAAAGACCAAAGGAGAGAATGGTTTCGCGCGAGAAGAGAACTTTGGCTAGCTACCACGACTTTGATCTAGCAAGTTCTCTTTGTGAAGTTAAACTGGATGTGAATCTACTGCAATTGATTAAACTGTCTCTAGGAGTATGCAAGGAATTCAAGAAAGTCTTGCGTATTGGGTATATTGTAGAACCTTTGGACATAGCACGAGTAGGAGAAGATTGGTTTGATCATGCTGAAAAGCATTGCCCTAGGATTCCAGCATACATGGATGGAATATTAGTAGAGCATGCTATCGTGGACATTGAATCCTTCGTCAATATCATGAGTTCAGACTTGATGGAGAGGCTAGGTCTCGAAATTCAAAAAGATAGCTCCACACTTCTTAGGATGGCGGATGACAATCTAAGACAACCAGAAGGTTGCATCACTAAAGTCCACATTACTGTTGCAAGCGTGGAATGCTATTTGGACTTTAGGGTGATAAGGTTTGTAGGACATCCTAGCTATCGAGTTTTGCTATGTATGCCATGGATTTTACGGACAGACTCTCAAGTCGATATACCTGCTGGTCGAGTGATTCTAGGTAGAGGTGCCAATGTTGTAATAGTGCATGCTTACCTTGAGTCTCCTTAGAGTGAGAGAGCTCCTTCATCTTCTACTAAACTAGAAACAGTAGATGATCCACTGGTAGTGAGACGTCATCGAGTGATGGATCTAAAGAAGGGTCCACTACAGAGAACATTTATAAGATATCATTAAATGAGCCAATAGATCCTCAAGATTGAATAAGAGACACAGATGTTATTGAGTGAAACTTGGTATGCCTAATGATTTGCGGCCGATTAAATTAGGTTCCATGCTCAGTTTGGAAGAGAGAGAGAGGACTATGTGTCCTTGATTTAGGAGTTATGTGACATCTTCGCTTGGAGCTATGATGAACTTAGGGGAATTCCCCTCAGTTTGGCTATGCATACTATTCCTATAAAGGAAGGTATGCACCCTATACATTAGAAAGTAAGGCGCATGCCTTTTGAATTAAGAGATGGGTTGTTTGAGGAGCTACAGAAGTTGCGAAAGGTGGGTTTGATCTTCCATGTTCAGCATACTGAATGGTGTTCACCAGTCGTGATCAGAAAGAAGAAGAATAATCAAATCTGGCTTTATGTAGACTTTAGAATTTGAATAAACAAATTGCTAAAGACTACTATCCATTTCCCTTTATTGATCAAATTTTGGATCAATTAGCAGGTAGGGAAATATATTCATTCATGGATTGCTTTGCGAGGTATAACCAAATGGCGTTTGCTGAGCAAGACAAGTTGAAAACGACATTTATTACTCTCTTTGGTACCTTTGCGTACCATGTGATGACATTTGGATTGTGTAATGCACCTGGTCAACAAGACCTTTGGTGACATCTCCCCAGAGGAGTTGAAAATATTCATTGATGACTTGGGGGCAACCATCCTAAGGGCTAGACAATTGATTATTATGTGAAAGTGTTTTGAGCATTGCATACAATTTTGCATAGCTCTCAACCCATGGAATTGCATCTTTGGAGTCCCTTATGGGCTCTTGTTAGTCCATGTGGTTAGTTTCGTAGGGATTGCGACTGACCCTGAAAAGATCAAGGTCATAGTCACCATGAGTCCACCGCATACTCCAAAGGAGGTGCATAGCTTTCTGTCATCGGTAGGGTATTATCAGAGGCTTATCAATACCCTGGTAGAAAGAACATTTCCATTAACAAACCTATTGTCCTTTAACTGTCAGTTTGCATGGAGTGATGCTTGCACATTATCTTTTGACTATGTGAAGCAGGAGCTTGCCAAAGCACCTGTTTTAAAAGCACCTAAAAGGGGCGAAATGTTCTATATATTTTCAGCAACCACCATGTATAGTATCAAGTGCTACTTATCCCAAATTTGGGAGGAAACGTGGTACCATCCGATAGCTTTTGCTAGTCGGAAGTTGGGCATGTCGGAAATTAACTACACTTATATGGAGAATTTGTGACTTGCGATAGTATTTGTGACCAAAAAGTTCAGGCACTACATTCTTTATGAGAAAGTGGTTTTTTATATAAAGGAGGAAGGGCTTTGATTGTTGCTGAATAAGTTACAGCTACTTGATCGTTTAGCAAAGTGGTTAATCACTTTGCAAGAATTTGATTATGAGATTAAGAGTAAGCCACCGAAGCTACAGGGCATTGTAGAGCGTCTTGTGGATTTCAGAGAGCCAAAAGAGGTCTTGACTGAAGGAAGTGATATGGAAATATTTCTTAAGATTGACATGGCTTCTATTCCCTCCTGGTATGCTGCTATAATGCACTATTTATCTATGGGAGATAGACTGGAGCTACTTTATCCAAATCCGAGAAGAGGAAAATTAAACAACATGTATTGAAATTTTCCTTGATTATAGAAACACTATATTGGCAGGGTATTGATGATATCTATCGCTGATGTATGATGCCTGACGAGGTTCCATTTATCTTGGAGGAGTGCCATGACTCCACTTGTGGAGGGCACTTTGATGGGCGGTTGATGGCACAAAAGGCTTTAAGAGCTGGTTATTGGTGGCCGTCCATCTTCCAGGATTCATTTGAGTATGTTAAGGGATGCAATACATGTTAAAGACATGACAGTAGAGAGAATAGGAAGTGTCAACTTATGCCTATCATGGCCATCCTTCCATTTGAGAAGTAGGGCATCGACTTTGTGGATCCTATTACCCTGTCGTCCATTACTTAGAAGAGATACATTATAATAGCCACTGATTACTTTACAAAGTGGTCAGAAGCACGGACGATGAGGCATGACAATGCAGAAGAGAGTCCCAGTTTTTTACTTGAGTAGATAATCTGCCATTTCGGTCCACCAAAGAAAATAGTATCGGACCGTGGAACCCATTTTTTAAACAAGGTGATTAGAAGTTTGACTGAAACTTGGAAAATTAAGCACAATAAGACAACTCCCTATAATCCACATGCAAATGGACAAGTTGAAAGTACCAATAAGTAGCTTGTGGGTATCCTATCCAAAGTAGTCTCCGAAAAGAAACAGAAATGGGATACACAATTATATGTGGCGGTTTGGGCATATAACACAATGTTTAAATGAGGCATTGGCCACATCCCATTTAAATTAGTTTATGGAGAGGAGTGTGTCTTACCCTTGGAAATGGAGTTTCCGACCATAAGATTCGCAATCAATCATTCTTTGGGTGATGAAGATGCCCTATTCGAGCATTTTACGACTATAGCCCACTTGGATGAGCTTAAATTAAAGAGTATGTTGCACAAGGAGGTAGCTAAACATCGGATGAAGTAGTTGCGTGATCTAAAAGCAAAGAATTATACATTTAGGAAAGGATAGTTAGTTCTGTATTATGATGCGCATAGAGAGCTATTTCCAGGGAAGTTGGAACCTAGATGAGATGGCCCTTACAAGGTAGTTAGGATAGGTAAAAATAAGTCCACGGCTTTAATAGCTAATCTATAGGGAGTGGAATTTAAAAATAAGGTTAATATTAATAAGATTAAAACTTATTATTTTTGAGTATGCTAATGCACTAAATGCATTGTAGGTCCATGCTGGGGTTGATTTAAGACCTATAGGAAAGCTTAACTTGGCTGATGGGACGGTTAATTCCTTATTTGGAGCACCCATATCTAGATAAAAGATATCATCAGGGGAAGCTCATATGGTGAAGTAAAGGCTACAAAGTGATTAATCATGAAGATGGTACCTTTGTGTGGGAGATCAAAGTTTTCTGCCATCATTGTTTACAAATTTTGACAAGTATCCATCTTGAGTTTAATGAAGGTGGGATGGAGCCAATAGTTCATCCTCTAAATATGTTGAATTTTGACTATCATAATTATGAATAGGGGAGTTCTTGATGGCTGGCTATGTAAACCCATTGTGGACGTACACGCTATACTTTGATGAAGCGTCCAGGGGCCCTAATAAAAAAGGGACTGCTTGAGTAGTTATCCGAGATCCCCGACGTAGGGTTACAATGAAATTAGCTACTTATCTCGGGGTAGGATTCACTAACAACATGGCAGAGTATAAAGCCTTGATTATGGGACTAAATATTGCCAAGAAAGGTGGTATTCAGTGGTTGTTCGTAAAAGGGGATTCACTGATCTTAAATCAACTGAATGGGACATACATAGTTAGGAATCCCATCCTTCGTATGTATCATCGAACTGCTATAACCCTACTTGATAAATTTGAGAGCATATCTCTTCAGTTGTTTCCACATTCTTGGAATCAGTTTAAGGATTCATGATCAAATTTTGATTATGAAGAGGACCTCTTCTTCAACTGTGGTCCTAGTTCGGATGTTGCTATTGATAATGAGGTAGGACCTGGTCACTTGTGGGGAGTTTTATTAGACCACGCGTGTTATGGCAGGCGATGGTTGATATGGGTAATGCGAAGAGTGACTAAGACTCATCTGCCACTATTATCTTCAACCCATAGGTTGATCAGACGACATGTTATGCGCACCCCTCTTGCTATATATGCAAGAGGGATGGGTCACAACTTGATGCATTTAGTTTAGGATCGAGTGTCACTAAATTTATTGCTTATTACACATTCTCTATTTAGTAAATTCATGTCAATAAATTAACGACTCACATTTCTTTAAGTGTTGATGATGATCTAGCATGGCCATGAGACCATTTCGAGACCAGTATTCCTAGTGCATCACTTAATGGGGTGATCAGGGCACTGTGATGGGGATATCCGATACAAGAAGTACAAGTTATGAAGGGGGAAAGAAGTGTTTGCCAAGTGTAAAAGTGTACATAAGAACCAAGGAGTTACACATAAATGAAGATGGATTGAGTTCTAAGAAGAGGAAGTGCATTAGCATTGTGTATATGTATTTATGTGTGCATCTAGGGACACCTGGGAATGTTTATTTGTGTGTAATGAGCATTGCATTCATTTGGGCTCATCCTCTCCCCTACAAGTCAAGGTTTAAGGTCTTTTGTTTCATTAAGAAAGACGAGGGAGGGAATTCTCTCACTAAGAAAGACGAGAGACGTGATCCTTTGGAAGTGAGGAGAGAAGTGATTTTCTCTTTCTAAAGTCTAAAATGGCACAAGCTTTTGTGTGGAATTCAATCTTAAGGTTGAGACCTAAGGAAATATAATGAACTCTCGTTATCTATGACTCAAGGTGGTTGCATGGACCACAAGTTAAGAGTGCAGTTTAAAAAGCTATTTTTTGGAAAATCCATTTTTAAAATATCTCGCAATAGAAAAACAATCTCTATAAAAATGGGCCGCAATGGTTATCGAAAAACAACGAGATCTACAACTTTTGTGTTGGAAGTTTTTTCATCCAAACAACGCACAAAGAGATATCTCGAAATTAGTGCTACAGAGTGGAACAACCACATCTTGCATAAAGGTCAACTCAACTCTCTCTCCAAGAAGAGAGGAACTTGAAAGCCTATAAAAGAGGAGGCTCTCCTTGGGTGTAAGGGAGAGGTGAAGGAATCATCACTTTGCATGTATCCAAGAGGAGAAGAGAAGGTGCAAGTGCTGCGGAAGCCCTGTTGAAATCAAGTGTTGCGGAAGCTCTACTGAAATCAAGTTCCAAGAGGAGAAGTGAAGGTGCAAGTGCTACAGAAGCTCTGTCGAAATCAAGTTCCAAGAGGAGAAGAGAAGGTGCAAGTGTTGTGGAAGCTCTGCTGAAATCAAGCACCAAGAGGAGAGCCCTACACATATTGTGTAGGAGAGAAGGAGACTCAAGAAGGATCAAAAGGTGCCAACTTCCAAGTTGTGCAAGTGTTAGCTGGTTGTATACCGTGCAAGGGACCTTGATCTTTTTTCCAAGATCTACAAGTAAGAACTGGCTTATGTGTAATGGAGGAGCTTGCTCCTTGTTAATAATATAACTCCATAAGGGGGGGACTGGCCCATCTTCAAGTCCCTAGTGGATTGCCAATTTCTCTACCTCTCTCTCTACATCTTCCTTTTCTCTCATCTATTCTCTCTCTGTGCCAACATAATATTTGCCATATATATTTGAAGTATATAAGAAATTTGAGCATGTATCTCAGATTTTATAACAGTGGTATCAGAGCAGGTCTCTTTCCTTTTCTCAAAGTAAAGGTGGTCCTTGCAAGAAGAAGGTAAAGATGGCAACTGATGAAGCATCTACAAGTGACAATTACAAGCTCAATTGACAGAGTATCATAGTTTGTTGGAGATTCCCGAATTACGTCAATTGATTGACAGCTTAAGGGCAAGGGAAGAAGCTACTTATGAAGGACTAAATCCTCCAAAAGATGGTGACACTGAAGGAAACACCATTGCACCAATTGATGGTGAAGATGCAAAGCATCCAATTGCTGAGAAGCTTCCTAGAAGGAAGAAGGATTCTCGGGTCAAGAAGAGTAAAAAGACCTCACCTCGAGTGAGACAGATAAGGAGGGAGTCATCTCCCTCAGCAACTAGCTACTCCCCTGATTACTCAAGTTCCTCCTCCTCCTCCTCCTCATCTTCTAGTTTCTACTCTCTTGGTTCTAAGTCTTGTGCAATCCGCAAACGGACAAAGAGGGACCATAAGAGGAGTAATCTTAACAAGACTAAGACTTTCAAGTCTGGGCATAAGGACATAAAGTTTGACTCTTACTTCGGTAAGAGAGATCCTACTAAGGCATTAGCCTTTGTCAGGAAATTTGAAGTTACTTTTTCTTATGGTAATTTCTTAGAAAAGTCCAAGCTAAGGCATGTAGGTATGCACTTGAAAGACACCGCTAGCAATTGGTGGTTGACTCTCATTTTGGAGGGAAGGAAGCCTACGACTTGGGAAAAGTTCAAGAAGAAGTTTTATGCTCAGTTCTTACCTCCTGATTTTGAGAATGATGTCAAGAAGGAGTGGGGTTGGCTAGGCCCAAAAGAGCATGAAAAGGTCACTTGTTATGTGGACAAGTTTTGGTCTACTCTTCTCAAGGTTACTCCTTTCATGGAGATCAATGATGAAGAGAAGAAAAGGAAGTTTGAAGCTGGCCTACTCCCTCATTTACACAAAACCATGAAGGTGTATCCACATGAAATATTATCTCGCATGATGGAGTCTACCATCATAGTTGAAAGTTTGCATACACCTAGTACATCTAGAAAGTTGGAGATGAGTTCTTATAGAGCTAGACAAGAGCAGCTCTATGATCAACCCAAAGATAGGACTAATCAAAGAAGATCTACCTTTACCCATGACCAATATTCAAAGCCAGAGGGTAATAAGAAGAAACGCAAGTATCTCTCACCCTTTGAGATACAAAAGCACAAAGAGGAAGAAAGGTGCTTTCTTTGTGGTGAGTTAGGGCATAAGAAGCCTGATTATCCTCACAAAAGGAAGGAAGCAAATGTGGTTAAAGATCCTCCTCTGCCATCCTCAAATTCTGTTCTGGATGTGCAAGCTAACACTCATTCAAATGAGAAGAAAAGACAACTCTTAAAGGGTTGGGGGACACTTAACAATCAATGAGTTTTGGGATCCAGGGTCCACATATAATTTTGTGGCAGCAGATATTGTTGAAAGGTTACAAATTCCACAAGATTGATTGGGAACACCAATTGGATTAGGTTTAGCATTCGAAGGACTTACAACCAATTCTATTCCTATTCAAGGGAAGTTGAATCTTAGAATTGGGGATTATCACGACCAAGAATCTTTCCTACTTGCACCCATTGGTAACTGTGATGTTATATTAGGCATGCCTTGGCATTACAAGATTAGACCTCTTCCCGATTTTGTTGAGAAGACCCTTGCATTTCAATTCAAGGGTCGTCGGAAAATAGTATGCATTGCTGATGCTGGAGATTGGCCTGCGGCAATGGTTAGTCATGTTAGCATTTCTAAAGAAATGAAGAAAGCTAATTCTGCGTACATGATTTTTGTGAGAGAGTCAAAAGAAACTAATGATTCAAGGGCACTTGGTGCCTCTAATGAACACACAATACCAATTAATGCTTCTAAGTCTCAGACTTTAAAAGAAACCCTCTCTTTAGTTGATCAAGCTAGACATGATTTTGTTAAAGAATATGAAGATTGTTTTAGTGATTCACTCCCAGGAGAGTTACCTCCTAAGTGCCCAGAAGATCACACAATTGATCTTATCCCAGGCAGTCCACCACCGCCTTACCGAGTAAGTGCAAGTCAGCAAGAGGAGATCCTAACACAAGTAAACAAATTGTTAGAAAAAGGGTTAGTTCAACCTAGCTCTTCTCCATACTACTCTCCAGTCTTACTTGTTCAAAAGAAAGACAGTTCTTTCTGTATGTGCATAAACTACAGATCTTTGAACAAAATCACAATCAAGAATTGTTTTCCTATTCCAAGGATAGATGATATCTTGGATAAGTTGCAAGGGGCTAGTATCTTTATTCACATTGATCTCAAGAGCGACTATCACCAGATTCGGATAGCACCTAAAGATGTTCATAAGATAGCTTTTCGTACGACATTTGGACTATATGAGTTCTTAGTCATACCATTTGGTTTGACTTATGCACCCACCATATTCAATCGAATGATGGAGAGACTTTTCAGACCTCACTCAAAGTTCATAGGTGTCTTCCTTGATGACATTCTAATATTTTCACGGTCTGAAGAAGAGCATAGAAAACATATATCTATTGGTTTTCAAGAGCTTCGCAAGCATAGACTACATGTCAATGCTAAGAAGAATGAAATTTTCCTTTCAAAAATTCATACTTAGGCCATATTGTTTCTCACGATTTGGTGAGAATGGATATTGAGAAGTTTCGAGCCATTGTTGAATGGCCTACATCTGCTTCTGTACATGAAGTTAGAAGTTCCTTGGGCCTATGTTCATACTATAGGAGGTTCATATGAGGTTTTGTGTATGTTGTATCTCCTCTACATGACCTTACTAAGAAGCGAATGCCTTTTTGCTGGGGATCAAGGCAACTACAAGCATTTGAAAGAATTAAGTTTCTTGTGAGTCAAGAACTAGTTATCATAGTTCCAAATCTTCAAAAACCTTTTGAAGTTCACTGCGATGCTTCTGGGGATTGCATTGGAGCCATGCTTAATCAAGAGCATCATGCAGTAACATTTGAGAGTTGATGCCTCAAGGACCATGAGCTACATGCTCCAGTATATGAGAAAGAGCTTATGGATGCTGGTAGTACATGCTCTTCAAGTATGGAAACACTATTTACTTGGTGCAGATTTTGTTATTAAAACAGATCACCAAAGTTTAAGATACTTCCTCACTCAGAAGAAGCTCTCAGAGGAGAAACAGATGCGTTGGGAAAATTTCTTATCTATGTTTCATTTTCAAATCCTTCACACATTTGGAACTAAGAACGTGGTAGCAATTGCTCTATCACGGCGACCTTGAGCGAATGCAATCACAACTCTTTACCATAACAAGTTCATGGATTTACTCAAAAGGTATGCAACTGATTTCGACTTCTCAACCATATGAGACCAGCTTAACTCAGGTTAGTTAATTACACCTTACTCGATTCGAGATGGTTATTTGTATCATCATCAAGCAATTTGTGTAGCATTACCATTGTGACACACATTGTGACACAAGGTAATGGATGAAGCACATGCATCTCCATATGCTGGACATAGGGGTATTCTACCCACTACTCAAGCATTGGAAAGATATTTCTTTTGGCCCACTCTTAGAGCTGACATTGAAAGATATGTCCGCGAGTGCAAGATATGCCAAAAAGTAAAGTATGACATGCATAAACTGTTAGATATGATCAATGCCCCACCCTCATTAGGTGCTACCAATGATCCATGGTGCTCAAAGTTGTAAGGCCCCCATTATGAGGAGAAGCCAAATGTGAGCCCGGACATTGGTTGAGTCCTGACTTGTATATCAGATGAGGTCTATGTGACCGGATGGCAAAAAAGGTGACTGTTGTGGGTCTAATCTTTGGGTTAGACGGAGTGGTTAAGCTGGTAGCAACTCGAGGCACATTGCATTGAGTTGCGTGGTAAGGGAGTTAAAAGGGGCCCCTATTGTGGGGTCCGGGGGCCGCGGAAGCGGCCCCTGGCTGGGGGGTCCCAGGGGGGCCAGCGGCCCCCCTGGCGGGGGTCCGGGGGCAGCGCCCCCGGCCCGATGGTAAAGGGAATATTCCCTGGAATATTCCCTGGCCGACTAGTGGAGGCTCATATGGTAGGTCGGTCAGCAGGCCGACCTAACGACCTTCGCGGGCTATAAAAGCTAAACCCCTTCGCAGCCATCTTACACTTATCTTTCACCCAGTCAGAGTTGTTGTTCCAGCTAGCCTTAAGCTCTTCACCTATCTTCTGTCTAGATCGCCATCTAAGCTTCATTCATTGGAAGCGCACGGGTGGACAGAGCCATCTTTGTATCAGTTGTTTGGAGTTAAAGAATTTTACTGATTCTCCTCTTATCTGTTGTGTACTCTCTATCTCTTTCTCAGATTCTGTTCGCTGCGCCGTGTAATATTTTTACATGGTATCAGAGCCCAGGGGGCTCTAGAGATCGGAGAGCGTGCAAGAGGCAAAGGCTTCAACAGCAAAGAGAAACGATGTCGACTCCGGGAAGCAGTTCTGGCGCATCAGGAAGCGGTGCAGGAGGTGGTGCTGCTGTACCGGCTATTCAAACACTGAGGATTCGTCCACCAACCTTCAGCGAAGGCAAGTTAGATGGTACAAACTACACCTTGTGGAAGTTCAAAATTACTACTATCCTTGATTCTTATGAGCTTCTGGAGACTGTGCTGGGGACTGACGCAGAACCACAGCCTACCCCCGACCCATCAAATCCTAGTGTGATGATTCCTCCGAATGCAGATCTTCTACGAGCTTGGAAACGAAGGAATGCAGATGCATTGTGTGCCTTAGTTACAAGCTGTTCTGACAGTGTTTTGACTCTGATTCAGCATACAACCAAAGCGTCAGAGGCTTGGAATGTACTAAGGAGTCAGTATGAAACACGAAACCAAACAAGGATTCAAAACTTGGAGAATCAACTAGCAGCGGAGAAGTTTGCTGAAGGAGAGACGGTTGAAGCATTCATCACTCGGATTAAGAATCTGCGCGACCAGATGGCTGGCGCTGGGATACAAAAGACTAGCGAAGAGCTAGCTCGGAGGTGTCTTCGGATTTGTCCACAAAAGTTTGATGGACTAGTAACTGCCCTTAATACTCAGGTGAGACCTCAAGCTTTGACTTTTGAGGAGTTTTGTGCATTATTAATGGAGGAGGAGTTGAGGCTGAAAGCCCGAGAAGGAAGCAACAATGGAGATGCTGCATTCTCTGCCAATGCAAAAGGCAAAGGTGTTTCCTCCACCAAAAATGATGGTGACAAAAAGAAAAAGGGCGGCAAGAAGAAGTTTCAAGGAGAGTGCTTCTACTGTAAGAAGAAAGGACATGCAATTGCAGATTGTCGTGTCAAGAAGGCAGATGAAAAGAATGGTACCCTTAAAACTAAAGGGAAAGAGACAGCCAATACGGCTGAAGCAGAGTTGGAATTATTCATGGCGACCATTGAGGAAGTGTGCTCCTCGGCGCAAGAAGAATCTACCACTGACTCTTGGGTGTTGGATAGTGGGGCCTCCCGTCACATGACCAACAAGAAAGGTCTATACAGTTCTATGCAGCCTCTACAAGAATCCATCACTGTGACGGTTGGAAATGATGCTAAATGCCCTGCTGCGGGCACAGGTACTATTTCTTTTGTTGCTGCAAATGGTGAAGTCAAAAAGCTTTCAAATGTGTTGTATGTTCCCGAAATCAGGAGAAATCTCTTATCAGTTGCTGCCATAACTGATCTTGGTCATGAAGTGAGGTTCAAGAAGACAGGTGCAGAAATTATTGATAGTGCTGGCACAATTGTTGGCAAAGGAGAAAGAAGGAACAACCTGTATGAGCTAAGTGCTCTTACAGCCACCGCTGGAGTGGGCACAAGTAAGCTTTGGCATGAAAGGTTTGGACACATCGGATTTGCAGTATTGAAGGAGATGCAAAAGCAAGGTATGGTTGCTCACCTACCTACAATAACTGAATTGAAGGAACCATGTGAAGCTTGTATGATGGGCAAGCAACAGAGAAAGGCATTTCCACAAGAAAGCAAGAATAGAGCACATGCTCCTCTAGAGTTGGTGCATGCTGACTTGTGTGGTAAGATGCCTACACAGGCCTTGGGGGGATCTTCTTATTTTATGTTGATTGTCGACGACTACAGTAGGAAGATGTGGGTGTACTTCCTTCGTGATAAGGCTCAAGCTTTTGGTAAGTTTAAAGAATGGCTAATACTTGTTGAGAATGAAACAGGGAAAAGTGTGAAGAAATTTAGAACAGATGGTGGTGGTGAGTTCAACTCAAAGGAGTTTGAAGGCTTTTGCAAGAGCAAAGGTATCAAGCGTCAATTGACAACGCCTCACACACCTCAGCAGAATGGTGTTGTGGAACGCAGGAATCGTACCATTGTGGAGATGGCAAGATGCATGCTAAAGGGCAAGGGATTGCCTAACCATTTTTGGGCTGAAGCTGTTAATACTGCAGTCTACATTCTAAATCGGAGCTACACAAAGGCTCTCAAGGGAAAAACACCTCATGAGGCTTACACTGGTAAGAAACCATCTGTTTCACATTTCAGAATTTTTGGATGTGAATGTTATGCACATGTTCCAGATGAGAAGAGAAACAAGTTACAACCAAAAAGCAGAAAATGTATCTTCTTGGGTTATAGTGATGAGCAGAAGGCTTACAAGTTATATGACCAAGAGGCAAAGAAGATCATCGCGAGCCGTGATGTGGTGTTCAAGGAGGAGCCGCATACAGTGGAGGAGGAGAAGGCAAGGTCTTCCACTTTATCATCAAGCGAAGAAGTAGTCCACTATGAACCTGTCCCGAGAGCTATCCCTATCCTTAAGGAGGAGGAAGCATCATCTTCAGATGATGAGGAAAAAGTTCACCAACCTGACATCACCCCACCGGAAAAGCCATTGCCGCGCTGGGTGAAGCAGCTCTATGACCACAATAATCCTATGCCTGCATCTGTTGAGGAGAAGGCAGACGGACCAAGGAGGTCTCAGAGAATAGAGGAGCAAAGGAGGGCTTCTGCTCACATAGTCAACATGGCCTTGATGGTTGAGATTATGAGAGAAGTAAAGGAGCCAACTGACTTAGAAGAAGCACTTGCAGATCCATCATGGAAGGCTGCTATGCAGGCGGAGTATGACAGCATAATGAAGAATGACACTTGGGAGCTAGTGGATCGGCCAGCAAAGCGGAAGATTATTGGCACCAAGTGGATCTGGAAGGTAAAGTACAAGGCTGATGGTACCTTAGAAAAGTACAAAGCTAGACTGGTTGCCCAAGGATTTTCACAAGTTGAAGGGTTTGATTTTCAAGAGTCATTTGCCCCAACTGCCAGAATGACCACTATTCGCACGGTACTTGCAGTGGCTGCCCACAAGAAGTGGCCAGTGTACCAAATGGATGTTAAGTCAGCGTTCTTAAATGGTGACCTCAAGGAGGAGGTGTACGTGGCTCAGCCACCAGGGTTTGAGGCCCCCCATTCTGAGAACAAAGTGTGTAAACTGAAGAAGGCATTGTATGGGCTGAAACAAGCCCCCAGAGCATGGTACCAACGGATAGATAGGTTCTTTTTAAACCTAAACTTCAAAAGATGTGCCTCAGATGCTAACTTGTATGTTTACAGGGATGGTAAAAAGTCTGTAGTGATTGTCCTATATGTGGACGACCTTCTTATTACAGGTGACTATGAAGATATGATCAACCAAACTCGAAAGGCTTTGAGTTTTGAGTTTGAAATGACAGACTTGGGCTTGCTGCACTATTGTTTGGGGATTGAAGTCTGGCAAGAGCCAGGAAAGATCTTCATCTCTCAGAAGAAGTATGCATGGGAGATCTTGAAGGCATTTGGCATGACCGAGTGCAAGGAGATAGCTACACCTATGGAGGTGAATGTAAAGTTATCCGTTGAGGATACATCAGCACTAGCAGACATTGGGAGGTATAGGAGGTTGGTCGGCAGTCTAATCTACTTGTGTAACACCAGACCAGATATCAGTTTTGCTGTTGGTGTTTTGAGCAGGTTCTCAAACAAACCTCATGAGAGTCATTGGAAAGCTGGGATGCGGGTGCTCAGATACTTGAAGAAAACTCTTGACTATGGTATCACATACAGTTTCGGAACTTCTCTTGTGGGGAACTGTGACTCAGATTGGGCAGGAGACATTGATTCCAGGAAGTCAGTTTCTGGTTATTGTTTCTCTTTGGGTTCAGGAATTTTCTCTTGGATTAGTAAGAAGCAACCAACAGTGGCATTGTCTTCTACCGAAGCAGAGTACAAGGCAGCTTGTTTTGCTGCATGTGAGGCCGTATGGTTGAGAAGGATTCTATGGCATATGGGAGTGCAGGATGAAGAACCAACTGTGCTGAGATGTGACAATCAGAGTTGCATCGCCATTGCCAAAAATCCAGTGTTTCATGCACGCACCAAACATATAGAGATCCAGTATCACTATGTGCGTGATTTGATGGAGGATGGGATAGTGGAATTGGTCTACTGTCCAACAGAGGAGAATGGAGCAGATATCTTCACCAAAGCACTTACGAAGGATCTGCTTCAAGTTCATCTTCAGAGACTCGGCATTGGGCCGAGGAGATAGTTCACCTATGGGTGGACATTGAGGGGGGGTGTTAGATATGATCAATGCCCCACCCTCATTAGGTGCTACCAATGATCCATGGTGCTCAAAGTTGTAAGGCCCCCATTATGAGGAGAAGCCAAATGTGAGCCCGGACATTGGTTGAGTCCTGACTTGTATATCAGATGAGGTCTATGTGACCGGATGGCAAAAAAGGTGACTGTTGTGGGTCTAATCTTTGGGTTAGACGGAGTGGTTAAGCTGGTAGCAACTCGAGGCACATTGCATTGAGTTGCGTGGTAAGGGAGTTAAAAGGGGCCCCTATTGTGGGGTCCGGGGGCCGCGGAAGCGGCCCCTGGCTGGGGGGTCCCAGGGGGGCCAGCGGCCCCCCTGGCGGGGGTCCGGGGGCAGCGCCCCCGGCCCGATGGTAAAGGGAATATTCCCTGGAATATTCCCTGGCCGACTAGTGGAGGCTCATATGGTAGGTCGGTCAGCAGGCCGACCTAACGACCTTCGCGGGCTATAAAAGCTAAACCCCTTCGCAGCCATCTTACACTTATCTTTCACCCAGTCAGAGTTGTTGTTCCAGCTAGCCTTAAGCTCTTCACCTATCTTCTGTCTAGATCGCCATCTAAGCTTCATTCATTGGAAGCGCACGGGTGGACAGAGCCATCTTTGTATCAGTTGTTTGGAGTTAAAGAATTTTACTGATTCTCCTCTTATCTGTTGTGTACTCTCTATCTCTTTCTCAGATTCTGTTCGCTGCGCCGTGTAATATTTTTACATAAACCACTTGGTCTACTGAAGCCATTACCTATTCCTAATGAGCCTTGGGAAGGTATAGCCATGGACTTTATCATGGAGCTTCCTCGCACACAAGCAGACAATGATGCAATTTGGACGATCATTGATAGATTCAGTAAGCAAGATCACTTTATACCTATGTGAAAGACAATCAAAGCCAATCATATGGCTAAGATATTCATTACTCATATTTTCAAGCATCATGGCATGCCTAAGTTCATTATAAGTGATCGAGATCCCCGCATGACCAGCCTCTTTTGGCAAGCTCTCTTCGAGAACCTCGAGACAAAGTTAACATTTTCATCCTCAAACGGATGGGCAGAGTGAAAGTGCTAATTCTACTATTTTGGACCTTTTGAAATCCTATGTCTCTGATAATCAAAGAGAATGGAAAAAGCATTTGCCTTTAGTAGACTTTGCATACAATAATACGGTGCACTCTAATACTGGTAAAGCACCCTTTGAGATTATATATGGTAAGCCTCATTTACCACCCATTCTTCTTATGAAGTATAAGATCTTTGTAGCAAATGAGTTTGTTAGAGACATTGATACAACTTTCACTCAAGTAAAAGATGCTATCCAAAGGACACAAGAGAAGCATAAATGTGAAGCAGATAAGCATCGTCGTAAGTTAGATCTCAAGTTGGGATAGTATGTTTTTCTTAAGTTTGAGAAGGCTCGCTTGAAGAAGTAGAAAGGTCAAAAGGGTAAAGTGGTTAAGCTTTCTAATTGCTATTATGGCCCTTTCAAGATCACAGATAAGATAAACGATGTGACTTTTTGTTTGGATCTACCAAGTCATTGGAACATTCATAATGCTTTCCATATAAGTTTGCTACGTCCCTATATTGGAGAACCTCCAATGGAACCAATCAAGGAAGATTTACCTGACATAGAAGAAACAAAAGAGTTCCTTGTGCCTGAAAGAATTTTACACCATCATGACAATACTCTAAGGTCACGTAAGGTATTACCGAAGTATCTGGTTAAGTCTAATAATTATCCCCCATTGGACTCTTAGTTTATGACTGAGAGAGAACTACAAGACTTTCCAGATCTTCTTAAGGAATGTGTATCCCCTCTACAGTTGAGGTCAACTATTTAGAAGCTAGAGGGATGTCACTAAATTGATTGCTTATTACGCATTCTCTATTTAATAAATTCATGTCCATCAATTAATGACTCACTTTTCTTTAAGTGTTGATGATGATCTAGCATGGCCATGAGACCATTTCGAGACCAGTATTCCTAGTGCATCACTTAATGGGGTGATCAAGGCACTGTGATGGGAATATCCGATACAAGAAGTACAAGTTATGAAGGGGGAAAGAAGTGTCTGCCAAGTGTAAAAGTGTACACAAGAACCAAGGAGTTACACATAAATGAAGATGGATTGAGTTCTAAGAAGAGGAAGTGCATTAGCATTGTGTATATATATTTATGTGTGCATCTACGGACACCTGGGAATGTTTATTTGTGTGTAATGAGCATTGCATTCATTTGGGCTCATCCTCTCCCCTACAAGTCAAGGTTTAAGGTATTTTCTTTCATTAAGAAAGACGAGAGAGGGAATTCTCTCACTAAGAAAGATGAGAGACATGATCCTTTGGAAGTGAGGAGAGAAGTGATTTTCTCTTTCTAAAGTCTAAAATGACACAAGATTTTGTGTGGAATTCAATCTTAAGGTTGAGGCCCAAGGCAATCTAATGAACTCTCCTTATCTATGACTCAAGGTGGTTGCATGGACCACAAGTTAAGAGTGCAGTTTAAAAAGCTATTTTTTGGAAAATTCATTTTTAAAATATCTCGCAATAGAAAAAAGATCTCTAAAAACGGGTCGCAATGGTTATCGAAAACATCGAGATCTATAACTTTTGTGTTGGATATTTTTTCATTCAAACAACGCACAAAGAGATATCTCAAAATTAGTACTGCAGAGTGGAACAACCACATCTTGCATGAAGATCAACTCAACTCTCTCTCCAAGAAGAGAAGATCTTAAAAGCCTATAAAAGAGGAGGCTCTCCTTGGGTATAAGGGAGAGGTGAAGGAAGCATCACTTTGCATGTATCCAAGAGGAAAAAAGAAGGTGCAAGTGCTGCGGAAGCCCTGTTGAAATCAAGTGTTGCGGAAGCTCTACTGAAATCAAGTTCCAAGAGGAGAAGAGAAGGTGCAAGTGCTGTAGAAGCTTTGCCGAAATCAAGTTCCAAGAGGAGAAGAGAAGGTGCAAGTGCTGTGGAAGCTCTGCTGAAATCAAGCACCAAGAGGAGAGCCCTACACATATTGTGTAGGAGAGAAGGAAAGTCAAGAAGGATCAAAAGGTACCAACTTCCAAGTTGTGCAAGTGTCAGCCAGTTGTATACTGTGCAAGGAACCATGATCTTGTTTCGAAGATCTACAAGTAAGAACTGGCTTATGTGTAACAGAGGAGCTTGCTCCTTGTCAATAATATAACTCCACAAGGGGGGGGGGGGGGGATTGGCTCATCTTCGAGAGTCCCTAGTGTATTGCCAATTTCTCTACCTCTCTCTCCACATCTTTCTTTTCTCTCATCTATTCTCCCTCTGTGTGCCAACATAATATTTGCCATATATATTTTAAGTATGCAAGAAAGTCGAGCGTGTATCTCAGATTTTATAACACACTGAGAGCCCTATTTTTTCCCTTGGAAGGGAGAAGTATTTTCGTATATCCTCCATCGTCCAAGGAGGGATCTATATGAGTTGGTTTGCTTGATTTCTTTAGGCCAAGAGGGCTAGTTGCTTTTAGGTTTTAATGATTGATTTCTTTAGACCAAGTGGGCTAGTTAGTTTGTAGTAAAATATGCTATTTCTTTAGGCCAAGAGGGCTATATGTCTGTTTGGTGCAGGTATGTTTAATAGGTTGCTATTTTAGTGATTGCACCATATAGGTTGATGAAGTCACTGGAGGGAGCCTTTGCTGCAGAGGAGCTTCTTGTGGCCATTCCAAGTGGTTTTGTCCCCTTTTTGAGTCTTTTTTCCTTAAGCAATTATTGATATATGTGTCTGTAAGGGTGCTTTCTTTTTGTTTGTTGGGGACTGGCAATCAAGGCATGAAGTCCCATATTTAGGTTCGGTATGTTTGGCGGAGGTCTAAGTAGTCATTGCCTCCTGTACCGTCATTTTCAGGCGCACTGAAAGACCTATTTTAGACGAGAGTTCTAGTGACCCTGTTCTACTGACTCGCTAGGCGGCCGTGCTTGGCGTTCTTGTTAGTTGTGAGGCAGTTAGTTAGAGAAGCCTGCTAAAAATAACCAAAAGAAAACTAACTCTGAATATCTAAAAGAAAGGAAAAATTTATATACAGGGGTGTGTAAAAAGGGGTTCTAACCTCTATAACAATAGAAAAGGAAAGACATAAAAATCCTTGAGCAGTTGTTCATTGCCTTGCAAAGGTTTGGTAGGTTCCTAGGGACAAGACAGGACCCCGGCCAATGGCTTGTCTTCCTAGGGGTGACAACTAGCTGAAAAGCAAAGCAAATAAAAAAAGGTTGGAGTGAAAGTAAAAGTGAGCATTAGAAAAGGATTAAGTGTCGCCTCACACATTAGGGGAGTTTTGAGGTCTCGAAAATGCCCTGTAAGAGATCCTAGAGAGAGAAAACAATTTACGAAATAAAATCATTTTATAGAATTTTTAAAAGGTTTATATTTTGGTAAGTTAAAATATCAAAATTCGTTAATAAGTCATTGTCGTGATATTCTCGTGGTCACATCAAACCTAGAAATCTAGGTCGCCATAAAGTTGGCAAGGTTGTCATAATGAAGATCTTACCTCTCCTCATTAAAGTGAAAAGTAATATTCAATTTGAATTTTGGTGGATACTCGATTGCCTCCCTCCATCGTTTCTCCATTGTTTCTCTCTTCTTTTTTTCTCCTCCTTATTAGTCTCTTCTTTGTTTTCGTTCTTGCTTCTAATCATATCCTTAGCTATGGATCAATCACCCAATGATCTTTGTAACTCAGCTATGGATCAATCATCTAATGATCTCTGTAGCTCTCATAAAAGACCTCTCTATCATCTTCATATTGAGTTGGACAGTGAGTATGAACCGATAAGAAAGAGAACAAAATCTATCACGGTTACAGAGTCTATGAAACATATACTGAGGTTTGAAGGAAAGAAGAATATTGATCTTTGGTTAGATGGAAAGCTATATCCCAAAGATCCTAGCAGAAATAGCACTCCTCCTTTCTATAATAGCTCGTCATTAATGAGGTTTATTGGTGATGGCTACAATGGATTTTTAGGTTATACACTTAATCTTGTTGCAGAAAAGGATATCCTTGGACTAGAGAATCATCTTTTGATGAAACACAATATAGAGTTGTTGCAGAAGCTAGAGGATTGTCAACAAAAAATTCATTCATTGGAAAAGCATATCAAAGCTTATCAACAAAAGCAAACTTTATTAGGCCTTCGAAATCGACAAAGAGCTCTTAAAAATATTGAGAATCTCAAACGAGGAGGAGGAGGCTGTGGTAAAAGAATCCAAGCAGCAAGGTATATTTTTTTTCACTTGAAAAATCTTAAATATGGCTTTATTTAAACTACTTGCATTGATTTGTGATGTTAATTTTGCTTAGATCTCTTCTACAACCAAATGCAAGTGAAAGAGATTCTTTAAAAGCAGCTCAGTTTTATTATCATCTTCTTCCTTCAGTGGTTTCAAAGGATATTTTGGAGAAGAAGAAATTTAAAAAGGCAAAGAAACAATGCTTGGAGTCATTTGTGAAGGATCATTCTTTGGATTCTGAGTTAGTACAGAAGACACTGGATAGTATTGGTATCAGTCGAGATGCTTATATGCAACTTTTCCAACTTTTACAATCAAATATGAAGCAAGGACAGGTACACAATTTCATACTTCCGAAACCATTTGTGGTTAGGACTATCAGACAGAGAGTTAATAACAAAGTGATGGAGATTCTAGGTGAGCCTTTTCATATCAAGGCTAGCTTCAAGGGCAAGAAAAAGGAGGTTACATTCAATGAATTTAACAATATTTTCCTTGACTTGCCCACCCTACAATGCTTAATGATCAAATTTTATGACTTGTCAGTAGCTGAGGCACAGGGAGTGGCTAGATTTGTGATTAAACTTGATGAAAGTGAGATTCTGAAATGTAAAAAATTGGAGAGAATCTCTATCATCTTGATGAATAGAGCACTTTCGTCAAGTCATTGCAATCACTCAACATCATTTAGTGTTCAATCTGAATATAACATCTGGTGGCTAGGAGCATTTGAGGTAAATACTGAGAATTTTGATATACTATATTGGGTTTTTCATCAAACATCAATACCTAATGTTATTCAAAGGCAACAAGCAGGAGAAGAGCTATTTGTTGAAGGATTAGGGAACTACAGGATTGAGTGGCACATAGCTGGTGACCTAAAGACACTCAAATGTATGTATAATGTATCAAAGGGAGCTAACTCGAGATCTCCTTGCTTATACTGCATGTCACCAGCTATAGAGTTAAACTCAAGCAATTGGAATAGAGCTCCCTCTAGGCACAATAAGGATCCACAGTTTAAACCAGTCTTGGACATTCCTTTAGCGAATGCCCATATTTGTACACTTCATGCACTTTGCAGGATAATCGAAAAGCTTGTTCATCTCTATATAGGATTTGCATGGAAGTTGAAGCCATTATCAACTAGAACAGATGCTATAACAAAGGTTGAAAAAGTTCTCTCTGCAATTGGTTTGCATGGTGGCAATGTTGTTATTGAACCAAATCTTCAAAAGTCTAAGGATGGTAATGGTGTCCCAAAAAAACCATCTATTGGTGGAGTGAAGGCTAGAAGGTTTCTAGGCTTTCATGGGAGACTTGGCAAGATAAACTCGAGAAATGGTGGCTCAACTATTAAATTTAATCAGTGGAAATCCCTACATAATGCAGTTAAGGATCACACTGATAATGGACAAGCTCGAAATAGAAAAGCTAAAGTTTGGGAAACACTAGACAAAGTGTTTTTTTATTGTGATAAGACTAAATGGAATGACGATGATCTTAAAGACTTTAAAAACCAATTGAACCTTTTCAAAAAGGCGATGACAGAAGCTTGGGGTGATCAACACTTTACTCACTATATGGTAAGAAGTTTGTATATGTTTGTTTCTTCATTGTCGAACTCATATAATGTTTTTTAATAACTTTCCTTATTTGTTGACTATGCAGCATATTCTATACAACCATGCTCCATACTTTATTAAACAATATGGATCTCTATCTATCTGGTCAACCTAAGGTATGGAAAAATCACATTATCAAGCAAGAACAAAATATTTCAGACATACAAGACATGGAGGTGGAAGACACAAAGCCAACAGTTTATTAGAGGTCTTTCAATGGTTCTATCGACAAATTTGGCATAAATTCAAGCTTAAAGATACAACCACATCAAGCAATACATCATCTTTAGCAAGGACTATACAAATTGTTACCCAAAGAAGAAAAGATAGATATTTAAATTCTTGCGCAAAGCAAAGATTTACAGAATGGTTACAAACCAAACAAAGAGTTGGGAAAAGATGGGTTTCAAGAAACCCTTAATCTTTGGCATATTCTAGTCTGATTGTGTTGCAAAAGAGTCCTTAGTTTCAGGCACCTCAACAGGGCCTTCAGTGGAGTCCTTGGTTTCAGGTAGCTCGACAGGGCCTCTAGAGGAATCTTTTGTTTCATCCCACTCAATAAGACCTCTATATTTCAAAAACTCTTGTTTCTGATAGCCTGGAAGAAGCTTCAAATTCTTACTATCTCCTACATAAGAGAGCAAATAGGAGCCAAGAACTCCAAAATATCCAGCTCTAGATCCACTGTATCCAGGCATAAAGCCAAAAACTCTTATGGCTTCTTCCTTCTCCACCAAAATGATCTTGTCCAAACCTCTGCTGAAAACTTGAGATCCAATAACCTTTGAGATAGCTCTCAAAGCCATCATTGGTAGACTTGGAGAGCTTGACAATCTACTATGATATATTACAATTGTTTGATTGTTTAAGTTTCCAATATAATGGCCAAGGCTTTTATTTTTTCCAAGCTTCATTGGCCTAGAGCCCTTGGCCCTTCCAAGAAAGTTGTCCAGATCTTCAATCTCAATCTATAGAACAAACCACAGCAGTACAAGATATAAGATATTTATCTATAATGCATAATAAAGTCTAACATAAACTCAATGGGTAACTTCGAATTATATTTCATACCTTAGGGTGTTCATCTTCTTCAAGAAGACTATCATCATAAAGATTTATTGAACTCTTGGGCTTCTCATCTGATGGAGACTTCAATCTCTCTTCATACCCTACATCATCAATATGAAGTTTCTTCTGGACCTGCAAGAACTCTTCTTCTGTAGGTAGCCCCCCCTTTTCGTATTCTATGATATGATTAATACATGTATGTAAGGCTATAGAGCTATCTTGGAAATTCTCTCCCTCAACATCAAGACTTGCTAGTGGTTCTTGTTCATAACCTATAAAATTCATGTCATTTTTGCCCCAACCTGCAAGGATTGCTAAGCAATAATCTTCTCTAAGATCAAAAAGATATTGAATATCATTTAGCAACACATATCTCTTCTTGTTGATAAGATAAGTGGAAAATGTTGGAACATAGGCAAGAGGACCTTCTTCATCAACCTGTGCACTTGGCTCAATCTCCTTTTCTTCCACCATTGTGATATTGTCACTCTTGAATAAACCTACATCAAAACCTTGGACAAGTTGATTCTCAACATCTTCTTGGAACATCTCCTCCTTCTCTTCGACCTCCTTATCCATACTTGTAATATCCTCTAGCTTTCTCTGTTGGTCTATATCTGGAGAAGAATTTTCCATGTACTGAAGATACACAATAAATCCAACGTCCTTGTGGATTAGAAGGCATTGGTGTTGGTACCTGTGGAAAGGGCAACATGTTTCTTTCTTTCTGAATTCCTCATCAATGAGGTTGAACCTGCCGAGCAAAGTTGACCTGGATGTATTGGTGGCTCCCATGACATCACTATAATGAACAAATCCATTGACTTCCAAACCTTGCACATGTCTATCATAAAAACATCTGTACTCCTTAAGTTTATCATCAAGATCCTCCAATAACTCCTTCAAATCAAAAGGAACATTGAAAATTTCCCTGATATAGCAAAACTTGGAAGAATTTCCAGTGATGTGTAAAAAATCAAAGAGCCTATCATCAGATGTCTCAATTATCTCCTCCTCATCCATTCCTTCCAGAGATAGCTTCCTCTTTGTCATTTTGACCAGAAAAATATTTATCCCTAAAAAAAAAAGCACAAAAGAACCAATATCCAATAAAACAAGATGATATCATGGAAAGAGGCCCCAACATTGATTTTCCAAGACAAAAAAATCAAAACAGGAGAATTTTTTTAGTTGACTGGTGAAACGCGAAAATTCAAGTGTGTAAGGCAAATGCCTGTGAAGGAATCGCGTTTCATCGGACACTAGCTTGAAGACAAAAATTATTCTAAAATGTGGCCGGTGAAACGCGATACTAAGCAAAATATCATCAACAGAGACATTGTCTCGCATTTTACTTGTCAAAAATTGCAAATGAAGAAAAGAAACATAAACAATAAATAAATTCTATGGAAACACACAAATTGATGATATAATCATTTTTGGAAAAGCTATGCTGCTTTTGAAAGATAGAAAGCACATAACATCTTTAATTGTTTAAGTGTTATAAAACATTCTTTCTATATTAATCAAATTTATTTTGTTAAAATGCTTGTAATAAAAAAAATTGGTTACTTATCAAAGATTGTTGAACTGCTCTCCACACAGGATGCAAGGACCTTGAAGGGAAGTCGAGACGAAATTTTGGCAAAGAAGAAGACAATGTCGGAGAAATGGGTTTGAAATTCTTTTATATCGACCGTTAAGCATGTGGTGATAGTTCCAACAAAAAAGTTTGTGTAATAATGGAAAAATACGTGTACACGTGTCTGACTTAACACAACGTAATAAACTCCTCAGAAGTCGTGCGCATTCTCTTTTTCCAAAAATACGTTACACGTGTGTTAAATAACCCTTTTCCAAGTAAATAAAAAATTTCGATAAGCGAGAGTACGTCACACGTGTGGTATTAACACTTTGCGAAGAACATTGAGTCCATGCAAATTCACCGCCTTCAGCTTTCATCGCATTTCATCGCTAGTCCATCTTTGTTTTTGGTGTTCCTTCCAGTCTCCAAGCATTTCCTTCCAATCTCCAAGCATTTCACTGCTTCCCCAACAAAGCAAACCTTCAAGCATATTGTCATCTTTAGGCTGAGATTGTGAAGAACAAGCTAAAAAGAAGGTATGGTTTCTGCATCTTACTTTTCAATAACAAGCTCCATTCAATGCATTGTTTTGATATTTTTCCTTAATCCTTTATGTTATTATTAGCTCATGACCACTACAAAAGAATTTTTTCCACAGTGAAAGCATTCCTTAATATTGTGGATATTTAAGGAAATCTTACTGTGATCTGCATGAGCTATCTGAAATCCATGCTGTTGTAAATAATTACTTATCTGAGCATTCCATGCTCTCGGTGCCTGTTTCTTTCCTCCCTAATTCTATGGATATTTTAAGTAATCTTAAAAGCTTTCCTTGGATCAAAGCTCTTTTTTCTTGGTTTTGTCAATTTTTATGCTATTCATGAGCTGTCCGGTGAAATGCGAAAATAAGGTACTTCAAGCAGGTTTCCTAGCTTAAATTCGCGTTTCATTGGACACAATGGACAACAAGTCCGGTGAAACGCAAAAAGAAGCAACTGCAAGGAGGCGCCTTGCTTGACACTCGCGTTTCACTAGACAGCTCGAGAAAAATTCAGCTGATACGAGAAAACGCCGTGCAGCATAGATAACTCTTGTCTAGGACTCGCGTTTTGCTTTACATGCTGGAGAAGAAGTAACATATGTTTTTTGGGCAGATGGCTAGGACTAAGGCAACATCAAGAAAAGAGAAGATTGATCCTAGGGATTTAGCATCAAAGATTCATCAGTCTTCAAAGCCTCAGAAGCTCTCTAGAAAGTCAAAGCCAAGGAGAAGGTTTTCTCAAAATGTCAGGTGTCTAAGGGAGATTAGGAAGGCAGTAAATGCTCTTGACAATGCAATTCCAAAGTTGTCTTTTCAGAGGCTTGTCAGGGAAATTTGTGACAGATATAGTTTGGATAGTTTCAGATGGACAAGAACAGCTCTTAATTGTATACAAGATGCCACAGAGGATTTTCTAATTGAGTTTTTCCAAGATGCCTACATTTGTGCTGCTCATGCTCATAGGCTCACACTCATGGACAAGGACATGGTAATTCTTAGGAGGCTAAGATATAGATTTTCAAAGGTCCTTGAGCCAATTCGCCTCACTGATATGAAGACATTTAATATCCTTAATGTGCCCCCAGCTAGAAGAAAGAAAGATGATTCTGGTGTCAGGGTTGAGGATGTCACCCATGAGAAGGATACAAGGCAACATGAAAAAGAGAAGAAGGCTAAAGAGGAACAAGCAGATAAATGGAGAGAGTATAGGAGGCAAAGGGTTGAAGAAAGGGAAATAGAGCAACTAGAGTCCTTTGAAAATGAGCTAGCCACCCTTCTTGAAGCAACTAATCCAAAAGGATTCAGTGTGTTTTGTTTCTTACCTGGGGACTTAGGCAAAAGAACTGAGGTTATCTCCTTTGATGCTGCATGTGTTCAGATTCTTAAGGATAAAAGAAGAGAAGTAAATGACAGTCTTATTCTTGCTGGCCTAAGGTATGTCCATCCATAATTACTTATACTTTTTGATATTTTTTTAGCAATAAGATTTTTCTTGTTTATACTCACTATTTCTATGCCTTTTCTAGGTGTATAATGCATGAGTTTCCTTTGGATATACAACAAAAAATTGAGGTTTTTGATCCATCTATCTCATTCTTTATGAGGAATGAGCTTGATGCAAGTTTTATTGAGCACTGGCTCAATTTGATTGACTTCGATACTTTGGAGCTGCTTATAATTCCATATAATGAAAAGTAAGTGATTCAATATTCTATTAGAGTTTTTGAGATTTTATCCTACTAATTTGTTGAGATATGATTGCTTTTAGTTCTCATTGGAGCTTGATTGCAATAGACCTTGTGGATAAGCAATGCTTTTTAATCAACTCTATGAAAGGAAGCCATGGAAATGCTAAATTGTAAGTTATATTATCCAAGGGCTCCTTGATATTTCAATTCTTTTTTTTGTAAGTACTCTAAATTTCAACATATTTTATATACAGAGGTGCCAAAAGATTAATTGAAGAGCTAGAGAAAAGACCCCCTATGCCATCTGATTTGCTTGCAACAATGCAATATAGACAAGTTGTGGTAAGTTATTCATTAAAATAATTGAAACATAAGTTTATTCTATGAACTACCATTCGTCCTCTTTATAGTTTTACTTTGTGTTGGTGGTTGCAGTGTCCCCATCAGGATGATAGCCATTCTTGTGGCTGGAGGGTGATTGCAAATGCTAGAAGAATGGTTAACTTTGTTTATCTTAATGATGATAAACATGTAAAGGTAATATGAAAGATGCTAAACTTTAAGATAGATATTAATTGCAAATAGTCCATTGATGATAAAAATATAGTCTATTGTAAGAACAATAATGAACTAAAACTCTTTTTTCTATAAATGTGTGACAGTTTTCGAAGGATTGCTATACATCTGAGCATATTTGGTACATAAGAGCAAAGCTCTTGAAGTATATGATGGTCAATTGTATACAACCAACAACAGAGATTGGTGGGGATTTGCACCATGAAGGAGATGCGGTGCCTATAACCACGGAAGGCAAATCCACAGCTTCAACACCTTCTATACCCAAGACATCAAAGAAAGGCAAAAGGACTCCTAGAAAGGATAGTTCTCCAAAAAAGAAATAGCTTTGCCATATCGCCTTGTAGGCCTTCATATATAGAAATTTGCCCTTCAGCCCTTGTATATCTCATAGAGATGGCAGATAGACATCTGCTACAAAATTTGTACATGTATTTTATATTGATAGTAAAGATATCTTTTCTTGAATGTCATTGCAGTGTATTTTATTTTCTCTCCTTTTCGATATCTGCAAAAAATAAATTACAAATGTTTGTTAGTTAGAAAGTGAGATCTTGATATACATCTAAGTAGATATAATATGATGTGAAAACTTGCTCGTTTCTTGTCAAGTTGGAATACAAAGGAGCATGGTAGTTCAATGTCTTCATTTTGTAAATCCATCCTCACTTGATGTAGCGTACATGATTTTCTGATCTTTAAGATTGCAATAATATCCTTGTTGAACCAAATATCAAGATCCACAATAGGATCCTTGCTGAAATCATTAAGATTCTGGTCTAAAGCAACTAGACTACTACCAACAAAATGCCATCGACTATAGTAAAAGCTAAGGATAAAATTTTGAGTAGCAATCATATATTTACAAGCTATAGAGTCTTGATCTATTTTACATATAATTTTTCCTTCTGTCCTTGTATCCCATCCTTCATCAACAAATTGTATGATATGATCATATGTTAGTCTCTTCACTGAAAGCATGGTTTTTGTTATTCTTATCTCCATATTAGAGAAGAAATCAATAAATATATTAATAGGCATAAATAAAGTAACTTTGCTTAGCCTACTTGAGATATTAGATTTTAGTGCTTTCTAGATCTCAGAAAATATCTTACATCTATAGCCCTCACTAGTAGCTGGACTTGGCAAAGGCCACTCAAAGCTTGAAAAATCTGGCAAAGGAAGGAGTTTTATTGATCCCCATTGGCAACACCGCATAGGAATAACATAAGAATGGTCATAAAAGAATATTCCATTCTCTGCAAGCTCTGTCTTCTTTCTACCTCTATACATTTCTTCTCCAATTGAACCATGTATAACATCAATAACATCAATAATAGATTCCACTGGTTGCCATTCCTCAAGATTAGAGGGATAGACATCTACAAGACAAACAAATATTATAATGGAAAAACCTAAACAATGTTTAAGAAAGGAAAAACTTTAAGAATCAAATTCTTACAATTTGGTCTATGCATTGGAAGCTTTGAAGATCCAGGTTTCAAACACAGCTCTCTATGCATGAACACATGTTGCACTAGTACCTCTTTGATACTATTCTTATTTGCTCCAAGCTTAAAATCTCGGATTCTGCCCTTCCAAGCAGAGATAAATGAGCTCTCATGTCTTTGCCTTTTTCCACGTTTTGCTTGTTGCATGGTGATCTAACTACCTTTGCTAATGATAGTAAGAATCCATCTTCAATCAGTTTGGAATGAGTTGAACACTGATATGGATGTGATTTGGGAGCTTGGACGCCTTGTTGAAGGTCAAATTTCTGTATCCATGGTAGAAGAGAGAGATACATGCACAGAGAGAGAGAGAGAGAGAGAGAGAGAGAGAGAGAGAGAGAGAGGACTAGGCTATCATAACGGAGGGAAAAACAATAGAGGAATAAAAGAAAGGAGGAAAAAAACTGAGCGCCATGCTTTTCACCAATTTGAATTTCGATTACATCAGTCATTATCATTAATCTAGAAACATCATTAAATAAAAGTAGCCGAGACTCTATGCCATTAATGCAAAATATGTCATAGTCACGAATATAAGAGACTAAAAATACATAATAAAAATACAAATTCGTAATATTATCATATTTATATATTTTTGTAAAATGATTTTTTAATTTTTTTAAATAGAAGTTCCGTTACGGAGGCTTTGCTCTTATTGGTCTAGAGCACTCTCTCTCCACATCCTAAAAGGCATTTTCGAGACCTCAAAACTCCCCTAATGAGGGCTTGGTAGGTTCTTGGGTACTGAGATAGGACCTGAGGACAATGCCCTATTCTCCTTGGGTCACTACGCTCAGCTCCCTCCTTTTTACACGCCAAAGTATGGAAATCTACAGAAAGATGTGCCAAAAAATGATACTACTTTTTGATCAGGCTATAGGAGGCCTTGCCTCATAGGAGCTCCTTATTGAGTTGTCCTTAGTTAGGTAGGTAGTTCAGACCACCACTTAGGATGACCTCTTTGATAGTTCTTTTTGGCTTGGCTGTGTTGGAGCAGTTGGTTAGTGACTAGCTTTAGGCTTTCTGTTAGGTTATGCTAGGCCTACTCCTCATGGATTTCATGCCTTGGTTTTGCCAGGGGTCGGGTGAAAGCTGTGATGTTTTCCTAATGGGAGTTGGAGGGAAGTTTCCTTGACCCAACGATAAAGGGAATATTCATTGGGGCTGACTAGGGAATGTTCATAATATGGTCGGACTTGCCGACTAGACTACCTTTCTGGACTATAAAAGGAAGACCCATCTAAAGCCATTGTCAATTTATCTTTCACCTAGTTAGAGTTTTTCCAACTCTCCAAGGCTCTTTGCCTATCATATATCATCTAAGCTTCACATAGAAGCGCACGAGTGGATAGAGCCATCTTTGTATCAGTTCATTTGAAATTAAAGCGGTCTCTATTTTTCTCATTTTTTACGTGTGTTCTGTACTCCTTGCTCAAATTCTGTTCGTTGTGTTGTGTAGTTTCTACAGGTTATACAAAAGAATGATTGGAAGGCATGCTGTCCTCTATGGTAATTGGCAATCAAGGAATAGAGTATGGCTCCTTGGAGTTAGTAACATCCTAAGGACGATGGTAAGTGGAGGAGAGGAGAAGAAAAAAATGAGGCATGCTAGTCAAGAAGATAACATGATGCTTAAAGTTGGACATATCCCTTTCATCCTTGAATGTTGATATCATCCAATATGCCAAAGTTGATGGCAAAAATTTAGACTAGCATTATTACAATACAAAATATGCATTGAAGCATGAGGATGTAAATGGAAAAATGAATGGCAATGTGTTGTTCATTAATAATATGCAATGCAAGTGAGTATCACAAATGAATTCACTTATGCATTAATGTTCATGTAAAGATAGTTTAGTGTAAAAATGAAGGTTTTATTGGTTTCGAGTGGGGAAAAGAGATGCGCATGGGATAAAACCCAAAAAACACCTTTGAAGTGTAAAAATGAAGGTTTTATTGGTTTCGAGTGGGGAAAAGAGATGCGCATGGGATAAAACCCAAAAAACACCTTTGAAGTGTAAAAATGAAGGTTTTATTGGTTTCGAGTGGGGAAAAGAGATGCGCATGGGATAAAATTTTGATAAAAACCATTGTTCAGCTATCATAATCAGTCACTAATCATAAATAAGAAAAAATCTATTTTTATACACAAATAAATAGAGAAAAATAGCAAAAAAAATGCATTATAAAAATCTAGGAAATTATGATTCATTGTTGTGGTTGTATAACACAAGTGAGGCATGAATTTTGGCTTCATTTTTGACTTTTTTTAAAGTGTTATAGTTTATGGTTTTTTTGGTTTTATGTGAAGAATAGATATGAAACAAAACCCTACACCTATGTAATGTAGCATAGCCTAAAAAACGTTAGAAGGAAGGAGTGATGTCAAGAGATAAAGAGGGTTGAGAGGGTTTTGAATCTTTGAAATATTTGACTGTGCATTGCATTTAGAATTGCGATAATTCAGTTTAAGGGGCTAGTAGCACGAGAAATCAGAGCTAGTCTCCATACATGGAAGCATACGTTTAGTGAAAATCATGAAATGGCTATTTTTTCACATCACAAAGTGCTAATTTGATGAATATTGTTTGTGCACTAGGATCATATGTACTATGCACGACGCATGCCATGGTATTGATCCTGGATTGCATAGCAATTGTCTTCCTAGGAAATGACTTATACGTGGAGTGGAAAGGAACCTAATATGTAGGTTAGTTGATCATTTTCTTGGGGAATTGTTTGGTAAGGACACATGATATCTCTTGGAATACATTCAAAATGAAAGAGTGGAGTTTGTATCATGTGTACTTTGTTCAAAGTTGAGAGAGAGAGAGAGAGACAAGGAAACTCCATTTTCTTGAGCCTTCAGGCTCTCAAGGTCATTCCTTCATGTTCCACACTCTGAACTGAAAAGCACACACAATACAAAGATAAAGTGACCTAGTGTAAGTGTAGACTAGACAGACTAACTCTAGTCAGGTCACTAATTGACTATTAACCCGACTTTATTTAATGTAGTCACATGTAGACAGCTGCACACACTAGCTGTCATAGATGTCGGTCATAGATAAAGACACACTGACGGTGAGCTTGATTTCTAACACTCCCCCTCAAGCTCAAAAACAAAACTCAAATCATCTGCATCACTCCAAGTAGCTATCTAAAGTGAATGAACTTATCTTTACCAAGTGATTTGGTAAAGATGTCTGCTACTTGGTCTTCATTCTTCACATGCTCCAAGTCAATCTGATATGCTAAAACTATTTCCCTAATGAAATGGTAGTGAACCTCAATGTGTTTTGATCTTACATGATAAACAGGATTGCTTGCTAACATAACAGTGCTCAAATTGTCACAGTACAGCTTGACTTTGCTGTCCAAGTGTACTCCCAAGTCATTCAGCAACTTCTGTAACCACTTAGCTTCACAGGCCGCTAAGGCCGCACCATGATACTCTGCTTCCGTACTAGACAATGCAACTGTAGGCTGCTTCTTACTCTGCCAACTGATCATGCTACTACCCAATCCAAATGCATAGCCGCTGGTTGACCTCCTATCATACGTGCAACCAACCCAGTCAGCATCAGTATACCCCATCAAGTCAAGGGGTTTCCCATATGCATAAAACAGCCCATGATATATGGTACTCTTTACATATCTCAGAATTCTCCTGACTGCATCCAAGTGTGGTTTGCGAGGCTTCTACATGAACTGACTGATCAACCCCACAACATAACTCAAGTCAGTTCTAGTGATCGTGAGATAGATCAAGCTGCCTACCATCTGTCTGTACATAGTAACATTCTCAATCTTTGTCCCAACATCAATCTGCAGCTTGACATTCTGCTCCAAAGGTGTATCCATAGGCTTGCAATCAGCCATACCATATTTCTGTAACATGTCATGAGCATACTGCTTCTGTAGCAGCCATATGCCTTGAGGTGTAGAGACAACTTCAATCCCCAAAAAATATTTAAGCTCTCCAAGGTCCTTGACCTTAAACTTAGCCTGTAAATATGTCTTTATTTCAGCAATCCCATTTTCATCATCTCCTATAATGATTAAGTCATCAACATAGACAACTAGGAAAACATAGCCACTATTTGTCTTCTTTACAAACAGACTATGATCAGCATCACCCAATCGGAAACCATGTTGCTGCAAATAACTGCTTATGCGAGCATTCCATGCTCTGGGTGCCTGTTTCAGCCCATATAGTGCCTTTTTCAGCCGACATACATGTGCTGGAAATTCTGGATGTACATAGCCTTCAGGCTGTTCCATGTAAACCTCTTTCTGTAATTCTCCATTGAGAAACACATTCTTTACGTCCATCTGCCATAGTTTCCAGCGTCTAACTGCTGCCAAGGCAATCATAGTTCTAACTGTAGCCATCTTTGCTACAGGGCTGAAAGTCTCCTCATAATCAAGACCATACTGTTGCGCATACCCTTTTTGCAACTAGCCTGGCCTTATATCTTTCCAATGATCCATCTGATTTACATTTTACCTTATACACCCACTTGCATCCAATAGGTGTTTTGCCCTCAGGCAACTGTACCAAATCCCATGTACCATTTTCAGCCAAAGATGAATATTCCTCATCCATAGCAGCACGCCAATTCTCATCTGCAACTGCCTCATCAAACTTACTTGGTTCTCTAAAACCTGTTACTTTCGTCATATAAGCAGCCGTGGCTCACTGTGAGCTTGCCTCTCATGAGGCAGCACATAACGGCTCTGCCTAGCACCTGGCGTCATAATAGACGGAATCCCCAATTCACTGCCTAAGCTGTCACTGCTAGATGAATCATAACATGCAGTGAGTGGACCTGTTACATCTTCAAAAACCTTTTCTTTTCCCTTATCTGTTCTCTCCCTCATTGACATATTCGTGTCAGTGGATGCAGTAGTGCAACTCCGTAATCATCCTATCCAAGGACTCACTATAGATGATACATCACCTGTCTGACCACTCATGGAAGTACTCTCTGCAGGAGTATTTTCAGCATGACTCATACTGGGTGAGCCATCAGTAGGCACTGCAATAGGATTTCCATACCAGGATGCTAACTCATCAAATACCACATCTCTGCTTATGAGTGTCTCATGCGTAGAAGGTACATAACACTTATAAGCTTTCCGTTCCTGTGCATATCCTATAAACACACTTTTCACTGCCTTAGGATCCAATTTCTTCCTCTTCTCATCCGGTATATGCACATATGCAATGCTGCCAAATACCTTCAAGTGTGAAATATCAAGTTTATGACCATACAGCCGTTCATATGGAGTGACATCATGAATCCCTGCTGTAGGGGTTCGATTTAGCACATAGACAGCAGCAGTCACCACTGCTTCAGCCCAATAACCATTTGGTAGACATTTTTCATTTAGCATAGCTCTAGCTGACTCCATCAAAACCCTGTTTTTCCTCTCTGCAACACCGTTTTGCTGCGGTGTATAACTACATGTGAGCTGTCTTTTGATCCCATGTTTAGCAAGATACATGTCAAACTAGTTTAAGGCATATTCACCTCCTCCATCTGATCTCAAGTATGATATGTAATAGCCCATTTCATTTTCAGCATGTTTCTTGAAGTCTTTGAATGCATCAAACACATCATCCTTATGCTTCAAAATATAAAGCCAAGTGTACCTGCTGAAATCATCAATAAATGTGACATAATACCGTGCACCACCAAAAGAAGCATTATGTGAAGGACCCCAGACATCAGAGTGCACCAAGTGTAAAGGCCTAGTGCTGTTTTTTACATATCTCATGAAAGGAAACCGTGCTTGCTTCCCAAACTGACATGCAGGGCATACATGACCAAAATCATTATACTTGAATTTAGGTAATCCAAGTACTACTTCTTTTTGCTGCATATATTTCAGCTTTTGTACATTGACATGTCCAATCCGCTTGTGCTAAATCTCTACATCTCGAATGGCACTCTCATCATGAGCAAACATGGCTGCCTTGAGTCCCAGAACGGTCGCATCCAATGTAAACATCCTGCCATCCCTTCTACCCTTGGCAATTAACTTGTAGCCATTTCCATACTCCTCAATGAAACACCCATCTTTGTTGAACCTCACTTGCAAATTCTGTTCTGCCATTTGACCCACAGACAACAGATTCTTTGTTATGGTTGGTATATGTAATACATCATGCAGGCCTTTCTTCTTGCCATTAGGCATCATAAGAGGAACAATCCCTTTATACTTTATGTCATGTTGTGTGTCATCCCCAGTACATACATGACCATGTGTACCTGCAACCATCTCATCAAGCCACTCTCCTTGCGGTGTCATGTGGTTTGACGCTCTAGAGTCAATGTACCATCTGTCATCTCTATCATGTCTCGATGCATTTTTAGATACATGCTACATGGCAAAGAGTCTATCAACTGGCTCATCATGAGCACCACTGGAAGATGCATAGTGCCCATGTTGTTTGCCCTTTGCCTTCATATCTCCCTGCTTCTTGTAACAATCCTTTGCAATATGCCCATACCGGCCATAATAATGGCAGTCCTTGTCCCTGTTGGACTGATTAGATGACTGCCATGAACCAGATCCACCACCTCTACCTCGGGGTGATCTCCTCCTGCCTCTAAAACCACCAGATCCACGCTGGCCTTGTGTATTTGCACCATGCCAATTACTCTGCTGTTGCTGTTGTCCATAAGCATTACGAGTGTCACCACGACCTCGAAATGAACCACGACCTCTAGATCCTCTGCCACGCTGGCTAGAGTATAACACAATGTCTCTACTCTGATATGCACTGGAACCTGTATTCAAACCAAGTTTGACTTCCTCATGCAGCAACAAAGTAACTAGCTCTTCCCAGCTAGGGGGCTCTTCTCTGACAGAAATGGAAGTGTCAAAATCTTTGTACTCTTTGCCTAAGCCATTCAAGGCAACATCAATCATATCATCTTCTGATACACTTGAGCCAATAGTAGCAAGTTGATCAGCTATGGTCTTAATCTCCGTGGTATACGCCTGGATGCTCTTGCCATTCCTAGACATGTTGTTGAACTGCTGTTTCAACTGGATCTTCCTTGCATGTGTCATGGTTTCATAATTTTTCATCAGTATGTTCCAAGCATCCTTCGGAGTCTCACATCCAGTGATTTGAATTACCATAGCATAAGATATACATAAAGAAAACCAATGCAGCACCTTGCATGCTCTTTCATTCCATAGCCTGTAGGCTCTTTTTTGTTCATTTGTTGGATTGTGTGCAGGCAACTTAGGAGCAACTTCATCTCCTGTACATAGATCCCAATAACCTCTGCCAACCAGCAAGTTTTTCATTCTGAATTTCCATAATGCAAAGTTCTTGTTGTCCACTTCTCTCCAACTATCTGAGTGATATTGTCAGTCCCATGTGCATTAGCCATGATGCAATAGATTGTCTATCAAGTGCCTAACTCCCTGCAAACCAGTAAGTATGAGTGACCAAGTTCAGTCCGTAACAGTTTATGATAGTTTTCTGCAATTAATTGCAGTAAAAAACCAGTAAATTTCAGCCCAGTATCAGCCCAAAATAGTCCACAATCAAGTTGTCCAACTCGTAGAAATAACTGTCAATACATATGCCGTGTACTTGCTTCAGATTGAACTCCTGCAAATCCACTGCTAGGGTCCAAAAACATGCAGTCCAAACCTATAAACTGTGATGAACAGCAACACTTTCAATGCCAAAAACAACATGCATACATGTCACATATGTCCCAAGTCTTCTCAGATGACTGCAAGTACATATGTCACTCCAGACATGAGCATAGAACCACGAAACCGTGCATTATCAGCAAGTACAAGTGTCAACAATTTTGTTTGCAGGTTGCAGTCAACCAAATTTAGCATAACAAGCTCCAAACCGCTTCAAAGTGTCTTCAAACCAAATCATACATTTGCTCCAGTATGACAAGGTCAATGCATGACTATGTAGTGACCATAGACTGTCTGTCTCTAATGAGCAAAGTCATACATTACTTTTGCAATTTATACTCAGCCAACAAGACAAGATTGCATTTGCTTCAGCTCCAAAAATTTCAGCATTCAGTAGCACTTAATGCTTTTCTCAACCCATGAACATTCTGACATACACATGTCAGTACATACATCTCATAGATGTCACCAAATGTCACACTATGCTTCAGTAAAGAACAAATGCTTGCTGTCCATATTAAATGATAGTTTTCAGCCTGTCTAAAATGCTCCACATCTGAGTAATTCAGTTACCAAAATCAGCTTGCAATGGATCACAACAGGTACATATGACCTCCAGCATATACCTATGCTCCAAGAGTGCTTTTGGGCTTGTCATAGAGAGCTTCCAAAGCTCTTCAATGTGTTGCATATACCATGTATACTGTGTATACAGCAGTGCTGCCCTTTTTTTCAGATCTGCCCACTCTGATCTCAGCTCATGTCAGAGCTCAAGGTCAAGCATTTGCCTCTTGCCATCTCAAAGCACTTCATACCTGACCTAACCAAGCATTTGATGACCAAATGCACTAGCATTTGATGAAGTGTAGCCCAACAACTGATAGCAGCAAATATGCGCAGTTCACACAGATCTATCCTCTACTCCAGTAGCTCGATTTGCTGAGTTTGATGCTGATGGAGCACACACTAGTGCTCAATACCCCCTTTACAAGGCTCTAAACAAGCCACAACCTGTAGCTTGACCCATAGAGTAGGGAATCACTCAATGCATACCTTTAGTTTACAATGGCATTCAGCTTGTTTGAAAAAATGACACAAGTCTTCAACTGCAGATCATCTTCACTTCCTCCTGCTCCAAGAGGTCCACCAAGTAAGGCTCTGATACCATGTTCAAAGATGAGAGAGAGAGAGACAGGGAAACTCCATTTTCTTGAGCCTTCAGGCTCTCAAGGTCATTCCTTCATGTTCCACACTCTGAACTGAAAAGCACACACAACACAAATATAAAGTGACCTAGTGTAAGTGTAGACTAGATAGACTAACTCTAGTCAGGTCACTAACTGACTATTAACCTGACTTATTTAATGTAGTCACATGTAGACAGCTGCACACACTAGCTATCATAGATGTCGGTCATAGATAAAGACACACTGACGGTGAGCTTGATTTCTAACATACTTTTTGTTGAAGAGACGCATCTTGGGGCCAATCCCCAAGGTATAGCAGAGTCATAATGGAGCCGTGGCAATCAGTCGAAAGGTGCTTCCGTATGTTGTGTTACGAGGCACTATGTCTATATGTTATGGGATCTCCCTCTAAGGAGAAGGGAAGGTAATCACTGACGCTCCTGGTCCATGAGGCCGTGTGGTGGGGTTGTCTGTTGCATGCATGAGGTCTTGCTAATGCCATAGCCAATGCCGGCCCATTTTAGGTCCCGTCAGGATCTATCAATTGAGGAGAAGGAAACCTACATGGAAGTGGTGATAAAACACTTTGCACTCTTTATTTCTGATTATGAACACATCACATGTGTGATGGCAATACAACATCACATTAATCTAAAAGATGGAGCAAGGCCAGTGGTGTAGCAGTTACGATGGTTGGGAGTAGTTTAACAAAACACTCTACTCACTGAGGTGCAACGACTTTTGAAGGAAGGCTTCATCTATCCGCTTCATCTATCTAGTAGGGAACTCAGAGTGGGTTTCACCTGTAGTGGTGATACCCAAGAAGAACAACAAATGGCGGATTTGTGTGGACTATAAACTGCTAAATGCTGCAACAAGGAGAGATCACTTCCCTCTTCTCTTTCGGGATGAAATACTCAACGAGGTGGCGGGGCATGAGAGATACACTATTTGTGATGGGTATTCAGGTTATTTCCAGATCCAGATAGCTGAGGAGGATCAACAGAAGACCACCTTCATCATGCCTTGGTGGGGGTGTTTTTCTTACAAAGTAATGCCATTTGGATTAACAAATGCCCAAGTTACCTTCCATCGATTCACGAATTATGTCTTCCAGCCATATTTTGGTAAGTCCATCAGGGTCTTTATTGATGATTTTGTATTTATATCTCTAAGGCTCTACATCTAGGGAAGGTGGATGAAGGTTTCAACTACCTCGCACAAATGGGGGGCAGCTAAACCATGAGAAGTATCGTATTGGCGAAAGTAGTGTAACTTTGTTAGGGCATGTCGAAAGTGAGAGGGGCATTGAAGCAGATCCAAACAAAATTAAGGCCCTATTGGCATTGCCGTCATCATCTTCTATGAAGCAACTAACCTCTTTCATTCAGAAGGTGCGATATATGGGGTGGCTCATTCATCTCCTCTCCCAATTAGTATTTCCATTGCAACAATTGACAAAAGTGAAAGTGAAAGGTGCTTTCACAAGGTGAAGAAGGATCTCAACACCCTTCCCATAATTTTACAGCCTTGTTGGGATCAAGAGTTTTTTGTTAACCCCCGAGATTTGGGGAAGATGCTCTAGGGGTAGCACTAATACAAAAGGATGCTAAAATTGGCCTAATGAGACTGGTTTACTTTTCTAGCAGAGTAATGAAAGCATCAAAACGAGGGTACAAGATGGTGGAGTTGATGGTTTTGTCT
The DNA here is from genome assembly GCF_053477565.2 of Lygodium microphyllum. NCBI lineage: Eukaryota > Viridiplantae > Streptophyta > Polypodiopsida > Schizaeales > Lygodiaceae > Lygodium > Lygodium microphyllum. The sequence continues at coordinate 76,275,583 of NC_141138.1, read as the reverse complement.
CTAATGTTTGCTATAAGAACATTTCGTCCTTATGTTATCCCTAGGCCGTTCACAGTGATCACAATAAAAGAGCGTTTTCCCTATGCCTTATAGCACATGGATGTTTTAGTCCAGCATCGCTAAGTGGGTGATAGAAGTCCAAGAGTTTGACTACACCTTCAAGGTGGAGGACTCTACTCAGGCTTGCCTAGCTGATTTGTTGACCCATAGATGCCATCAAAAGAAGGAAAAAGAGAATAGAAAGGTAAAAGAGGAGACACTTCCTCCAGAGGACCCGCCATGGGTGGAGAATGCCTATGCCCTCTACTTTGATGGGTCCTACAAGCATATTAAAGACAAAGCATAATTAGGAATAGCGGTGTTCAGTCCTGAAGGTGACAAACTTTATGGAGAAGGTATTAGCCTAGAGGATTTCCATTCTAACAATGAGGCAGAATATCAAGCCTTGCTTTTAGGTTTGAGGTGGTGTCTACATGGTATCACTCGACTTAATGTTTTTGGGGATTCTATGCTAATTGTTAAAAAAATGAAATGAATCTGGGCTTGTAAAAATGAACTTAGCTATGAAAATGAGAGAAGCTAAAACTCTCATGAGGAAGCTGCAGAAAGCCCAAATCTACTTTGTGCCAAGGTGCACAAAAACGGCAACGCAAATGCTCTAGTAGCTGAAAATCTGAAAGAGGTAATGGTAGGCATCATTGCAGTAAAGCTCCCCTTGTATTAGGGTAAGTTACAACTACAAGATGTGCTTTATTTTCTTGAGCATGGTGAGGCACATACACATATGAATAAGAGTGAAAAAAGGTGGTTGGCTACTAAGGCCACTAAATACCACTTGATAAATGATATGTTGTATTGCAAAGGAAAGGATGCAATGCTTAGAAGGGTGCCAAAAGTAAAGGAGATTATGGATGTGATTAAGAGCTTCCATGAGGGGGTTTGTGGCAGACGTTTTGCTCAAGAAATAACCAGCACAAAGATTCTCCAAGCTGGTTTTGTGTGGCCTAGTCTGCATTGAGATGTGCAACATTGGTGCTGCACTTGTGATGCTTGCCAAAATGCCGGACCAAGGAAGCTAGTGCATGAGGAACAAAATCCCATAACTACGTATGGCCCATTTGAGAAATGGGGGATTGATGCAATAGGGCCACTCCCAAGGACTCACTTTGGCGAGGAATACATCGTAATGGGTGTGGACTACATGACAAGGTGGGCTGAGGCTTCAACAACTAGTAGGATCACAACCCAAGAAGTGGAAAATTTTTGTTTGAAAATATTTGTTGCAGGTTTGGCACACCACTAGAAATTATCTATGACTGGGGTCCTAGTTTTAGGGCTAATCTAGTGGGGGAGCTAATGGAAAGGCTAAAAATCAAGCAAATGCATTCTACTCCCTACTATCCACAGTGTAATGGTTTGGTCAAAAAGGTAAATGGGTTGATTTGTAAGATAATTACCAAGCAAGTACACATGCACCTCAAGCACTGGGATAAAAAATTGAGTGCAGCTCTTTGGGCCTATAGGACTTCATTCAGAACCTCACTTGGCTATACTCCATTTCACCTTGTTTATGGCCAAGAGGCTTTGCTTCCTATAGAGGTAGAATTGGCTAGCTTACATGTTTCAATAGCCAGTCGAGAGAAGAATCAAGATAAGAAGCTAGAGGAAAGGATCTTGGATCTAGAGAGATTAGAGTTAGAAAGAGAAACATCAGTCCAACACTATTCCATGCAGGAGGTTGAAGAGAGGAGGAAGACATTTAAAAAGAAGCTGGCTAGCAAACACATAAGGAAAGGATCACTTGTGCTATGCTATGATAACCGCTTTGATAATAGAAAGGATGCTAAACTTGTGTTTAAGTGGGAAGGGCTTTTCATGGTCATAAGGAGATATCCAAATGACAGCTATAAGCTAGGTGACATGGATGGGAGGGTTCACAAGACAAGGGTAAATGGATAGCAACTCAAGCCTTATTTTCAAAGAATTAGGGACACTTTAGAGCAATAATTCAACAAAGAGCCACCAATGAGGGGGTGCAGTCCTTCTTACTCTATTGGACCATCATTAGTAAGCTAGGGGCATGAATGCCTCTAGCCTAAGGAGAGGGCTAATGATCCGGGTTTTTTACAAATCAATTTCTACCACAAAATTTGTCCAAAACCCCTATCAAGAGCCTTACTACCCATAGCTTAAACCCTACATCTTATCACTTTGGGTTTACTCTTCAAGCACTAGGCATGCTACATTGCTTCTCAGTTATGATAATTCTAGCAAGTGGGAAAACAAGTTCTTAGGAGGGATGTCAATGTAAAGGGTAAAAGGGATGGGTTATCTTAGTGAAGCTAGAAATGGATTACACCTAGGGGTTAAGTGAGTGCATAGACTTTTTTAAAGGACTAACCTCCAACTAGACTTGGGTTCCACCTGCATCACCAAGATTTGGGATCTATCTCCATCATTAGAGGACACCTCACCCTTGTAGATAAGTCAATGTCCACATCATGGTGTCATTTGGATCTTACACAAAAGCTTACAAGCATGGACCCCCTCTATCACATGCTTATATGTATATAAGGAATTAAAGTCAAAGTAGATTTTTGAAGACTTTTTTAATAATTTTAATAAATCCTAGGGGAAATTTAATTTCAAGAAAACTCTCACGCTATGCTCGACTGGTTTCGATCTGGTCCACAAAGTTGCAGAAGAAACTTTTTTAGATTCTTCACTGATTTGAAGTAATGAAGGCGTAGACTGCTATGGCTGCATGAAATTTTCTTCTCTCTTTCACCCTTATCACATCAACTTCCCATTTTATCCTTCTTGTAAATATATTATAATAATATACTTTGGGCTCCCACCTCTTGTAATCTAGCTCCCTTTCTCTGGCTTGTCTACCACCACACTTGGCTTCTTGCATGATGACCAAGGTGGAGACTTGTCCTATCCACTATTCTCTATATTATCAAAGATGCCATATATAATCTAGGATTATGTTAATAAAAAAGATTAGCTTAGTCTAATCCCTTATGGAGGCTATATAAAGTGTCCATGGAGATGCAAAGAAACACAATCACAAGCACATGAAAGCAATCTAAATCACCAAGCCCAAAGGGGAGCCACTAAGAGTACATTATGCAACACCCTCATGCTAGTCCATCTCTTTGAGGTAAGTTATAAGTGAGTCTCTTTTTTATATAGCATTACATGAATACATAATGGCAAGCTTCCTCTACCTCTTCTCCTCTTGTCTCCATCTCTTCTCATCTCTCTCCCTCTCTCTCATATTCTAATATGACATCTAGATCATATGGTGTCCAAATAATATATACTATCTTCTAATTCTCCCTCTACATTCATGCTTACACTTATTAAGAATTGCCATATGCTCTATTGGGGATAATTCTTATTTCCTCATGTTATATATATGTTCATGGGAGAAATTAGGAGCCATTACCTCTCTTAACCTTTCATCATCTTCATTTCCCTTAAGATGGGCTACAAATTCTCTCTTGTGAAGTTGTGTTCTTTCCATTCACTTATGAAAGGGATGTCCTAGGCCATCCTCCCTTTGGCTAGGTAGTGCCACTCTTTAGCTCTCTTAGTGAGGATTGGAGGCTAGGTGGGTAGGAGAGGCAACCCACTCATTTTTTCAGCTCTCAACACAACGAAGCTCTGCTGCAATCAGTTGAGCCCCTCTCTCTCTCCACACCTACGTGGAAGCATTACTCAAATCCATCAAGCTTCTCCCATGGCTCCTAGGAGATGTTGAGATGCTGAGCGAGGTCATGCTCAAAGAGCTCCCCAATGCAAGGAAGTAGCCCCTGCTAAGGGAACTCAATACGAAGTTGAAGCACAAGTGGAAGTTACCCCCAAATCCATTCAACCCGAAGGATCGGTTATTTCACAACAAATCGAGGTTGCGGCCATAACTCGTAATCACGATGGATGGCTGAAGGGCGATAAACAGGTTTAGTACATAAGAAAATGATTTCTTTTAAGATGTCTACACCTTTCAAATTTATCTATTGCTTTCTTGCATCTTACGATAAAATGAGGGATAAGTTACATCACATACATTGATAAGTGTGTTAAAAATGTTTTATGGTTATGACTGCTTTTGGATTTGTGAATGATGAATTATGTCTCTTATGGTTTTGTGCTTGCATAGTCAGATGAGTTGTGGATTGTGGTGGTTTGAGACATTGGGGTCCCCAGCCCAATTTTGCCTAACACTTTGTAGAGGTGGGGGTCCTATGCTCCCAAGGGAGGTAGGTGTTTTTGGTTTTAGATCACTCGAGCACCTGAGAGGGCAAAGGGCCAAGTGATGAGTGCCCCTGTTATGTAGGATGGCTCTTGAGGCTCAGGGAAGCTTAGAGGGGCTCTCAGTCAGTAAATTCCTTGTTGACTGTGGATGGAGTGTGATCACATATAGTCTAATCCCAAGGGATTGGAAGGTCCTATCCTAGGCTATATAGTGTCTTTCTACTGAAAGACGATTTTGTACCACTCCTTGTTGACTATGGATGGAGTGCGATTACATATAGCCCAATCCCAAGGGATTGGAAGGTCTTATCCTAGGCTAGACGGTGTCTTTCTGTGGAAAGACGGTTTTGTACCACTCTATGGAGTGATGGTTCTACTTGTTATTATAAAATAAAGTATTTGATTTTTGAATTATTTGTTATGTGCTAAAGATTGAGTTTAACAAATCCAATTTAATGAAATAAAAGAAAGCTATTTTTATATGTCCAAATATCATGGTAGTATGCTTTGCTAATTAGAAAACTAAAGAAAATCCAATCGAGAAAAGTGGAAGGCTTTGATCCAAATGACCGAATGCCTATGGTTGGGTGGAATCGATAAGTTGGGTAACTTTCCAACACTAGATAGAGCTAATTAAATTGTGACTCTCCCAATATCGATAGGATTGGTTACCAAATTTAACATAATTTTAGGGGGATCGGAGCTGAGATTTTGCCTTATGGGTTGGGGGATCAAGTTACACTCTCCCCCGTCTCTCACTCTCTTTGAACTGAGTGCGGTGTTAACCTCACTCTTGTCTTTGATTGATTACAAAGTGGTCTTTCTTAGGTGGGTGTTAGATTGCTGCTAGGGGTGACTTATCCATGCTTCCCTTGTGAAGTAGAAGTGAGATTCCCATGTTCAACTAAGTCCTAGGTTTTCCATGGGGAAACTGGATAGTGATGTGTATGGATATGAATTTCCGTCAACTACTAAGAGGACTTCTCCAAGTCTGTTGGTAGGCATCACACACACACACACACACACACTCTCTCTCTCTCTCTCTCTCTCTCTCTCTCATTTTTTACATGGTACTAGAGTTGTGCCACGATATGCAAAGCTTGATGAAGAATGAGATGAAGCTGACAGAGAACAAAAAGCAAGCAAGCAATGAGTAAGAATATATTTTAACTTACTTATGTGACAAAGCATAAAAGTAAGCAATGAGTATGAAAAGATTTTAACTTATTTAATTATTTTTCTTGGAATATAGCCTAAGGAGGCTCCTCATGCTAGCAAGGCTACAACCTCCAATTAGAGTGAAACTTGATAAGCAGAAATAGCAATGTTTACACTGAGATCATGAGTTTAGGGTTTTTTCACAAATGATCTTTACAAGATAACCCTCTATTCTAGCTTTGCAATTTTCTTGAAAGCTATTTCTAGGTATACTATAGTTTTATTTACATCTATTGTGTACAAATATATTGAACCTATAAAGTTTTAGGTATTTACTAGATTTTAGACATAGAGGCATTTGTATATAGATTATAGATTACAGTTATTGTTGTGTAATCTATAAAGTAGGATATGTGCTTGATTATAATGCAGCTTGTATTAGCTTCATTTTCAAATTCTAAGTTTTTCATGGTTTTTTTGTGTTGCTAGAATATCTAAAATTTTAATCAGATTATTAGTGAGAGCCATAATAAGAATAATTATCATTCATGGAACTTTAAGATAACAATTTTTTGAATAACAAAGGAGTTTGGAATTACATTGAAGAAAACATGGTTGTGGCAACTAAAGTTTCTCTATGAAATACTATTGTAGAATAGATAAAGGTTAAGAAGGATTTGGAGAGGATTTGGAGTAGACACAAAGTAAATTAATGCATTACATATCTATGAGTATCACAGATAATATAACAAGCTATTTGCAAGAATTTGAAACTACAATTGCATGGGAAAAAAATTGGGAAGATTATTTGAGTTAAACACAAGGGCTAGAAAGTTGCAGCTCAAGTCAAAGATGAATCAAATTAAAAGAGACAATATGTCCATGAATGACTATGCATTAAAGATCAAGAGCATGGTGAAAGCTCTTGGATCTATTAGTGTAGTAATTGATGATAATGCATTGTGTGTGCATGTTTAGATGGACTTGGGGATGAGTAGAAGAGCTCAAAGTCATCTATAAATATCAAAGATGATATCATTGACTTTGTAGATTTGAATTCTATATTGATACTTAAGGAGAAGAACCTTGGCTTAGATTCCTCCTCTTTTCAAATCAAGAGAAATTCTGATTAGGTATTTCACTCTAATAACAAAGGTAGAGATTGTGGTCAAAGCCAAGATGGTGGTCATGGTCAAAGTTATTATGATTAAAAAATAGAGGAAAATCTTGAGGAAGGGGGAGCCAAAGAGAAAACGTTTCAGGTTTCAACTAATAGTAAAATTTTGTGAGTGCATGAAATGTTGGCATTTTTGCGAGTAAGGTCATATTTCTAAGAACTGCTTAAAAAAGAAAGCTAAAATTAGAAGCAAAACAAGGTAGCAAGGAAATTATATTTCCACTTGTAGAAAAAAATTATGACAAAAGTGAATAGCTATTTATCATATAATATTTTATGAAAACTATGGCTACTTATGTTTTATCTAAGAATGATATCTAATCTATAGACTCAAGTGTCTCTAAGCACATGCCTTTTCATGGAGAGCGGTTTAGAGAAATGTGTAGTCTAGAATCTCTGGGATATATGGAGATAAGGGATGATATAGCTCACACCAATGCTCACATTATGCAAGATGCTAAAACAAAATACTTGGTTGATGTGTTGCATACACCAAATATAACTAAGATTGGTTTTTGTTAGACAAATGATGGTAGATGGACTTCAAATTTAGTTTATATTTAATGGTTGTTATGTAGAGGAACTAAAAATGGTTGTAGGTTGATTGAAGTGTAATTCTAGTGGCATATTGTTTAGTATTGATGTAGAGGGCCCTACAAAGGGTTGTAGATCAATTGCAAAGCGTAAGCCTTGTGGCATATTGTTTACTCTTAATAAAGGTCTACTTGAAATGGGTGCCACTATTTTTATATAATGTTTAGGTATTGTGGATGACATTAACAATTAACTTAAGTAGATCTGTCACAAAATCTATAACATTTGAAAAATATCTAGTCAAAATAGATTGTAGAGGGCTTATCAAAGTTGAAGGTTGATTACATGCATAAAGTATATGCAACATGTCAATTTGGAATGTAGGTAAGGCATGCACTTCTACAAAAAAAGTAAACAATTGACATGTTGCATAAAGGATATGCAACATGTTGATTTGGAGTTAAGGCATGTACTTCTATATAAAAAGCATTTATGCAAGAAGCTACTTGAGGTAATACATTCTAATGTGTGCAGGATCCTATGAAGTTTGTAACTATGAGTGGTTGCAAGTACTATGTCTCTTTAATTTATGATCATACTAAAAAAGTATACCTACAAGTAAATTTCCTCTTTATCCCACGAGTCCTCAAGAAGCCACTAAACTCATTAGAGAGGTACTCTCCCCCCCCATCTGATCTCAAGCACTTAACTTTCAAGCTTGTTTCTCTTTCAACAACTGCCTTGAAAGATTCGAAGTGCTCAAATACATCACTCTTTTCCTTCATGAAATATACCCATGGCTTCCTTGAATAGTCACATCAATAAATATGACAAAGTATTTGATGCTACCAAGAGATAATTCTATATAGGCCCCCAAACATCTGTATGCACTACATCAAGTATATTTCTGTCCACTTCTCTATCATGCAAATAGGGTTGTCTCGCCTGCTTACCAAATTGGCATGCTTCACACACTTTACAAAATTCTACAACTCTAAAAGAAGGTAACCCTGCAACCAATCCTTTGGATGGCATGAATTTCAACCTTTGCACATTTGCATATCCAATATGTTTATGCCAAATTTCAATGTTTGCACAACCACTCCTTTTCCTTTAGCATACATAGTAGTATCCATTGCAAGAATTCCAACATCTAAAGTGGATATGCGGCCAACTCTACTTCCTTTTTCAGCCAATCTACACTTATCATTAACGTCTTTTAAAAAACAACCTTTTGCATTGAATCAAACCTATAACCCTTGCTCTACCATTTTGCCAATAGACACTAGATTCTTTGTGATTGATGGCACATGTTATACATCTACCAAACTCTTTGTCTAGCCATCATGCAAGGACAAGAAAACCTTTCCAATGTGTGAAATTGGGTGCCATGAATCATCACCTATCTCTGCACATAATTTAGATTTTGTAAGTCTTGCATCTCTCCAAACCATTCAACATGACTGGTCATATGATTAGATGCACTTGAATCGACATAACATACATCATCATGTGTCCCCTTTCCTATAACTGCATTCATCATATGTTGCATAATAAATAAACACTCATTTTTGTCTTTATTATGTTCTGAAGACAATGCATAATTTCCTTGCTACAATTTATCACTGCGAATATCATCTTTCATAGCATAACAATGGGCTATTGCAATATGATCTATTTTTCCACAATAATGGCAAACAATAGCAGAATTTCCAGAACCTTTGTTCTGCCATCCACCTCTTCCTCTAGAGCTCCCCCTACCTCTAAAGTTTTCTAACCTCCTGAAACCTATGTTTCACCAAATTGCTGATTGAATTTGTTTTGCTGGTTATTGCCGCACGCCCATACCGTGGCCTCTCAAAGAGGATCTACCACGTCCCCTTCCTGAACTTGAGTAAAATTCTTATATCTATTCACCATTTATTTCAGACGAGTCACCTTGCATATTAATCTCTTCAATCATCATGAGAGAGACCAGCTCATCAAAATGTAGAAATGGCTTCCATACATATACAAAAGTGTCAAATGATTTCCATGCCTTCTCATTATTAAGGCCACTCACAGTGGACGAAGCCAAATCATCATCATCAAGTATTACATCAATCGCTACTAAAGCATCTACAATGCTCCTCACCTTTAAAATATACTCATTGATAGACATTTTCCCTTTCTTCAAGGTATTCAACTCTTGCTTGAGTTGAATCTTTCATGCCTTTTTGTTTACTGAAAACATATTCTCAAAAATTATCACTGCATGTGAAGTTTCTACACTCCTGATATGTCCCAACATAGTATTATCAATGATTGCAGATAGCCAATACATCGCCTTTTTTCTTTTGCATTCCACTATTTCCATGTCTTTGATTTATTTGCAGTCGAAGAGATACTTAGCTCTGGCTCCTTTTCTTCACCTAAAACAAGCTTATAAAGGCCCTTTCCAATAAGGAAGTTCATCACATGGAACTTCCATGAAGGATAGTTATTCTTGTCGAGCTTCTTAATAGTGGGATTTCCACTACTCTCTACCATTATCACAAAAAATGATACAACATAGCAAGCTAGTTTTTTGCAACCTTTCACAACAAGTGCACAACAATACACCAACCAATCTTTTTCACTAATTGCTCAATAGTATATGAAATCTGTAACCTATTTGCAGATAAACCTTATATTTTCTTCCTATAAAACACCTCAAAAACTATAGATTCAAAATCTATAACCTATACACCCACTTTCGGTTAATACAATCGAAATCATAGTATACCTTGAAACTGTTGTCCGCAACCTTGCAACTCTAAAATGGGGCCTGAAACGGCCTCAGATGCCCAAAAAATTGGCAGGAAGTCTTATAGGGTCCATTTGTAGAATATAAAGTGCTCTACTTACACTCCAAATCTCACAACAATATGATATTTTCACTCTATCTACTTTCAGTGTCTCCATAGGCACTATCCGAGAGAAAGAGCGGAAGAATGGGAGAGCTTCTTACCCCTTGCTTGCTTGTTCGAACCTTACTTCTTTTCCTTCACTTCGGCCTTCAAAATTAGCCTCTCTCAGTGGTGCCGCTCTGATACCATATCAAGAATCGTGTGGTGGGGGGACTTGCTTGAGTTGTTGCGCCAAACACACATTGTATACACAAGAGGAAGCTTACTCAAGAACACAAGAAGAGAGATGGAGGCCAAAACACTTTCTTGTTGATTTTTTTTTCTTCTTCCACACACTATATAATGTACACAAAGTATAGATAAGATACAACATAAAGAAAAGTGGCCTACTAAGTCAAACTATGCATAACATACTACACTAATCGATTGGCACTATATCTTTGCCAGCTATAGATAGGTGTAACAAACTAAATATAATAAGTGATAAGTCAATGGTCATGTGAGATTTATAATGACTACCAATGTTGTCGTGCCGCTACGTGCACGCCATGTAAAAAAATCTAGAGTGTGGCTTCCTTTTAGATTTAGAGAGCTAATACCACTTTAGGCATTAGTGTTAGTGTCCATGGTTCAAAATATTAGACTCTTTTGGACAAGTTTTTAGCTAATTTTTGATATTCTAGATATTATCTCTTGTAAAAATCCATAAAACTATAGACAAGTTCTAGATTAGGATGACATGTAAAAGAAATCATGTAGTTTTCACCCAATTTGAGAGGATTTTATGTAAAAAGAGAGATTAGCAAAATTGCGTGACTCGCGATCACTATTTTCAGGCAGTGAATAGCACTCCGAAGGGGGGAGATGGAGTGAAATGGCATAATTTTGGCTAGGTGTGCTGGTATTTTACCCCTCTTTTGGAGCCAATGGAAGCATCAGATTGGTGATTTGAGCAGCATAGAGGAAGGTATTATTTTATATACGTTTTTGTCTATTAGAGTTATATCTTCTCATAATGTTGAAAGAAATTGGCAAGTTTCATCTCCCTTAGTATTTTTCTACATTTTCTAATTCTTTTTTTTGAGTATTATTCTATGTCTTCAATTTCTTTGAACCTATTCTCTTTCGTCTATGTTGTCTCTTATCTTCAAGAACTTGGCTTGAAACCTTCAACCCTTCTCTTATCTCTACCATCTCTCGAGTCTAAGCTCTTGAACCCCCATACATTATTCTCTTGCCAAACCCTTGCGGTGACCTTCAACCCTACACGCTGCGACATTGGTGAACCCAATGTGAAGGTCAATGTAAGAGAACTCCAAGATGGGGTATCCTTTAGGAGATACTCTACAACAATTGGTGTGCATACTACATCAGACTTAGTAACAATAAATCCAAATGTTACAACAACACCAACAAAGGCAAGACAAAGAGAAGATTGATTCCACAACTATCAAGGCTCTAGAGGAAGTTGGGCGAGAATTAAAATAATTTAATGATCAAAATGTCTCTGTTTTTATTCGCTTGTATGTTGAAAAAATGCTCTTCGTTGATGTACCACAACATGCATGGAATCGCTATTATGCCAGACTAGCCAACCATGGTCTTCAAGAGAGAATCCATGGTCTCTTTTAGTAAGATGTGGATTGGGTTACATTCAAAATAGCCCTACATGAAGAATTCTTCTTAGAAGACAGAGCCTAATGACGAAGAAAAGTTTCACTGATTGGGTTGAGAAACCCAACAAAGGTTTAGCTGCAACAGCTTTATACCATGAATTTGAAAGTAAATTTGGACAACTTGATGCTAAAGACCAACAAAGTATGGAAGGTCATAAGATTGAATTATTCCTTAAGGCTTCACATCCCATTCTGCAAGAGAAGCTTGTTGATTGCCTAGAAGATTCTACCTCCAAATCAGGAGTCAAGACTGCATGGACAGATGTTACTGATGCAGTTAACATGATTGCTCGAAGAGGGCGATTGTGACTAAGATTGGGCTCTACTTCAACTTCAACAACTCCATTGATGAGCTTGTTCTACCTTCAAAATCCCCTATTACTTTGACTAATCAACCAACTCTCTCTTCTTCTGTTCCTTCTAAAAATGATGTCATGGATGAACTCATTAAAATCATGCATGACCTTTATCTCAATCTTACAGAAATTAGTTCAAAGGTGGAGAAGCTGGATGTCAAAGTTGAAGAACGAGGACGTTCATCAACTCAAAAATCCATGAGAGAAGGCTTTAAGAGACGTTGTACTTGGTGTGACAACCAACAACATGACAAGAGGGAATATTCTTCCTTCCGTGAGGCTAAAGTACAAAAGCTCATCTTTTGGAAAGATGGAAAGATTCATGCAGCTGAAACTAGTTTTCCACTAGAGCCAAATTTTGGTAATGGTGGAATGAAGAAAAGATTAGAAGATTTAGCTATAAAGAATGCCTATGCAGCAATTGATGCAGCTACCTATGGGCTGCAAATTGAGCCAACTTAATCAAGTTTGAAAGCATGTAAAGCTAATGTGCAATCTAAAGTATGGATGTGTCAAGAATTGCGTGATGAGGGGATGTGCTTGGGTTGCTGTACCAAACACACACTGTATACACAAGAGGAAGCTTACTCAAGAACACAAGAAGAGAGATGGAGGCCAAAACGTTTTCTTACTAGCTTCTACTTCTTCTTCCACACACTATACAATGTATATAAAGTATAGATAAGGTACAACATAAAGGAAAGTGGTCTTCTAAGTCAAACAATGCATAACCGACTACACTAATTGATTGGCGTTATATCTTTGCCAGCTGTAGGTAGGTGCAACAAACTAAATATAATAAGTGACAAGTCAGTGGCCATGTGAGTATCATAATGACCACCAATGTGCTAAGTGTAGACATGCGGACTCATCTAGCCAGGCGGTCCATCATCAATGTCCGCACATGTTGAGCTTGCCATCTCAACACTCCCCCTCAAGCTCAATTCTATCTCTGCAACTCCAAGTAAGCTTTGGAACTTTCGAAGCTTCTTTGCATCCACCAATGCCTTTGTGAAAATGTTAGCTATTTGATCCTGTGTGCTGACATATACCAAGTCAATCTCTCTTGCAAGTACCTTCTCTCTCACAAAGTGGTAGTGCACCTCAATGTTTTTTGTCCTAGCATGGAACATTGGATTCCTAGCTAGCTGTATGCTGCTCATGTTGTCACAATCAATGACAACTGGACCATCTCCCTACACATCCAAATCACCTAATAACTTGTGTAGCCATACCACCTCACATGCTATCATAACAGCACCTCTATACTCAGTCTCTATACTCGATAAAGCAACTATAGGTTACTTTTTGCTGCTCCATGTAACTGCTGCACTACCAAGGAAAAACATGAATCCACTTGTAGATCTTCTGTCTGACATGCTACCAGCCCAATCTACACTTGTGTATTCAAATACAAGTACGTCCTTACCTGCCTCATAAAAAAATCCATAATAAAGTGAACTTCACATATATTAATATACATCTAAGTGCATCCAAATGAGGCTTTCTAGGCATATGCATAAACTGACTAACAAGCCCAACATCATAGCTCAAGTCTAGCCTTGTGATAGTCATGTAAATCTTTGCTCCAATGGTATTGAAAGAGGCTTACATGCTGTCATACCATACTTGGATAACATATCTAAGCCATGCTGCCTTTGGGACAGCCATATACCATCATCACATCTGATCACCTCAATACCAAGAAAGTATCTCAGCTCACCCAAATCTTTCATCTCAAACTTCTTCAAGAAGTCCTTAACTTCTGCAATCCCATTGTCACTGTCACATGTAATAATCAAGTCATCCATATAGATGACTATTATGACCAAACTTGTATCTCCCTTTCTCACATAAAGTGAGTGATCAGCATCAAAAATACAAAATCCAATATTGACATGATACTCTCCAATCTTGTCAGACCATGCTCTAGGTGCTTACTTCAGCCCATAGAGTACATTCTTTAACTTGCACATGTATGTGGGATGCTCTAAATCCTCATAACCTGATGGCTGCTCCATATACACTTCTTCTTGCAATTCACCATGCAAGAAGGAATTCTTAACATCCATTTGCTACAAACTCCAACCTTTGCCTATTGCCAAGGCAATCACACACCTAACAGTTGCCATCCTAGCAACTGGAGTGAATGTCTCTTCATAATCTAGGCCATATGTTTGAGAATAGCCTTTTGCAACCAGCCTAGCCTTATACCTGCTAACTAAACCATGTGTATTATGCTTGACTTTGTAAACCCACTTACAGCCAATAGCTTTCTTACCCTTAAGTAAGGGTACCAAATCCCAAGCTTCTAATGCAACCATCTCCTCATCCATTGCTCCATCCTAATGAGCATGACCAACAGCATCCTCAAAACAAGTGGGCTCAAATCCTCAACTAGTTTCACCATATAAGCGTAATGGTGGGCTACATAGCCTTCAAAACCAATCTTTTAACAGGATATCTGACCCTGCTAGATCTGTGTACCATCGGATCACTCAATGGAGCCTTTACATTACTATGAGCTCTATGTACACCTGGTGTCCTAACTGAAGGAATGCCAAGCTCATCATCCAAACTCTTCGAACCACTAGAATCTCCATCAAATCCCAAATGACTGGTATATGTATCATTACCATTCAATACTTTCTTATTTCCTTTGTCATTCCCTGCAACACTTATAGATCCACCTGAAGATGTGGGGCTACTCCTTAGCCTCCTAGACCAAGGGCTCACTGTAGGTGTAGTACCAGATGATATTTCTGGTCTACTAAGACTCCGTGATTCTTGTTTATCTTTCTACACATAGCTATCCTGATCATTATCATCATCCAAAACATTACCAATAGGTGTATACCAACTTTCCATCTCATCAAAGATAACATCCCTACTCACTCTGAACTCACCTGTGATCCTTTTTGCTCTAAAGAGTATCCAATAAAAACACATTTTTCTGCCTTTAGATCAAGTTTTTTCCATAGCTCATCAGGCACATGAACGTATGCAACATAGCCAAATACCTTCAAGTGCGATACATTAGGCTTCTTGCCAGTAAAGCATTCTTTAGGAGTCATCCCATGAACTGCAGTTGTGGGAGTTCTGTTCATAATGTAGATAGTAGTATGGACAACCTCAGACCAAAAATGTTTGGGCATATTCTTTTCAGCCATTAATGCCCGTGCAACTTCTACAATATGCCTGTTTTTTCTTTCTACAACACCATTTTACTGTGGGATATACATGCAAGTAAATTGCCTCTTTATCCCATGAGTCCTCAAGAAGCCACTGAACTCATTAGAGAGATAATCTCCCCCTCCATCTGATCTCAAGTACTTCACTTTTAAGCTTGTTTCTGTTTCAACATCTGCCTTAAAAGATTTGAAGTGGTCAAACACTCACTCTTTTTCTTCATGAAGTATACCCATAGCTTCCTTGAATAGTCATCAATAAATGTGACAAAGTATTTGCTGCCACCAAGAGATACATTTTGTGTAGGTTCCCAAACATCTGTATGTACTACATCAAGTATATTTCTACTCACTTCTCTATCATGCGAGAAGGGTTGTCTTGCCTGCTTACCAAACTAGCATGCTTCATAGACTTTATGCAGTTCGGCAACTCTAAAAGAAGGCAACCCTGTAACCAATCCTTTGGATTGCATTAATTCCAGCCTTTGCACATTTGCATGTCCAATACGTTTATGCCATATTTCAATATCTGCAACTACGCCTTTTCCTTTAGCATACAAAGTAGCATCCATTGCAAGAATTCCAGCATCTAAAGTGAATATTTAGCCAACTATACTTCCTTTTGCGACCAACCTATACTTATCATTAAAGTCTTCTACAAAACAACCTTTTGCATTGAATTGGACCTGCAACCCCTGCTCTACCTTTTGGCCAACAAACACTAGATTCTTTGTAATTGATGGCACATGTAATACATTTGTCAGCAACTCTTTGTTTGGCCATCATACAAGGACAAGGGAATCTTTTCAATGTGTGAAATTGGGTGGCATGAATCATCACCTGTCTGCACATAACTTGGGTTTTGTAAGTCCTACATTTGTCCAAACCATTCAACATGACTGGTCATATGATTAGATGCACCTGAATCGACATACCATACATCATCATGTGTCCCCTTTCCTGTAACTGCATTCATTATATGCTTCATAACAAACAAACACTCATTTTTGTCTTCATTCTATCGTGAAGACGATGCATAGTTTCCTTGCTGCAATTTACCACAGCGAATATCATCCTTCTTAGTATAACAGTTGGTTACAATATGTCATGTTTTGCCACAATAATGGCAAACAATAGCAGAATTTCCAGAGCCGCTGCCCCCTGCCTCTAAAGTTTCCTCTGCCTCTAGAAACCTGCATTTCTGAGAGCGGAATTTTGATGCTGAGAAGTGCTCAAAAATAGCTAAAAATTACGAATATTAAGGGTTAAATATTCAACGTTGAAGACGGCGGCTCAATCTAGGATGATTTTAAGCGCCAAAGTGATTTAAAGGCGCCCGAGCGACACTTGTTGATTTTTCATAATTTTTTAGACTATGGTGCGGGTTGACAAGAGTTACCGGCCAATGCGGGATGCCGAGCCGGATGCCCAGGATTTTTCAGAGCTCAATTTGGAGTTCGGACGGGGAAATGGCCAAGAAACCGGTCAAGATTTGAAGAGGTGGACCAAAGTTTTTGGCCAAATGGTCATGACCTTTGGGGGGGCATGTAGCATTTTAATGTGGCATGAAACTTTTCATGTATGAGAGGAGAAAAAACGTGGGAGCATGAAGGCGACAGGAGGTGCTGAAATTTGCGTCCAAATGTTGATGGGGCCTCTCACTGCCTGCAAACAACCCCTGCAAATGATTATTGCCCCTCATTCCCATCTACTTGCTGGTCTTATCGCCATGCTTCGCTCCTCCAATGGTGGTCTCTATGAAGATCTCTGAAATCAGTCTTTCTCTCTCCTCCCTCTCTCTCTTCTAAGGGCAGATTCATGTGGTGAAGAAGAAGAAGAAGAATGGATGACGGATGCTTGTCCAATGAAGACTGGATTGCTCCGTGGTTCAAGAGGAATGAAGATTGCTGATTGTGGACTATCATGAGCATTAATGGCTGCTGAAAATCAGTCCCGAGACATGGCAAATAAAAACCCGCAACCCACAAAGAACGGTAATTTTATTTTTACAAAGAAAATTGATGTTTTATGCAATTTGCTTCATGAGTATTTGTTCCCATGGGATGATTATGCATCATAAGGTTGTTTGCTATGTGTTTGATCATTTTATGCTCAGAAAATCAGAAAATCATAAGTGCTATGACTGAAATTAATAGTGTAAAACCCATAAAACACGCGAAATATGGGAAAATTGGGCGTTTTTGATATATAAATGGAAAATATAGTAAGACACACCAACTAAATTTTTGGTTTTGTTGCAAATGAACCTAAGGGCCACAGCCCACAACTCATTTTGTATTTTCAGTTATTTAATATTGCAAAAAATACAAGAAAAATAGGAAAAATGGATAAAAATAAGAGAAAATTAGATTTTGAGTGCCGAAAATTAAGGAAAAATAATATCCATGTTTGTGGATGTATGGGGGGTTTGAAGTATGAGGTTTAGCCTCAGTTCAGCCCTAGCTTTATGTTGTAGTGAGTTTTTATTGCTTTTTATACAATAAAAACATGGAAATGAACCCTAAACTGATCAATAATGCACAACCTAAACGGGTGAGGGGGTAGAGTGTATAAAAGGTGTTTAAATGCTGAATGAAATGATGAAAAGCTTACTGGTTTTTATGCATACCATTTAGGTTGGTCGATAATTAAAAATTAAGAACCTAGTAGCACGAGGGTTTCTCGGTGCTAGGTTCATGCAACACTGCATACGAGCGGTAGAGAATTCATTGAAAGAATGCTTTTGCACTAAGCACAATGCTAATTTTCTTAATTGTTTGAGCACGTGGGCATTCACAATTTGTATGAAGCATAAAATGATAAAAGGTATCAGACAATACCTCTTCGATGCATAGCACCTGTATTCTCTAGATCGTGACCAACATTGAGTGAGTGAGGTTGTCCAAGCTGTAGGCTAGGCGTTGGGTCTAAAGGGAAAGAAAGTGAGGTATGGTACATTCCTGGATACGATCAATTGGTACCTTGAGTGGAAATATGTGCGAAGTGTTATATATGTTTAGTGGCGCATCGAGGGGCCAATCCCCAAGGTGTAGGAGAGTCCCAGTGAGGTAGCGGCAGTCAGCCGTGGGAGGACCTCCTATGTTTGTACTTCGTGCTATTTGGCAATGTGCTAGGGACTCCCTCTGAGGAGTGTTAATTGGGTTAGAGTTGGACTACGAGACATGATACAAATGCAAGATGTTTAGAAAGATGATGTATGTGTCATTGACGCTCCTGGCCGCGAGGCCGAAGGGTTGTTGAGCACATGATAGAGGTCCGGTTAGTGCATGAGCCAGTGCCGGCCTGTTTTAGGTCCCATCAGTGGTGCGTCTGCCGGGAGCCACTTATAAGTGATGGTTTTCGGATTTAGGGTTTCTAGGGACCAAAGAGAAGTTGGTTTATGTCCTCTGACAAGGACCGTCAAGCCGAAATCCAGAAAGCCGAACATGCCGAGAGGGCTAGACGGCAGTTAGAGATAGTAAGTTGTTATTCTCCTCAAAGGAGTAGTCGAGTACGTATACGAAGCAGTGGTCTTAGTCACTTAACTACTCCACCTATTCCATTAGGGGCAGAAGGAAGCATAAGTTCTTCTTCTTCTCCACCAAGTTTACCCACTTCAAGTGGGGGTGTGAATCCATCATTGCAAGCTCCTATTGTTAATCCGATTGCCACCATGGCACAGCCTATTGCGATTCCTGCAGGGACGTCGGATTTACCAGCCTTAGGAGTTCCCTTGCTTATTTTTAATGGGTTAGCGGAAGAGGATGCAGAATTTCACATTTATGAATTTCAGAGATTGATGTTCAATTATCGCATCCGAGACGAGGGACATCTCATGATGTTCTTCAATATGACGTTAAAAGGAATGGCTGCAGTTTGGTATCACATAATAGAGTCTGGAACCATAACCACCATTGATCAATTCTATGTAGCTTTCCGAGCGGAATATGCCCCTGAAAGAGGTGGCCAATATTGGTTGCGGGTCTTGAATGTGACACGTCAAGATCCTCATGAGAATGTAAAAGCATATGCCAAGAAGTTGAAAAAGGTATTCCGCAAGTTGCAAACTTACATTCCCATTCCGCCGGCTGCCCAACTGCAATATTTTTTGCATGGGTTGGACTTTTATATCCAAGTACAATTGAGCAGTGTGGCCTTGGCAGATATAGATACCGCTATTACGCGGGCAGAGGGAGTAGAAGCACGATTACAAATGGCCTACTCTTCTCGAATGAATGTTAATGGGGGTTTAGCACCTAGTGGCAATCCAGCATTGACGAATAGAAGTCAAGGGACGCCCATGACTAACCCTATTGGGAGAGGGAGTGTGGTTTTGAATGTACCTCTATTACTGGCTCCTCCCAATGTGACTATGCCCATGGCAAGTCAGTTGGCTCCATCGAATGTTGGAGGCCAAGTTTCAAATTCGAATGTTGTTCCAGTGGGTCAACATCCAATGCCAAATCAGATGGTTAGGCCAATGGAACGACGAGTTGATGATCGAGGCTACGAGTCGAGTGCATCTAATGTCCTTGGTGAAGTCAAGGACATGATGAAGCATTATACCGATATGATCTCCAAACAATATCGACAAATAGCCATCGACGTTAATTTCTTGAAGAAGCAACAAAACTTGATAGGGAGTTGACGCCCTGAAGAGGGTGGACCCTCTAGATTCAGTTGTAAATGGTGTGTGGATAGCACTTCCCCAGGAATTTTCCAAGTGTGAAATGTGACATTTGTGGGAAGTCGGGCCATCTAGCTACTACCTGTTGGAGTAAGATTAGCTCTCTCCAACAAGGGAGTAAACAATCGGGCCTAGTGAATCATAGAGCGCAAGGAAATAACTTGCAGCAGAATGATGCACCTAGGCAAATATTGCAGAGGGGAAAAACAAATATAGAAGAGTTACCACAAGGCAACGGAGTCAGCCTTATTGAGGCTGTACGAGTCAATGATACTGAAACCTCTAACTTAAGAGCGGTGACCAGAGGCCAAAAGGCTAAAGAGGTTGACAAATATAATACAAAACCAGTTGAGGTAAACGCTAAACAAGGGGATAAGGGGACGCAAGTCCAGAGTCCTAGCATAGAAGGGGGACCGCTAAGACCGGTTGACAAGAAAGGTGACCCTCAGAAGGATGAGGAAGGGCCCAAAAAGAAGGCAAGAGCTAAGAAAGAAGCACCAAAACTGGTCCAAAGACCAAAAGAGAGGATGGTTTGGCGAGAAAAGAGAGCTTTGGCTACTTATCATGACTTCGATTTAGCAAGTTCTCTTTGCGAAGTTAAACCAGATGTGAATCTCTTGCAATTGATCAAATTATCTCCAGGAGTGCGCAAGGAATTTAAGAAGATCCTGCGTATTGGGTATATTGTGGAACCTCTGGGCATAGCACGAGTAGGGGAAGATTGGTTTGACCATGCTAAAAAGAACTTCCCTAGGGTTCCAGCTTATGTAGATGGAATATTAGTGGAACATGCCATTGTAGACACTGGATCCTCCGTCAATATCAGGAGTTCAGAATTGATGGAGAGGTTGGGTTTAGGCATTTAGAAAGACAGCTCCACCCTTCTGAGAATGGATGATGATAGTCTAAGACAACCAGAAGGTTGCGTTACTAAGGTCCATGTTACAGTTGCGAGTGTAGAATGTTTCTTGGACTTTAGGGTGATAAGATTTGCAGGATGCCCTAGCTATCGAGTGTTGCTAGGTAGGCCTTGGATCTTACGAACAGACTGTCAAGTCGATATACCCGCTGGTCGAGTGGTTCTAGGTAGAGGTGCTTTATCAATGTCATAGTTTATCAATGCTTTGGTAGAAAGAACATTGCCATTAATGAATTTATTATCCTATAACTGTCTATTTGCATGGAATGATGCTTGCAAAGTATCATTTGAGGATGTGAAACAGGAGCTAGTAAAAGCACCCATTTTAAAAGCACCTAAAAGAGGTGAGGTGTTTTATATACTTTCAGCAGCCACCATGCATAGTATCAGTTGCTATTTAGCCCAAATTTGGGAGGAAAAGTGGTATCATCCGATAGCTTTTGCTAGTCGGATATTGGGCATTTCAGAGATCAATTATACCTACATGGAGAAGTTGTGTCTTGCGATGGTCTTTGGGACTAAGAAATTCAGACACTACATCCTCTATGAAAAGATAGTATTCTATACGAAGGCGGAAGGGCTGAGATTGCTTATGAACAAGCTACAGCCGCCTGATCGTTTGGCAAAGTGGTTAATCACTTTGCAGGAGTTCGATTATGAGATTAAGAGTAAGCCAGCGAGGTTGCAGGGTATTGTGGAATGCCTTGTGGATTTCGGGGAGCCGAAAGAGACTTTGGCTGAAGGAAGTGATATTGAGGAAATGTTTAAAATTGATACAGCTTCTATCCCATCTTGGTATGCTGCTATCACGCATTATCTATCAACAGGAGAGACGGGAGCTGGTTTCTCAAAGTCTGAAACGAGGAAAATTAAACATCAAGCTTTGAAGTTTTCTTTGATCGCAGGGACACTCTATCGGCAAGGTGTTGATGATATCTATCGTCGATGTGTGATGCCTGACGAGGTTCCTTTTATCTTGGAGGAGTGTCATGACTCTACATGTGGAGGGCACTTCGCAGGACGGTTGATGACGTAGAAAGCTTTAAGAGCTGGATATTGGTGGCCGTCCATCTTCCAAGATTCTTTTGAGTATGTTAAGAAATGTGATACATGTCAGAGGCATGACAATAGAGAAAATAGGAAACGCCCACTTATGCCTATTATGGCTATCCTTCCATTTGAGAAGTGGGGTATTGATTTTGTGGGTCCTATTACCCCGTCGTCTACTACCCAAAAGATGTATATTATAGTAGCTACTGATTATTTCACCAAATGGTAAGAAGCGCAGGCGATGAGGCAGGACAATGCAAAAGAAACTGCTAGCTTCCTGTTAGAGTAGATTATCTGCCGCTTTGGTCCACCAAAAGAATTAGTGTCGGACCGTGGAACCCATTTCCTGAACAAAGTGATTAAAAGTTTGACAAAGGCTTGGCAAATCAAGCACAATAAAACGACTCCTTATAATCCACAAGCGAATGGGCAAGTTGAAAGTACTAATAAACAGCTTGTGGGTATCTTGTCTAAGATAGTCTCTGAGAAGAAACGAGACTGGGACAAGAAGTTGTATGTGGCAGTATGGGCGTATAATACCACGTTCAAGCGAGCTACCGGCCATACTCCATTTAAATTGGTTTATGGGGAAGAGTGTGTGTTACCCCTTGAAATCGAATTGCCGACCATACAGTTTGCAATTAATCATTCTTTGGGAGATAAGGATTCCCTTTTTGAACATTTCATGACCATAGCCCACCTGGATGAGCTGAAATTGTAGAGCTTATTACACCGGAGGTAGCCAAGCGTCGAATGAAGCAGTTGCATGACCTTAGAGAGAAGAAATATACCTTTAAAAAAGGACAGTTAGTCCTCTATTATGATGCGCGTAGGGAGCTATTTCCAGGGAAGCTGGAACCCAAATGGGATGGCCCCTACAAGATTGCTAGGTTAGGGAAAAATAGGTCTACGGCCCTATTAGCTGATGTACATGGAGTAGAGTTTAAGAATAAGGTTAATCTTAATAAGATTAAACCTTATTATTTCTAAGTCTGCTAATACAAAGAAAATGCATTGCAAGTCCATGCTAGGAATGATTTGAGACCTATGGAAGAGCTTAAAGTTGGTTGATGGGTCGGTTAATCCCATATTTGGAGCACCCATATCTGGAGCAAAGATACCATCAGGGGAAACTCATCTGGTGGAGCAAAGGATACAAAGTGATTGAGCAAGAAGACGAAACCTTTGTGTGGGAGATTAAAGTCTTCTGCCATCACTGCTTACGACTATTGACGAGTATCCCTGTTGAGTTCAATGAAGAAGGTGGGATGGAGCCGTCAGTTCATCCTCTCAATATGCTAAACTTTGATTACCATAATTACGAATAGAGGAGTTCGTGATGGCCGGCTGTGTAAACCCATTATGGACGTACACATTATATTTTGACGGAGCATCTAGGGGCCCTAATAAAAAAGGAAGTGTTGGAGTAGTAATCCGAGACCCCCAACGTAGAGTTACGATGAAGTTAGTTGCTTATCTCGGGGTAGGATTCACTAACAATATGGCGGAGTACAAATCCTTGATTATGGGACTGCATATTGCCAAGCAAGGTGGTATTCGTCGGTTGTTAGTAAAAGGGGATTCCCAGTTGATCCTGAATCAGCTAGATGGGACATACACAGTGCGGAATCCCATTCTCTGTATGTATCATCAAACTGCGATGACCCTACTTGAGGAGTTTGAGAGAGTGTGTTTTCAGCTGATTCCATGTTACTGGAAGCAGTTTGCAGATTCATTGGAAAATCTTGCTTATGAGGAAGACCTCTTCTTTAATTGTGGTCCTAGTTTGGATATTGTGATCAATGATGAAATAGGACCCGGTCGCTTGTGGGGAATGTTATCAGAACATGAGATATATGGCAGACGATGGTTGATATGGGTGATGCAAAGGGTTGCCGAGACCAATCTACCGTTATTATCTTGGACCCATAGGTTAATTCGATGACATGTTATGCGTACACCTCTTGCTATCTATGCAGGAGGGATGGGTCATAACCTTATGCATTTAGTTTAGGGCTACGAGCCCTGTGTTTTTCGTATATCTGGATCCTTTCAGGGAGAGATGTGTAGGTGTTCTTCTGTTTGATCTCATTAGGCCAAGAGGGCCCGTTTTGCGAGGTTTTACTGTTTTATTTTGTTAGGCCAAGAGGGCCGATTAAGTTTTGTGGTGAAGTGTTTTATTTCATTAGGCCAAGAGGGCCCATTGTCTATTTAGTGCAGGTGCGGTTAATGGTTTCTTGTTTGAGTTCTGTGCTAGATAGGTTCGAAAAAGAGCTTGGAAGGAGCCTTTTGTTGTGTGGAAGCTTCTTGTGGCCCTATCCAGGTGATATCTTTCCTTTATGAGTACTGTAGTTTTCATGCTATATGTGTTTGTGTACTTGTTAAGGGGGTTTTTCGTTTCCTATTGGGGACCGGCGACCAAGGCATGAAGTCTTAGGTTTAGGTTCAGTATGTCTGAGGGAGGTCGGAGTAGTCATTGCCTCCTGTAAAGACATTGTCAAGCATTGAAAGACTTGTTTTAGAGGGGAGTCCTAGTGACCCTGTTCTACTAGCTTGCTAGGCGGCTGTTCTAGGAGTTCTTGTTCGTTGTGAGGCAGTTAGAGAAGCCAACCAAAAGAAAAATAAAGATAATACGAGGAAAGAAACCTTGAATATCTTAAAGAAAATAAAAATATACAAAGGTGTGTAAAAAGGGGTTCTAACCCCTATAGAACTAGAAAAGAAAAGAAAGGAAAATTTATAAGCAGTGGATCATTGCCTTGCGAAGGCCTAGTAGGTTCTTGGGAACGAGTCAGACCCGAGGCCGATGCCTTGTTTTCCTAGGGGTGGCATCTTGCTGGAAAAAAAAGTAAGGAAAGTTGGAGTGAAAATAAAAGTGAGCGTAAAAAAAGGATTAAGTGTCGCCTTGCGAGGGCTTGGTAGGTTCTTGGGTACGAGATAGGATCTGAGGCCGATGCCCTATTCTCCTTGGGTCACTACGCTCAGCTCCCTCCTTTTTACATGCCCGAGTATGTCAATGAAATATAAAAACTTGGAAGAAGAAATGTTCTAAAAGAAAATACTTCTTGATCAGGCTATAGGAGTCCTCGCCTAATAGGAGCTCCTAGTTCTGTTGTCCTTAGTTAGGTAGGTAGTTCAGACCACCACTTAGGGCAACCTCTTTGACAGTTCTTTCTAGTTTGGCCATGTTGGAGCGGTTGGTTAGTGACTAGCTTCGGCCCTTCTATCAGATTATGCTAGGCCTACTCCTTGTGGATGTCATGCCTTGGTTCTGTCAGGGGGTACGATGCGTGTTGTGCTGTGTTTACTATATATCTATTTTGTATCAGCTTGATGCTTCCTTTGGTTGTTTTGTGCAGATCTATTATGGGATTCGACGGGCTAAGTCGCCCTATCCCGTGGTCGCCAATGAGAGTGGAATTTTGATGCCGAGAAGTGCTTAAAAATAGCTAAAAATTACGAATATTAAGGGAAAAATATTCAACGTCGAAGGCGACGGCTCGATTTTAAGCGCCAAATTGCTTTAAAGGCACCCGAGCGACACTTGTTGATTTTTCATAAATTTTCAGACTATCGTGCGGTTTGACAAGAGTTACCGGCCAATGCGGGATGCCGAGCTGGACGCCCAGGATTTTTCAGAGCTCAATTTGGAGTCCGAACGGGGAAATGGCCAAGAAACCGGTCAAGATTTGAAGAGGTGGACCAAAGTTTGGCCAAATGGTCATGACCTTTGGGGGGGCATGTAGCATTTTAATATGGCATGAAACTTTTCATGCATGAGAGGAGAAAAAACGTGGGAGCATGAAGGCGACAGGAGGCGCCGAAATTTGCGCCCAAATGTTGATGGGGCCTCTCCCTGCCTGCAAACAACCCCTGCAAATGATTATTGCCCCTCATTCCCATATGCCTGCTGGTCTTATCGCCGTGCTTCGCTCCTCCAATGGTGGTCTCTATGAAGATCTTTGAAATCAGTCTTTCTCTCTCCTCCCTCTCTGTTTTCTAAGGGCAGATTCATGTGGTGAAGAAGAAGAAGAAGAATGGATGCCAGATGCTTGTCCAATGAAGACCGATTGCTCCGTGGTTCAAGAGGAATGAAGATTGCTGATTGCGGACTGTCATGAGCATTAATGGCTACTAGAAATCAGTCATGAGACATGGCAAATAAAAACCCGCAACCCGCAAAGAACGATAATTTAATTTTTACAAAGGAAATTGATGTTTTATGCAATTTGCTTCATGAGTATTTGTTCCCATGGGATGATTATGCATCATAATGTTGTTTGCTATGTATTTGATTAGTTTATGCTCAGAAAAGCAGAAAATTATAAGTGCTATGACTAAAATTAATAGTGTAAAACCCGTAAAACACGCGAAATATGGGAAAATTGGGCGTTTTTGATATATAAATGGCAAATATAGTAAGACACACCAATTAAATTTGTGGTTTTGCTGCAAATGAACCTAAGGGCCACAGCTCACAACTCATTTTGTATTTTTACTTATTTAATATTGCAAAAAATACAAGAAAAATAAGAAAAATAGATAAAAAAATAAGGAAAAAATGAATTTTGAGTGCTGAAAATTAAGGAAAAATAAGATCCATGTTTGTGGATGTATGGGGGGTCTGAAGTATGAGGTTTAGCCTCAGTTCAGCCTTATCTTTATGTTTTAGTGAGTTTTTATTGCTTTTTAAACAATAAAAACATGGAAATGAACCCTAAATCGATCAATAATGCACAACCTAAACGGGTAAGGGAGTAGAGTGTATAAAAGGTGTTTAAATGCTGAATGAAATGATGAAAAGCTTGCTGGTTTTTATGCATACCATTTAGGTTGGTCGATAATTAAAAATTAAGAACCTAGTAGCACGAGGGTTTCTCGGTGCTAGGTTCATGCAACGCTGCATACGAGCGGTAGAGAATTCATTGAAAGAATGCTTTTGCACTAAGCACAATGCTGATTTTCTTAATTGTTTGAGCACGTGAGCATTCACAATTTGCATGAAGCATAAAATGATAAAAGGTATCAGGCAATACCTCCTGGATGCATAGCACCTGTATTCTCTAGATCGTGACCAACGTTGAGTGAGTGAGGTTGTCCAAGCTGTAGGCTAGGCGTTGGATCTAAAGAGAAAGAAAGTGAGGTATGGTACATTCCTGGATACGATCAATTGGTACCTTGAGTGGAAATATGTGTGAAGTGTTATATATGTTTAGCGACACATCGAGGGGCCAATCCCCAAGGTGTAGGAGAGTCCCAGTGAGGTAGCGGCAGTCAGCCGTGGGAGGACCTCCTATGTTTGTACTTCGTGCTATTTGGCAATGTGCTAGGGACTCTCTCTGAGGAGTGTTAATTGGGTTAGAGTTGGACTACGAGACGTGATACAAACGCAAGATGTTTAGGAAGATGATGTATGTGTCATTGACACTCCTGGCCGCGAGGCCGTGGGGTTGTTGAGCACATGATAGAGGTCCGGCTAGTGCATGAGCCAGTGCCGGCCCGTTTTAGGTCCCATCAATTTCACCAAACTGTTGATTGAACCTATTTTCCTAGTTATCGCCAGCACGTCCCATACCACGGCCTCTCGAAGAGGATCTATCATGTCCCCTTCCTGAACTCGAGTAAAATGCTTGGACCTATTCACCATTTCTTTCAGATAAATCACCCTGCATATTGATCTCTTTAGTAATCATGAGAGAGATCAGCTCATCAAAATCTGGAAATGGCTTCCGTACATATACTGAAGTAACAAATGATTTCCATGCCTTCTCATTGTTAAGGCCACTCAGAGTGGATGAAACCAAATCATCATCATCCGGCATTGCACCAATCGCTGCTAAAGCATCTGCAATGCTCCTCACCTTCAACACATACTCATTGACATACATTTTCCCTTTCTTCAAGGCATTCAACTCTTGCTTGAGTTGAATCTTTTGTGCCTTTGTATTTACCGAAAACATGCTCTCAAAAATTGTCCAAGTTGCATGTGAAGTTTCTGCATTCTTGATATGTCCCAACATAGTATTATCAATGACCGTAGATAGCCAATACATCACCTTTTTGTCTTTCGCATTCCACTCTTTCCATGCTTTTAACTCATCTGCAGTCGGAGGAATACCCAGCTCTGGTTCCTTTTCTTCACCTGAAACAAACTCATAAAGGCCCTTTCTAATGAGGAAGTTCATCACACGAAATTTCCATGAAGGGTAGTTGTTCTTGTTGAGCTTCTCAATAATGGGATTTCCACTATTCTCTGCCATTATCACAAACAAGGATACAACACAGCAAGCTAGTCTTCTGCAATCTTTCACAACACGTATAAAGCAATACACCAAGCAACCTTTTTCACTGATTGCTCAATAGTACATGTAATTTGCAACCTGTTTGTAGATAAACCTTATGTTTGCATCCTGCAAACACCTCAAAAATTACAGATTCGTAATTTGTAACCTGCGTACCCACTTTCAGTCAATACAGCCAAAATCACAGTGTACCCTGAAACTACTGTCTGCAACCTTGCGGCTCTAAAACAGGGCCTGAAACAGCCTCAGACGCCCAAAATAACTGTGAGAAAGCCCTAAAGGGCCAATTTGCAGAATACACAGTGATCTGCTCACACACCAAATCTCACAGCAATCTCTGATTTTTGCTAGACCCTACTTTCGGTGCCTCCACAAGCACTATCCAAGAGAGAGATTAGAAGAATGGGAGAGCTTCTTACCCGTTGCTTGCTTGCTCAAACCTTGCTTATTCTCCTTCACTTCAGCCTTCAAAATCAGCCTCTCTCAGTGGCACGACTCTGATACCATGTCAAGAATTGCGTGATGAGGGGATATGCTTGAGCTGTTGCGCCAAACACACACTGTATACACAAGAGAAAGCTCACTCAAGAACACAAGAAGAGAGATGGAGGCCAAAACATTTTCCTGCTGGTTTCTTCTTGTTCTTCCACACACTATACAATGTATAAAAAGTATAGATAAGATACAACATAAAGGAAAGTGACCTTCTAAGTCAAACAATGCATAACTGACTACACTAATCGACTGGCATTATATCTTTGCCAGCTGTAGGTAGGTGTAATAAACTAAATACAATAAGTGATAAGTCAGTGGCCATATGAGTATCATAATGACCACCAACGTGCTAAGTGTAGATGTGCGGACTCATCTAGCCAGGCGTTCCATCATCAATGTCCGCATGTGTTGAGCTTGCCATCTCAACAGGATGCAGGCACTAGATCAAATGGAATGTGGTAAAGTAGCCAAAGAAGATTTGGCTAATGCTAGTCAGTGCATTCGAGGAGTAACTGGTTGGAAAGAACCAATAGATTCTTTTTTCACCTTTGCACATTTGGCTAACATCAATCATAAAGAAGTCTTGATTGAAAAAAAGAGAAGAAGAGAAGATGAACCAAGGCCTTCCTCTTCTGGCCCTTCGAAACGGGTAACTAGAAGAATGCCCGAACAACCAAAGTTTGTCAAAAATATAACCCCAGACCAAGAGACGGAAGATGTGCCACAAACAAAGAAGACTAAAGGAAAGAAGAAAGGCAAGCAGCCAATAGGCTACAAATTGCAGTCTGACATAGAATCTGCAAACTGATCTCAAACGAGTCCTAAAATAACAAATTCTAGGAAGCAAAATTGAATTCACCTTAGAGAAAATTCTTGGAATTGCCAAATGTGAATTCCATGATGTAATTATTAATGTAATTAAAAGGAAAAGACAATATGTTGGTAATGAAGCTGAAGAAATAGTGCATGTTTTTTTTGTAAGTTCTTCGAGTTTTTGTGCAAGATGAAGAGAAGCTGACTTCACAAGGAATTCAACTTGAAGTAGTTAAAGAATTAATTGCAGCAATTGAAGCTGAAGATAAAGAAAGCACGAATGCAAAAATTAAAGAAATGAAAGCTGAAAATGTAATGGTCGACTGGTCCAAGCCAGTTGGGCAGTCCATCTCTCAAAAAGAAGGCCGTCTAAAGCACATGCATGAGGAGGAAGAGGTTCGGTTCATTCCAAGAAATCACTACTCCCATATGCATTGGGCAAGAGCAACAATGGAGTCAATCGTCAAAATTAGAGAAAAGGAAACACCATGTGTTGTATTCTTAGACCATGGCTCGGAGATAAATGTCAAGGCAGTGAGTTTCTATGAAAGTGGCGGATGGCCCATAGATATTGATCCAGGTTGGTAAATGAGAGCTGCAAATAACTCTTCTGGAGAGTTATATGTTGCATGTCCTAATGTGCAGGTAACTATTGGAGACATAAAAGAAAAAATTCACTTTTTTATTCAAGACTCTTATAGTTACCCTATCATTCTTGGGCAACCTTACATTTCCAAAGCCCACTTGGAAACGAAAGCTCTTGATGATGGTTCTTCCTATGCTCGAATCCGAAGCAAGGATAATGAACGAGAGTCCAATTTCTTACTGTGTGTATTAACCATCATCAAAATAGAGATTGGCTGTGTGATTATCCTGTGCTTCCTAATGCCCAAGAATTCAAGGGTTTTTGGGCTGCACTGCTATAAAAGGAGGTTATGGCAGTGCGTCATGTAAAAAGATTGAACCTCCTTATGCTACAGAAGTTGTGTCTCTAGCAAATCTGTATGTATGCATAGCCAATAGTATGGGTTATTATAAGTCTTTTCCGGCCATGACTAAAGTTGCAAGAAAATATTTATGTCATGTAAAAAGGAAGCTAAAAACTTATGACATGATGGCTGAAAATGAAGATATTTCGGGATTTTTTTTTTGGACTGATTACTACTGATACATTGGTTGAAATATATGCAGTTGCTCATATAGAAAATCAGGCTGAAAATCAGTCCATAGAAGTATATACATTGGATTTTTATCAAACAATTCAAGAGTTTTTTGAGCAAGAAGACATTGGTTTACTCAACAAGGATGAAGTGCAAGTGGAGACAAAATACAAGATGGTGGATAAGAAAGTCAAGCCTGTGGCAGTTCCACTGTCTCCTGAAAGTGAAGGGCTGGTTGATAAGGCAGCCAGTCTTCATGATCCTTCCAACATTGGTCACAAGTTCACATCTGAAAGTATAAAAGAGCTCAAAATAGGTGAAAATTCTTCCTTTCGTGAGTTGAAAAACACTCTTTTATGCAAATGCTAATGAAATATGGAAAAGCTTTTGCATTTCAGCCAAGTGAAATAGGTTGTGTGGATCCAAATATTGTGGCTCCTATGGTCATTTTTACAGTCCCACATGTGCCTTGGAACCTCAAGCCTATTCTTTTTCCAAGGGCGCATTTGCCCAAATGATTGGAACTTCTAAATGAGAAGATTAGAATGAAGATTTTAGAATCTTCTTCAGCACCTTACTCAAACCGATGGTTTACCATGCCCAAGAAAAATGGATCTTTACAATTTATTCAAGATCTACTACTCGTTAATCGTGTCACAATCCGAAACATTGGTTCCGGTCCAATTGTTGACAAGTTTGCTGAAGCTTTTGCAAGTAGAGCAATTTATTCTATGGGTGACCTATATTCAAGATATGACCAATTTTAGCTTTCATTAGAAAGCTGAGACATTACCACAATGAAGACACCTCTTGGATTGGTCCGCATGTGCACTCTACCATAAGGTGCAACAAACTCCGTAGCCCATATGATGAATGCCATGCACAAAGTCTTGAGGGACTTTATTCCACAACTTACTCTTCCATTTCTTGATGATATACCTATCAAGGGATGTGAAGTCAATGAAAAGAATGAGGAGCTTGATGAAGATGGCTGCAAGACATTTTTAGTTAACCACATTCATGATTGTGATAGGATTTTGACAAGGCTAGAAGAGGTACATCTTACCCTTTCTGGAGCTAAGTTGATATTTGGAGTAGAAGAAGTCCTAGTGGTCAGATATCTATGTGGCCCCTATGGATGTAAACCTTCGCCAATCAAGATAGATGTCATCAGCAGAATGCAAGAAAAATACACAAATATCTCAGAGGTGAGAAAATTTCTTGGCTCATGTGTATTCTATCTCATATGGATACCACATTTTGCTCATGTCGTCGAAAATATTTATCAATTATTAAGAAAATGCCAAAGATTCTCTTGGGGTAATGAGCGTACTCTCACTATGTGTAAATTAAAGAAGCTGTTAATTTGAGCCCCCACTTTCAAAAGGGATAATTATTCAAATGGTCAACCCATCATCCTTACTGTGAATACAAGTCCCATTGGGATAGGATGGGATGTTGGCCAAGAGGATCTTGAAGGTAATAGGTATGCAATTTGTTTTGGAGCAAAAGTTTTCAATGAACGTCAAAGAAGGTATGCACAAATAAAAAGGGAATTGTGGGGAGTTGTAACAACATTAAAGTGTGATCGTGAATACTTTATAGGTGCTTCCATAGTGGTAGAAATGGATTGTCTTCCACTCTTGGGCATGATTGTCAACTGCTCTACACCCGACATTGCTATGCTAAGATGGATTGCATATATTAAATCTCTCAACCCCGAATTAAAGCATATTGCATGAAAGGTGAATCCAGTTACCGACATGCTATCACATGCAAGATATGACAATGAAGAAGATCTAATGGAAGAAGATGAAGCTGAAGAATCTATACTTTCTGAATTTAATTCCATGGCTGCTGAAAATACATTTTCAATTACTGCATATACTGGTCCAAAGAATTTGAAAACAATAGGGTGGTCAACTAGAAGCGAGCATGCTCATTGCATTGCTCAAATTCTAGTTCATTTCCTTAAATAAGATTATGAAGAAGATTGTGGCCAATATTTGAGCACAATGAAGAAGAAGGAGACTTGGACTGATGAGGAGTACAAGCATATCAAGAGGAAATCTTATGGATCTTTTCTTAACGAAGGACATCCATGGAAGCATGCAAAGAAGAAGGAAGGAGCGCTTGTCAGAGTTTTAGGTAACAAAAGATTGCAACAATACGTAATGAAGGAATTTCATGAAAGCCTGTGGGCTGGCCGTAGAGGCATATGGGGAACCTTTAGTAAAATCAAGGAAAAATATTGGAGGAAAAACATGTATCAAGACATAGCACATTTTGTTGAAACCTGCTATGTGTGTCAAATGTAGTCTATGGTCAAGCATCGAGATGGGTTAAAACCGACTTATAGATGGGTTATTGATTTTGTAACCATGCTTACAGGAATATGGAATATGCCGTATTTAGTGCTTGCAAGAGAGGATCTAACCAATCAAGTTGAAGGCAAAGCCTTAACAACCAAGACCACTCAAGCTGTTTGTCATTTTTTGCTTGAAGATGTGTTTTGCAAATATGGTTGTGTGGGTAAAGTAACTACAGCTAGAGGAGAATTGGATGCTGATGAGGCACACAAATTCTTTGCTCAATTGGGTATCAAGTTGGCTTTGACATCAGCCTATAATCTGAAGGCAATGGAAAGAGTGAGAGAGGTCATCAACCTATTCTCAAAGATCTAGCAAAGTCTTGTAGAGGAAAGATCAAAGAATGGCCTAAAATGCTACCTTTTGCATTATGGGCTGACTGGGCTACTCACAGTTCAATGACTGGCTATATGCTAGCTGAACTTATGCATGGACAACAACCAATTATGCCAATTGAAGAATCTATTCTCACATGGAGTCTTCTACCTTGGGAGGAAGGCATCAGTAGAGAAAAGTTGCTGACTTTGCGCATATGGCAGTTAGAAAGTGATCCGATAAAATCACAAAAACATATTTTTCTAACACTTTGTTAAATTTTTTTACATTTGGAAGTTTGAAATAAAGAAGAGAGTGGGAACAACCTCTTGGAAAATCCTAGAAATCATTGAATGGAAATATTTCATGGACCGCTTTACCAAGGGGGGGTGAAAAGTAAAGATCAATGGAGGAAGGTGAAGGAAAAATGTGTAATGTGAAAAGAAAAGACACGAAATGGATTTGGAGCCATCCAAAGGGCATGTGAGCTCATAATATCATAGCTTTGGAGCCTTATGATAATTCAAACAAATGGGACCCTTCTTGGAAGCATAAGTGGAAGAAAAATCAGGCACATGATTTTGTAAGATTTTTTAAAAATACTTCCACTCCAATTTTTTAAAAAAAAGTTGTAGCGTGTGAGCTGAAGTTTTGGCTAGTATTTTTTTATAATTTTTTAGAGCTACGAGTCGAGAGATATGGCCAAAATGGTGGACGTCAACTTTTTCTAACTGCGGTGGAGACCACCTCCCAATTTTATACACACCCACACTTTCTTCCCCACACTTAACACTTCCATAAAAAATTATTCATTAGACTCCCAACCCTTTCCCCTCTCTTCTCCTCTCTCTCAAGCTAATAAACCATTAGAATTCCCCTCCTAAATCACCCTCAAATCATCCTTAATTGTAGTAGTAATGTATGAATTCTCACCACTCTCTCTCCATTATTGCTAGATATGATTTTATTTTATGAAGATTCTCTATATTTTTTTAATAGGAGAGCTCTTGGACTCAAGCTACGGGGGGAGAATGGAGACAACTCACCTATAATGGAACTTGATTAAGTACAAAATTGGTCAATAAAACATCTAGATGGAGCTTCCACATTGGTGGAACCGCCTTAATGTAGCTTTGATGGTGTTAATTCCTATTCTATATTAACCTCCTCCCTAAACACCCTCAAGGCCTATATAAAGAAGCCTTCTCCTTTGTAATTTGTAAGGGAGAGCCAAGAGGCCTTCTTTAGCCCTATTGAGCCTTCCCAATTCTCTCTCATGAGCTTATGTAGTTCATTCTCTTACTATAGTTTATGCATGCTCTACAGTGTAATAAGCCCATGCTATTGGTGTTCATATTGTGTATATTGGTTATGTCTTAAGGGTTCTCCATCTCTTGTGCCCTCTTAAGTTTTATTGATTCATCTATTTTTTTGTAGTTCTCTCTCTCTCTCTCTCTCTCTCTCTCTCAGTTTTCCTCTCTTCTCCCTCACAAGCTCCTCTCCCTCTTGCACAGCATCCTAGTCCACTCTTCCATGACTAGGTGGTGCCGTTATCTCATTCACTTTGTGGTAGAAGGGAGTTTGGGATAGTATAGAGGCTACCATACCGAATTTCCTTCGTCATAAATTGGTGCCCCCTCTGAGGACATTCTCATCCACAATTCTCTACCTCCTTATGCGGGACGATACAACACATAGTGGTGCATCCTCTACAACAAGTGCTCCAAGTGGCTCTTCTCCAATGCCTTCACCAACTCTTTTTGAAGCTAGTCGAAGTCCACGACCCCCACAATGGTCTCCCAAGGAAGCCCAAGAAAGGAAGTATGCCTATTGTATGACAGCACGTATGCAGGTAAAAGGTGTTTACCTTAGAAATTCCATTCTCTCACAACGGAAAAAACCATGTTGCCATCTTGAATTGCTAGGTTCTCATAATTGTGGTGAGTGTTTTGCAAACAAAGTAAAGGCTCTTTTGGGAGGTCCTCGTCTCCAAATCATCAAATCCCTCTCTCTCTCTGGCCTAATCCACATCAAAGGAGGACAATTATGCATGAACAGTGTGGAGTTTTGTAGAGGTGCAAAGTATGGAGACTATCTTCAACTGTTGCTAGCTCAAAGGTTGGGTGTGGTTGAAAAGGTGGCCCTCACACCTTATGAAATATATGTCACCGAGGATGGACACAATAAGGCAAGAACAATCATTGGTGAGCAAATTCTCTGTATAGCAAAGTTGGTGGGTTCTAGAAAGAAACACTCTGGGGAAAATCCTTTATAATTCAAGAAAGTGCATTCTCTCTACTCCCTTAAGTAGTCTCCACTTATGAATAATAATAATGTCCTGAATTTCCACACCTTTCACTTTGTACAAAACATCCGAGTTAATGTATGCATCAGTAGGAAGATTTTCTTCCAGCAGCGTCTTGTCATGTACTTTGGGACTGAAAGATTAAGGGAGATTCTTGTATCACCAGAACCTATAATCTTCCCAATGCTAGACTACAATGCATCCTTCAATGTACATGTCTTTATTTTATTATAATAGTTTCTCATGAATCACTGCGAGTTGTATGGACCAATCCAACCTCTTGCTATGCAAACTGTGCATATTGTAGCTAGCACAAAGCTTAGATTCCAAGGCATTATTAGAAGCATGTTGGGGCCTAGACGTCTTGCTGAAATCAATGCATCTATGAACCCATTCATCCTTCCCCTCATAAAATACAACTTAAGTCTAGACGTGTTCATCTTTGTACTCTACTAAGGCAACATGGCATTTCCAAGCTTCTTTGGGCGCAATGGGGAAAATGCAGTGGATTTTTTGGACAACCTTGAGATGGCCTTCCTTGTCTCTGGGAGGGATAATGAAGCATTAAAGTTGAGGGCTTCTCCTTTGGTTCTCAAGGAAGAAGCTAGAATGTGGTTCCAAACTCTAAATCCGGCCCAAAGAGCTGAATGGGAGGGATTGAAGGCAGTTTTCTTGCAGAGATTTCAACAAACTAACTCAGCTGAAGAGTTATGGCAATGACTTTTGGCTCTCCATCAAAGTGATCCTTATGGTTATGCAACTTATGAGGAAGGGTTTTTGAAGCTTTGGGGGCAGTGGTCAGACTCACTAAATCTCGGTGAGAGAGCTCCAAACTGCCTTCAAAAGAATTGATTTATTTTAGGTTTGTACCCCTTTCTTAGGGAGAAGGTAAATGTGAAAATTCCAAACACTTTTGAAGATGCTTTGAGAATCACTAGGGAAAATAATCGAAAGATTCTCTATCAAGCCCAAGCTAGCCAAGCAATTTTGGGGTGGAGGCCTCTCAAGTTCCCCCAAATGTATCTAATGCACCAAGCCTTGTTAGAGGTCAAGAAGACATGATCCAACAAATAAAAAACCTTATTAATCAACTAGAGGGTTTGAGACTAAATCTTGTGCAAGGTGCAAGAAGACCTATTGAGGGGAATGGTGGAAATCAACCACAAATGTGGCGACAAGCAAGGGAGATGTTGTGTTACAACTATGGAGAAAATGGACATGGCATGTACAATTATCCTCACCCTAGAAGATATGATCACCCTGCCAGAGGTCCTCGACAACAAGTAAGCCCTCCTCGTGCTAGGACTCAAGAGCAAGAGTAATAACGACTTGCAATTTTACAACCACCTTATGTTCAAGCTGAAACATCTGTTGTTCAACCAAATGTTAATGTCATAAAAATAGAGGAGGTGGTCACGGATAGAAGGCTCCAAGAAGAAATAGCGAGAGGTAAGATGAAGGTAGATGTAGTAGAGACCATGCCTATCAAGCGGGTACATGTCCAAATTGAGGCAAGCAAGGAAGCAATCAATGATGCAAGTACATCACAGGCACCTAGAGATGAAGGGAAGAAGATAAAGACTCGAACTAGGTCTAAAATTGATATCTTTGACTTCCCTTTGGGTTCTCGGACACAACCTTATGATCTAATAGCAGATATGAGCTCTCAAGGGCCAAAAATTACTTAGCCACAACTACTTCATGCATCTCCAAAGCTATGATGACAATGGTCAAAAATTGTAAGCACAAGGGCAAGGCAAGGTAAAATATTTAGTGCAATCAAGGCATATGGCCTCAAAGATATAGTGCCTTTAGTGGAGGCTCAAATCAAAGGTCAACGGATTTGAAAAACATACATCGATAGTGGAGCATAGGTTTGTGTCATGATAGAAAAGATTATGCATCAATTAGGCTTAGAAGTAATGGAATCCTCAACCTTTAGGGCAAAGATGGCCAACAATGATGCGGTCACATGTGTGGGTGTAGTGAAAGCTTTGAGAGTTTCTGTTTTTGGAATCACTGTAGTAGTGGATGTTTATGTGATGCCAGTAAAGGGAGAAGGATATCCCCTCATCCTAGGGAGACATTGGCTTATGGGTATCGGAGCTAGGCAAGATTGGGCAACAAGGGATCTAGAGTTGAGGCATGCATCATTGTTTATTTCTGATTATACTCACATTACAAGGAGAAGATGTGTTGAGGAAACGTCTCTCAAGAAGATGTGATGCTTCACTGCAATGACATTTGCTTCTTGAAATAGAAACGCCTTCTGATTATACTCACATTACAATGATGAGTTGAGGAACCTACCTTATCAGAAGACAACCCAAGAATCCAAGGAGAAGATGTGTGGGATGCTAGCCTAGAGAAGATGATATCCAAGGATATAAAGGATGAAGAAAGGGAGGGTTATGTGAATGTTCTCAAGAAGCATGCATCATTGTTTATTTCTGATTATACTCACATTACAAGTGTCATTGCAGTGAAGCATCACATCCAACTCAAAGAAGGAAGCAAACTTGTAGTACAAAGATTGAGAAGACTGGGAGTTGTGCAACAGGATGCATTGTTGACGAAGGTGAAGAGACTCTTGAATGCAGGATTCATATACCTAGTGGAAGATTCAGAATGGGTCTCCCCAGTAGTAGTGAGGCCAAAGAAAAATGGTAAGTGGTGATTATGCATAGATTACAAGCCACTAAATGCTGCAACAAAGAGGGACCACTTCCCTCTCCCATTTCAGGATGAAATCTAGAATGAAGTAGCGGGACATGAGCGGTATATAGTGTGTGATGGCTACTCTGGCTACTTCCAGATTCGCATTGCAGAGGAGGATCAAAAGAAGACCACTTTCATCACACCATGGGGCTGTTTTTCCTTTCGGGTCATGCCCTTTGGTCTCACAAATGCCCCAACAATCTTTCAACGATTCATGAATATGGTCTTCCAACCTTACTTTGGTAAGTCCATAAGGGTTTTCATAGATGACTTTTGTATTTACAGCTCAAGAAACATACATCTATGCAAGGTTGATGAAGGATTTACTCGCTTAGCTAGGTTGGGTGGACAACTAAATAAGGATAAATGTCACATTGGAGAAAGCAAGGTTACACTACTAGGGCATGTAGTGTCAATTGAAGGAATTGAGGTAGATCCAAAAAAGGTAGAAACATTGCTAGCTCTACCTTCCCCAACCTCCATCAAACAATTAGTCTCCTTCTTACAAAAGCTAAGATATTTGGGTAGATTTATACACTTACTCTCTCAGGCCATATATCCCTTGCAACTGACATGACAAGAAACACTTGTATGGAGTGAACAAAGTGAAGGACATTTTAAGGAGATAGAAAATGTTGGGGTCACTTCCTATAATCCTCCAGTCTTGTTGGGAAGAAACATTCTTTGTAAACCCTAGCATGGGAGAAGAGGCCATTGGTGCTGCTCTCCTATAAAAAGATCCAAAAACATCCTTCATGAGGCCTGTGTATTTTGCCAGCCACCTCATGAAAGCCTCAGAGAAGGCTTACACCTCCATGGAACAACTAGTGTTGGCCCTCATGTTTGCAGTAACCAAATTTCAGCCATATTTGCTTCCAAAGAGGTTTGCGATCATCATTGTGGAGGATATGTTTCCCTATGCACTACAATATATGGAAATCTCTGACAAAATAGCAAAGTGGGTGGTCTAACTTCAAGAGTTTGATTATATAGTGTAGGTTGAAAAAACCACTCGAGCATGCCTAACTGATATTTTGACAAACAGGTGCTATGAGAAAAATCTCAGGGTGAAAAGAAAGGACCTTCCACCACCCCCATCCATAAAGACTCTTGTAGGTACTTATAGCCTCTACTTTGATGGTGCATACAAGAGAACTAAGGATAAGGCAGCCCGTAGGCATTGTTTTTTTCTCTCCTTTAGGAGAGAAAATCTATGGTGAAGAAATAATATTGGAAGGTGTCCACTCTAACAATGAGGTAGAATATCAAGCTTTAATTCATGGTCTTTGTTGGTGTCTTAGTAATTCAATCGAGAGGTTGAATGCTTTTGGAGACTCCATGCTATTGGTAAGGCAGACACAAGGTACATGGGCATGCAAAAATACAAACCTCTATAGTAAAATTAGAGAGGCCAAATCTCTTATGAGAAGATTTAGGGAGGTACAAGTACATCATGTGCCAAGAGACAAGAACAAGGATGCCGACCATCTAGCATCATCAAAGCTGAATGAGTAAATGGTGGGAGCAGTGGCTATCAAACCCCCACTTCAGCAAGCCAAGGAAGTCTTAGAAGATATTCTATACCTCTTAGAGCAAGGAGAAGCTCCCAAGCACCTAAGGGAGAAAGACAGTGGCTAGCTCGGAAGGCTACAAGATATCGCATGGTAAATGATAGTTTGTATTGTCTTGGTAAGGATTGTGTGCTTAGAAAAGTGCCTTCAAAGTGGAAAATTAAAGAAATCTTAAAAGCTTGCCATGATGATGTGTGTGGAGGCCACTTTGCACACGACATCACAAGTAGAAAGGTTCTACAAGTCGGCTTTACTTGGCCCAGTCTACACTGAGATGTCAAATATTGGTATCAAACATGTGAAGAATGTTAGAAATCAGGACCACGACGGCTCATAGTAGAACCCCAAACCGCAGTCAAGGTCTATGGACCCTTTGAGAAGTGGGGAATTGATGCCATAGGGCCTCTACCCCACACTCCATCAGGAAAAGAGTATATTATCATGGGGGTAGATTACATGACTAGATGGGCCAAGGCTATGCCAACTAGAAGAATCACTGCTAAGGAAGTGAGTAAATTCATCTTTGACCACATTTGTTACCGGTTTGGTACCCCTCTTGAAATACTATCAGATAGAGGACCAGGGTTTAGAGCTAATGTGGTGGGTGAACTCATACAAAAGCTAAATATTCAACAACGACACTCTACCCCTTACTACCCTCAATGCAATGGATTGGTGGAGAAGGTAAATGGAATGATTTGTAAAATCATCAGCAAATAGGTACATTCAAGGCCCCGGGATTGGGACAAGCACCATAGTGGAGCTCTATGGGCTTATATAACCTCCTTCAAAACCATGTTAGGGTTCACACCTTTTCATCTAGTTTATGGACAAGAGGCTCTTTTGCCTATTGATGTGAAATTAGCTAGCCTTCGGGTATTAGGTGGCACAGTAGGCTCTCAAAAGAAGAAGTTACATCAAAGATTATTGGACCTAGAGAGGCTACAATTGGATCGTGAAGAAGCCATCAACCACTACTCCCAGGAAGCTGAGAAGCGTAGAGAAAAGTTCAACAAGAAGCTAATAGATAAAAACATCAAGGAGGGATTTTTAGTGCTTCGATATGACAATCGCTTTGATAAAAGAAATGATGGCAAGTTTCTCTATCGGTGGGAGGGACCATTTTGGGTCACAAAAAAAATTAACAATGGCTCCTACAAACTTCAAGACATTGAGGGAAAAGTGCACAAGACCAGGGTAAATGGATGGCGCTTAAAACTCTATCACATCAGGGTGGGGTCAACTCAAGATACCAAAGAGTGTCTAGAGGCATAAATACCTCTAGCCAGGTTGGGGGGGGGGGGGGGGCTATATGATCCGAGAAAATCACAAAAAAATATTTGTCTAACACTTTGTTGATTTTTTATTCATTTGGAGGTTTTAAATAAAGAAGAGGGTGGGAACAACCTCTTGGGAAAT
Organism: Lygodium microphyllum; assembly: GCF_053477565.2. NCBI lineage: Eukaryota > Viridiplantae > Streptophyta > Polypodiopsida > Schizaeales > Lygodiaceae > Lygodium > Lygodium microphyllum. Next base: position 76,234,220 of record NC_141138.1, on the reverse strand, counting down.
CCAAGAAATCACTCGATGGAAATATTTCATGGACCGATTTACCAAGGGGGGGTGAAGAGTAAAGATCAATGGAGGAAGATAAAGGGAAAATGTGTAATGTGAAAAGAAAAGACATGAAATGGATTTGGAGCCATCCAAAGGGCATGTGAGCTCATAATGTCATGGCTTTGGAGCCTTATGATAATTCAAACAAATGGAACCCTTCTTGAAAGCATTAGTGGAAGAAAAATCAGGCACATGATTTTGTAAGATTTTTTAAAAATACTTCCACTCCGATCAAAAAAACTTTTCAACATAAAAGTTGTAGCATGTGAGCTAAAGTTTTGGTTGGTATTTTTTTATAATTTTTTGGAGCTACGAGTTGAGAGATATGGCCGAAATGGTGGACGCCAACTTTTTCCAACTGCGGTGGAGATCACCTCCCAATTTTATACACACCCACACTTTCTTCCCTATACTTAACACTTTCATAAAAAATCATTCATTAGACTCCAAACCCTTTCCCCTCTCTTCTCCTCTCTCTCAAGGTAATAAACCATTAGAATTCCCCTCCTAAATCACCCTCAAATCTTCCTTAATTGTAGTAGTAACGTATGAATTCTCACCACTCTCTCTCCATTATTGCTAGATATGATCTTATTTTATGAATATTCTCTATATTTTTTTATAGGAGAGCTCTTGGACTCAAGCTATGGGGGGGAGAATGGAGACAACTCATCTATAACGGAACTTGATTAAGTACAAAATTGGTCAACAAAACATCTAGATGGAGCTTCCACATTGGTGGAATTGCCTTAATGCAGCTTTGGTGGTGTTAATTCCTATTCTATCTTAACCTCCTCCCTAAACACCCTCAAGACCTATATAAAGAGGCATTCTCCTTTGTAATTTGCAAGAGAGAGCCAAGAGGCCTTCTTCAGCCCTATTGAGCCTTCCCCATTCTCTCTCATGAGCTTATGCAGTTCATTCCCCTACTATAGCTTATGCATGCTCTACAGTGTAATAAGCCCATGCTATTGGTGTCCATATTGTGTATATTGGTTATGTCTTGAGGGTTCTCCATCTCTTGGGCCCTCTTAAATGATTCATCTATTTTTTTGTTGTTCTCTCTCTCTCTCTCTCTCTCTCTCTCTCTTTGTGTTTTCCTCTCTTCTCCCTCACAAGCTCCTCTCCCTCTTGCATAGCATCCTGGTTCGCTCTTCCATGACTAGGTAGTGCCCTTGTCAAGATTGTGGGAGAGAAGGAAGGAGTCTCGCTTGAAGCTTTCTTACTTGCACAATGGGGGAAGACACACAAGGGTGGAGGCTGAAAACAGTTTTCCTTTTCTTAGTTGTGTAAGCCAAAAGAACTCAAGTACAAAGAAATAGAAGAACCCTATATATGGGTCTCAAACCAAACTCAACTAACTAAGGTGGCATACTAACTGAGCCACGAACTAGAGTAGATAAGGATAGCTATCATGTAGTTATTATTCATGGGCGGTGTACCAACCGCGTCTGCAACTGACAAGTCGGTGACATAAATACACAACGGTCACCCTGGCGTATCACGAGTGGAGCTCGATATCTCAACAGCCCTTACCTCATTCACTTTGTGGAAGAAGGGAGTTTGGTATAGTATAGAGACTGCCATACCGAATTTCCTTCATCAGAAAGAAGGCCTGAAGATATTCAAGCAGCTATTGAGAAGCTAAAGATATCAAGACTAAAGAACAAAAGAAGATTTAATAAGTGACATCGATTTTAGCCAAGAGAAATTCAAGAAAATGACTGGGTGCTTGTTTATGACAACAGCATAGACAATCAATGCAATGCTTCTAGGAAGATGGTAAAGCATTAGTTTGGTCCATATGTGGTAAAGGTCATTCATGACGATGCCACATATTCATTGGCTAAATTGGATGGGACCAGCATAAAGATACCGTAGTTGGAAAAAAAATCAAGCTCTTCAAACGAAGAGAAAGTTCAACATATGAGTTAGAAGACTTGAATATAATTCAAGAGCATGAAGACATAGAGGAAGAAGAAGAGGCAAAAGATGAAGACATTGACATGACAGAAGATACTTCTTCTGAAACGGCAAATCCATAAGACTTTGGCACATGCCAAAGGATGTGTAGGTTAGGAGGGGGTGGATGTCATGCCGCTACATGCACACTGTGTAAAAAAATCTAGAGTGTGGCTTCCTTTTATATTTAGAGAGCCAATGCCACTTTAGACATTAGTGTTAGTATCCATGGTTCAAAATATTAGATTTTTTTGGACAAGTTTTTAGCTAATTTTTTATATTATAGATATTATCTCTTGTAAAAATCCATAAAACTATAGACAACTTCTTGATTAGGATGACTGTAAAAGAAAGCATGCAGCTTTCAGCCAATTTGAGAGGATTTTATGTAAAAAGAGAGATTGACGAAATCAGGCAACGTGTGATCGCTGTTTTCAGGCAGTGAACAACACTGCGAAGGGAGAGATGAAGAAGGAGTGATCTGGCAGAATTTCGGCTAGGTGTGCTACTATTTTACCTCCCCTTTGGAGCCAATGAAAGCATCAGATTAGCTATCTGAGTAGCATAGAGGAAGGTATTATTTTATATACGTTTTTGTCTATTAGAGTTATATCTTCTCATAATGCTGAAAGAAACTGACATGTTTCATCTCTATTAGTATTCTTCTACATTTTCTAATTCTTTTTTTGAGTATTCTTCTACATCTTCAATTTCTTTGAGCTCCTTCTCTTATGTCTACTCCTCTCCCTGAATCTACCTTCACCGTGGTGTCTCTTATCTTTAAGAACTTGGCTTGAAACCTTCAACCTTTCTCTTATCTTTACCATCTCTAGATTCTAAGCTCTTGAACCCCCATACATTCTTCTCTTGCCAAACCCCTCTGGTGACCTTCAACCCTACGCACTGTGACAACGTGCTAAGTGTAGACATGAGGACCCATCTAGCAAGGTGATCCATCATCAATGTCCGCATGTGTTGAGCTTGCCATCTCAACAACATATTCTATTATCCATAATATTGTTATCAAGTCTTGAATGTTCAGGCCTTTGCTTTGCTACCTATGGTTTTCTTGCATTCACTTGTTGCTTTTATATTTCACCATTATGCCTTGATCAAAAGTTGGGATCTCATAACTTGATCATGCCTTCACATAAAATATAGCATTGTTTCAAAATTCAAAGGGTCTTTGGCTCTTGTCATTGTAACTATATATATATATATATATATATATATATATATATATATATATATATATATATATATATATATATATATATATATATATATATATATATATATATATATATATATATATATATACATACATACATACATACAAGGGTTAGTATTTTGTAGATTTTGGGATCCACTGACCATAGAAATTTGACTCAGCAAAAGCATCCAAGTCGATTGGTTTTGTAGCTAGTCCACAAATGTAACTAATCACATCATAGAAAGGATGGTCCTGCAAAGCGGCTAGCAATGTGCAACTCCTCTTCAGTCAGAATCTTTTCACAAAATGGATGGTATTTCAACTCTTGTGGTAAGTCTAGATGTTAATCCAAGATGATAGAATGCAAAGAAGTGGTTCTATAGTAGGTTGGATCATATTGAAGCTCATTGACTATATGACATTGCTGAGCTAATGTCATAAGAGGTTTTCCATTGTTGCAAGAAATCTCAAGCCAATGAGAAAACCATTTATGCAAGAATGGACTTGAGGATTTGCGATTCTTCTCAAGTTCATCAAGTGCTTACTAGTTTTGGAGTTTGGTCATAGAAGCATTAGAGGGAATGAGTCTGCATGACTGCAATTTCTTTTAGGAAGGGTTTTAGCATATTCATCTTGAATCAAGAAGATTTTGTGGTAGAGGTGTTCACTCTCTTCCCAAGTGGGATGCCGTTTGGAAGCAACTTGTATTATCCATCATCAACAAGGCCTAAATCAATCACTGCAAACAACTTGGATAAGTAGTGAATATGGCATCAAATTGGAGTAGCCATTCTGTTTCACAAAAATTGAATTTCTTGGCCAAATGAAAAATCACGATGATGAGTGGTTGAAAAATAAGCAAAGACTAGAGACTAGAAGAAAGGTCAGGTTTAGTAGGGCTGATCTATAGGTGAGTTTGAGTAGACTTCTCTCGAGCATCTTGGGGTTTAGCTTGCTCAAGTTGGTTGGAACCAATGGTGTGGCTTAGTAGGGATGTCAGTAGCTATAGCCTTAGGGTTTGGAATTTCAAGCCTTATTGCTTTTAGCATTGTGTTAGTGTTAGTAGAAGTTTTATGTACATCACTTTGCTTCACATCATGGAATGAAGAGTCATTCTGTGTGGTACTAGAAGCAAAGGAAAGATGAGGTATTTTATTATTTAGCCTTGGGATAAACAAGTCAAAGTAATTGGGATTGTACTATAATCTCGGGTAAGTTACTCATGAATATATGTGTGCATCACGTGGGTTCAAAATAAGGTAATTTTAAAATATCATTTTTATACATTTTTTACATAAGGTTCAAAATAAGATATTTTTAGACTATCATTTTTTACATAAGGTTTAAAATAATATATTTTTTAAAATAAGGTTCAAAATAATGTATTTTTAAAATATCATTTTTATATATTTTTTACATACAGAAGGGTGTAATATAAAAGGGTTATGTTTTATTCACAAAAAATTCACAAATAAGGATATTTATAAATAGGCCTTGAATGCACGTGATGTAGAGGATATACATATAGTAACTTCCCCAAGACTGTAATGAAGCATGGCCATCAAGAAGGTGTGGGTCATGTGTGAAGTAGAAAATGTATCTAATGATATCAATCATCATGCTTCTTTATTCCAATCAACTTGCAATGGGTAGCTCTTCCTCTACGTAATATTCCCACACCTCCAATAAATGCTAGTTAGTTTATAAGGTTAGTTTATACATTAGTTAATAAGTTAGTGAAGTCAATTAGTAAGTTAGTAAGTTATGAGTTAGTTCATAAGTTAGTGAAGTCAATTAGTAAGTTAGTAAGTTATGAGTTAGTAAGTTAGTCATAAGGTTAGTATTTAACTTACTAACCCTTATAACTAACAATTAGACTAACGTTTTTAAATAAAGAATCTACAAATTCATTTGATGCCAGAAAGGGGGCCACCTCATCGAATAGGCCGCGGGCCTTATCATCATCATCATCATCATCATCATCATCATCATCATCATCACCATCGTTATCATCATCTTATCATCATCATCGTCATCATCTTTATTATCATAATCATTGCCATAATCTTTATCACCATAATCAATGTCAACAGCCTCACGACCCCCCTTTTAAAAAAAGAGAAAATAAAATAATAATAATAAGAGAGAAAAGTGCCCACTCTGGGTGAGGGAGCTGTTTTAGCATAAACACATGAGAAAGAGAGGGGAAGGGAGAGGCAACATGCACTCCCTTTTGCCTATATAAAGGCATGTCCTCTACTCAAATGAGGGTAAGAAGGATACCCAAGAGGCTGCAAGAGGGAGTGAGAGAGAGAGAGAGGGAGTTACCTCGAGAGGCTGTGAGATATAGAGTGTTAGAGAGGGAGAGAGTTAACTCAACCCCCCCTCTCTCTCGATCTTCAACTAAGCAATCTTCTCTCACGCTCTCCCATCGTGAGTTTATTCCTCCTTGTTTATCTCTCAAACCCACTCGTGAACAATGGCCCCAAAGCAACGAGGTGCAAAGACCATGAGATCCATCGCAACTAGTGGTCAAAGAACAGGTATTGCTAGAGATACGAGAGTACCCGAGGTTGTTGGAGTTGCCACTACCAATGGAACGTCGGGTGTGGTAAATGCAAGTGCAAGCAAAGACAAAATTCCCAATGTTGTTGTGCCAAACTAGGTTATTCTCAACTCAGAAATAGGCTATTATTTTTATATCGCCACATAAAATATTAAGGTTTTTGCCAAAATTTTATATAAAATGTTAGCTTTTGCATTAAATGGTACAATAACTACTTATTAGATTGCATGGATAGCATCAATATAAAAATTAAGTACATAAAATATTAGTTTCATATTTACACTTACACAAAATGACAACTTTCATCTAGAGAGCATATTAATACATGCATAAACTGTTAGCTACTACCTATGATTTGTAGTTAGATTAATCAAGATTATAATTCATAGAATTATGATGGAAATAATTGTAGGTGGATGTTGCACAAAATAATTAAAGGATTAAATGTGCATTCAAGATTAGTTAAATAAAATAACTTGATATATCTATTGTCAAACGCGGCAAGGTTAAGTATTGATTAACGCTTGAGAAAGTCTATTTAAAAGCCTTGTAAATTGTCTCATTGCCATATTTTTACTAGGAAATCTAAAAATGTGAAGAAAAACTTAGACCTTCCGAGTTTATGGTATATTCTTCATAAATAGTTTATGCAATGGTATCGCTTATGTTGGGTAAGTTAGCCCTAAATGAAAATTTCATGTCTTGCTTAACAAAGTTGTAACAGATGTACTCAGCACTTCTTTATGGGAAGAAGAGTCCTCATTAGAATGTAAGGTTACCTTAGGTTAAGGTCTACCTTGGCTATGTGAAGCTGTGAGAGCTGCACGATGGTGTGATTGTCATTGCACCATTATATGTTTGAAAGGATTATTTGTATTTGCTAGAATGTAGATCTCTGATTAAAAACATTGAAAAATAGGATAAAAGAAAAGATCATACTAAGCTACTCCCAAGACAATCGTGAGACCCTACTCCAAGGGAGTCATGGTTATCGATTTGAGAGGCTTGGACTTGCTCCGTAGTGGAAAGATCTATTCGTAGGGACACTCTTGGGCAGTAGGAAATGTGGAAGCCAGGGGAGCTCTGGCCGTAAATTCCACATTACTCCTAGAATCAAGCCCCTTCATGACCAAGGATGGGATCCTGGAACCCTAATACTAGTTAGAAGGGTGGAATCTTGGTGGACAGAATATCCTCATGGAATTCTGAATATCTTCCACAAGATCGAAAAGATGGAAATTGTAATAAACTTCTAATATAATAAAGAAATTTGTTTTTCTCTAGTTTTATTTGAATTGTATGCATGTCCATGAGATAAATTATGTGAATGAATCTATGATTTAATAGACTTATTAAGGAAGTTGGTTGTATATGTCTCAATAAATGTGTTATAGGTACTTAAAAAACTAAAGATGATACTGTCATCAAAGGAAAGCGAGTGGGCGTGACCCCCAATGGGTCATCCAATGGTAAGGTGGTCCCGGTTAGCTAGGATCTTGTCTAAATTGGCGATAGAAATAGGAAAATGATAAATTGATCAATTAGTTGCTAGGTAGAACTAACTTGCATTATTTCAGGGGGCCGAAATGGGATTTTGCCTTATGGGCAGGAGGGTTGACGTACCACACTCCCCTTCGTCTCCCATTCTCTTTGAACCAAGTACAATGACAAGTTTGCTTCAATTCAAGTAATTCTATATGAAGTGGGAACTCAAAATTATTGATGCTAGCTAGCTGTTAGGAGACCCAATTGATTTTAGGAACCTGGAAATTCAAGTCAATCCTAGTGGGTTCATGACCGAAACTCTTCCGTTGCAATGTAGACTCAATAGGGTCTAAGTGACAAACCCCATGATACTCAAAGGGAGCGTCGGGCGGCGTCATTTGGAAAACCTACTCTGATGGACTACAAAAAGGTGTGCCTTGGAATGAGCCTAGCGGACATCTCACAATTGGTATCAAAGAGCATGTTAGTATAGAATACAACGTAAGCTTTTTTAAAAATATTTGGATTGTAAATGTAGCCTAGGACATGTTTTCTTCTCTTCATTGATGTATATTTTTAAATTATGACAGAGTAACGAATCTTGGAAATGATTTTGATATTCTAAGTAATGTTTATGTCAGCTATGTATTCATCTAGTCTTGCTTGGAGAAATTAGATGATGTGCATATTAGATCAGTTGTACAACCCCTCACCTCTATATCATGAAAGGTAGTAGATGATTAATAGAGGATATTGCTATATCGATGTAAGCAGTCTAGTTTATCTTCAAAACAATTTGAAAATAGTGAAACGGATGAAAGATCTTAAAGTTTTCGATATCTATCTATTTTATGAATCCAGTGTAAACTTAACCCTATATACTAGGGGCAAGAAGATCAAACTAAACCACTATATTTATGAGAAAGTTATAAAGATCCTTCTAGCCGATAGAGTAAAAGTCGTAGGTCACTCTAGCCAGCAGCAACTACAAAAAGAACAGATTCCCTGATCTCCCTCAAAAATATAGATTCTTAGATATCTACTCTCAGAATCCAAGTTACTTCATAAAGGATGTATCGGAGTGTCATGATTAGATTGTAGAAGGGAATCCTTTTTTGAAAAAAAAAAGATAAACCTATGAGCTATCTGAATAATGTATTTCTTCCCATTTGATTACCGTGTACATCCGTCATAATAAAGATCGATTGATACTTTTTCAATCAGAGAAATAATTGAACCCTGCTATTCCCTTGGAACCTCTAAAACTACAACTTAACTTTAGCAATATGAAAATAGTTTTATTTGAAATTGTTTCAACAAATTAAGCAAGAAATAATTTGACCCAAGGTCAAGCAAAAATAACCCAAGGTCAATTTCACCAAGGTCAGAAGAAAAATACAAAATTCAATGCAATTGGAAATTTTGTTTACCCAAGGAAGCAAGGATGGTCTTAGGTGCTTCCACTGTAATGAGACATGACATTTCAAGAGAGATTGTCCAAAGCTTGGTGGAAACCATCTCCTAGGTCAATTTTGAGGCCAAGGCAGAGCTGCCCAAGGCCGTGGTCAAGTAGCTATAACAAGAGGAAGAAAGAATGTCAAATATTATCCCTAAAGAGATAAAGGAGGAAGACCCTACTATGGAAGAAGATATTGAGAAAGCAACTCTTCATGTTGCATTCCACAAGAAGGGTCCAAATCATCAATATTCGATAATACAAACACTAGCTAGTCATCGAGGTAAATCATTTAAAGTTTTGATTGTTTGTGGAAGTACATACTCATTTATTTCACCCAAGTGTGCTAAGAATTTAGGAATAGATACAATAAATGAATCAAAACTGCTTGTGGAATTAGCAAATGGAAAGAAAGTTCTTTCTACACAACAAACTACCAAGGTAGAGTTTAACCTAGGAGAAAACCTTTCAAGTTTGAGGTTTAGGGTAATGAACTTAGGATCTCATTAGTGTTTACTGGGAGTGGATTGCTGATTCCCAATGATGCTCATATCCATTGTGGAAAAGATCAAGTCACATTTCAAGATTTCAACGGTGAAATAGCGACTACACAAGGTAAAATAGGGAAACCTAAGGTTCAATTAGCAAAAGCTTCTCGAATTGTGAAAGGCCTGAAGAAAGAATTACCTATTTACTTGATCAAGCTTAACAAGGTAAATCAAGATGGTCAGACTAAAGAAGAACCATCTTGGTTAAAAGAATACGTCAATCTATTTCCTAGAAAGTTGAGAGATCATGAGATCAAACTTGTTCCAGCAGCCACTCCAGTTGCAAAAAGACCTCACAAAATGTCTATTCCTGAAGCCATCGAATTGAAAGAGAAACTCAAACAATTGCTAGATCACGGGTATATTCAACCAAATAGTTCACCATGGGGAGCCCTAGTATTATTCCAGAAGAAAAAAGATGGAACTATTTGTCTTTGTATTAACTACCAAGGGCTAAACCAGGTAACAGTAAAGAATAAGTATCCAATCCCAAGGATAGACGAACTTCTTGATCGTCTACAAGGAGCATGGATCTTTTGTAAGATCGATCTTTGGTTAGGGTATTATCATATCATAATCAAGGATGAAGATATTTCTAAAACCACCTTCAACACAAGATACGATCACTTTGAATTCATCGTGATGTCATTTGGGTTGACAAATGCTCTAGCCACCTTCAACAGGTTAATGTAGGACATTTTCAGATCTCATCTCGATGATCTTTGCATTGTCCTAGAGACAATGAGAACACACAAGTTGTATGCCAAGAAGAAGAAGTGTGCCTTATTCACAAAAGGAAAATTGAATCCTTGGGATTCATAGTATCTAATGAAGGTATATCAGTAGATCATCCCAAGGTCAAAGATGTTCAAGATTGGCCACCTCCAACCACTATCAAGGAAGTGAGAAGGTTTCTAGGTCTAATAGGATGGTATAGGATATTTATTAATAACTATGCCCAAATTGCGGCACCTCTTACAGACCTACTCAAAAAGCAAGTTGTTATTATTTGGATGCCAATTGAACAATCTAGCTTTGAGCAACTAAATCATAGTTTGATAACTACTCCTATCTTAAGGTTACTTGACTTAAGTAAGGAACTTGAGGTTTTCACATATGCCAGCTCTCTTGCATTGGGATGTGTACTAATACAGGAAAGTCATCTCTCATAGCTTAGTCTTTGAGAAAGTTGAAATTCCATGACAAGAGTTACGCTACTCATGACTTGGAATTATTAGCTTTGATTCATGCTCTCAAATTATGGAGACATTACTTGCTTGGAAATAAGTTTTCCTTAGTCGTCACAGATCATAAAAGTCTTAAGTGGATTTTTACTCACCCTGATCTTAATATGAGGCAACAACGGTGGATCAAAATTTTGCACGAGTATAACTTTGAAATTAAGTTCAGACCTGGTAAAGATAATGTAGTAGTAGATGCCCTTAGTCGTAAAGCCTTCCTTAATGCTCTTATCAATCACTGAAGAGCCATCTAGGGCAGAAACTCTAGCTACAATGGTATCAATGATGTCAACTTATCCTATTATTGAATGAAATAAGAATGAAGCAAATAAGGACCCAGACTATCAACAATTGTTTTGGGAAGTTCAAAATAAGGAACAAGATCCCAAATTCAAGATCAAATTTCAAGAATTCTCGACAAATGAGGACAAAGGACTTGTTTATTTCAGAATGAGACTATGCATTCCTTCAAGAATACTTTCAGAAGCGTATGACTTTCCTTTTTAAGGACACCTAGGTTATGCAAAAACTCTTAACACTGTCAAGAAAAGCTATTACTAGCAAAGACTCAAGGGTGATGTACTTAAGTATATTACTGAATGTCTAAATTGCCAAATGGTAAAATCTGAAAGTATCAAGTTACCAGGAAAACTTGAGCCAGTTGACATTCCCCAAATGAAATGGGAGTTTATCAGCATGGACTTTGTAGTTGGGTTACCTTTTGTGCAAGGAGGATATAACTCAATGATGGTAATAGTAGACATGCTAACAAAGGTTCCTCATCTTATTCCCAACAAAAACCAATTACAAAGCTTAAGATATTGCAAGAATTTTTGTAAAATAGATTTTTAGGCTACATGGGTTACCTAAAAGGATCATCAATGGATCATGATTCTCTTTTCACATCACATTTCTGGAAAAGTTTATTTGAAGCCATTGGAACACTTTGTTTCAACACTGCTTATTATCCACAAATTGGTGAGCAGACATAACAAGTTAACTAGGTGATTGAGGATATTCTGTGCGCATATTGCAGTAAGGAAGCTAAAAGGTGGATTCAATATCTAGCCTTAGTGGAATTTTCTTATAATGAATCCTATCATTGAAGTATTCAAATGACTCCATTTCAGGCAGTACATGGTCAAGATTTCCATATGCCACTTAATTTTTTCGATCCTACTCTAAGGGCAGAAGCTTCGAGAAAAATGTTAGAAGAAATGGATGATCAAATCAAAATTATTAGACAGGATATTCAAGCTAACAAGGACCGACAAAATGCATATGCTAATCTAGAAAGGCAAGAACAAATCTTCAAAGAAGGAGACATGGTCTTCGTCTGTGTCCATACAAAGAAGAGATCCCTATCTTTAGGAGAATATAAAAAGCTAAGTACAAGATATTGTGGACCCTACAAGGCTCTCAAGTTCTTAGGACCAAATGGTTACAAGATACAACTCCCTAAGAATTTAAAAATCCACAATGTATTTCATGTTAGCTTATTGAAAGCATACGTAGCTAACCCTAACCATATCCTTGATAATCAACAAGTAATAATACCTAGCCAAGGAGTCCTTGAGCTTCAACCTAATAGAGTAATTGATGTAAGAGAGAAGAAATTGAGGAATAGAAACCTTAGAGAATACCTTGTCCAATGGAAAGATTATCATGAAGAAGATTTTACATGGATAGTTGAGAACGTTCTTTATCAACGATACCCATGGTTTCTCTCGAGATGAGGACATCTCGATTCCTATAAGGGGAGGAGGATGTAATATTCCCATGCCTCCGATAAAGGTTAGTTTGTTTATACATTAGTTAATAAGTTAGTTCATAAGTAAGTGAAGTCCATCAGTAAGTTAGTAAGTTATGAGTTTATTCATAAGTTAGTGAATTCAATTAGTAAGTTAGTAAGTTATGAGTTAGTAAGTTAGTCATAAGGTTAATATTTAACTTTCTAACCCTTATAACTAACAATTAGACTAATGTTTTAAAAAAAAAATCGATGAACTGATTTGACACCTAAAAGAGGGATGTCTCATCTAATAGGCCGCGGGCCTTATCATCATCGTCATCGTCATCATAATCGTCATCATCATCATCATCATCATTATCTTTATCACCATAATTAGTGTCAACAACCTCACGATCCCACCCTTTTAAAAAAAAAGAGAAAATAAAATATTAAAAAAGAGAGAGAAGCTCCCCTCTGAGTGAAGGAGTTGTTTTAGCATAAAGATAGGAGAAAGAGAGGGGAAGGGAGAGGCAGCATGCACTCCCTTCTGCCTATATAAAGGCATGCCCTCTACTCAAATGAGGGTAAGAAGGATAGCTCGAGAGGCTGCAAGAGAGAGAGAGAGGGAGTTACCCCAAGAGGCTGCGAGAGACAGAGAGTTAGAGAGTTAACTCAACCCCCCTCTCTCGATCTTCAACTAGGCAATCCTCTCTCATGCTCTCCCTTTCTGAGTTCATTCCTCCTTTATCTCTTGAACCCACTCGCGAACAATGGCTCCAAAGCAATGAGGTGCAAAGACCATAAGATTCATCGTAACAACCGGGTATTGCTAGAGATACGAGAGTGCCCGAGGTTGTTAGAGTTGCTACTACTAAAATGGAACATCATGTGTGGTGAGCAAAGACCAAATTTCCAATGTCAAGGTGCCAAACCAGGTTATTCTTGACTCAGAAATGGGCTATTATTTTCACATCACCACATAAAATAATAAGGTTTTTGTCAAAATTTTACATAAAATGTTAGCTTTTGCATTAAATGGTACAAGAAATACTTGCTATATTGCATGGACATCATCCATATTAAAATAAGTACATAAAATATTAGCTTTCTTATTTACACTTATAAAAAATGATAGCTTTCATCTAGAGAGCATATTAATACATGCATAAACTATTAACTACTACCGATGATTTGTAGTCAGATTAATCGAGATTATAATTCGTAGAATTATGATGGAAATAGTTGTAGGTGGATGTTGCATGAAATAAGTAAAGGATTATATGCGCATTCAATATTAGTTAAATAAAATAACTCGATATATCTACTATCAAATGCAGCAAGGTGAAGTATTGATTTAAAAGCCCTACATATCGTCTCGTCATCGTATTTTTACTAGAAAATTCACTATTTCCTAGGATATATCAATACTCAGAAGATATTGAACAAAATCTAAAAAATGTAAAGAATGACTTAGACCCTTCTATTCTATCGTATATTCTTCATAAATAGTTTGTACAATGATATCACTTAAGTTGGGTAAGTTAGCCGTAAATGAGAAATTCATGTCTTGCTTAACAAAGTTGTAAGAGATGTACTTAACACTTCTTTATGGGGAGGAGAATCCTCATTAGAATGTAAGGTTACCTTAGGTGAAGGTCTACCTTTGGCTATGTGAAGCTGTGAGCTGCACAATGGTGTGATTGACATTGTACCATTATATGTTTGAAAGGATTGTTTGTGTTTGCTAGAATCTAGATCTCTAATTAAAAACATTGACAAACACGATAAAAGGAAAGATCGCACTAGGCTACCCCCAAGCTAGCCACCGTGAGACCCTACTTCAAGGGGTTCATGGTTATCACTTCGAGAGGCTTAGATCGGCTCCATAGTGCAGGGCGGCAAAGAGAAAATCCCAGATTGCTGTGAGATTTGGTATGCAAGCAAAGCATTATATATTTTTTAGACAAGCACTTTAGAGATTTTCTACTACAGTTTTGACCATCTAAGGCTGTTTTTTTGGGTTTCATTTTAGACCTACAAGGTTACAAATAGTAGTTTCAGGATATACTACAATTATGATTATATTGAGTGGGTGCACAAGTTACAGATTTTGAATATATAAGTTTTGATATGTTTGTCAAGAAGAAAACATAAGTTTTATTTGCAACTAAGTTACAAATTACATGTATTGTTAAGCAATCAATGAAAGAGACTGCTTGGTATATTGTTGTGCACTTGTTGTGAAAGGTTGCATAAGACTTGCTTGTTGTTTTGATATCAATTTTGTGATAATGGTAGAGAACAATAGAAGCCCCATCATTGAGAAGTTGGACAATAACAACTACACATCATGAAAGTTTCGTGTAATGAACTTCCTTATTGGAAAACGTCTCTTTGAGTTTATTTTCGGTGAAGAAAATGAGCCAAAGAGCTGAGTGACCTCGTGATTGCAAAAGAATTAAAGGCATGGAAAGAATAGAATACAAAAGACAAAAAGATGATGTATTGGCTATCTACAATCATTGACAACACTATGTTGGAGTAGATCACAAATATATAAACTTCACATGTATCTTGGATAATTTTTAAGAATATATTTTTAGTAAATACAAAGATGTAGAAGATTTAACTCAATGAATACCTTGAATAAAGAAAAGATGTCTATAAATGAGTATGTTTTAAAAGGAGAAGCATTGCAGATGCATTAGTAGCTATTGACGCAATACTTGATAATGATGATTTGGTTTCATCTAGTGAAAAGGCCTAGAAGTCTTTTATCACTTCTATGTATGTGCAAAAACTATTTCCAATTTTTTATGAGTTGGTCTCTCTCATGATCACTAAAGAGATTAACATCTAGGGTGAATCATCCAAAAGAAGTGGTGAATAGGTCCAAGCATTTTACTCAAGTTCAACAAGGGGATGTGGTAGATCCTAATCAAGAGGCTGTGAGATCATATGATTCGTCATGTTGAATGGTTTGGAGAGATGTAAGATTTATAAAATCTAGGTTATGTGTAGATAGGTGGTGATTCATGCCACCTAATTTTACATATTGAAAAAGTTTCCCTGTCCTTGATGCATGATTATCGGGCAAATAGTTTATCAAATGTATTACATGTGCCATCAATCACAAAGAATTTAGTATCTATTGGTTAGATGGTAGAGAAAGGGTTGCAAATTCGATTAAATGCAAAAGGCTTCTTTGTAGGAGTTTTTTATGATAAGTGTAGGGGCTAGTCACAAAAGGAAGTAGAGTTGGCCACATATTTACTTTAGATACTAGAATTTCTGTTATGAATATTGCTATATATGCTAAAGGAAAATGAGTGATTGTGGACATTGAAATATGATACAAACATATTGGACATGCAAATGTGCAAAGGCTAAAATTAATGCATTCCAAAGGGTTACAAGGTTGCCTAATCTTAGAGTTGAAGAATTTTATAAAGTGTATGAAGTGTCAATTTCGTAAGTAGATAAGACAACCTTTTTCACATGATAGAGATGTGAGCAAGAATATACTTGATGTTATGCATAAAAAATATTTGGGGGCCTACACAAAACATATCTCTTAGTGGCAATAGATATCTTATCATATTTATTGATGATCGTTCAAGAAGGTTGTGGATGTATTTCATGAAGAAAAAGAGTGACATATTTAAACACTTTAAAACTTTCAAGACTGTAGTTGAAACAAAAATAAGCTTAAAGCTAAGTGCTTGAGGTCAAATGGAGTGAAGAGTACCTCTCTAATGAGTTAGTAACTTTTTGAGGTCTCATGGGATAATGAGAGAGTTTACTAATAGATATATCCCATAGCAACATGGTATTGTAGAAAGGAAAAATAGACATATTGTAGAAGTTGCATGGGTATTGATCGCTGAAATTTTTTTTAAAAAAATATTTTTGTTCTAAAGCTGTTCATACTATTGTCTATATTATGAATAGAACTTCCACAGTGGCAATTCATGGAATGACCCCCAAAGAATGCTCACAAGTAAGAAGCTAGACGTATCACACTTGAAAGTGTTTGGTTGTATTGCATATGTTCATGTGTCAGATGAGCTAGGAAAGAAACTTAATCCAAAGATTGAAAAATGTATTTTTATTGGACAGTCTTTAGAGAATCGTTGTTATAACCTTGTCATAGGTGAGTTTAGAGTGAGTAGAGATGTTATTTTTTATGAGATTAGTTGGTATACATATAGTGGTGATGTATTGGATGATTATGACAATCATGATAGTTATGTGTAGAAAGAAAAGTAAGAATCACGTAGCCTTGGTATACCAAAAATATCATCTATTACTACATGTATAGTTAGCCCTTGGTCTATGAGACTAAGAAACAACCCCATATCTCTAGATGCATCTACAAGTGTTACAAGTAAACACAAAGAGAAGAAGAAAGTGTTGATGGTAATGATATATTTGCTAGTCATTTGGGATTTGATGGAGATTCTAGTGGTTTAGAGAGTTTGGATGATTAGCTTGGTATTTCCTCAATTAGAACACCATGTATAGAAAAAGCACATGATAATGTAAAGGCTTCACTATGTGATCTAGTGGTACGTAGGTTTAACATGGTCAAATATATTGTTAAAAGATTTGATTTTGAAGATTATGTATCTCACCATTATTCTTATATGGTAAAGGTGGTTCAGGATGTTGATCCCACTTATTTTGAGAATGCTATTGGTCATGCGCATTGGGATGCAACAATGGATGAGGAGATGGCTACATAAGAAGCTAATAAGACTTAGAATCTAGTACCATTGCCTAAGGGCAAGAAAGATATTGGGTATAAGTGGGTCTAAAAATTAAGCATAATACATATGGTTCTATTCGTAGGTATAAGGCTAGCCGTGTTATAAAAGCATATGCTAAAACATATGGCATAGATTAAAAGAGACATTTGGTCTAGTTGCTAGGACGGAAATTGTTAGATGTTTGATTTCTTTGGTAGTAGCAGGTTGGAATTTGCGGAAAATGGATGTCAAGAATGCCTTCTTGCATGGTGAATTGTAAGAAGAGGTGTATTAGAGCAGGTAGCAGGTTATGACAATTTAGGGCATCCCACATGTGTGTGTAGGTTAAAGAAGACACTCTATGGGCTGAAGTAAGTACATATAGCATGGTCTGACAAGATCAAGGAGTATCTTATCAACATTGGCTTTTATATTTATGATACTAATTACACACTTTATGTGAGAAAGGAAGATGCAAAGTAGGTCATCATAGTCATCTATGTGGATGACTTGATTATTACAAGTGATAGTGACAATGGGATTGCTAAAATCAATGAACTTTTAAAGAAGAAGTTTGAGATGAAAGATTTGGGAGAGTTGAGGTACTTTCTTAGTATTGATACAATCAGATGTGATGATGGTATGTCAGTTAGTTTATGTAGATGCCTAGAAAGCCTCATTTGGATATAGGTAGACGCATATTGAGATATGTGATGTCCACTTTGCATTATGATGAGAGTGGGATTTTAAGCCAAATAAAGGGGTAGAAGCATTCAAGGATGAACCATTTTAAAGCGAAAATGTAGACCTAATGGAAGTTCTAGAGGTAGATGTGATGATTTTAAGTGTTCTTAAAATACAAGTTTTAAAGTCATTAGTTGAAGACAAACCCCGTAGTGGTTCTAGATACTTACAAATGTCTTTTGAGCAATGAGACTGACAACTACAAGTGCTAGGAAATGCAAGAGTCTTAGACAAGCATGCAAAAGTTTCAACATATGATTTGGACACTAGATGTGTGGGAGATGTGGGTGCCTAGTGGTGCAGTGCATATGCAAGGATGGAGGCAACAAATCATGTAGAGCGGCCATGAGGGCCATAGAGAGCCAAAGAATACTAATATAAACTAATCACATCATGATGCTTCCCAATTTTTTAACAAATCATGTAGAGCGGCCATGAGGGCCATACAGATCCAAAGAATATTGTGATAGCAACCAATCAGATCATGATACTTCCCAAATTTTTCACTCCCTATCACTACCTCTGCCTCCACAAATGATGACCTAGTTAGAGAGACCCAATTATAGTATTTCTCTCTCATCCCTCTCTCTCTTATTGTGGCCTTTTCATGTGTGGAAAAAAACAAGAGAAGATCGGGATAAGAGATGGTTTTCTAGCTTGAACTAGATGAAAAAGAGATCTTGCTAATGCTAATGAGTGATGACATGCAATTATTACAGCTTGAATTTGAACAATTGACTGGTTGTATATGCAAAAATAGAAACAATAATCCCAAAAAATCTCAATAAGTCTCGATTTTTTTTGAAAATTTGGCTCCTTTAATTGTTTGATCATGGAAATATTGTTTATATGACATGAGATTTGAAATGAGAGTAGTATGTGATGTGTTTGAGTGCTATTATAAACAAAATTCAGAATATGTGATAGTGAAAATTTAATGATCCAAAGTCCAAAAAAACATGCAATTTAATGAAGTTGTTTTGATAATAAAAGATAGGAATGATAGAAAGAAATCGAGAATATGGATGAAATGGGAAATATGGCTAATAGGGACCTAGTTGATTAGTGCATAAGAGAAATCTTGAGGTCTTGAAAATGGTCTGTAATAAATGATAGGAATGATAGAAAGAAATCGAGATTATGGATGAAATGGGAAATATGGCTAATAGGGACCTAGTCGATTAGTGGATTAGAGAAGTTTTGAGGTCTCAAAAATGCCTTGTAAGCGATCTTAGAGAGAAAAAACATTGTAGAAAATAAATTTATTTTTTTAACTTTTATATTTTGATAACTAAATATAGAAAAAATTATTAATAAGTCATTGTCGTGATATTCTTATGGTCACATCAAACCTAGAAATCTAGGCCACCATAAAGGTAACAAAGATTGTCATAATGAAGATCTTACTCATCCTCATTAAAGTGAAAACTAATATTCAATTTGAATTGTGTTCGACGTTTGATTACTTTCCTCCATTTTCACTCTCTTCTTTCTTTCCCATCCTTACTAGTTTCTTCTTCATTTTCCTTCTTGTTTCTAATTCGCATACTTTTTCAATCCAATCTTCTAATCACATCCTTAGTTATGGATCAGTCATCCAATGATCTTTGTAGCTCTAGTAAAAGACCTCTCTATTATCTTCATATTGAGTTGGATAGTGAGTATGAACCAATAAGGAAAAGAATAAAACCCATTACTATTACAAAGTCTATGAAGCATATACTCAGGTTTGAAGGAAAGAAGAATATTGATCTTTGGTTAGATGGCAGGCTATATCCCAAAGATCCTAGAAAAAATAGCACTCCGCCTTTCTATAATAGCTCTTCATTGTTGAGGTTCATTGGTAATGGTTATAATGGGTTTCTAGGCTATACACTTAACTTGGTTGCAGAAAAGGATGTCCTCAAATTAGAGAACTATCTTTTATCAAAACATAACGATGAGTTAGCAGAAGCTAGAGGGCTATGAATAGAGGATTCATTTGTTGGAGAAATGCATCAAATCTTATCAATGAAAGCAAACTATTTTAGGAATTTGAAATCGACAAAAATCTCATAGAAATATTGAGAGTCTCAGAGGAGGAGGAGGTGGTTGTAGTAAAAAATTCCAAGTAGCAAGGTACATTTTTTTCCACTTTAAAAATACGAAATATGAATTTGTTTATAATTAATTGTATTGATTTGTGATATTGATTTTATTTAGGTCTCTTCTTAAACCGAATGCAAGTGAAAGAGATTCTTTAAAAGCATATGAGTTTTATTATCGTCCTCTTCCTTTAGTAGTTTCAAAAGATTTTTTGGAGAAGAATAAACTTAAAAAGGCAAATAAACAATGCTTGGAGTCATTTATAAAGGATCATTCTTTGGATACTGAGTTAGTGCACAAGACACTAGATAATATTGATATAAGTTACGATGCTTATATACAACTTTTTCAGCTTTTATAGTCAAATATGAAGCAATGATAAGTACATAATTGCATACTTACAAGGTCATTATGATTAGAATTATTAAGCAGAGAGTGAATAAAAAAGTAATGGAGATTTTGGGTGAGCCTTTCCATATCAAGGCTAGCTTCAAGGGTAAGAAAAGGAAGTGTTATTCAATAAATTTAACAATATTTTCCTTGACTTTCCCACCCTACGATGCTTAATGATTAGATTCTATGACTTGTCACTAGAAGAGGCACAAGGAGTGGCTAGATTTGTGGTTAAACTTGATGAAAGTGAGATTCTAAAATGTACAAAACTAGAGAGGATCTCTATTACCTTGATGAATAGAGCACTTTCATTAGATCATTACAATCACTCAATGTCATTTAGTATTCAATCGGAACACAACATCTTGTGGCTAGGAGCATTAAAAGTAGATACCGAGGATTTTGATATATTGTATTGGGTTTTTCATCAAACACCAATACCTGATGTTATTAAGAGACAACAAGCAGGAGAAGAGCTATTTGTTGAAGGATTTGAAAACTATAAGATTGAGTGGCAGATAGATGGTGACTTAAAGACACTTAAATGTATGTATAATGTATCAAAGGGAGCCAACTCTAGATCTTCTTGCTTATATTGCATGTCCCCAACCATAGAGTTGAACTCAAGCAATTGGAATAGAGCTCCCTCTAGGAACAACAAGGATCCACAATTTAAGATATTCCTTTAGCGAATGCCCATATCTGTACACTTCATGCACTTTGTAAGATAATTGAAAAGCTTGTTCATCTGTATATAGGATTTGCATGGAAGCTAAAGCCATTATCAACTAGAATAGATGCTATAACAAAGATTGAAAAAGTTTTATCTGCAATTGGTTTGCATGGTGGTAATGTTTTTATTGAACCAGATCTTCAAAAGTCTAAGGATGGCAGTTGTGTCCCCAAAAAGCCATCTATTGGTGGAGTGAAGGCTAGAAGGTTCCTAGACTTTCATGGGAGACTTGGTAAGATAAACTCTAGGAATGGTGGCTCAACTATTAGATACAATCAGTGGAAGTGCCTACATAATGTAGTTAAGGATCATGTGGATAATGGACAAGCACGAAATAGAAAAACCAATGTTTTGGAAACACTAGGCAAAGTATTCTTTTATTGCGATAAAACAGAGTGGAATGATGATGATCTCAAAGACTTCAAAAATAAATTGAACCCTTTTAAAAAGGCAATGAGACAGAAGCTTGGGATAATCAACACTTCACTCACTATATGGTAAGAAGTTTGCATATGTATGTCTCTTTAGTGACTAGCTCATATAGGGTTTTCTAATTCAATTTCTTTATTTGTTAACTATGCAGCATATTTTATACAACCATGCTCCATATTTTATCAAGAAATATGGATCTCTATCTATTTCGTCAACCCAAGGTATGGAAAAATCACATTATCAAGCAATAACAAAATACTTTAGACACACAAGGCATGGAGGTGGAAGATACAAAGAAAATAGTTTATTAGAGGCCCTTCAATGGTTCTACAGACAAAATTGGCATAAATTCAAGCTCAAAGACACAATTGCATCATGTAATTCATCATCTTTGGTAAGGACTATATCCATTATTACCCAAAGAAGAAAAGAGGGATTTAAACTCTTGTGCAAAGCAAAGATATTCAGAATGGTTACAAACTAGACAAAGACATGGAAAAAGATGGGTCTCAAGAAACCCTTAACATATTTTAGTATTACTCTATTATTACAAAAGAGTCTTTAGTTTCAGGGAACTCACTAGGTCCTCTAAAGGAATATTTTATTTCATCCCACTTGATGAGACTTCTACATTTTAGGAACTCTTGTTTCCTATAGCCTGGAAGGAGCTTCACATTCTTGGCATCTCCTACATGGGAGAGCAAATAAGAGGCAAGAACTCCAAAGTATCCTACCCTAGATCAATGTATCCAAGCATGAAGCCAAAAACTCTTACAATTTCTTCCTTCTCCACCAAAATTATCTTGTCTGAACCTCTATTGAAAGCTTGGGATCCAATCACCTTGGAGACAACTTTCAAAGCCATTATTGGTAAGCTTGGAGAGCTTGACAACTTGCTATGATATGTTTGATTATTTAAGCTTCCAATATAATTACCAAGGCCTTGACTTTTGCCAAGCTTCAATGGCCTTGAGCCCTTGGCTCTTCCAAGAAAGTTATCTACATCTTCAATTTCTATCTGCACAATAAACCACAATAGTATAAGATGTCAGTAGATAAATATCCAATAATATTAAATGTTTATAATGCATAACATACTCTAATATAAATCACAATGGATATCTTAGAATTATCTTTCATACCTTAGGGTTTTCATATTCTTCAAGAAGACTATCATCATATAGATTCATTAAACTTTTTGGTTTCTCCTCTAATGGAGACTTTAGTTTCTCTTCATACCCCATGTTATCAATACCAAGTCTTTGCTGAATTTGTAAGTACTCTTCCTTTGTAGGTATCCCCCACTTTTCATATTCCACAATCTGATTAATACAAAAATGCAAGGCTACAGAGCTGTCTTGAAAATTCTCTTTCTCAACATCAAGAGTTGCTAGCAATTCCTCTTCATAACCTATAAAATTCTTATCATTTTTGACCCCATGCTACAAGGATTGCCAAGCAATAATCTTCTCTAAGATAAAAAATGTGTTGAATATCATTTAGCAATACATATCTCTTTTTGTTGATGAGATAACTAGGAAATGTTGGGACACATTCAAGAGGACATGTTCCAATATCAACACTCAATTCTATCTCATTTTCCTCCACTTTTATAATGTTCTCACTTTTAAACAAAGCATCATTAAATCCCTGCACTAACTGGTTTTCAATATCCTCATGAAACATTTCACCCTTCTCTTCAACTTCTTTGTATTTGTATGCAATATCCTCCATCTTCTTCTCTTGTATTGTATCTGAAGAATAACTATCCATATATTGAATATATACAAGAAATCCAACATCCTTCTGTACAAGAAGACATTGATGTTGATTTTGATTAAAAGGACAATCTGCTTTCCACTTCTTGAATTCTTCATCAATAAGGCTAAACCTTGTTTGCAAAGTTATTCTAGTAGCATTGGAAGCTTCCATTACATCACTATAATGGAAAAATCCCTCAATCTCTAGGCCTTCCACATGTCTATCATAAAACTCCCTAAAATCCTTCAGTTTATCTTCAAGATAATTCAAGAGCTCTTGCAAATCAAAGGGAATATTGAGCATATCTCTAATGTAAATAAATCTACATGAGTTTCTAGTTACATGAAAAAAATCAAATAGCTTTTCATCATAGGTATCCTCTAGATCCTCCTCCTCCATTCTCTAAAGACAACTTCCTTTTAGTCATCCTGATTACTCACAAAATCAAATCCAAAAAACAAAAAATTAAAACTAGGGGCATAATATACAAATCCACATTTGCTCATATCTAGAAGACTAAAGAAAGATTGCTTTAAAATTTTGGTCAAAACCTACAAGGCACTGCTTTTGTATTTTGACAAATTTAACATGTTTGTTATGTAAGATATTTAGAAATACAAGATGAATTAAATGAATTCGCCCTTTATGCAGCAAAGAAAGCACGAAATTCCAAGTCTCATTGATCAAACTTTGTTTTACATTCATGACTCATGAAACACGAAAATAATGATCCAGACCGCTTCACAATTCATAAAATCGTGTTTCACACGTCACTCTGACAAAAAAATTGATGAATTCATGTTTTATACATCCGAAAATTTTGAACAAACAATGCATCAAGAACATCAAAACCCCATCATTTAATATGTGTACAAGACCAATATTGATAGAAAAATAAAGTAAACCTCTTATAGAATTTTTAAGTTCCTGATGTATCTTTCTCCTTTTAAACCAACTTACATCTTCAATGCCTCGAAATTCTAGATTCTAGAGAAAAAATATTAAGAAAAGTGTGATACTTGATATTTGTAGTCCTCCTTGTTGTTGCTGAGAATAAATCATTTTTTGTAAGAATATGCTTGGTTTGACTTGTGATGCTTACAAGATAAATAGCTCATCAAAGACAAGACAAGATACTTGAAAGAAATAGTAACAAAAACCTGACCCTGAGTGTTCATATATATATGCCAACAGTCACCATACGTTTGTTCAAAAAGTACATTGCACTAATTTGGAGGAGGTGCACTTAAAATGAAAAAGAAAATGCTAAGAACTTAAAAAGTGGAGCCATAAAAGTGCTATCATGCCAAAAAAGTAAGTGACACATGGCACAACTTCCCATGCAAAAACGGTCAGCCCATCACACATGTGAAATTAACTACACATTACATCAGCCACACCTATAAATCAACATCCTTATAGACATGATTTCTGAATGGCAAAAGAGCTATTTCAAAGACAAAGCTCTTTCTATGCTCTACCACACCAACACAACGCTAATTTGATCAAAGTGCAAAATTATTCTTCAGTGTAAGGCGACTAAAGTAGGCTTCATTCCCTAGCATACACACCGAACCCTTGAAAATGTAAATTTTTTGACAAATATAAGTTAGCTCTGAATCATTTGACAATTCCTACCAAATGATCCCAAAAAACAATGAACGTATGAAACACAATTATTCATGGCTCTTCACATTGACAAGAGCTCTTTTTTGTTTCATATGTCACTTGGAGTGCAAGTTTCTCTTTGATCGAATATGTGTGAAAAGCGAGATTGTGTTGGTTTCTCTTGTCCATGTAAGGCCTCCTTGCGTTTCATATGACTTAGGCTTGCATTGTTTCTCTTGTGACATATGAAACATGAGAGGGTGTTAGGTTCTCTTGTCCAAAAGGTTTCCTCGCATTTCATATGTCTTGTTCATTGTTTTATTGAAGTTGGATTTAGACTATGTGATTAGTGTTTCTTTGCTACTTAATGATTGTAGATAAAATGATATGAGAGATTTGGAGATATTTTCTAATTTGGTTATATATATATATATATATATTGGATGTTTCAAATGGCTAGAACTAAGACCACTTCAAGGAAGCAAAAATTTGTTCCTAGAGGTCTTGCTTCAAAGATCCATCAGCCCTCCAAGCCTTCCAAACTTACAAGGAAATCAAAGCC
The DNA here is from genome assembly GCF_053477565.2 of Lygodium microphyllum. NCBI lineage: Eukaryota > Viridiplantae > Streptophyta > Polypodiopsida > Schizaeales > Lygodiaceae > Lygodium > Lygodium microphyllum. Next base: position 76,208,906 of record NC_141138.1, on the reverse strand, counting down.
AAGAAGAAGGTTCTCGCAACATGTTAGATGCATAAAGGAGATTAGAAGTGCAATGAAGGCTTTGAATAATCCAATTCCAAAGCTGTCTTTTCAGAGGCTTGTCAGAGAAATTTGTGACAAGCATAGTCTTGATAGTTTTAGATGGACTAGGACAACTCTCAATTGTATTCAAGAGGCTACATGAGATTTTTTTATTGAGTTTTTCCAAGATTCTTATATATGTGCTGCTCATGCACATAGGCTTACACTTATGGATAAAGACATGATAATTATCAAGAGATTGAGATATAGGTTTTCAAAGGTCCTTGAGCCAGTTTCTCTTTTTGATGTGAAGGCTTTCAATATTTTAAATGTACTTTCACATAGAAAGAAGAAAAATGATCCAAGTCTTAAGGTTGAAGATGTCACGCATGAAAAGGACACAAGACAACATGAGAAAGAGGAAAATTCCATAGAAGAGCATGCAAATAAGTGGAGGTAGTATAAAAGAAAGAAGGAAGAAGAAAAGGAAGCAGAACAACTCCCATCTTTTGAAGAGGAGTTATCTACCCTTCTTAAAAGGGCTAACCCTAAGGGCTTCAATGTTTATTGCTTTTTACTTGGTGATATTAACAAAAGATCTTATATAGTATTTTTGGACTCTGATTGTGTTCAAATTCTTAAGAATAAAGTGAGAGAAGTAAATGACTCTATTTTTCTGGCTAGGATGAGGTATAGTATACCAAAATTTATTTTTACTCACTATATTTTTCTAGCAATAGACTTTCATGTTGATGCTTACTATCTCCATTCCTTCACTAGGTGTGTAATGCATGAGCTCCCCTTTGATATACAACAAAAGATTGAGGTTCTTGATCCATATATCTCATACTACATGAGGAGTGCGCTTGATGCAAGTGCATTTGACCATTGGTTAAATTCAATTAACTTTGAAACTTTGGAGCTTCTTCTAGTTCCATACAATGAAAAGTAAGTAATTTGATCTTTTGTTAGATTTTATGAGATCTTGTTTTGCTAGATTATTGAAATATTTTTGTTTTCAGTTCTCATTGAAGCCTAATTGGAATAGACTCTGTAGAGAGGCAATGTTTCATCATCAATTCTATAAAAGAAAACCATAGAAATGCCGAGTTGTAAGTTATATAATCTAGGGTCTCCTTGATATTTTAATCTTTTTGTTGTGGGACGTACTCTAAATATTTTTATCTTTCTTTTGTAATAACTCTAAATTTTATTATCTTTTTGGTACAAATCTGTAAAAAGATTGATTCAAGTGCTAGAGAAAATGCCTCCCATGCCTTCTGACTTACTTGCAACAATGCAATATAGACAAGTTGTGGTAAGGTCTTGATTAATATGGTTGGAACATACTAAGAAAATTTATTTTAAAAACTGCCATAAACAAGTCTCATAGTTTTACTTTATATTGTTGATTGCAATGTCCTCATCAAGATGATAGTTACTCTTGTGGTTGGAGAGTAATTATAAATGCTAGAAGATTGGTTCAGTTTATTTATCTCAATGATGATAAACTTATAAGGTAAAGTGAAACATACTAAACTTTAAGATAGAGGTTTATTGCAAAATAGTCCATTGATGATAATAATATAGTCCATTGTAAAAAATAACAATGAACTAAAAATATTTTCTTACAAATATATGAAAGTTTGCAAGGGATTTCTATACAAATGAGCATGTTTTGTATATAAGAGCAAAGCTCATGAAGTACATAATGGTCAATTGTATACAATCGACAAGAATGGACAATAGTGGGGGATTGGACATTGAAGGAAAGGAGGTGCATGTAACTACAGCAGGTGAAGCTATGCCTTTAACATGCAAGGCAACCAAAGCATCAAAGATAGATAAAATGACTCTTAGAAAAAGGATGACCCTTCTAAGAAAAGTTCTCAAAAAAAGTAGCTTTGCCTCATTGATTGTAAGCCTTTGTGTATAAGTCATGGAGATGGCTGACAAAAATTGGTACATGTATTTTATATTGATAGTAAAGAGATCTTTTCTTCAATATCCTTGCATTGTATATTCTTCTCTCTCCTCGTTGATATCTAGTAAAAAAAATGTTACAAATGTTTATTAAGGGTATATAATATGATATAAAAACTTACTCATTTGTTATTAAGTTGGAACACAAATGAGTATGGTAGTTCAATATCTTTAGTCTGTAAATCCATCCTCACTTGATGTAGCATATATGATGATCTAACCTTTAAGATTGCAATAATTTCCTCATTGAACCAAACATCAAGATCCACTATAGGATCTTTGCTAAAATTATCAAGATTTTGGTCTAAAGTAACCAGACTACCACTAACATAATGTCATCTACTATAATAAAAGCTAAGGATGAAATTTTGAGTAGCAATCATATATTTACAAGCTATAAAGTCTTGATCTATCTTACATATAAATTTTTCTTCTTTTCTAGTGTCCCATCCCTCATCAAAAAATTGTATAACATGATCATATGTTAGCCTCTTCACTAAAAGTATGGCCTTTGATTTTATTATCTCAGCATTAGAAAAGAAGTCAACAAATATATTAATAGGCATGAACAAAGTAACTTTGCTTAGCTTACTTGAGATACTAGGTTTTAATGCTCTCTGTATCCTCGGGGGGTTCACTATATATATCATCTATATAACATGTGTTCATGGTCTATTTATATATATCCTAATCTGTGAATTTTTCTTGAGTAAAACACAACCCTTTTCTATTCAATCTATAATTAACCCCTTTGTATGACACCCTTCTGTATGTAAAAAATGTATAAAATTTATGTTTCAAAAATCTCTTATTTTGAACTCGCGTTATATATACATATATTCATGAGTGACCCCCCTATTTTGTATCTTAGAAAATATTTTATATCTATAATCCTCACTAGTAGCTAGACTTGGAAAAGGCCACTCAAAGCTTGAAAAATCAAGTAAAGGAAGGAAGGATATTGATCCCCATTGGCTATGCTACATGGAGACAATATAAGAATGGTCATAGAAGAATATTCCATTCTCTGCAAGCTTTGTCTTCTTTCTACCTTTGTATAACTCTTCTCCAATCAAGCCATGCATCACATCAACAATAGACTCGACCGGTTGCCATTCCTCAAGATTAGAGGGATAGACATCTACAAGACAAATGAATAAATGTTATAATGGAAAACCTTAAAACAAGTTCAAGAAAAGAAAGACTTTAAGAATCAAATCCTTACAATTTGGTTTATGCATTGGAAAATTTGAAGTTCCAAGTTCCAAATATATCTCTCTATGCATAAACACATGTTGCACCAGAACCTCTTTTATGCTATTCTTATTTACTCCAAAACACCATATTGGGGAATATGGGAATTTTCCATAAGTTTGGGACACATGGTCAAATCTTTGGATTTGTCATAACTTGAACACTATAACTCCAAATTGAGCGCTCTATAGCTCAATAGATTCCATTTTTCAAGTGCTTCCCAATGATAGGTCATATCATATGGTTTTGCAAAACTTATGGGCATGTTATCCGTGTGCTACCTTTTTAGTATTCAAAAAATGGGAATTGGGAGATCCCCAAATTGACTAATATTGTGTTCCAAGCTTAAAATCTCAGATTCTACCCTTCCAAGTAGAGATGAACAAGCTCTCATATCTTTTCCTTTTCCCACGTTTTGCGTGTTGCATGGTGATCCAACTGCCTTTGCTAATGATTGTAGGAATTCATCTTCCATCTTTTTTGAATGAGTTAAACACTGATATGGATGTGATTTCGGAGCTTGGACACCTTGTTGAAAGTCAAATTTCTGTATCCATATGAGAGAGAGAGAGAGAGAGAGAGAGAGAGAGAGAGAGAGAGAGAGAGGACAAAGCTACCACAAGAAAGGAGGGAAAAACACAAGAGGGATAAAAGAAAGGAGGGAAAAAAATAAGTGCCAAGCTCTTTATTAATTTGAATTTAGATTAAACATATCATTATCATTAATCTAGACATATCATTTAATAAAAGTGGTGGGGACTATATATCATTAATGCAAAGAATAAAAAGGCTAAAAATAGATCTTGATACTACAAAGTCGTAATATTATTATATATATATCTTTTTGTAAAATGATTTTTGTTATTTTTTAAAATAGAACTTTCGTTACAAAGGCTCTGCTCCTATTGGTCTAGAGCGCTCTGTCTCTATCTCCTAAAAGTCATTTTTGAGACGTCAAAACTCCCCTAACGTATGCCAAAGAGCAGGGAGATAGATCTAATATATTGTGATAGAAATCATCAAGCTAAGATTCAACGTCAAGAAAGAGCTGTAAGGGCTAGACGAACAATAGAAATTCTTAGGAGATACTCTCCTAAGCATAGCACTCCAATATCATTGAGAGGGAGATGTCTTGTTGACTCTACTACGCAAGTCAACAAGAAATTTTCAAGCCAAGATTAAACATTAAGAAAGATTTGAAAGGGCTAGACAAACAACAAAGATCCTTAGGAGGTATTCTCCTAGGCATAGCTGACTAATATCCCTGAGAGAGATGTCTTATTGACCGTACTATCCCAGTCAGTCATGTTAGGGGAAGAAGGAAGCTCGCATGTCCCTCTTTCCCCCAAAAAGATAGCCTTTTTTTAGTGGCAATGTAGTCCCACTAATATAGATCCCTAGAGAAAACATGGTCATTACTATGTGCAACCAATTGTGATACCTACAAGAACGTTGGATTTGCCAGCCTTTGATTTCCCTCTATCCATTTTTAGTGGGTTAGCAAAAGAGGATAAAGAGATCCATATTAGTGAGTCCCAAAACTTAATGTTTAATTATCAGATCCAAGGCAAAGGACATCTTATGATATTCTCTAATATGACTATGAAAGGAAGAACTGGGGTGTGGTATCATGGCTTCGAATCCAAAACCATAACTATGATAGATCTAGCTATTTTATGTGTCCTTCTAAAGACAGTTTTCACCTAATAGACATGGTCAATATTGGTTACGTATTTTGAATGTAGCACATTAAGAGCCTCATGAGAATACTTGAGCTTATGCCAAAAATTTGAAAGAGGTGTTCTGTAAATAGCAAGCCTCTATTTTCATTCCACTTGCTCCCAACTACAATAGTTCCTACATGGATTAGATTTTAACATCCAAGCGCCATTGAGTAATGTTACTCTTGCTAATATAGATACTGCCATTACACGAGAAGAGCAAATAGAGTCACAATTACAAGTGGCCTATGCATCGAGGGTAAATCTCTATTCAAGTCTATGCCCTAACAATAATTTGGCATTAACTATAGCTAGTGGAGGTCAAGGTGCGATAAGTACATCCATGAACAACCCTAATGTAAGAGGAAATGTGATGCAAAATTTACTTATGTTGGCGGCTCCTCCTAGTTCTACTATGCTAATGGCTAGCCAAATGGCTCTAAAGCCAAACGTCAACTCCCAATGTAGTGCCAACTAATTAGTAGCTAATCTAGGTTAGTAGGCCATTTGAATGTTGCAAATGATTACAGTTATGAGTCTAATGCATTGAATGTTCTTGGGGAAGTCAACAACATTATGAAGCATTATATTAATATAATATTTGAACAATATAGAAAAATAGTCGTAGACGTAAACTTCTTGAAGAAGCAACAAAAATTAATTGGAAGTTGATGTCGTAAAGAGGGTGGCATGTCAAGGTTTAGTTGTAAATGGTGTGGTGACCAACACTTCTCTTGAAACTACCCCAATGTTAAATGTGACATATGTGGGAAGTCTGACCACTTAGCCAACTAGAGCAAGATTAGTTTCCTTCAGCAAGGAAGTAGATATAGCGAGGTCTTATTAATCATCAAGGGGAAGGAAAAAATGTTCACCAGGATGAGGGACCAATGCAGGTTTTGCAGAGAGGAAAGGCTATTGTAGAAGAATTGCCTACTGGAAGTGGCATAAGTTTGATTAAATTAGTGCATGTTAATGCCAATGATCCTTCTAATTTAGGAATAATATTGAAAGGCTAGAAGGCCAAAGAAGGAGATAAAGAAAACTTGTTGAGGAAACCTCTAAATAGGATGATAAGGGCTAGAAAATTCTTAGCCTTGACATACAAGGTGGTCCTTTGAAGGCTGTTGCTAATGGCAAAGCAAACCTAAAGAAGAAGCTAGCGATGAAGAAAGTGAAGGCTAAGAAAGAGTCACCTAAGCCTATGAAGGGAGTAAGACAGAAGATGGTTTGGCAAGAGAAGAGGACTATTGCTAACTTCCAAGAATTTGATATAGCAAGTTCTCTTTGTGAGGTCAAGCCTCATGTTAACCTCTTACAACTAATTAAATTATCCTTGGGAATGCATATGAAGTTTAAGAAGATCCCTCACATTGGATATATTGTCAAAACCCTGGGTATAGCTCATGTTGGTGATGACTAGTTTCAGGATGCCAAAGAGCATTGCCCAAGGGTGTCAACTTATGTTGATCATATATTGGTGGACCATGCCATTGTGGATACATGATCCTCCATTAACATTATCAGCTCAAAATTGATGGAGAGACTAGGATTAGAGATCCAAAGAGATGTCTCCACAATTCTCAAAATGGATGATGAAAATTTGGGACAAATTGAAGGTTGTATTACTAAAGACCCTATAACCATCACTAACATCAAATGTATCCTTAGGGTTATTAGGTTTGTAGGGCAGCCAAGCTACCAAGTGTTATCAGGACGTTATGGATCTTGCAATCTAACTGGCAAGTCAACATATCGATTAGTCATTTGAACTTTGGTAGAGGTGCCACACGAGTTATAATTGATGCTTATTCAAAATCACCTCAGAGCGAGAGAGCACCCATATCCTCAATGGAATTGGATGCACTAGAGGGGCTTTCTAGTAGTGAGACTCCATCAAGTGATGAATCAAGAGAAGGGTCTACTACAGAAGATGTTTATCAAGTAACTTTGAAGAAGCCTATAGAATGTTAAGGTAGAATCAAATATGTATATGTGAAAGAGATATACCTTGGTACAACAAATGATTCGTGATCGATCAAATTAGGGTCTATGCTCAGCATGGAGGAAAGGAAGGACTACATGTCCTTAATCTAGGAATTCTACGATTTATTTGCCTAGAGTTATGATGAAATGAGGGGTTTCCCCCACTTTAGCCATGCATACCATTCCCTTAAAAGAGGAAAGTCAAGTTGCCTAGCAAAAATTGAGATGCATGTCTTTTGAGTTAAGAAATGGGCTATTTGAAGAGTTACAAAATTTATAGAAGGTTGGCCTAATATTTCACATGCAACACATAGAGCGGTGTTTGCTAATGGTTATGAATAATAATAATAATAATAATAATATCAGGCTTTGCATTGATTTTAGAGAGCTCAATAAACAAACGGCTAAGGACTATTATCTGTTGCCATTTATTGATTACTTTTAGATTAGCTAGCAAGTAGTAGGGATATATACTCATTTACGAACTATTTTTCCAAATACAATCAAATGGCCATCGCAAAGCAAGATAATCTAAAGACAACATTCATAACCATGTTTGGAATCTTTGTGTATCATGTCATGGCCTTCAGACTATATAGTGCACTATGTTCTTGGCAGCCCATGGTCGAAAAACCTTTGGTGACATTTTCCCAGAATGTCTAAAAGTTTTCATTGATGATCTCAGGGTAGCTACCACTAGGGAGAGATAGTTAATAATTTTGACAAATTTTTTTGAGCACTGCAAGTAGTTTTGTATTGCTCTAAATCCAAGGAAGTGTATCTTTAGGGTGCCCTATGGTTTACAATCGGGCCATTTGGTTAGTTTGATTGGAATTATGTGTTAACCCCAACACGAAGAAAGCAAAAAGAAGTGGAAAAGACGCAGGGCAAAGGCGAAAAAAAGGTAGCCCGACTAAAGAAAGAAAAGGAGAAAAGGCCAAAAGCGCAAGGGCAACCTTAAAAGTCCAAGGCAAAGGCAAAAGGGGAAAGGCGCATTTTAAAATAAAAAGGCGCACCTTGAAATCTTGTAAAAGAGCGCCGGGCTCTCACCCGTGCAATTTGTAAATGAAGATGGGCAGTGGAAAGGAAGCTAGGAAGATAGAAGGACAATGGGAAAAAGGGCATGGGCTACGGCTGGCCATGTAAAAAGGGGAAAAGGGGATGACCGCCCAAAAGGGATTTAGGGTTTTGTATATAAAGTTGAAAAGTGAATGAGAAGCTCATTCTTGTGTGTGGCCAAAAGTAGCTCTCCTCTTCTTCTTCTTCTTCTTGCTCTTGCTTGCTTGAGCTTGTGCTTGAGAGAGAGAGTGTGAGAGTGTGAGGGAGTGAGTGTGTGAGGGTGAGGGACCGAGGAGGAGAAGCTCTCCATCTTCTCCTCTCTTCTTCTCTTCTCTTCTCTTCTCTTGTCTTGCTCGCGGCAATGGAGCTTGGAGCTTGGAGCGGGAGGATCGAGCTTGCTTGAAGCTTGCACTTGGATCGTGGAGCTACCGGAGTGCGCGGGAGAGGAGGTAACTCGAACGGTACGGAGGTAAGCTCACTACACCCGTAGATATGGATGGTGCGTCGGCTATGTGAGAGGTAGCCATTAGTGCTCGGCTTGGAACACTTGAAACAATAAGCAGTCCGAGGGTCTTGGCAGTTGAGTGAAAGCTCCCACATTTTTGGTTCCATTGCCGGGACCAACGGATTCAAGCCTTGAGCGCTTGCGTGCTTCAAATCGAGCATTGGAGTAGGGTTTTCCCCCGAAACGGTGCTTGAGGTAGATAGGTAGGAAGCAAGGGGGTTGAAGATGGTATTCGATCTCCTTGGCAAGTAGGTTTGCTGCTTTCTGAGATTTATGTTGTGGAATGGAGTAGTATAGGTATTTATTTTGTGATTTGGATGCATTTAGGGTAAGGAAAAAACAAAGAAAAAGAAGAAAAAAACAGGCAAATAGCAGGGTTTTCTGTTGCTGTATAATAGGCTAAAGCAGGGAAACAGGGGACCAGATTCAAGTTCTGGGTGAGAAGGGACAGGGAACTAGCTGTGAGGTTGTGCAGTGCTGGGAAAGGACCTTAAGAGGCCTGGGAGGCCAGGACAGACCTCAATTCCTTGGTTTTGCCTTGGGAGAGAGAGAGAGAGAGAGAGAACTTATGGTTCACAGGACGAGGAAGCGCTGCATCGATTCCTAGGCATCGGTGATTCGTGCTGCTCCAGGTGAGTCTGATGTTTTCCAACAAGTGCCCTGATCAGATTTAGAAAGTCTGTGGTGATTTTGTGCACCAGACAGTGAGGAGAGGACAAACGCGCGGGAATCGTGTCCGCCCGTCGACACACTCGGACCAACTCGCTGTGGTCCGATTCCCAGAATCGGACCACCCAAGTTCGAGAGTCGGACCGTCCGATTCCCAGAATTGGACTAGCCCGATCGGACGTGCCACGTGGCACTCAGACCAACCCGTCCGATTTTGAGAATCGGACGCTCAGACCAATCCGTCCGACTCGGACACTCGGACGAGTCCAGAATCAGACCAGATAGAATCGGACCAGACAGGATCGGCCCAGATCAGAATCGGACCACCCTGTCCGATCCGATTCCCAAAATTGGACCACTTGAAAATCGGACCATTTTTTGATCCGATTCCTAGAATCGGACGTGACCAAAATCGGACCACTGGTCCGATCGGACCAACCCAAAATCGGACGTCTGATTCTGATAATCGGACATCTGAGAATCGGACAAAAAACCGTCAAAATTGGACACGTGTCTAGAACACAAATTCTGATACATCTAAACCCTGAAATTGACCCCTAAGGCTACGTAGAGCTGAAGCCATATCACAGATCCATAACCGGGCTAAAATTTAGAGCACGTAGTTCAAAATTTGGCTATAACCGGCCCTCCAAATTGCATATGGCGTCTACCGTAACGGCCCTGCGGGCCGGGGGGGACTGCCCCCCCGGACCCCCGCAGAGGGGACTCTGCCCCCTCTGCACCTCCCCCGAGTAGGTTGGAGAGAAAACGCGCGCCGTGACAGGTATTCCAAATTGGACCCTAGTGAAGTAATGGCTCTACACCAGCATGGAGTCTCACTTGCAATAGAGCAACCAAAAGCCCATGCCCGAACAGAGAGAAACAGAGACCCTAGAACATCAATGGGCCAATCTAGCCATCAAGGGCAAAAAGGCCACACCACGAGAACACAAAGACATTGTGTTCAAACCATGTCTAGTCAGAGCAAAATGCAACTTCAGCAAGCTACAAATGCGAAGATGACTAGACATGACACTCTTGACGAGAGATGTATCTTGAATAGCACTGCACTGACGATCCAAGACAGCAGTGGAGAATCCACATCTGGTCGTGCAGTCGAGAACTCAAGGGCATCTATCAGAAGGCTTAAAATTACAAGCCAGGACCCGGAAGATGAAGACATAGTACCACCTGCTTATCTTAGGGTCAAACTCACCGCGGAAAGAGAGCATAGTGTTGATGCTCTCATTGATGAAGGAGCAGATTTCAATATCTTGACTTATGAAGCATGGACTCTACTAGGTCAACCAGAGCTCAAACCGACCGATGCAACTCTTAACCCTTACAGGGAACACCCACAAGCACTTCTAGGGAAGTGCAGAATCCTTGTAACTATTGAAACAGAAAGCTTGCCAGTCATATTCTATGTTCCTCCAAATAGCGAGAATTGTGGAAAGGAAATCCTCTTAGGAAGGCCCTTCAAAAAGGCAACGAAGTGTGAAGCCGACTATATAGCACAGAGGATACACCTAACACTACCAGGTGTGAGGATAATCACAACTTTTAGCAAAGGTGACCTCGCCAAACCTCAAGGGAAGGGCAAGGAGCATTCTGACATACCAAGCAAGCTTAGTAATGAGAGCAAGGAGTTGTTGAAAGAGTTGATACAAGCACAGGTCGAACAACGAGAACCAGTGAGTGAGGCCATGCCTGAAAAAAGAAGGTCAAGAGACAATGCCAAGGACGGGCTTTGGACTTATAAATATCGTAGAAGACCCCAAAAGAAGTCCAAACCTTATAGACAGAGGCGTCCATGGAGAGCCATCACAACACCATGATGGATATCCAAGGCGTTGCTTCGGGCTCAAGGGTATTACGCAGGCAACCGATGGATTTGGGTGCCAAAACCCCTTGCTAAACCTCCTTGGTCGACTGAAGGCCAGATCATATCAAGAGCAAAGGAGCGTAGGAGGAGATCTAAACGAAAAACCAAGTCTCAAGTCAACAATAGTGAAGTAACTGAGCCCCTCATGGTCAAAATTAAGAAACCAAACGGGACCAATCGGAGGGTAGATCCTCAGCCTAGCAAGCTTAGTAAGCAGATATCAAAGGTAACTCTCAAGCGTGCACAAGGACCGCGAGTGCTCAAGGAGCCTTTGACTGCCCAAAAGAATAATGAGCACCACACGCACAACATGGCTCATGATAAGGCTGAATGCCCAACAAAGCAACTAGCAAAATCATCTAACAACCATGAGCAAATCTCCAAGCCAGTGTCAAAGCCACCTAGGAGTCCCAAGTCTCCTACACCCTCTTCCCCTAAACGGACACAGGAAGTACAACACTCGTCAAGTGTGGCTACTCAATCCCAATCTCGACCTATATCAAAGCTTCCAAACGTCCAAGAGGCAGGACACGACACCACCCTTAGCTCTTTGTGCAATCCACCGTTGCTAGACCAACAGATACTCGATCTACGCAAGTGAATGCTCTACGGGCAACAAAAGGCACAACCACTTTTGATCTTCCTAAGGACTTGACACCGCAATCCACCAAGGGTAGCCAACCCACTAAACTAGCTGCTACTACTTCCAATCAGGGATCACAGCAATCACAGCCCTTGGCCGTGACAATACCCTATGTGGAACGTGTCCTTAGTAGTTTACCTGTGGAGGAGGTGTCGCAACCAAATCCCTTGACAACTCCAGCACTTTCAAAGTGCCTAAAGCCTAGGCTAGAGGAGTTAAACACAAGGGAGTTGGCTGAAGGGCTAGACTCTCTGAAAAGGGAGGCAGTTGTGCCCTCACAGCTTGGTAAAGCAATTTAGCAGGCCACGACTGTGTCCCATGAGGACACACTAGAGAAGGGAAATGCTGAGGCCCAACCAAGCACATCGGCGGTCGACCTAGCCCAAGGTCTTGAGCCTTTAGATGCACCTGCGCTGACCAAGAAAAAGAGGAGAAAGCAACAAAGACAACAACAATCACAAGTGGTGGACCCCAAGAACAATGAGATGAAGAGCGCCGGAGAACCGATGAATAACGCATTGAGTCCATCCACCAATGAACCCATTAATGCCTCTCCTAATAGCGGTGAATCCTCAGACACATCCGTGTGCTCTGAAAAACCCGAGCAATAGTTGCCATCAACGGTTGCTTGCAACACTCTATCCATTGACAATAGAACTCACATTGATCAATCAAGAGTGGATACAACGCTGTCACAACAGGGTGACAAGGTCCTACCAGTCACACCCGAGAAGAACCATGACAAAATAGCAGCAAAACCTCAGGATCAACGTGAGAACCCCAAGAGCACAAGGAATCCTAGCGTTGACCAATCTTGCTCATCTAGGCCTGAGCCCCCAGCCATGCTAAAGCCTAAGGAAACTCTTAGAACTTTGCATGAGATAGCAATCGAGCAAGCCCTCGTTGAACATAGAAGTGTCACAGAATGCTTAACTAAGTTGGAGGCTAAGCTCAAAGTGGTCGCACGAGTCTACGTCCTTGTGGACATGGGCACAATCCCCAAAGAGCAGCTCGGAGATTACTTGACCTTTCCTCTAACATGGGAAGAACAAGAACATCTTAACGGGCACTATGATAGGTTCCTGCATGAACGCATGCGACTCATCCCTGACGAGGAGGCTGACGAACTGCGCTTAACCGTCACGTTCAATGAAATGCTCTGCCGACCGAATCTCGTAGACATAGAGCAACTAAAGCGACTGTCAGCAGGCCAGAGTCAATTTGAGCAGCGTTGGTGCGAAAACCGCGTTGTAATGGCCGAACTAGGGGCTCAAATCATGACAGTCTCTGAGGAGCGATTGGCCAAATGGCGATCCCAAAGGGACCCAACCTATGTGGCACCAACTTCCCTTCGAGTGCTGACTGCCATTCGGGGTATGGACTTAGCTAGAACTAGCCAAGAGAACGCTCTGTTTGATAAGGTTCTCACTAAGGAGTTACATATTGCCAGTAGACTCGGACAAGGTTCCATGCTACTCGATGTGGCAAAATATCTATCGGTATTGAGTAAGCTGCCACGAACACTAGATGCGTGTGCCACGCTCCAGTACAATCCTGAGTTCTACAATTGGTTTCTATCCTCGTGAGGTGACATGGATTCGTATATGTATAAATGTATATATAAACAATGATTTTTGTGTTACCCTGTATAGATACTATCAACACACACAAGCAATGATAGTCAAGCGCAGGGAGAAGAGTTGGGTTTGATAGGCTAAGCTCCTCAGGTCCCCCTCTCATCACACTTTAAAAAGCTGTGTGACCATCCTCACCTCCAAGTGAAGGGCATGCAACCCACATTACCGCCATAGGAAGCCTTGACCAACAACTCTGATGGTGTAGACAGGGTATAGTCCCTTTCTATACACCTTCTTCCCTTTCCGGTCTATCCTTCCGAGAAGGAGCCCTGCCTAAATCCATGACCGCCAGCCGAGGTAACTCGGCATGAACCAAGATCTGCTAAGGGCAGGAGGCTAAATATACATCACGGGGGCCATCCCCCTACAACAAGCATTGCATGCCCTACCCCTCCTCTCCTCGTCCTATGCGCTTGATAACCCGCTCTATAATCCCTTACATATGAATGGTCTTATCATGTAACAAATCCTAATCCTTGATTCGCATCTTACAGGTCCCCTTGCAAGGAAAGCATGGAGAACAAAGGGTAGCTAGCTTGCAAGGACCCTCTCCGCAGCCGACGGGAACATGCAGCACATGCCCCTCTGCCAGTGCATTATGTGCCCACTCTTAAAAGGTATGCCAAGAAACATGGCCCCAAGCGACACCGCCCCGAACAAAGGCCGAAGAATCTGCAGGCCAGGGGAGCGGACGCTCAGGGAGGCACAAAAGGTGGCAATGCCAGTTGCACAGACCCCCAACGCACGCTCGGGTACCAGGTGCTCACGAAGTGACAAGGCGGCCAGAGATAGGGCAGAATTTAATGAATTGTTTAAAGACATTCTGGAAATGGTAGCGGCCCGAGACTACACCATTTATGTCCCAGCCGAGACGTTCCCTGCCCAGCCTCACAGGAGCCCCGCACTAGCACCACCTCAGTCGCCTAGCCAACCGGACTCACCCCGCCTAGTACCTATCAACTAAGCCCCTATGATGTACAAGTAGCTTGGCAAGTCATCATGCCAGAACTTTTTGTTTTTGATGAGTAAAGGGGAAAGATCCCCACTTGTACACACTTCCTTCACCTACCATTAATGTATGCGACCTTAACAAGTAAAGGGATAGGCATCATAGCATTCTGAAAAATTATGTCTTAACATGATTGCATTGGTCCGATGTACTTAACGCGAGCGAGCATATACTCTCACAAAGTCACAAGTGGATGCAGAATGACACAGGTCAAGGGCTAGAAGCATTTAATATCCAAGTCACCACAAGACCACTAACCCCACAAAGAACCATTATCGAGGAAGTGACAAGATACCAAAAAACAAAAGCCATGACGGAAACGCCACCGGATGGGAACCCAAGGACACCTTTGCAGAAAAAGCACATATTGCAATTGAGCATGGCCAAGGCATAATCATCGATTACCTCCTCCTTCTTGGCCAACTCTATGTTCGGGCAGGAGCCACACTCTCAACAAGGGTGAACATCTCTTCGTCATCCAAGATTCAATTCGCAAGATGCTCTGCCCTTGTCCATGCACAGCTCACTCCAAGTGCTACCTCAATTGTTCGATGTCTCATATGTTCCAAAGAGGTGTGCAAAATCTCAAGTGTATCTCTTCATCTCAACAACAGTTCCTCTAGCATCAAGGCTAGTGACACAATCATATTTGTAATACCCATTCTTCATAGCCTTTGGATCCCAACATTTCTCAAATCCAAATGAAAGGCTAACAGCCTCAAAGTATGGCATTGATTGTATTCATTTTTTCCACCACAAAAAAAAGGAAAAAAAAAGAAAAAGAAAAAGAAAAAACAAAGAAAAAAAGAAAAGAAAAAGAAAGAAAGAAAGAAAAAAAAAGAGAGAGAAAAAAGAGAGAGAGAAAAAAAAACACACACACACAAACACAATCACAGCACCGCACCTAGGGGTTCTCAAATTAGGTACGCCCAGTGATCTTGGTCGGCTGGCTCCGTCCCTAATCCCCTAGCCCTTTGTACATCCCCCACAATTGTTCAGGGCACATCAAGGGCAGGACATACCTTGGGAGCTCACCTCGCCTATGGTTAAACCTGTCACCCTGAACCACTTGCACAATTCTTTTACACTCCAAATCAATGCCATTACAATCAAAAATGGTGAGCAAGGTTTGAAAGACAATGGAAAAGTACACCATACCTTCCAAGCACTACAAGTAGCCACTAGCTACCAATAGCTAAGACATCAAGAAGCTTAATTATGCTACATTGCCTTGACAAGACCATAATGATGTCTCAAGCAATCTTCAAGTGTAGTCCCCGTCTTCATTGACAAAATTTTCCATCAACTTAGCCCCTTGCTTCACCGACCCATTGCTATACAAGGAACCAGGCCGACAGTCTTCTAACTAAGTAATATCTAAGTATGCACAAGCACCCACATAATACCTACACTGAAGTATATACACAGTTTGGGTCCTCAAGTGCAGGACAATACTCTCAGCTTGCTTAGAGTTCGACTTGTCTCCCAAACTAATCAAATATGTCTTGTGCACGATAAGAAGACCAGCACTACCCCTTAGGGAGAGATCACACGAGAGGTTTTCAAATTGTAGGTATTGAAGCCTTGAACAAGATTCCAATCGCTCAACTTTGAATGCTTGTCCCTTACCATCCGAAAAGCCCGCAAGGAATCGTCATGTGCAGAATCCCCAACAAACCAACACTTGTGCTGGCCATCAACACTCAACTTTGAATGCTTGTCCCTTACCATCCGAAAAGCCCGCAAGGAATCGTCATGTGCAGAATCCCCAACAAACCAACACTTGTGCTGGCCATCAATGCAATTCCCAACACAGCATAGCCCTACCACCAACTCCAACAACCTTCCACCTGCCACCTTGGCCACCAACAGGCCCCCAGGATGACCTTTTGCCACACCACCACCAACACTCCTTCATGGAAACCACAGGCGTCCTTGTCACCCACGTCTTCGGTGCATGCTACGGCTTGCTACCTACGACGGTGAGTGCCATGGGACTGGCACTCGTCTAGGAGGGGGGTAATGTTAACCCCAACACGAAGAAAGCAAAAAGAAGTGGAAAAGACGCAGGGCAAAGGCGAAAAAAAGGTAGCCCGACTAAAGAAAGAAAAGGAGAAAAGGCCAAAAGCGCAAGGGCAACCTTAAAAGTCCAAGGCAAAGGCAAAAGGGGAAAGGCGCATTTTAAAATAAAAAGGCGCACCCTGAAATCTTGTAAAAGAGCACCAGGCTCTCACCCGTGCAATTTGTAAATGAAGATGGGCAGTGGAAAGGAAGCTAGGAAGATAGAAGGACAATGGGAAAAAGGGCATGGGCTACGGCCGGCCATGTAAAAAGGGGAAAAGGGGATAACCGCCCAAAAGGGATTTAGGGTTTTGTATATAAAGTTGAAAAGTGAATGAGAAGCTCATTCTTGTGTGTGGCCAAAAGTAGCTCTCCTCTTCTTCTTCTTCTTCTTGCTCTTGCTTGCTTGAGCTTGTGCTTGAGAGAGAGTGTGTAAGAGTGTGAGGGAGTGAGTGTGTGAGGGTGAGGGACCGAGGAGGAGAAGCTCTCCATCTTCTCCTCTCTTCTTCTCTTCTCTTCTCTTCTCTTGTCTTGCTCGCGGCAATGGAGCTTGGAGCTTGGAGCGGGAGGATCGAGCTTGCTTGAAGCTTGCACTTGGATCGTGGAGCTACCGGAGTGCGCGGGAGAGGAGGTAACTCGAACGGCACGGAGGTAAGCTCACTACACCCGTAGATATGGATGGCACGTCGGCTATGTGAGAGGTAGCCATTAGTGCTCGGCTTGGAACGCTTGAAACAATAAGCGGTCCGAGGGTCTTGGCGGTTGAGTGAAAGCTCCCACATTATGACTGATCCAAAAGAGATTGGAGTCATTGTCATTATGAGTCCACCAAGAAACCCCAAGGGTGTGCATAGTTTCCTATTGTCTACTATCCGAAAGGATATTGCCATTGACAAATTTATTATTCTTTAACTATTTTGTTATTTGGAGTGATACGTGTGAAATATCATAAATGGACATGAAGTAGGAATTGGCTAAAGTGCCAATCCTAAAAGTACCTAAAAGAGGTGAGATGTTCTATGTGTTCTCAGTAGCTACAATATATAGTATCAGTTGTTGTTTAGCTCAAATATGGGATGAGAAATGATACTACCTAATTTCATTTTGCTAGGTATAAACTAGGTGTGTCTAAAATTAATTATACATATATGGAAAAATTGTGCCTAGAAATGGTCTTTACTATGAAGAAATTAAGGCACTATATTCTATATGAGAAGGTAGTATTGTATACAAAGGCAAACGGGCTAAGGTTATTATTGAATAAGTTGTAGCTTCCTAATTTCCTAGCAAAGTGATTAATCACTTTGCAAGAATTTGATTACAAGATTAAGAGTAAGCCATCAAGGTTGCAAGGCATCATAAAATGTCTTGTAGATTTTGGGGAGCCATAAAAAGTATTAGCTAATGTTACTGACCTTGAGGGTCTGCTTAAAATAGACATCGCTTCCATTCCATCCTAATATGTTGCAATAACACATTATCTATCCACAAGAGAGATTGGAGCCTCTTTGTCTAAGGCTGAGAAAAGAGAAATTAAAGAGCAAGCTTTAAATTTTGTCTTAAATATAGGCTCTCTATATCGGCAAGGGCTAGATGATGTTTATCACTAATGCATTACACATGATGAAGTTCCACTTATCTTGGAAAGTTTCATGATTCCGCTTATGGAGAGCACTTTGCTAGATGCTTAACTATGCAAAAAGCCTTAAAGCCAGATATTGGTGGCCGTCTATCCTCCAAGGTGCATTTGCATATGTAAATAGATGAAATATATGCCAAATACATGATAGTTGAGAGAATCAAAAGTGCTCATTGACTCTTATTAGGCCTTTATTACCATTCAAAACATGGGGCATTGACTTTGTAGATCCAATTACCCTGTCATCCTCTACATAGAAGAAGAGATATATCATAATAGCAATAGACTATTTCATGAAATGGTTAGAAGTATAAGCAACGAGGAAGGGTGATGCAAATGAGACTGCTAACTTCCTTCTTGAATAAATAATATATTGGTTTGGTCCACCAAAGGAGCTTGTATCGAATCGTGGAACTCATTTCCTAAATAAGGTGATCAAAAGCTTGATTGAGGCCTAGCAAATAAAGCATAATAAAACAATACCTTAATCCAAATGCAAATGGGCAAGTTCAAAGAACCAATAAGTAGCTTGTGGGAATCTTATCAAAGATTGTTTCTAAAAAGAAATGAGATTGGGGCAAGAAATTATATGTGGTTGTATGGGTGTACAACATGACCTTTAAACGAGCTAGTGGCCACACTATGTTCAAATTAGTTTTTGGAGAGGAGTATGTATTACCCCTAGATATTGAGTTACCTATAATAAGATTTGTGATTAACCATTCTTGGGGGGATGAAGATGCTTTTTCGAACATTTTATGACCTTAGCGCATGGCAATGAGCTTAAACTTAAGAGTTTATTACATCAAGAGGTGGCAATGTGTCATATGAAATAGCTTCATAACATTAAAGCAAAGAAGTGTACCTTTAAAAAAAGACAATTGGTCTTGTACTATGATGCATGTAGGGACTTTTTTGTGGGAAATTAGAGCTTAACTAAGATGGTATCCGATAGTTAGAATAGGTAAAAATAAGTCCACCATATTATTACCAGATTTATAGGGGGTAAATTTTAAGAACAAGGTTAATATTAATAAGATTAAGCCTTATTATCTATAAGCATATAAATGAGAGGAAAGCCCTTGCAAATGTATACCATATTGATTTGAAACCTATGAGATAGATTACAACTGATTGATATGGTGGCTAATCCCCTATTTGGAGCACCCATACATGGAACAAAGGTACTATTAGGGAAGGATTGTTAGGTGGAGCAAATCATATAAGGTGATTGAGCAAGAAGATGGGACATTTGTTTGGAACATTAGGTCTTTTGTCATCACTGTCTAAGTATTTTGACAAGTATCCTTGTAGGTTTCAATGAAGTAGGTGGGATGGAGCCTTTGGTTCACCCTCTGAATATGCTAAACTTCTATTATCATAGTTACAAATAGAGGCATTGACCATGAGCGGCTATGTAAACCCTTTATGGACCTATATGTTATATTTCAATGGAGTGCCCAGGGGTCCTCATAAGAAAGGGAGAATCAAGGTAGTCATTAGAGATCCCCGGCATGGAGTCACAATGAAATTACATATCTACCTTCGGATAGGATTTACTAACAATATGGAAAATTATAAAGCCTTGACAATGAGAATAAACATTGTTAAGAGTGTCAAGATTGTGGGAGAGAAGGAAGGAGTCTCACTTGTAGCTTTCCTGCTTGCACAATGGGAGAATACACACAAAGGTGGAGGCTAAAAACAGTTTTCCTCTTCTTAATTGTGTAAGCCAAAAGAACTCAAGTACATAGAAATAGAAGAACCCTATATATGGGTCTCAAACCAAACTCAACTAACTAAGGTGGCATACTAAGTGAGCCATGAACTAGAGTAGATAAGGATAGCTGTCATCTAGCTATTATTCATGGGTGGTGTACCAATCGCATCTGCAACTGACAAGTCGGTGATATAAATGCACAACGGTCACCATGACATATCACGAGTGGAGCTCGATATCTCAACACTCCCCCTCTAGCTCAATCCCAATTCCTGCACACCAAGTATGTCTCTGAACTTGCACGGCTTCTCTACGCCCAATGCCTTCATGAATATGTTAGCTACCTGATCCTCTGTGCTGACATAAACTAGATCAATAAGACCTAGTAAAACCCTCTCCCGCACATAGTGATAATGCACCTCAATGTGCTTTGTTCTAGCATGATAGACTGGGTTATTTGCCAAGTGTATACTACTCATGTTGTCACAATAAATGACAACTAGCCCATCTGTAGACTGACGCATATCATCAAGTAGCTTATGCAACCAAGCTACCTCACATGCAGCCATTGCTGCACCCCTGTACTCAGCCTCTGTACTCGACAAGGCAACTATAGGTTGTTTCTTGCTGCTCCAAGTGACTGCAGCACTCCCAAAAGAGAACACATATCCACTGGTAGATCGTCTATCAGAAATACTACCAGCACAATCAGTATCAGTGTATCCATGCAACTGTATCTGAATCCATGTCTCATAAAATAGTCCATACTGCAATGTGGACTTCACATACCTAAGTATGCGTCTAGCCACATCCAAATGTGGTTTCCTTGGAGCCTGCATAAACTGACTTACCAATCTAACAGCATAGCTCAAATTTGGCCTGGTAATAGTCATATAAATCAAACTTCTTACTATGCGTCTGTACATAGTAGGGTCTTCGAGAAGCTCACCTGCACCTGCGCTCAGCTTCACATTCTGCTCCAAAGGAACTAAAATAGGCTTACAGCCTGTCATCCCATATTTGGACAGCATGTCCAATCCATACTGCCTCTGCAAGAGCCATATCCCACTTGGTGATCTAATCACCTCAATGCCCAAGAAATAACGTAGCTCTCCCAAATCGTTCATCTCAAACTTCTGTTTCAATAGCATTTTCACATGAAGGATATCTTCATCACTATCACCTGTGATAATCAAATCATCAACATAAATGACAAGCAGCATAATACCTTTCTCTGTTTTTCTCACATAAAGTGAGAAATCTGCCTTGGAAATCTGAAAGCCAATAGTGACAAGATACTGTCCTATCTTGTCAGACCATGCTCTAGGTGCTTGCTTCAAGCCATACAAGGCTTTCTTCAACCTGCAAACAAACTCAAGATGAACATCATGAACATAACCTGGTGGCTGCTCCATATAGACCTCTTCTTGCAAATCACCATGCAAGAAGGCATTCTTTACATCCATCTGATGTAAAGACCATCCCTTTGATGCAGCCATAGCAATGACTGCTCTTACGGTTGCCATCCTTGCAACCGGACTGAATGTTTCTTCATAATCAATGCCATATGTTTGTGCATACCCCTTGACTACTAATCTTGCCTTGTATCTGTTCACAAAACCATCTGCATTGTGCTTCACCTTATAAACCCACTTACAACCAATTGCATTCTTATCTTTAGGCAAAGGTACCAATTCCCATGTAGCATTTGCTTCCAAGGCATCCATTTCTTCATCCATGGCTTTCTACTATTTTTCTTTTCCCATGGCTTGCTCAAAAGAAGTGGGTTCTGGTTCTTGTATCACTTTGACCATATAGGCATAGTGAATGGCTATAAATCCATCATATTTCAGCCTATCCACAGGATACCTAGCTCTGGTAGACTTGTGCAAAGTAGGTTCACTCCCAGGTGCTCTCAAAACATCCCTGGTCTTCCTTACTCCATGTGTAACAATAGAAGGAATACCCAACTCATCATCAATGCTCTGTTCTGAGCCACTGGATTCACCATCCACATAAGAGTGACCTACATTCACATCAAACATGGGCTAATCTACCTTCTCTTTTCCTTTTTGTGATACTTGCATACCACTATCTGCATTGCTTTGAGAAGATTCTCCTGATCTTAATCTACCTGTCCATGGTGAAGAATGTGAACCACTGCTAGAGGATGCTCCTGGTCCACTAATATCTTGTGACTGCTGCTATGAATTCTGTGCAGCATTACCATTTTGTGCATCTACATTATCAATCACATTTACTGGTTTATACCAGCTACTCATCTCATCAAAAATAATATCTCTGCTCACTGTAAACTTACGAGTAGAAGGGTTATAGCATCTATACCCTTTTTGCTGTAGAGAGTAACCAATAAAGATGCTTATCTCAGCTTTTGGATCCAACTTGGATCTCAACTCATCTGGCACATGAACATAGGCAATGCAACAAAAAATTTTCAAATGAGAAATATATGGTTTTCTACCAGTATATCTCTCCTCTGGAGTCATGCCATGTATTGCTGCAGTGGGAGTCCTGTTCATTATGTAGACTGCTGCAGCAACTGCCTCAGCCCAGTAAAAATCTAGCAGGTCTTTTTCATTGAGCATGGCACGAGATACCTCTCCAATATGCCTATTTTTCTTTCTGCAATTCCATTTTGCTGTGGGGTATGACTACATGAATATTGCTGCTTTATGCCATGCTCCTGCAAGAACCTTGCAAACTCATTTGAGAGGTACTGTCCCCCTCCATCTAACCTTAGGCATTTTATTTGTAGGCCTGTTTCTTTTTCAACCATAGCTTTAAGAGTTTTGAAATGCCCAAAAACTTCACTTTTCTTTTTCATAAAATACACCCAAACTTTCTGCTATAGTCATCAATAAAAGTGACAAAATAATGATAGTCTCCAAGAGATGCAGCTTTAGTAGTCCACACATCAGAGTGGATTAATTCCAATGGCTTCTTACTCTCTTGAACATGTCTAGGAAATGGTTTCCTTGCCTGTTTTCCAAATTGACAGGCTTCACATACCTTATGCATTTCTGCAACCTTGAATTTAGGCAATCCTGCAACAATATTTTGGGCTTGCATTGATTTAAGTCGTTGTACATTAACATGACCAATGCGTTTATGCCAGATATCAATATTTGCAACTACACCGGTCCCATGTGCAAACATTGCTGCACTCAATTCAGGCATGTCTGCATCCAACGTAAACATTCTGCCCTTCTTCTTTCCTTTTGCTATCAAGCGATCTTTATTTTTCATATCCTCAACAAAGCATCCATGAGAATTAAATCTGACCTGCAAGCCCTGCTCAACCATTTGACCAACAGAAACTAGGTTCTTGGTGATATTCGGGACATGAAATACATCCGATAGGTATTTCTTTTTCCCATCCTGCATAGACAAATGAATTTTTCCAATCTGCACAATAGGATGTGTAGTATCATCACCAGTCTCCACAAATCCTGGTTTTTCCATTTTCCTTGCATCCTGCATCCATTCTGCATGACCTGTCATGTGGTTTGATGCACCTGAGTCAACATACCACACATCGTTGCTTTCTTCTACACTTGTCACTGAATTGGTCATGTGCTGCACCATAAACAAATGCTCATTTCTGTCATCACCCTGTCTACTAGAAGATGCATAATTCCCTTGTTGCAATTTTCCATTCATGATGTCATTCTGCTTTTTATAGCAGTCTTTAGCCATATGAGCCATTTTACCACAGTAGTAGCATTCAACATTGCTGTTTGCATTTTGGCCTCTTTGCCATCCACCACAACCTCTTTGGCTCCCCCTGCCTCTAGAGCTACCACGTCCTCCTCCAAAGGACTGGTTTTCTTGAGTTTGCTGCATATTCTGATTTCTACCACAGCCTCTAGATCGGCCTCCTCTACCTTTGCCTCTACCTCTTCCAGCATTTGAGTAGAAGACAGTTTCTTTTGAAGCTCCTCATGAAGAAGATGCACCACCATTTCTTTGCTCCTCGGAAATTAGAAGAGCAATCAACTCCTCAAAATCAGAAAATCTTTCACGGACGGAAATGGATGTTTGGAACTGTGCATAATCCTTTCCTAGACCATTCAAGGTCACAGAAACTAAATCATCATCTTCCACTGGCAACCCAATGGAAGCAAGTGCATCTGCAATCTTCTTCACTTTCATGTGGTAGTCATTGATACTCATACTTTCTCTTTGCACATTGTGCAACTCTTGCTTGAGCTGCATTTTCCTAGCTTGCGTATTTGTGCTATATATTTTTGACAAAGTATCCCATGCCTCCTTTGGCGTACTTGCATCCTGAATATGCATAATCATAGAGTTTGAAATGCTGATAGACAGCCAGTACATAACTTTCTTGGCTCTCTCATGCCATGCTTTAAATGCCTACATTTGCTGTTGATTGGGAACATCAGGAAGAACGGGTTCTTCTTCATTTCCTACAACGAATTCCCAATATCCTTTTTCCATAAGGAAATTTGTCATTCTGAACTTCCATGCTTGGAAGTTGTTCTTGTCAAGCTTTTCAGTGACAATCTGTGAAAGAGAATCAGACGCCATTATAGAACACTGCAAAAAATTCTGTCACTGCAAAGAACACAGCTTCAGCCTCACAAGGGCAAATCTGCAAAACTGACGAAAGTGGTATTTGACCACACAGTCACTTCCTAGTGACGATTTTGCATCAACAGGCAACAAGGATAATTCTGTAACTCCCAATGTCTTTGCGCACAGGCATACGATGCAATTTCTACAGTAACTTTTCACCGACCTGTAGAACAGTGGTTGCACAACATAAAACAGGGCCTTTTCCTGAGTGCATGTAGAAAACTTCCGCCTCCAAAACAGGCCCCGAAATGGCCTCAAATAAAAAAAACAGAGCAACCGAGGGCTAAAGCCCATGCCCGCAGCATATTCTGCCCTCTTGCTACACCGCGAAGGGCGTCTCAATCTGAGACAATGCACTCTTGCACTTTCCGACTGTGCTACCTGTAGAGACTTGCTCCCAAAACAGAAAAATGAAAGCAACACTGGTCCTCTTACCAGAACACCGCGAAATTGGCTTGCTTTCTTCAGCTCCTTACCACGAACAAGGCTCTGATACCATGTCAAGATTGTGGAAGAGAAGGAAGGAGTCTCACTTGTAGCTTTCCTACTTGCACAATAGAGAAATACACACAAAGGTGGAGGCTGAAAACAATTTTCCTCTTCTTAGTTGTGTAAGCCAAAAGAACTCAAGTACATAGAAATAGAAGAACCCTATATATGGGTCTCAAACCAAACTCAACTAACTAAGGTGGCACACTAATTGAGCCATGAACTAGAGTAGATAAGGATAGATGTCATCTAGCTATTATTCATGGGCGGTGTACCAACCGCATCTGCAACTGACAAGTCGGTGATATAAATGCACAATGATCACCCTGGCATATCACGAGTGGAGCTCGATATCTCAACAAAGAGAGGCCATATTCACCAATTATTAGTAAAGGGTGATTTCCAGTTGATATTGAATCAACTAAATGGGATGTACACAATATGCAATCCCATCCTTCGTATGTATTATTGTGCTTCTATAAACATGATCGATGAGTTGGAAAGGGTATCTCTTCAGTTGGTTTCACAACATTGGAAGCATTTTGCTAATTCATTAACAAATTATGCTTATGGATATGACCTCTTTTTCAATTGTGGTCTTATATCAGATATATCTCTTAATGATGAGATGGGACCTATTCAATTATGGGGACTCTTAGCTAAACATGCTTTATACAGCAAGCAATGGTTAGTTTGGGTGATGCAAAAAGAGTCAATGTCCATCTACTATTATTATCATGGACCCATAGGATCATTAGATGACATGTTATGCATATGTCTCTTACTATTTATGCAGGTGGTATGGGTCATTATTTGATGTACTTACTTTAAGGCTAAGAGCCATATTTTCCCCTTGAAATGGAACATCTTGTTATATGTCCAATACCACTCCAAGGAGGGATGTAGTATAAACTATAGTGATTTATTTTGTTAGGCCAAGAATGCCATTTTTAAATTATGAAATGATTTACTTTGTTTGACCAAAAGGTCCATATGCCTATTTGGTGTAGGTGCATTTGATGGTTCCTTGTTTTAGGGCTACACTAGATAGATTTGAAGAAGCATGTGGATGGAGCCAATCTTTGTTGGGAAGCGACAGTCTAGGCATGAACTCCCACAACTAGGTTAGGTATGTCTAGGGAGGTTTGAGGAGTTGTTTGCCTCCTGCGAAGACATCATCAAGCATATAAAGATTGGTCTTAGAGGTAGTCCTAGTGACCTTGTCCTACCAGCATACTAGAAAGCTGGTTCTAGAAATTCCTATTAGTTGTGAGGTAGCTAGGGAAGCCTGCTAGATAAATAAATAAAATGATAAATATATTGGAAACTCTACAATATGAAGGTGTGTAAAAAGGGTTTCTAACCCCTAAAATAAGAAAACAAAGGAAGAAATTTTCCAAGACCAGATGTTCATCACCTTGCAAAGGCTTGGTATGTTCTTGGGGATGAGTCATATGCCTTATCTTCTTGGGGGTGGCATTTAGTCGAAAAAGAAAATAAGAATGGTTGGAGTGAAAATAAAAGTGAGCAAGAAAAAAAATATATAATATCACCTCTCGAGAGGTTGATAGGTTCTTGGGTACCGAGATTGGCCGATGCTATAGAAATTACACTACAAAACTGATAGAATTTGAGCAAATATGAGAATAACATAGATTGGTTTAATTTTAAACAAACTGATACAAAGATGGCTCTATGTCCACCCATGCGCTTCCACTATGAAGCTTAGATGGCAATCTAGACAAATGATAGGCAAAGAGCTTAGGATATCTAGAAGAACTCTGACTGTGTAAAAGATAGATGAACGATGGCTTTAGAGAGGTCTTCATTTTATAGCCCTTGAACCCCAAAATAGGGATCCCTTATAACTCCCACACCCCCCAACTAGATGCATTGTGCCTTGAGTTGCTACCAATATAACTACTCTATCTAACCCAAAGGCTAGATTCAAAAAGGTTACCTTTTTTCCATCTGATCACATAGACCTCATCTAACATACAAATCAAGACCCACCCAACATCCATGCTCACACATGGATTCTTCTCATAATGGGAGCCTTACAACTTAGAACACCATGGATCAGTGGTGGCACCTTACAAGGGTGGGCCCCCTCAATGTCCACCCACAATGAATTACATTCTTCGCTCAATGTCGAGTCTTTGAAATGAATTTGAAGGAGAACCTTTGTAAGAGCTTTAGTGAAGATATCTGCTCCATTCTCCTCTTTTGGATAGTAGACCCTAGCTCTACTATCCCAACCTCAATCAAGTCACACATATAGTGATACTCGATCTCAATGTGTTTGGTGAATGCATGAAAACCTGGAATTTTGGCAATGGAGATGCAACTCTAATTGTCATATCTTAGCAATGTTTAGTCTTCATCCTGTATTCCATATTCCATAGGATACTCAACCATACTACTTCACATGCAGCAAAGCAAGTTGCATTGTACACTTCTTTGGTAAGACAATGCCGCAGTTGGTTGTTTCTACTAATCCAAAAGAAAATTCCTAAACCTAAAGAGAAATAATATCCATAAATTGATTTTCTAGAATCACTGTCACCTACCCAATCTTAGTCATAGTTCCATATAAGAGCACTTCATGAATTGTATGTGATACCATAGTCAAGAGTTCCCTTCAAGTATCTAAGCACATGTATCCTAGCTTTTCAAATGAATTTCTCATGGATTGTTTGAGAACCTGCTCAAAACACCAACTGTAAAACTCATATATCGCTTGGTGTTATACAAGTAGATGAGGCTGCCAATCAACCTCCTATACCTCCCAATCTTTGCTAGTGTTGATGTATCCTCACTGGATAACTTTACATTGACCTCCATTTGTGTAGCTATCTCCTTACACTACTTAGTCATGCCGAATGCTTTTAAGATCTCCCTTGCATACTTCTTTTGAGAGATGAAGATTTTTCCAGAGACTTGAATCCCCAAACAATAGTACAAATAGCCCAAGTGAGGGCCTCAAATCCTAGTGTTTGAGCCGGATATACCCCCTCCTTGAGGTCACCAATTTAGAAACATTGATTTGACATCCATTTGGTAAAGTAGCTATTTCTTATGAGCAACCACTACAAATACTGTGTGAATAGTGGTCATTCTAGTAGTTAGAGCAAATGATTCTTGAAAATCAAATCTTTCAACCTGTGGAAATCCCTATGCATCTAATCTGGCTTTGTACTTTTCTAAGCTACCACCACCTGAGAGATGATTTTTGGAGCCCTATTTAGTGTGCAAAAAGATGTCGAGAGGCGCAAAAGAGCAAATTTTCATGGAAAATGAAATGGTTGCAAAACAATGAGCTAGAGTTTTTCAATATGCATTTTGACATTGAGAATCTAATGCAAGTATCCGTTTGTCAATCGTAGGTCATTCGACCCCCCACTTAATCTCCACAAGATTTGAGTGCCAAAAAGTGTGTGACAAAGGCCAACTTGATAGCTTTTGATGCCACAAAGCCAACCGTCTAGTCCGTTCAGAGCTCATTTGTCCCTTTATCTAGGTTGAAACCATTTCAAGCAAGTGTGAAAATGTCAAAATGAACTAGTTATTTGAGGGATTAAGCTTAAATCTTGATTAAGAAGAGAAAATGCATGGAAATAAAACATGACAGGGTGAGGGGCGCCACATTTTCGACGCCTCTTCAAACCCCCCCCCCCCAAAATGGCATTTTTGAGAATGTCACCGTTCTCTCCTTGCTCTCTTGGGCCTAAGTTCCATAAAATTTTCACTCTCCATCACTCCAATTCTCACAAAGAATGATGTAGTATTTAGCAAGATCCAAAATCAATATTTCTCTCTCCTCTTTCTGTCTCACCATCATATGGGATGAGAGAATGAGAGAGAATGGATGCGAGTTTGCAATGGAATGCAAGAGATAGATCAAGGAAGTGCCAAGAAAGTGTCAGTCACCATGGATAGATCAAGGAAGCACCAAGAAAGTGTCAGCCACCATGGATGAGCATCAACGGCTTCTTGAATGAGAGATACATATGGATTTTTATGTGGTTTAATGCATAAGTTGGATTCTTCATTGTTTTACTATACATTTTGATTTCATATGATTGAAAATGATTGCTATTTCTTGAAAATGATTTATTTTATCAAAAACATCAGAAAGAATAGCAATTATTAATCATTTCATAATTTTATGCTGAACATGCAAAACTCGCAAAGTGCGGTTTTATAGCAAATCATGAGTTTTATGGGTTTTGTTGAGTAAAATTGTGTTCCTACGGTATGAAATGGTGAATGATGACAAATCTCAATATTCCTAATCACTTTATATTAAAAAATCAAGAATTATAATATATATATATAATAAATCAAGAAAAATTTAAAAATAGATTTTATATGAAAACTTATTTTTATGAGCCAAAAATTTACAGAAAATTATAAATGTGTTTGTAGATGTATGTTGGATTAAAAGTATAAGGTTTAGCCTTAGCTTAGCCCCATTTCTATCTTTTCGTGCGTGACTTATTGCTTTTTAGACAAGAAAATGACATGAAAACATTCTCTACACCTACCACTATAAGATAATATTAAACAATAGGGAGGGGAGGGGGTCGTGAGTGCATAGGCTAAAATTTGATTTTTATAATGCACTTTATATATAGGACATGTTTATTTTAAAAGTTAAAGGGTTCAATAGCATGACTATACTCGATGTTATCCATATGCAACGCTGCAAGTACGCTAATAGTATGAAAATCATACAAAGAATTGGTTATGCACATCCACATTGCTGATCTGATTAAATAAATTGTTTGTGCACTTGTGGGCATTTACTTTTGCATTGCATTTTATATACATAGTATCAAACAAGTATCAGCTCTCCTAGATTGCATAGCACTTGGTTTCCAAAGTGTTGACCCACATTGAAAGTGTGAGGAGTCCCAAGCTGTAGGATTAGTATATTCATTTTTGTGGGGCCTAATAAAGTGAGGATACAAACTATCTCTTGGAATGATTTTTATAAACAGAGGACTATGTGGCATATGTGCTTTATGTTTGGATGGTGCATCTTGGGGCCAACCCTCAAGGTGTATGAGAGCCATAGTTGGTGCACAGATCGGTCGTCGTATGCGTGCGTAGTGAGCGTCAGAAGGTCCCCAAGAACAAAAGAACTCTACTTTTTGCACACAAATCAATGTAGAAAGCTTGCATGACATGAACAAGAGACCAATTGGGTGTAATCTTCCCCCATGCCTTGTGTGAGTGCTCCACAAAGCATGTATTTAATATATTATTCATCTTCAAGCTCAAGAAATAGCCCAATTTACAAAATAGCACGCTTTAGCTTTTGTGTTTGCTTTTGTGCCACTAAAGAATTAAAGCTATTGGGCGCCCAAGAAGTCAAGCGATACCCGAATACAATGTCCAATACAAATATTTAAATCGTGTGCCCATGCGCATATAAAAATAATAAATAAATATCAAGTGCTTTAATAAATAAGCACGACAAAATATAGGCACCATGCCTAAGATACCCGCCCATCAAAATTGATGATAATTTGAATACACACTATCCTCCAATGCTTCCCAATGCCACCGTTGCTCACTCTACACATCAACTGAAGCATTCACAATTGTTAGAAAAATAATACAATTAAACCGACAAAAGTGAATATCTAGCAGTCTTCAGCTACAAAAATAAATTGGTTAAAAATCAATCCTAACCTTAATTTATTACGAGTGTGCACTCTAAACTCATAAATGTTTATTAATTTAAATATGTATTTTGCGGAATCACCCACTATGGAATCACCCATGTACATATAAAATTAACAAAACGCCCCAAAAGGATAGGCATCCCCATCGACTTCTCGCACAAAGAATCCACTTTGTGTATGAGCCCCGGTAATAAAATTTTACGGAATCCACGGCAAAACCTCACGGAATCCACCGTGGAATATGCTTCCTGGCATCATACCCCTGGGGTGGGATAGCAATTGTCCTCAATTGCTATTAGCTCAATGTGGAGTTAACAGAGTGGGGAAAGCATTTAAGTCTCTAGCGTGCATCCATTGGACCTCTTCAACAAGATGATTTTTAAACTTGACCAAATATCTAGAATATCTACGGCCAGTTCTAGTGGTCATAAAGTCAGTATCTATGATAGTTTCAGGCTCAAGGATTTCAGTTTCATCATCTAGCAAAGGAGGGTTTTCATAGACAGGGTGTACAGGTAATTGGCCTCTAAAAGGTCGTAATAAACTGATATGGAAGGTGTTGTGGATTTCCAATGTTGTGGTAGTTGTAGTTTAAATGCATTGTCATTGATTTTGTGTATGATCTTGAATGGTCCATAAAATCTAGGTGCTAATTTGACAATGGGGTGTTTATCTACACTTTGTAATCTGTGTTTTTCAATTCGTAACCAAACATAATCATCAACTTTAAAATTCATAGCCTATCTTTTCTTGTTTGCTTGTTTTGTGTATGATTGGTAGGCTTTGGCAATCATATCTTTAACTTCATAAAAAATAGTAGCATGCATGTTAGCAATATCATCAGCAGTTTGAATTTTGTTTGATAATGATGCAACAGGTGTAGGCAATCGATATCCATAAATAACTTCAAATGGGGCTTTCTTTGTAGCTGTATGTGGTGTGTTATTATATGTAAACTGAAGTAAATGTAGATATGTATCCCATGTGTGTGGTTTTGAAATGGTGTAAGCACACAAAAGATCTAAAATAGTACTGTTAATAGCTTCTGTTTGACCATTTGTTTTAGGATGAAATGTAGATGAAAAATCAATCTTTGTTCCTAAGTTAGCAAACAAAGTAATCCAAAAATTATTGCAAAATCTAGAATCACGATCAGAAATAAAGACTTTTGGTAAACCATGATTAGTGAAAACAGTTTTCAAAAACAATTGAGCAGCTTGAGATGCAGTTAAAGTTTTCTTGTATGGAATAAAATATGCTTGTTTGCTAAACTTGTCTACAACAGTCCAAATCATATCATGGTTAGCTTTAGTGTTAGGTAAACCAGTGATAAAATCCATTGAAATCTGTTCCCATGGTCGTGATGGAATGGATAATGGCATTAGTAAACCATATTGTTTACCATGGTGTCCTTTAACTCGTTGACAAATTAGGAATTCAGATACAAAGTTAGATACATCAGTGTCCATGTGTGGCCAATAAAAATATTCAGTCAATGTACGCAAAGTAGATATAATTCCTTTATGACCTTGATATGGAGGACAATGAATTTCATGCAAAACAAATGATCGGAATGGAACAGTCACACATAATCTTTTTTCATAAAACATGAATCCATTATTGTAAGACAGTGAATCAATAGGAATCCAATTATTTGCAACTAATTTATTCCAATCAACTTGAAAAGTAGGATCCTGATGATAAGTATCTTTCATAGGTATAAGGGAATCAAATGATATCACAGAAATATTATGAATTGTCGGTCTTCTACTCAAAGCATCAGCTACAACATTCTCTTTTCCTGGTTGATATTGTATAAGGGGATGAAAACTTTGAATAAAAGCATCCCATTTTATTTGTCGGCCAGATATTTGTGGTTAACTAAGGAGATGTCTAATGCTTTGTTGGTCAGTTTTGATCATAAATTCAAATCTCATTAAATAATGTTTCCATTCACGTAAGGCTTGTCCTACGGCTAGCAATTCTTTGTCATAGGTAGAATATTTAAGTTCATATGGTTTGAGTTTGCAACTAGAGTAGGCTATGGGATGAGAATCTAGGTAATTGTAATACAGGAGCATGAGTTAATGTATGTTTCAATAAATCAAAGGATTTTTGTTAATTGTCAGACCAATTATAGACAATACCCTTCTTCAAAAGTTTTATCAAAGGTAATGCAAGTAATGAAAAATTCCTCACAAACTTTCTGTAAAAACTAGCAAGACCTAGAAAAGAACGTAATTCATGCACATTTTTGGGTATGGGCCAATTTAAAATTGCTTCTATCTTTTTAGGGTCGACTTTAATACTTTCTGATGAAATAATGTCTAGATATTCAATTTCTGCTTGGAAGAATTCACTCTTTTCGGGGTTAGCATATAATTGATTGTCTTTTAACAACTTAAAAACTAAAGACAAATGTTCATAATGCTCATTCTCATTTTTACTAAATACTAATATGCCATCAAAGAAAACAATGACACAATACTAATGTTTCAAAAATATGCGATTCATCATGCGACTGAATGTGGCTGGTGCATTAGTAAAACCGAAAGGCATAACTAGAAATTCATAGTGTCCAAATTGTGTTATAAATGCAGTTTTGAATATATCAGATTTATCCAATCTTACTTGATGCTAACCAGATTTAAGATCTATCTTACTGAATATGGCAGATCCTTGTAGTTTATCCATAAGATCATCTACCCTAGGAATCGGATATCTATTCTTAACAGTAATTTTATTTAGGGCACGATAATCAATGCACATGCGATAAGTATTATTCTTCTTTTTCACTAATAAGACAGGTGCACCAAATGGAGAACTACTAGGTCGAATTAATCCTCTGTTAAGCAATTCCTCTATTTGATTTTGAATTTATTTCTGTTCAATTTGGTTATGTCTATATGGTGCTTTACATGGTGGTTGTGTTCCAGGAATTAAATCTATTGTGTGATCTTCAGGACGTGAAAGTGGTAGTCCATGTGGTAAATCAGCACCAAAACAATCTTGAAATTGGGCAAGAAATTGTGTATGCCTAGGATGCATCTGTTTTTCTTTAGCTTGAAGTTCATTTACCCATATTAAATAAGATTTGCTACTTTTACGTAATGCACATTTAGCTTGAGTATGAGTAAGCAGTGGAAAGTTATTGGAAGCGTGCATACCATGCAATGTGATTTGTTTTCCTTGAAAATAAAATTTAATTGAATGCGTAGAATAATCTATGCTAGGATTGTATTGATGACACCAAGGCATTCCTAAGATAATGTCACTAGACTGCAAAGGTACAACTAAGAAATTTCTTCGTTCAGTATATTCACCAATTTTAATTTCTAAATTATGCACCTCTTATGTTCCATTATATCTCGTACCTAGGAATGCAGCCTTGATGTGATAATTTGTAGAAACTGTTTGTAAATTCAATTCTTTGACTAACTTTGCAGAAATAAAGTCATGTGTGCTCCCATCATCAGGTAAAATAGTCTTTTCTTTACCATGCACAAAACATTTCATTGTTAACAAAGAATGGGGAGTTGGCATACCTGGCAAAGTATCCAAAGTAGTACCAATGTCATCATCATCTTTCGTAAAGTCAGAGGCATTTCCTCAAATTCTTCTTCTTTGATTGCTCCAAGATAATTGATATGGACAGGTGGCTTTTTGGTTTGACAATTGGCTGCTAGATATCCAGGTTGATGGCATTTGTAACAAAATATGGATTTGGCTTTAGATACATTATTGGTAATGGCAGGAAGTTTAGGAATGTCGGGGTTTGACTGTGAGGATGGCTTAGGGTTTGGATTGGTGTTTGATGGAAAGGCAAGTGGTCATGTCCAAGATTTACGGAATGAATATGGAAGAAAACGACTTTGATTGAATCTTCAAAAATTTGAATTGAATTGTTTGGAACCATAGTTACCATTAGTTGGAAATTGTTGTGGTCACTTGTCTCTTCCGCAAATCTTGTCCTCAGTGTCATGGGCCAAGGAAATTACATCTTCAAGGGTTGTTGGCTTGAACATATTGACTTCTGCATAGTAATGTCCAAGTAGGCCAGACATAAACTTGCGTTTATGAATTGCTTCAAGTACATCTTCGAGCATTCAGAGTTGCAGTAGGGCATTCCAAAAACGTTCAGTATATTGGGAAATAGGTTCGCGATCTCTTTGTTGTAGAAGATCCCATTGCTTGATGGCTTTTTCATGGAATTGAGGAGGAAGGAAATTCTGCAAAAAATTCTTTTGGAAAGTCTCCCATGTAGTAGGACAATCAATGCTCTTGCGGACCACAGTCCACCATAAGGATGCTCGATCAACTAAATGGTTAGTGACACATTTAATTTTGTCTTTCTCAGCATATGTTTCTTCATGGAAGTAATCATCAAATTGATTAATAAAAGCAAGTACAGTCTTTCCATCGCGTGATCCATTGAAAGTACGAAATTTGAAGTTTCTTTTACTTATCTTTGTTTCTTTGCGGATGGATTGGGCTTCAAGTGTCGCATCGATGGTACGTCGTATAAGATCTTCAGGTTGGGATCCACCTTGGTCCGTGGTAGATCGTTGCAAATTGGCCAATTGAACTTGCAAAGCTTGTCGGGCTCTTCATTCTTCTTCAAGCTGCATCATAATCAAATCCAACTTTTGCTCCATCGTTGGTTCAAGTAAATCACCTTCAGCCATAAGATCGTCCATGCTTTGTTCAATCATCCTGTAAAATTCAAAAGACCTCACACTCTCGAAATCTTATAAGCGGGATGAGCATAGCTCAAAGGCGGGTATACAAGGCTTGTATATTTTGTTTGGCTTTTGTAGTCTTTCTCCTTTACGTATGCGGAATTCGTTGTCACAACTGTCTTCCAAAAGAATAATGTTGTGTAGAAACTGCATATGAACTGTGTATGACTTGCGTATGAACTTCTGTTCTTGTTGAAACATATGCTGAGAAAGACAAAATTAAATGTGCTTCTGCGTGTGATTCTATGCTTCTGCGTGTGAACTGCCGCTATGAGAGTTGTTGGAGATGACTTAAGTGACCTTTGTGACTTGCAGAATTAAGTAAGCTTGGGTAACTTGGAAATCTTAGAGGACTTAAGGCTTAATTCAACAAGCTGATGTTCGTGGACTTCAGGATGTCTTCAACAGATTCGGCGGCGGCAAGAAGATACTGACGCCGCAGACGAAAATTTTCATGGTTACAAGCTTTTTAATAAGCTTATTATAAGCTTATTAAGCTTTGAATTAAAGCTTTAAAATCTTTTTGGCTATGGAGTAGAATCTTATCTGTATACATACGACTTGAAGAAGGAGATATCGGCGTGGTCCTCCGCCTACAGAGGCTGGTCCTTCACGATCAGAGAGTGTAGAAGGGGGTTCTTGACTGCTAGGAATACGGTGGTATCGACCGTTCGTGACGAAACTGACTGTAGAGCTCGATCATTCCAAGAGCTCCGCCTTCGTGCAAGATGGTAAGCGATTGAAAGCTCTCGATCTCAACTTCGCTCTGATACCACTGGTGCACAGATCGGTCACCGTATGCGTGTATAGTGAGCGTCAGAAGGTCCCCAAGAACAAAAGAACTCTACTTTTTGCACACAAATCAATGTAGAAAGCTTGCACGACATGAACAAGAGACCAATTGGGTGCAATCTCCTCCCATGCCTTGTGTGAGCACTCCACGAAGCATGTATTTAATATATTATTCATCTTCAAGCTCAAGAAATAGCCCAATTTATGAAATAGCACGCTTTAGCTTTTGTGTTTGCTTTTATGCCACTAAAGAATTAAAGCTATTGGGTGCCCAAGAAGTCAGGCAGTACCCGAATACAATGTCCAATACAAATATTTAAATCGTGCGCCCATGCGCATACAAAAATAATAAATACATATCGAGTACTTTAATAAATAAGTGCAACAAAATATAAGCGCCATGCCTAAGATACGCACCCATCAAAAAATGATGATAAATTGAATACACGCTATCCTCCAATGCTTCCCAATGCCACCGCTGCTCACTCTACACATCAATTGAAGCATTCACAATTGTTAGAAAAATAATACAATTAAATGGACAAAAGTGAATACCTAGCAGTCTTCAGCTACAAAAATAAATTGGTTAGAAATCAATCCTAACCTTAATTTATTATGAGTGCACACTCTAAACTCATAAACTTTTATTAATTTAAATATGTATTTTGCGGAATCACCTGCTATGGAATCACCCATGTACACATAAAATTAACAAAACACCCGAAAAGGATAGGCGTCCCCATCGACTTCTCGCACAAAGAATCCACTTTGTGTAGACAAAAGTGAATACCTAGCAGTCTTCAGCTACAAAAATAAATTGGTTAGAAATCAATCCTAACCTTAATTTATTATGAGTGCACACTCTAAACTCATAAACTTTTAT
Source organism: Lygodium microphyllum (assembly GCF_053477565.2). NCBI lineage: Eukaryota > Viridiplantae > Streptophyta > Polypodiopsida > Schizaeales > Lygodiaceae > Lygodium > Lygodium microphyllum. The sequence continues at coordinate 76,171,901 of NC_141138.1, read as the reverse complement.
TAATTTAAATATGTATTTTGTGGAATCACCCATGTACACATAAAATTAACAAAACACCCGAAAAGGATAGGCGTCCCCATCGACTTCTCGCACAAAGAATCCACTTTGTGTATGAGCACCGGTAATAAAATTTTACGGAATCCACCGCAAAACCTCACGAAATCCACCATGGCACGAAATCCACCGTGGAATATGCCTCCTGGCATCAATAGTAGGCCATGCTAATCAACCAAGTGATGCTCCTTGTGTGTGTTGCGAGGTGCTAGGACACCAATTTGTTTGGGTACTCCCTGTGAAGAGTTGGGAAGGGACTCGTTGGACTATAAATGATACAAACACAAGTTTAAGTTAGATTTGTGTGTGTGGCCTCCGAACACTCCTCGCTACAAGGCCATGGGGTGTTTTGGCTGAGTACAGAGGCTTGGCTAGAGCCTTAGGGCTAGTGTTGTTGTGCCCATTTTTTGTCATGACAAGTGGTGCATTTTCCAAGAGCTGCTAATAAGTGGCAGTGTTTGAACCTTCATCGATAAGTGGCACTATTCGAACCTTGGTCGATACGAACCGGTTGATTAGTATTTTCCAAGAGCCACTAATAAGTGGCAGTGTTTGAACCTTGGTCGATAAGTAGCAGTGTTCGAACCTTGGTCGATAAGTAGTAGTGTTCAGATAAGAACCAGCTAATTAGTATATGCCAAAAGCCAATGAAATAGATCTAAAAGACCATCAAGTTGAGATTAAAAAGAAAGTAAGAGCTAAAAGGGCTAGACGACAGGCCAAAATTATTAGGAGATATTCTCCTCAATGGAGTAGTCGGATATCCCTACAAGGGAGGGGTTTTAGAAACTGTAGCTCTACACAGCAGTTCTTTAGGAGAAGGAGGAAGCCCTAATACTTCCCCTATCCTAATCAATCAGCCCACTTTGAGTGGGGTAATAGTTCCAATAGTTTAGAGACCTTTAGTGAATCCAATCGTCATCATGGAGCAATCCATTGGAATCCCAACACCACAGGGATGCTGAACTTGCCAGCCTTAGGATTTCCTCTATCCATTTTCAATGGGTTAGCAAAGGAAGATGCGGAGCTCCACATTAATGAGTTCCAAAAGTTAATGTTCAATTGTCAAATCCAAGACGAAGATGTTCTTAAATATGACTCTGAAGGACGAGCTGCAATATGATATCAAAGCCTAGAAGCTCGAACCATAACTATAATTGATCTTTTTTTTTTGCCTTTCAAAGAGATTTTACTCCCCTGAAAGAGGGGGATATTATTGGCTTTGTGTTCTCAAGGTAACATGTTAAGAACCTCATGAATTCTATACTAAGAAACTAAAAGAAGTGTTTTGTAATTTACATACTTATATTCCCATTTGAGTCATGTTGCTCAACTACAATACTTCTTGCACATCTTGGACTTTAATATCCAGGTGCAGTTGAGCAGTGTTTCTCTTGTTGACATTGATACTATCATTACACAAGTAGAGGAGGTAGACTGGTGATTGCAAGAGGCTTATGCCTCTAGGGCAAACTTTGATGCCAGGAGGCATATTACACAGTGGATTCTGTGCCACGGTGGATTCCGTAAACTTTTATTATCGGGGTTCATACACAAAGTGGATTCTTTTGCAAGAAGTCGATGGGGACGCCTATCCTTTTCGGCCTTTCGTTAATTTAGTGTGTACATGGGTGATTCCATAGCGGGTGATTGCGTAAAATACATATTAAATTAATAAATGTTTATGAGTTTAGAGTGCGCACTATTGATAAATTAAGGTTAGGATTGATTTCTAACCAATTTATTTATTTATGTAGTTGAAGACTGCTAGGTATTCACTTTTGTTGGTTTAATTGTATTATTTTACTAACAATTGTGAATGCTTCAGTTGATGTGTAGAGATAGCAGTAGTGGCAGTGGAAAGCATTGGAGGATAGCGTGTATTTGAGTTATCATCTATATTTTGATGGGCGCATACCTTAGGCATGGTGCATATATTTTGTTGTGCCTATTTATTAAGGCATTGGATATTTATTTATTATTTTTGTATGCGCATGTGCGTACAATTTAGATATTTGTATTTGGACATTGTATTGGATATGCCTGACTTCTTGGGTGCCCGCCCATTAGCTTTATTTCTATTTGACACTAAAGCAAACTCAAAAGCCAAAAGCGTGCTATTTTGTAATTTGGGCTATTATTTGAGCTTGAAGATGATTAATACATAAAATACATGCTTTGTGGAGTGCTCACACAAGGCATGGGGGGGAGATTGTACCCAATTGGTCTCTTATTCATGTCGTGCATGCTTTCTACATTGAGTTTTGTGCAAAAAGTAGAGTTCTTTTGTTCTTGGGGACCTTCTCACGCTCACTACGCACGCTTACGGCATCCGATCTATGCACCAAACTTAAATTCAAATCTAGGACTTAGAAATAATTTGTCATTGATTGACGGAAGTTAAGGAATACCCATTGATCGATTGCAAGTGGCCTATGCCCCCAAGGCAAACTTAAATTTGAGTCTAGGGCTTGGAAATAATTTGGCATTAATCGATGGAAGTCAAGGAATACCCATGACCAATTTGAATGGGAGAGGAAGCATAATGCAAAGTGTACCTATGTTACCCGTTTCCTCTAATGACTATGCTGACAGCTAGCCAAATGGCTCTACTAAATAATGGAAAGCCAAATGACAAACCCTAATGTCATTCCAATTAATCAACATAGCAACCAATCCCTAATTAGCTTGCTAGACCGACTAAATGACAAGTGGATGATCATGGATATGAGTCTAGTGTGTCAAATATTATTGGCAAAGTCAAGGACATGATGAAGCATTATACCAATATGATAACAAAATAGTATAGAAAAATAGCCATAGACATTCATTTCCTAAAGAAGCAACAAAAATTAATAGGAAGCTGACAACCTGAAGAGGGTGGTCTATCAAGATTCAAATGTAAGTGGTGTGGCAATCAACACTTTCTAAAAAACTTCCCTAATGTCAAATGTGACATATGTGGGAAGTCCGATAATTTAGCTAGTACTTGTTGAAGTAAGATTAGCTCTCTTCAACAAGGGAGTAAGCAACTAGGTCCAATAAACCATCAAGCACAAGGGAACAATCCTCAGTGAGACGAAGGACGAAAAAAAATATTGCAAAGAGGAAAAGCTATCATAGAAGAGCTGCCCAATGGTAGTGGTGTTAGCCTTATTTAAGTTGTACGCATTAATGCCACTGAGGGTTCCAATCTGCGAGCCATTACAAGAGGACAAAAGGTTAAAAAAGGTGATAAGAATAATGTAAAATCGATTGAGATAAACCCTAAACATGATGATAAAGGGACACAAGTCATTAACCCTGATGTGGAAGCTTTTCCTCTAAAAGCTATTGATGGCAAAGCTAACCCCAATAAGATGTTGCGAAGGAAGAAGGTTAAAGCTAAGAAAGAGGCACCAAAGCATGTTCAACTAACCAAGAGAAAGAATGGTCTGGTGGGAGAAGACAACCATTTCTAATTATCATGAATTTGATTTAGTGAGTTCTCTTTGCGAGATAAAGACTGATGTGAATCTCTTGTAGTTGATCAAGTTAACTCCAGGAGTGCATAAAGAGTTCAGAAAATTTCTTCGTAGTACTAGATATATCATTGAGCCCTTGGGAATAGCTTAGGTGGGAAACGATTGGTTTAAACATGATAAAAAGCATTGCCCAAGGGTAGCAGCATATGTTGATAGCATATTAGTGGAACATGCCATTGTGGACATGAGATCCTCCATCAACATTATGAGTTCAAATTTGATGGAAAGATTGGGGCTAGAAATCCAAAAGGATGCCTCCACAATTTTCAGAATGGCTAATGATAGTTTAAGGCAACCTAAAGGTTGCATTACCAAAGTTCGTGTAACTATTGCTAATGTGGAATGCATTGTGGACTTTATGGTTATCATGTTTGCATGTGGCCAAGCTACCAAGTATTGTTAGGAAGGCCATGGATCTTGCAATCTAATTATCAAGTTGATATACCCACTAATCATCTAATTTTTGGTAGAGTTGCTCGATGTATGATAATGAATGCACATCATGAAACTCCTCAAAGTGAGAGAGTACCTTTATCTTCATCAAAATTAGATGCATTACATGATCCATCTAGTAGTGGGACTTTGTCAAAGTGACAAATCAAAAGAGGGGTCCATTATAGAGGATGTCTACTAGGCGATTCTAAATGAGCCAATAGAAGCTCAAGATAGAATAAGATATGTGGATGTGATTGAGATGAATCTTAGTATGTTGAATAATCCATGATCGATTAAATTAGGGTCTATGCTCAGTCTGGAAGAAAGAAAGGACTACGTATTCATGATCCAAGAATTCTGTGACATTTTTTCGTAGAGCTATAATGAGCTAAAGGGTATTCCTTCCAATTTAACTATGCATACCGTTCCTTTGAAGGAAGGTAGCTACCATGTGTGACAAAAAGTGAGGTGTATGCCTTTTGAGCTAAGGGATAAACTATTTGAGGAGTTGCAAAAATTGCCTAAGGCTAGCCTAATATTTCCTATACAATAAACAGAGTGGTGTTCACTAGTAGTTCTCAAGAAAAAGAAGAATAATCAAATCCGTCTTTATGTAGATTTTAGGGATCTCAATAAATAGATGGTCAAAGATTACTATTCGCTACCATTTATTGACCAAATTCTAGATCACTTGGCAGATAGAGATATCTATTCATTCGTGGAGTGCTTTGCTGCATATAATCAAATTGTTATTGTGGAGGAAGACAAGTTGAAAAAAACATTTATCACTATATTTGGAATATTTGCATATCATGTTATGGCATTTGGATTATGCAATGTGCTAGGTCCTTGACAATGTACAGCTGATAAGACTTTTGGTTATATTTTCTCAGAGGAGGTGAAAATCCTTATTGATGATCTAGGGACAGCCACCACAAGGGAGAGACAGCTGATTATTTTAAGAAATTTTTTAAAGCATTGCAGGCAGTTTTTCATTGCTCTTAATCCAAGAAAGTGTGTCTTTGGAGTTCCCTATGATTGCTATTGGGCAATATGGTTAGGTCAGCTAGTATTGCAAATGATCTTGAAAAGATAAAGAGAATTGTTGCTATGAGTCCGCCACGTACTCCTAAATAAGTACATAGCTTTCTATCATCAAAGATTTATTGATGCATTAGTAGAGAGGACATTGCCACTGAAAAATCTGAAATCCTTTAACTATTAGTTTGTTTGGATTAACCCATGCCAAGCCTCCTTTGAGGATGTAAAGCAAGAACTAGTAAAAGCACCAGTCCTAAAAGCATCTAAAAGGGGTGAGGTCTTCTATATATATTTTCAACCTAGATTCAAGATGAGAATTCATATCATCCAATTGCATTTTCTAGCCATAAATTGGGGATATCCGATATTAATTATACCTACATGGAGAAGTTGTGCCTTGTTGAGATATCGAGCTCCACTCGTGATACGCCAGGGTGACCGTTGTATATTTATGTCACCGACTTGTCAGTTGCAGACGCGGTTGGTACACCGCCCATGAATAATAGCTACATGATAGCTATCCTTATCTACTCTAGTTCGTGGCTCAGTTAATATGCCACCTTAGTTAGTTGAGTTTGGTTTGAGACCCATATATAGGGTTCTTCTATTTCTTTGTACTAGAGTTCTTTTGGCTTACACAACTAAGAAGAGGAAAACTGTTTTCAGCCTCCACCCTTGTGTGTCTTCCCCCATTGTGCAAGCAAGAAAGCTTCAAGCGAGACTCCTTCCTTCTCTCCCACAATCTTGACATGGTATCAGAGCCTTGTTCGTGGTAAGGAGCTCAAGAAAGCAAGCCAAGCTCGCGGTGGTCTGGTAAGAGGAGCAGTGTTGCTTTCATTTCCTATTTTGGGAGCAGATCTCTACAGGTAGCACAGCCGGAAATTGCAGGAGTGCATTGTCTCAGGTTGAGACGCCCTTCGCGGTGAAGCAAGAGGGCAGTATATGCTGCGGGAAAGGGCTTTAGCCCTTGGCGACCTTGTTTTTTTGATTTGAGGCCATTTCGGGGCCTGTTTTGCAGACGGAAGTTTTCTGCACGCACTCAAGAAAAGGCTCAGTTTTATGCTGTGCGACCACTGTTCTACAGGTCGGTGAAAAGTTACTGTAGAAATTGCATCGTATGCTTGTGCGCAGAGACATTGGGAGTTTCAGAATCATCCTTGGTTCCTGTTTATGCAAAATCGTCACTAGGAAGTGACTGTGTGGTCAAATACCACTTTCGCCAGTTTTGCAGATTTGCCCTTGTGAGGGTGAAGCTGTGTTTTTTGCAGTGACAGAATTTCTTGCAGTATTCTGTAATGGCGTCTGATTCTCTTTCACAGATTGTCACTGAAAAGCTTGACAAGAACAACTTCCAGGCATGGAAGTTTAGAATGACGAATTTCCTTATGGGAAAAGGATATTGGGAATTTGTTGCAGGAAATGAAGAAGAACCAGTTCTTCCTGATGTTCCCAATCAACAACAAATGCAGGCATTTAAAACATGGCATGAGAGAGCCAGGAAAGTTATGTATTGGCTGTCTATCAGTATTTCAGACTCTATGATTGTGCATATTCAGGATGCAAGTACGCCAAAGGAGGCATGGGATACTTTGTCAAAAATGTATAGCACAAATACGCAAGCCAGGAAAATGCAGCTCAAGCAAGAGTTGCATAATGTGCAAAGAGAAAGTATGAGCATCAACGACTACCACATGAAGGTGAAGAAAATTGCAGATGCACTTGCTTCCATTGGGTCGCCAGTGGAAGATGATGATTTAGTTTCCGTGACCTTGAATGGTCTAGGAAAGGATTATGCACAGTTTCGGACATCCATTTCAGTTCGTGAAAGATTTCCTGATTTTGAGGAGTTGATTGCTCTTCTAATTTCTGAGGAACAGAGAAATGGTGGTGCATCTTCTTCAGGAGGAACTTCAAAAGAAGCTGTCTTCTACTCAAATGCTGGAAGAGGTAGAGGCAGAGGTAGAGGAGGCCGATTTGGAGGCCGTGGCAGAAATCAGAATATGCAGCAAACTCAAGAAAACCAGTCCTATGGAGGAGGACGTGGTAACTCTAGAGGCAGGGGGAGCCAAAGAGGTCGTGGTGGATGGCAAAGAGGCCAAAATGCAAACAGTAATGTTGAATGCTACTACTGTGGTAAAATGGGTCATATGGCTAAAGACTGCTATAAAAAGCAGAATGACATCATGAATGGAAAACTGCAACAAGGGAATTATGCATCTTCTAGTAGACAGGGTGATGACAGAAATGAGCATTTGTTCATGGTGCAGCACATGAACAATTCTATGACAAGTGCAGAAGAAAGCAATGATGTATGGTATGTTGACTCAGGTGCATCAAACCACATGACAGGTCATGCAGAATGGATGGAGGATGCAAGGAAAATGGAAAAACCAGGATTTGTGGAGACTGGTGATGATACTGCACATCCCATTGTGCAGATTGGAAAAATTCCCTTGTCTATGCAGGATGGGAAAAAGAAATACCTGTCCGATGTATTTCATGTCCCGAATATCACCAAGAATCTGGTTTCTGTCGGTCAAATGGTTGAGCAGGGCTTGCAGGTCAGATTTAATCCTCATGGATGCTTTGTTGAGGATATGAAAAATAAAGGTCGCTTGATAGCAAAAGGAAAGAAGAAGGGCAGAATGTTTACGTTGGATGCAGACATGTCTGAATTGAGTGCAGCAATGTTTGCACATGGGACCGGTGTAGTTGCAGATATTGATATCTGGCATAAACGCATTGGTCATGTTAATGTACAGCGACTTAAATCAATGCAGGCCCAAAATATTGTTGCAGGTTTGCCAAAGTTCAAGGTTGCAGAAATGCATAAGGTATGTGAAGCCTGTCAGTTTGGAAAACAGGCAAGGAAACCATTTCCTAGACATGTTCAAGAGAGTGAGAAGCCATTGGAATTAATCCACTCTGATGTGTGGACTACTAAAGCTGCATCTCTTGGAGGCTGTCATTATTTTGTCACTTTTATTGATGACTATAGCAGAAAAGTTTGGGTGTATTTTATGAAAAAGAAAAGTGAAGTTTTTGGGCATTTTAAAACTCTTAAAGCTATGGCTGAAAAAGAAACAGGTCTGCAAATAAAATGCCTAAGGTCAGATGGAGGGGGAGAGTACCTCTCAAATGAGTTTGCAAGGTTCTTGCAGGAGCATGGCATAAAGCAGCAATATTCATGCAGTTATACCCCACAACAAAATGGAATTGCAGAAAGGAAAAACAGGCATATTGGAGAGGTATCTCGTGCCATGCTCAATGAAAAAGACTTGCCAGATTTTTATTGGGCTGAAGCAGTTGCTACAGCAGTCTACATAATGAACAGGACTCCCACTGCAGCAATACATGGAATGACTCCAGAGGAGAGGTATACTGGTAGGAAACCAGATATTTCTCATTTGAAAATTTTTGGTTGCATTGCCTATGTACATGTGCCAGATGAGCTGAGATCCAAGTTGGATCCAAAAGCTGAGAAGTGCATCTTTATTGGTTACTCTCTGCAGCAAAAAGGGTATAGATGCTATAACCCTTCTACTCGTAAGTTTACAGTGAGCAGAGATGTTGTTTTTGATGAGATGAGTAGCTGGTATAAACCAGTAAATGTGATTGATGATGAAGATGCACAAAATGGTAATGCTACACAGAATTCACAGCAGCAGTCACAAAATATTAGTGGACCTGGAGCGTCCTCTAGCAGTGGTTCACATTCTTCGCCATGGACAGGCAGATTGAGATCAGGAGAATCTTCTCAAAGAAATGCAGATAGTGGTATGCAGGTATCACGAAAAGGAAAAGAGAAGGTTGATCAGCCCATGTTTGATGTGAATGCAGGTCACTCTTATGTGGATGGTGAATCCAGTGGCTCAGAACAGAGCATTGATGATGAGTTGGGTATTCCTTCTATTGTTACACCTAGAGTAAGGAAGACCAGGGATGTTTTGAGAGCACCTGGGAGTGAACCTACTTTGCGCAGGTCTACAAGAGCTAGGTATCCTGTGGATAGGCTGAAATATGATGGATTTACAGCCATTCACTATGCATATATGGTCAAAGTGATACAGGAACCAGAACCCACATCTTTTGAGCAAGCCATGGGAAAAGAAAAATGGGAGAAAGCCATGGATGAAGAAATGGATGCCTTGGAAGCAAATGCTACATGGGAGTTAGTACCTTTGCCTAAAGGTAAGAATGCAATCGGCTGTAAGTGGGTTTATAAGGTGAAGCACAATGCTGATGGTTCTGTGAACAGATACAAGGTAAGATTAGTAGTCAAGGGGTATGCACAAACATATGGCATTGACTATGAAGAAACATTTAGTCCGGTTGCAAGGATGGCAACCGTAAGAGCAGTCATTGCTATGGCTGCATCAAAGGGATGGTCTTTACATCAGATGGATGTAAAGAATGCCTTCTTGCATGGTGATTTGCAAGAAGAGGTCTATATGGAGCAGCCACCAGGTTATGTGCATGCTGTTCATCCTGAGTTTGTTTGCAGGTTGAAGAAAGCCTTGTATGGCTTGAAGCAAGCACCTAGAGCATGGTCTGACAAGATAGGACAGTATCTTGTCACTATTGGCTTTCAGATTTCCAAGGCAGATTTCTCACTTTATGTGAGAAAAACAGAGAAAGGTATTATGCTGCTTGTCATTTATGTTGATGATTTGATTATGACAGGTGACAGTGATGAAGATATCCTTCATGTGAAAATGCTATTGAAGCAGAAGTTTGAGATGAAGGATTTGGGAGAGCTGCGTTATTTCTTGGGCATTGAGGTGATTAGATCACCAAGTGGGATACAGCTCTTGCAGAGGCAGTATGGATTAGACATGCTGTCCAAATATGGGATGACAGGTTGTAAGCCTATTTCAGTTCCTTTGGAGCAAAATGTGAAGCTGAGCACAGATGCAGGTGAGCTTCTAGAAGACCCTACTATGTACAGACGCATAGTAGGAAGTTTGATTTATATGACTATTACCAGGCCAGATTTGAGCTATGCTGTTGGATTGGTAAGTCAGTTTATGCAGGCTCCAAGGAAACCACATTTGGATGCGGCTAGACGTATACTTAGGTATGTGAAGTCCACATTGCAGTATGGACTATTTTATGAGACTGGGGTTCAGATACAGTTGCATGGATACACTGATGCTGATTGGGCTGGTAGTATTTCTGATAGACGATCTACCAGTGGATATGTATTCTCTTTTGGGAGTGCTGCAGTCACTTGGAGTAGCAAGAAACAGCCTACAGTTGCCTTGTCGAGCACAGAGGCTGAGTACAGGGGTGCAGCAATGGCTGCATGTGAGGTAGCTTGGTTGCATAAGCTACTTTATGATATGCATCAGTCTACAGATGGGCCAGTTGTCATTTATTGTGACAACATGAGTAGTATACACTTGGCAAATAACCCAGTCTATCATGCTAGAACAAAGCACATTGAGGTGCATTATCACTATGTGCGAGAGAGGGTTTTACTAGGTCTTATTGATCTAGTTTATGTCAGCACAGAGGATCAGGTAGCTGACATATTCACGAAGGCATTGGGCGCAGAGAAGCTGCGCAAGTTCAGAGACCTGCTTGGTGTGCAGGAATTGGGATTGAGCTCGAGGGGGAGTGTTGAGATATCGAGCTCCACTCGTGATACGCCAGGGTGACCGTTGTATATTTATGTCACCGACTTGTCAGTTGCAGACGCGGTTGGTACACCGCCCATGAATAATAGCTACATGATAGCTATCCTTATCTACTCTAGTTCGTGGCTCAGTTAATATGCCACCTTAGTTAGTTGAGTTTGGTTTGAGACCCATATATAGGGTTCTTCTATTTCTTTGTACTAGAGTTCTTTTGGCTTACACAACTAAGAAGAGGAAAACTGTTTTCAGCCTCCACCCTTGTGTGTCTTCCCCCATTGTGCAAGCAAGAAAGCTTCAAGCGAGACTCCTTCCTTCTCTCCCACAATCTTGACATGCCTTGGGATGGTATTTGTGTCAAACAAATTGAGGTATTACATTCTATATGAAAAGGTGGTATTTTATACAAAGGCGGAGCGGTTGACTATTGATGAATAAGTTGCAGCCGCTTGACCATTTGACAAAGTGGTTAATCACTTTGTCCGAGTTTGATTACGAAATCAAGAGTAAGCCACCGAAGTTGCAGGGAATCCTCAAATGTCTTGTGGATTTTGGGGAGCCGAAGGAAATTTTTCCTGAAGGTAGTGACCTTGAGGGTCTATTCAAAACTTATACGGTTTCCATTCCATCTTGGTATGCTACCATAATGCACTATCTATCTACATGAAAGACTGGAGCTATTTTGTCAAAAGCTGAGAAGAGGAAAATTAAATAGCAAGCTCTAAAATTTGCCTTAATTACACGAATATTATATCAACAAGGGGTTGATGATGTTTATTGCTGATGTGTTATGCTTGATGAGGTTACATTTATCTTGGAAGAGTGTCATGACTGTGCTTGTGGAGCACACTTTGCTAGATGGTTAACTGCACAAAAAGCTTTAAAGCTGGATATTGGTGGGCATTCATTTTCTAGGATACATTTGCATATGTCAAGAGATGTGATACATATCTAGGGAGAATCAGAAGTGCCCACTGACTTGTATTATGGCTATACTATCATTCTAGAAGTGGGGCATCGATTTTATGGGTCCTATTACCACATCATCCTCTACACAAAAAGAGATATATCATAGTGGCAACTGATTATTTTACAAAGTGGTTAGAAATACGAGTGACAAGGAAGGATGATGCAAACGAGACTACTAGCTTCTTGCTTTTGAGCAAATTATCTATCAATTTGGTCCACCAAAGGAGTTAGCCTCGGACCACAGAATCCATTTTTTAAATAAGGTGATTAAGAGCCTAAAGCATGGAAAATTAAACATAATAACGACTTACAATCCACAGAGGTGAATGGGCAAGTTAAAAGTACCAATAGACAACTTGTGAGTATTCTATCGAAGATAGTATCAGAGAAGAAATGAGATTCAAATAAGAAGCTATATGTGGCTGTGTGGGCATATAATACAACCTTTAAGCAAGTTACTAGCCACACCCCATTCAAGTTAGTTTATGGTGAGGAGTGCATAGTACTACACCTAGAGATTGAGTTACTGACTATAAGATTTGCAACTAACCATTCTTTGCGGAACGAAGATGCACTCTTCGAGTGCTTTATGACTTTAGCACATCTAGATGAACTCAAAATGCAGAGTCTACTACATTAGGAGATAGCTAAGCATCAAATGAAATAGGTTCATGATCTAAAATCAAAGAAGTGTACCTTCAAGAAAGGGCAATTAGTTTTGTATTATGATGCACGTAGGGAGCTATTTCCTGGAAAACTAGATTCTAAGTGGAATGGTCCCTACAAAATATTTAGAATTGGGAAAAATAAGTCTATAGAATTACTAGCATATTTGCAAGGAGTGGATTTTAAAAATAAGGTTAATCCAAATAAGTTTAAACCTTATTATCTTTAGGCATACTGATAAGGTAACTATCTCGCAGGTTAAGGAAATGATTTGAAACCTATAAGAGAAGCTAAAAGTTGGTTGATGGGGCGACTAATTCCCCACTTAGAACACCCATACTTGGAACAAAGATACCACCAAAAAAGACTAATTGAATGCACTACTATGAAGCTAATTGATGAGTTTGAGAAAGTGTCTCTTTAGCTAATTCCATGATATTGGAATCAGTTTATCGATTCATTAGCAAATTATGCTTAATATGAAAAAGACCTCTTTTTTAAGTGTGGTCCTTGTTTAGATCTCTCCATTGATGATGAGACAAGATTTGACTGATTATGGGGACTTTTATCATAAGATGCTTTATATGGAAGGCATTGGTTAGTATGGGTAATGCAAAGAGTACCCGAGACCCATTTACCATTGCTATCTAGGACCCATAGGGTGATCCGATGACATTTTATGTGTACACATCTTGCTATATATGCAGGAGATATGGGTCATAATTTGATGCATCTAGTTTAGGGCTAGGAGCCCTCTTTTCTCCTTGGAATGGAGCATCTTGTTGTATGTCAATACTACTCCAAGGAGGGATGTGTATAAGCTGTATTGGTTTTTTTACTTTAGACTAAGAGGGCTAATTTTTTTGGATGCACAATGTTATATTTCATTAGGCTAGGAGGGCCAGCTTGTTTGTTGTGAAATGTTATATTACATTAGGCCAAGAGGACCATGTATCTATTTGGTGTGGGTACGTTTAATGGTTTTCTTGTTTTAGTGTTATACCAAACAGGTTTGATAAAGTGGCTAGAGTGAGCCTCTTGCTACGCCGACACTTCTCATAGCCAAGTCCAGGTAATCTCCTTCCTTTATGAGTTATTTCCCTTTATGTTGCATGGTTATATGTATATGTGGGGATTCTTCTTTCTTTTGTTGGGGACCAACAATCAAGGCATGAAATCCCAAAGTTCAGGTTATGTGTGTCTGGGGAGATCCAAGGAGTTGTCTGCCTCCTATGACAACATTGTCGAGTACTCTAAGAACTGTTTTAGAAGGTAGTCCTAGTGACCCTATTCTACTAGCCTTCTAGGCAGCTATTTCTAGGAGTTTTTGTTAGTTGTGAGACTGTTAAAGAAGCCTACCAAATAAAATAAAGAGACAAAACAATACATATAATTGATGGGACCTAAAATGGGCCGACACTGGCTATGGCACTAGCCGGACCTCATGCATACGACAGACAACCCCACCACAAGGCCTCGCGTGCCATGAGCGTCTAAAACTCACTTTGCACTAAATGCTTATGATGATTTTGCATTTGTATCCAATATATAGTCCAACATTCACCTTCCCTTCTCCTCACAGGGAGATCCCATAACATATAGGCATAATGCCTCGTAATACACACATAGGGAAGTACCTCTTGGCTAATTGCCACGGTTCCACTGCGACTCTCCTACACCTCGGGGATTGGCCCTAAGATGCGTCGCTAACATATATAAAATTCACACAAACTCCACTCTTTCATAATTCAGCGTTCCAAGAGATTTTGATTTGCCTCACAAAACTTTCCCCAATGGAAGCACACGTCTAAACCTACAGCTTGGGTTTCCTGTCCTCTCAGTGTTGGTCAAAGTTTATCAATCAATTGCAATGCATTCCAGGAGACACCGCGTGAAATGCTTGATGCAAGGTGTATGACGATTGTGCACAACCATTTTATGATTTAAAAACCAGCCATGTGAGGTGTGAAAAATAGCCCTTTCATGAATTTTAACTAAGTGTTATGTGTTGCACTGCTTTAGGGACTAGCACCGAAATTTCCCTGTTACTAGTCGCCTATATTTACTTATGGAACGATCCCTAAATGCTATGCACAAAGAGGGAAATCAGAATTTATATCTTTTCAGCCATTAGATCGTCGCACAAACTTCCTCCCTCCCACCGTTTAGGTGTTGCTGCGGTGCATAGGTATAAATGGTTGTTTTGTATCATTTTTGTATATAAAAAACAATAAACACAGAATATAACACAAAGGATTAGGCCAAAGTGAGGCTTGACCTCATGCTTTAACCTCTCCAAACATTCACGCACATAAATCTTATTTTTTCATATTTTTTGAGCACGAAAATCTCAATTTTCTTCATTTTTCACTATTTTTTATTTATTATTCATGAAAAATAGGTATTTTTTTATTTATTTGTATTAGATTATTATTCTGATTGAAACTTAACATTTTCTCTAAGTTTATTCCATTTCCACCCCTTTTTCCCAACTCAAAAATGGAAAAAACCACTAATTTCCATTAAAAATGTCATTTTGTGGGTTTTAAAGAATTAATAACGACTCTAAATCATTACGGGCTCTGCATTTTTGTAGTTACAGCCCTCAAACATGATGCAAACAAAATTCAAACAAAAATTCATTGCATATGAACAACATTTGGACCATGAAACAACAAAAACAAGCAAATTTCTTCATCAAATTGGAGCATACCACGTGTCTTGCGTGTTGCGGGTCTTTTAATAATTATTCTGGGCAGCCCACAAACCAACCAACAACCATTCTTCAGTGCTGAACCTCTTTCCTCAACCTCCTCTTCATCTTGAAGCAATCCGATCATAGCCGGACAAGCATCCTTCAGCCCCTCTTCTTCTTGATTTCTTGCACATGAATTGCCTCTATGTAGGAGAGAGAGGGAGGAGAGAGAAAGATTGGTTTTTTATCTCTTTACTCTGTGCATCATTCCTTGATCCATTTGTGGCGATGGAGGGTGAAGGATATAAGCATCTCAGGCCCAAAAGGATTCCTCATGCCTCCACCAATCAGAAAATCATGATAATTGGGGAAAAAAATGGGGTGCAAAAAAATGACCCCCCCCCAATCGTTTCATTTCGTGGCTTCTTGGCTCTTTAAGCTCTTTGTTAAGAGCTTTTAAGCTCTTAATCAACTTATCTAGTTCATGCCTTTTGCTTTCATACTTTCGGTAGTGGTTTTTTCGCTATTGGAGGGGCAAACGACATCGCATTCGAGATCCGTCTAGACGGGTAGTTTTGTGGCATCGAAATTTACAAAGCTAGACCCCGTCATGCTCTTCTCGACTTCCAGATCCAGTAGTTGCTTCACAACCTCGAACCTTGTGGGGATTAAATGGGTGATCAAACAACCTCGGAATTAAGATCTAAGACTTGCATTGAATTCCTCACGTCATTTTGCATCTAGAAAAACTCCAGCTCAGCCATCCGCCACCGTTTGATTTTCCATGAAGATTAGTACTAGCACTTTAGGGACTTACTGCTTAAAATCATACCGATTGCCACCGCCGCCTTCGACGAAGCCTATTTCTCCCCTGATATTGCCGCTTAAAATCGTACTGATTGCCATCATCGCCTTCGACGAAGTCTATTTTTTCCTTGATATTTGTAATTTTTGGCTATTTTTAAGCATTTCTCGGCATCAAAAATCATCTATCATTGGCAACCACGGGATAGGGTGACTCAGCCTGTTGAATCCCACGAATAGATCTGCACATAAACAACAAGAAGGAGCATCAAGCTGATACAAAAAATACACAACACAACACATCATAGCTCATACCCTACCCCCTAACAAAACCAAGGCATGGAATCCACAAGGAGTAGGCCCAACACAATCTTGATAGAAGGCCCAAAGCTAGTCACTAACCAACTGCTGCAACACGGCCAAGCTAAAAAGAACTATCAAAGAGGTAACCCTAAGTGGTGGTCTGAACTACCTACTTAACTAAGGACAACTCAACCAAGAGCTTCCACTAGGCGAGGACTCCTATAGCCTGATCAAAAGGTTTTTTTTTTAAAGCACAGTTTTTCCATTTTAGCGTCTGATTGTCCATACTTGGGTGTGTAAAAAGGAGGGAGCTAAGCGTAGTGACCCAAGGAGAACAGGGCATCGGCCTCAGGTCCTGTCTCGGTACCCAAGAACCTACCAAGCCCTCACAAGGCGACACTTAATCCTTTTCTAACTCTCACTTTTATTTTCGCTCCAACCTTCTTTTATTTTCTTCTTTTATGGCAAGATGTCACCCCAAGGAAGGCAAAGTATCGGCCCCGGGTCTTGTCTCATCCCCAGGAACCTACCAGGCCTTCGCAAGGCGATGAACAACAGCCCATGGATTTTTCTTTCTTTCCTTTTCTATTTTTATAGGGGTTAAAACCCCTTTTTACAAACCTCCGTATATTCATATATTGTATTTCAGATCTTCAGGGTTTTTCTTCTTTTCCATCATTATTTTAGTAGGCTTCTCTAACGGCCTCACAACTAGTAGGAACTCCTAGAACGGCTACCTAATAGGTCTGCTGTCAAAGAGTTTACTGTTCATAATATAAATCATGGGATTCTTATGAACACAGAAGAGCTTCACTGGAAGTTATATGAGGAATTTGAAAACAAAATTCAGACATTGTTATCCAATAACCACCTTAGTTACACAAGTTCTTTTGTATTTAGCATATAAGTTTCAGTTATACCATGTATATTTATGAAAAATAAGTCTATGGGAACCTTCAACTTGGTCAACTGGAAGTAATTGGCAGTCTGTAGGATAAATCACATTGATTCAGGTGCAAAAATATGGTCGGAACCCAAGACGAATGCCAAAAGTTGCCAAAATTCCACTAGGTCCACATGGGACATGGAGTAATAGACTTAAGTGACCAGCAAGTGACCTGGGTAGGTCAAAAAGTGACCAGGGGCTGAGCAGGGAGCGGCCCGCATTTTTGGCGCAAAATGCGAGCTGCACAGTCTGAAGCAAACTAGAGAGAGCTGGAGCTATGGTGCATGATTTGGAGCATACAAACTGAAGATCAACAGGCCCAACTACTGAAGATGTAAACATGGTGAGAACTCCACTTCTCTGCCCCTTTGGTCTGACAAAAATGCATGCTAAAACAGTCTATAAAAGAGGAAAATCTGAGAGAAAAGTATTCAGCCTGCTCTTATGCACGACTTCTCTCATTTTGTCTACCTTATTCATGGTCCAATGAAGCCCGACTTGTACCCAAGTACTTGAGTGACTTTGAGGCAAGCAAAGGGTGAGGATATTGAAGGCGTATGGGCTGTTATGGGCTGAAATAACCAGTCATAAACAGGGCAGCCCACTCTTATGGTCCATTTTTATGAGCAAACATGGGATTTATGTAGTTGTAATGGAAGGAAATGACCTCTTTTCTTCAGGACATTGTTCATGGATGATCAGAAGTGCTTCTTCTTGAGTTTATGCACTCATTTTGAGCTTGATTATGGACTGGAATTTTCTGTTTTAAAACATGGCTGAAGCTAAAATTATGCTTCTTCAATTCATTTCATGTATCTTTGGCCCAAATCTTGAATGCACTTGAATCTATCAACAAAATACTTGTTCCAAAGGGTTGAAATCCATCTATGTATTTGAAATAAATGTCATTAGATCTTGCATTTGATATTCATAATTGAATTGAGAATCTGAAAATACTCTTTATGATATTATGTATGTATCCAAAGGCATTTGATGTAATCAAGATAGACTTATTTCTTCCGTTCATGTATGCTAAGTACATAGTGAAAAAGCTTGAACTCTTGTTCCGTACCTAAATCATTTCTAAATCCCGAATCTTATTAAACCCCAATCTACTTCCCCTTCCTGAACCTTGAATCCTAAACTCCTCTTATGCACTAAAGCCCTGGTGGTAGACCTTCAACCCTTAACGCGACGACAGTGGTGAACCCCACGTGAAGGTCCGCTGCGGAAGAAAAAGTCCAATGGGAGAATCATCAAGTTCAGGAGGAGATGCCTTGCAACAGTTGGTTCGTCTAATGCAAGAAAGCCAACAACAACAGCTGCAATTTCAGCAGTAGTTGCAATTGCAACAACAACGGAGACAATAAGAAGAGCGGATTGATGCTGTTGCCATTAAAGCCTTAGAAGCAGTTGAAGCAATTTAATGGGCAAAATGTGTCCTCTTTTATCTACCTCTACACTAACAAGATGGTCTTCTTTGGAGTTCCTCAACATGCCTGGAGCCGTTACTTTGCCCGCCTGGCTGTGCATGGTCTCCAGGACCGAATTCATGGTCTTTTCCAAAAAGATGCAGGATGGACTGTGTTCAAGAAGGCTCTTCGAGAAGAATTTTTCCTTGAATATTTTGGCCTTATGACAAAGAAAGTCTTCACCGAATGGGTCAAAAGGCCCAATAAGGGTCTAACCACTACTGCTCTTCATCAAGAATTTGAAAGCAAATTTGCCCAACTAGATCCTGATGACCAACAAGGTATGGAAAGTCAAAAGATTGAATTATTTTTAAAGGCTGCAGATTCTTCTCTTCAGGAGAAATTAACTGACCGACTTGAAGACCCTGACTCTGAGTCGGGATTGAAGACTGCTTGGAGTGATGTCACTGAAGCAGTTAATATGATTGCTCGAAGAGAGCGATTGCGCCTAAGATGGGGATCGACCCCTGCAATAACTGAATCTATGAAGGAGCATGTCCCAGTTTCTCGACCTCCTGTCTCTATGGCCGAGCAACCAAGAAATTCTGCTGTTCCTTCACCAAAGAAGGATGTCATGGACGAGCTAATTAAAAGCATGCGGGATCCCATCTTAATCTAACGGAAATTAATTCTAAAGTAGAAAGGCTTGATGTAAAAGTAGAAGAAAGGGGTCAAAGGCCTATACGAGAAGGCTTCAAAAGACGTTGCATTTGGTGTGATAGCCTTCAACATGACAAGAGGGAATGCGGTGCATTCCGTGAAGCTGAAGCACAAAAATTAGTCTTTTGGAAGGATGGTAAAATTCATGCAACCGAAACCAGGCTTCCTCTTGAGCCAAACTTCGACAACGGTGGCATGAAGAAAAGATTGGAGGATTTGGCAACAAGAACGGCCTATGCAGCTATTGATGCTGCAACTTATGGGCTGCAAATTGAGCCAACTAATGAAATTGTTAAAACATGTAAAACTAATGCAAAATCTAAAGTGTGGACGCAGGCCTTGGAACGCATGGAGCAAGGCAAGGCAATTAAGGATTGTTTAACCACTGCCGGTCAATGTATTCGAGGAAGAACCGGATGGTCCGAGCCTGTGGATTCATTTTTATCTTTTGCTCGGTTAGCTAAAATTAATAATCAAGAAGCCATGATAGAAGAAAAGAGAAGAAGAGAAGAAGATGTTGCCGGTCCTTCTTCTTCAGGACCGACTAAACATATAACAAGAAGTAAACCAGACCAACAGAAGGCTGCTGAAAATCTGCCGCCACCAGAATTTGACATGGGAGATGCCCCTCAAGCAAAGAAAACAGAAGGAAAAAGAAAAAGCAAACATCCCAGTTACAAGTTGTAGTCTGACATAGAGACCGCAACAGATCTTAAACGGATCCTAGAAGAAAGGATTCTTGGAAGTAGAATTGAATTTACATTAGGTGAAATTCTTGGTATTGCAAAATGAGGATTTCATAATGTAATAATTGATGTAATTAAACGAAAAAGACAATATGTTGGTGAGGAAACTGAAGAATCTATACATGCTTTTTTGAAAGTACTTCATGTGTATTTACAGGATGAAGAGAAGCTGAAAACTCAAGGGATTCGATTAGAGGCAATCAAAGAATTGATTGCAGCCATAGAAGCCAAAGACGAAGACATTTATGAAGCAGAAGCTAAAGAAGCCATAATGGTGGGGACTTCTCAATCTAAAGTGCAGCCCATGTGTAAGAAAGAGACTCTTCTTCACAACATGCAAGAAGAAAGTGAAGCTCACTTTATTCCTAGTAGTCACAATTCCCGTACCCATTGGGCAAGGGCGACTACTGAAATTGTTGTTAAAATCGGTGAAAAAGAAACTCCATGCATTGCCCTTATAGACCATGGTTCGAAAATTAATGTTATGTCAAGAAGTCTCTATGAGAATGGTGGATGGCCCATTGATGTGGACTGAGGATGGCGCATGAAGGCAGCCAATAACTCTTCTGGCAATCTTTATGCAGCATGTCCTTATGTACAAGTTACTATTGGTAATGTAAAAGATGAATTTCATTTCTTTGTTCAAGATTCCTGCAGTTATCCTATCATTCTTGGACAACCATTTATTTCCGATTCTCGTTTAGAGACAAAGGCTCTTGATGATGGTTCATCATATGCTCGGATAAGAAGCAAGGATAATGATAAAGCTGTTCAATTCCTAACTGTCTGTGTTAATCACCACCGGAATAGGGATCGATTGAGAGATCATCCTGTTCCTTCTAATGCCCAAGAATTTAAGGGTTTTCAAGTAGCGCTGCTATAAGTAGAGGCTATGGCAGTGCATCATGTCACAAAAAATTGCCTCCACATATGAAGGAGGCAAGGCCAAAAGCAGATTTGCAGGTTTTTTCAACCAATGGTGTGGGCTGTTATAAACAATTTTCAGCCATGAACAGGGCTGAAAGAAAGCATTTGAGTCATATGGAGCAAGAGCTGAAGCAAATTGATGTTTTACCTAAAGATAAAGAAATTTCAGGGCTATTTTATGGGCTGAATTATAATGATACAATGGCTGAAATTTATACAGTCGTTCATGCTGAAAATCAAGCTGAAAATCAGTCCATACAGGTATGTACATTGGATATGTATGACATAATTCAAGAATTTGCAGATTATGAAGCTTTTGGACAGCCAACCAAGGATGAAGCAAGAGTAGAAACAAAGTATAAAACAATTGATAAGAAGGTCAAGCCGGTAGCTACTCCTCTACCACCTGAAAGCGAAGGACTGGCAGAAAGGGTATCCAAACAACCAAGCCTTCGTGATCCTAAAAATATTGGTCACCAATTTACAGCAGAAAGTCTACAAAAGCTGAAAGTTGGTGGAGACTCTTTTCTCTTGTCGGCTGAAAAGCAAATCTTCATGCAGATGTTAAAGAACCATGGTAAAGCCTTTTCATTTCAGCCACATGAAATTGGTTGTGTGGATCCAAGCATTGTGGCACCAATGGTAATTTTTACAGTCCCACATGTTCCTTGGAATCTTAAACCAATTCCGATTCCAAGAGCTCATTTGCCTAAGTTATTGGAACTTCTAAATGAAAAGATAAAAATGTGAATATTGGATCCATCTTCAGCTCCATATTCCAACCGATGGTTTACCGTACCTTAGAAGAATGGATCTTTACGGTTCATTCAAGATTTACAACCCGTCAATAAAGTTACTATTAGAAATGTTGGATCAGGACCAATTGTGGATGAGTTTGCTGAAGCTTTTGCAGGTAGGGCAATCTATTCCATGGGTGATTTATATTTAGGCTACGATCAATTTCAGCTTGCTTTGGAAAGCCATGACATTACCACAATGAAGACGCCTCTTGGCCTAGTCCACATGTGTACTCTACCTCAAGGGGCTACGAATTCAGTAGCTCACATGATGAATGCTATGCATAAAGTATTGAGGGATTATATTCCTCAATTGACTCTTCCTTTTCTTGATGATGTTCCAATCAAAGGATGTGAAGTTCATGAGAAAAATAAAGAACTCAATGAGCTTGGATGTCGAAAGTTTATTTTTGAACATATTAATGATTGTGCTCAAATCCTGTCTAAATTAGAAGAAGTCCATCTTACTCTTTCAGGAGCTAAATCTGTTTTTGGAGTTGAAGAAGTCCTTGTGGTTGGTCATATGTGTGGTCCATATGGCCGAAAGCCTTCTCCATCCAAAATAAATGCTATCAGCAAAATGCAGGAAGAATGTACAAATGTTTCAGAAGTGAGAAGATTTCTTGGTGCATGTGTCTTCTACCTTATTTAGATACCACATTTTGCCCATGTTGCTGAAATTCTTTATCAGCTTCTAAGAAAGGGCCAAAGGTTTATATGGGAAAAAGAACACACTCACGCTATTCAGAAACTCAAGAAAATGCTAACTTCAGCCCCCACTTTAAAGAGGGCTAATTACTCTAATGGACAGCCCATTATACTCACAGTGGACACAAGTCCTATTGGAATAGGATGGGCAGTTGGACAAGACGACCTTGAAGGCAACAGATATGTAATCCGCCTTGGAGCGAAGGTTCTTAATGAACGACAAAGAAGGTATGCTCAAATTAAAAGAGAACTTTGGGGAGTAGTAACTGCATTAAAATGTGACAGGGAGTACTTCATGGGCGCACATATTATAGTTGAGACAGATTGCCTTCCACTCTTGGGCATGATCGCCAACTGTTCCACTCCTGACATAGCCATGCTAAGATGGATAGCCTATATTAAATCCTTACATCCTGATTTGAAACATATTGCAGGTAGAGATAATCCAGTTGCTGACATGCTTTCACGTGCCAAATATATGGATAAAGAAGAAATGATGGATGAAGAAGAATTAGAGTTTATAAATGATGTTGTTAATGCAGGTACAACAAAAATTACAGCAAGA
The DNA here is from genome assembly GCF_053477565.2 of Lygodium microphyllum. Taxonomy (NCBI): domain Eukaryota; kingdom Viridiplantae; phylum Streptophyta; class Polypodiopsida; order Schizaeales; family Lygodiaceae; genus Lygodium; species Lygodium microphyllum. The sequence continues at coordinate 76,148,953 of NC_141138.1, read as the reverse complement.
ACAACATGTTTAGCTGTTAAAACAAATTTTACATCAGCAAGGAAGGATGAATCAACCAAAGAAGGACAATGGACAGCTAGTAAACAGCATATTCGATGTTTTGTTATGATTTGTTCACACTTTAAAGAAGAATATTATGCAGATGATTGGCTAAAAATTGGCCAATTTTTTAGCACTATGACAAAGAAGGAAGATTGGACTAATGAAGAGTTCAAGAGAATTAAGAGAAAAGCCTATGGTTTTTTTTCTTAAAGATGGATACCTCTGGAGGCATGCGAAAAAGAAAGGAAGGGCACTTGTTCGTGTCTTAGGAGATAAAAAGACACAAAGACAGATCATGCAAGAATTCCATGAAAGCCTATTGGCTGGCCATAGAGGCATATGGGGCACTTTTGCTAAAATAAAAGAAAAAATTTGGTGGCAAAACATGTATAAAGACATTGAGCATTTTGTTGAGTCTTGTCATGCTTGTCAAATGTATTCTATGGTAAAGCATAGAGATGGGCTTCAGCCTACCTATCCTTTATCCATTCACTATAGATAGGTTATTGATTTAGTAACCATGCCTACAGGAATTTGGAACATGAGATATCTAGTGCTTGCTAGAGAAGATCTCACAAATCAAGTGGAAGGAAAGGCCTTGGCAACAAAGTCCACTCATGATGTTTGTGGATTTCTACTTGAAGAAGTATTTTGCAGGTATGGATGTGTTGCTAAAGTAACTACTGATAGAGAGGAATTGGATGCCGATGAGGCTCGCAATTTCTTTACTCAATTGGGAATTAATTTATCTCTTACTTCAGCCTACAATCCTGAAGGCAATGGCAAGAGTAAAAGAGGTCATCAACCAATTCTTAAAGCTTTAGCAAAATCATGCAAAGGAAAGATGAGGGAATGGCCTAAAATGCTACCATTCGCATTATGGGCTGATAGAACTACCCATAGTGCAGTGACAGGATATATGCCAGCTAAACTCATATATGGACAGTCACCTGTTATGCCTATTGAGGAATCCATTGTCACATGGAGTATCTTGCCTTGGGATGAAAGCATGAATAGAGAAGAATTGATGTCTTTACACATAAGGCAACTTGAAAGAAGGCCAGAAGATGTCAAAACAGCCATTGAAAGACTAAAAACAGCAAGATTAAAGAATAAGAAGAGGTTTGGCAAGCATCATCGACTCCATCCAAGAGCTATTCAAGAGAATGATTGGGTTCTTGTCTATGATAGCAGCCTGGACAATCAATATAGTGCTCATAGGAAGTTAGTCAAGCGATGGTTTGGACCATATGTTGTAAAAGTAGTACATAATAATGCTACTTACTCTTTGGCCGAAATGGATGGGACCATGATTAAGATTCAAATAGCTGGGAAATGAATCAAACTCTTCAAACGAAGAGAATCTTCAACTTATGAACTTGATGACTTAGATATGAGCCCTCTACCTGAAGACATGCAGGAAGAAAAAGATTTAGAGAATGAAGATGAAGAAGAAGACCCTCCTTGACCTGTAATCTTATGAAATGGCACATGTCGAAGGATGTGCAGGTTAGGAGGGGGTGAATGTCAAAGAGTTTACTATTCATAATATAAATCATGGGATTCTTATGAACACAGAAGAGCTTCACTGGAAGTTATATGAGGAATTTGCATACAAAATTCAGACATTGTTATCCAATAACCACCTTAGTTACATAAGTTCTTTTGTATTTAGCATATAAGTTTCAGTTATACCATGTATATTTATGAAAAATAAGTCTATGGGAACCTTCAACTTGGTCAACTGGAAGTAATTGACAGTCTGTAGGATAAATCACATTGATTCAAGTGCAAAAATATGATCAGAACCCAAGAAGAATGCCAAAAGTTGCCAAAAGTTGCCAAAAGTCCACTAGGTCCACATGGGACCTGGAGTAATAGACTTAAGTGACCAGCAAGTGACCTGGGTAGGTCAAAAAGTGACCAGGGGCTGAGCAGGGAGCAGCCCGCATTTTTCGACGCAAAATGCGGGCTGCGCAGTCTGAAGCAAACTGGAGAGAACTGGAGCTATGGTGCATGATTTGGAGCATGCAAACTGAGGATCAATAGGCCCAACTACTGAAGATGTAAACATGGTGAGAACTCCACTTCTCTGCCCCTTTGATCTGACAAAAATGCATGCTAAAATAGTCTATAAAAGAGGAAAATCTGAGAGAAAAGTATTCAGCCTGCTCTTATGCACGACTTCTCTCATTTTGTCTACCTTATTCATGGTCCAATGAAGCCCGACTTGTACCCAAGTACTTGAGTGACTTTGGGGCAAGCAAAGGGTGAGGATATTGAAGGCATACGGGCTGTTATGGGCTGAAATAACCAGTCATAAACAGGGCAGCCCACTCTTATGGTCCATTTTTATGAGCAAACATGGGATTTATGTAGTTGTAATGGAAGGAAATGACCTCTTTTCTTCAGGACATTGTTCATGGATGATCAGAAGTGCTTCTTCTTGAGTTTATGCACTCATTTTGAGCTTGATTATGGGCTGGAATTTTCTGTTTTAAAACAGGGCTGAAGCTAAAATTATGCTTCTTCAATTCATTTCATGTATCTTTGGCCCAAATCTTGAATGCACTTGAATCTATCAACAAAATACTTGTTCTAAAGGGTTGAAATCCATCTATGTACTTGAAATAAATGCCATTAGTCTTGCATTTGATATTCATAATTGAATTGAGAATCTGAAAATACTCTTTATGATATGATGTATGTATCCAAAGGCATTTGATGTAATCAAGATAGACTTATTTCTTCCGTTCATGTATGCTAAGTACATAGTGAAAAAGCTTGAACTCTTCTTCCGTACCTAAATCATTTCTAAATCCCGAATCTTATTAAACCCCAATCTACTTCCCCTTCCTGAACCTTGAATCCTAAACTCCTCTTCTGCACTAAAGCCCCGGTGGTAGACCTTCAACCCTTAACGCGACAACACCGCAGAATAGGGTCACTAGAACTCCCATCTAAAAACATGTATTACAATGCCTAACAATGCCTTGCAGGAGGAAATGACTACTCAGACCTCCCCCAGACATACAGAGCCTAAACCTGGGACTTCATGCCTTGATTGTTGGTCCCCAACAAACAAAAGAAAGTAACCCTCACCCGCACATATATGATTAATTGCTTAAGGGAAAAAACTCAAACAGGGGATGAAACCATCTGGAATGGCCACAAGAATCTCCTTTGCAGCAACGCCTCCCTCCAGCGGCTTAGCCAACCTGTATGGTGCAATCACTAAAACAACAAAGCATTAAACATACCTGCACCAAACAGAGATAGGGCCCTCTTGGCCTAAAGAAATAGCACTTTTCACTGCAAACTAACGGGCCCTCTTGGCCTAAAGAAATAAAGCATTTCACTACAAACTAACTGGCCCTCTTGGCCTAAAGAAATCAGACATTAACTACTTAAATCTACTGGCCCTCTTGGCCTAAAATGGATAGTTCATTCTAATCCATGCAATATATGATCTCCTTGGCATATACAGCACATCCCATCAAACTAATCAGAATAGCATAAAATAGGAGGACTAGCCTCATGCTACTCATGTGAGTCAGCTAAAAGCTTGATCTACGCTCTTTGTAGATTCACTAGCCCAAGCATTTCTACTGATATCTCAGTAATAATGGCCATCTCTTATTGGGTACTATGAGCTGAATAAATGACATCATTAGGTTGATATATCTCATCCCCTTGGTCATCATTCAAACGGATCGCTTGTCCCAACTTTCCAATAACTCCTCCTACAGGGAGAATCATGGATTTATGATCATTCATCTCTTCTCTAATTGGACCATTCCATATGTCAATGATACGATCCAAACTAGACAAAGCTTCAAGCCTAGACCCATCACATAGATGCATCTCAGGGCGACGGTCCCTATTGTCAGATGTCGCATTATGGCCTTTAGTCGTATCCTCTTGGGAATCCATCAAAGCATGTCCACATGTAATTCCTGGCCCTTCATCTGACACACCAACAATATTTTTAGGGGTTTTGGGCCTCCAAACCCATCTCATATTCCTTTTCATATTCTTAGACTGCCTCATCTGCCCACATTAGTCCAATGGACTCACTGTGGATTTATCACCATTACCAGATGGCCTCACAGCCTTATGGCTTCTATTTAGTACAGGTGGACCTTTGGCATGCCACATCTTCTCTACATGAGATGTCTTTACTTGCCTTTGTCCACTCTGCCAACTGCTTAGCCATAGGAACCATGCTTTTACTAAAAGGAATAGCATCGACTCGAAATCATGATTCATCTATACATTGGAAAGGTCTCTCAAGAGCCTTACTAGGAGCACAACTAGAACCACTCATAGAATGCTCATCTAAGCTTATAGACCTAATGGTTCTATCAATTCCACTGTCACAACTACCTCTCATGGAAGTGTTGCAAGCTTTGATGGTACTTACTGGGCTTTGAATCTTCTTATCCCCAGGGGGTATATTATCCCTACTATTGCCATTTTCTGCTTGGAGATTTTGGCTACCAAGGTTCCTCTCATAGGCTGCCTTGGTATCAACAAGTGAGCTATCTCCTTGTAGAAATGGTTGGAAGCTAGGATGCACTTGTATTGAGCGGGGAAACTCCAAAAGTTTTCCCAACATCTCTGAATATGTCCCTCATAATCAATGGCATGCATCTTTTCTTCCCTTAATGACTTAGGATTCTGCAGTCCCACTTGGATTTGCATGTTGATCTCTAAGCCACTCAAAAAGAGCTCACATAGCACATCACCTGGCAATGCAGTAGCTCTTCTTGGCCAAAGCCTCAGAATATCATCAAAGGCTCTAGCATATTCTTTAACAGAAGGATAGGACTCTTGCCTAATCTGCATCAGCTGCCCTAAAACTTGGGTCATAGGCACCTTCTTCTCATATTCATCTAAAAATCGATCACTCAGCTCCTCAAAGGATTTAATAGACCCCCTTGGGAGGCTCCAATGCCATTTTATAGCCTCTCCCTTTAGGGTACTTGAGAATACGAGCATCCAATGAATATCATTGAACCCACTTGCAAGGCAAGTTAGGCTATATTCTCATAAATTCACCATTGGATCCTCATTAACCAGTCCATGAAACACTGGGAGATCCCTATAAGGAGGAGGGCATTTAGTCCTTTCCTTTGGGATCAGCACTTGGCCATTAAAATCCTCATATTCATGACCTAACCCTAGTGTCTTAGTATCTCCAACCTCTTCCATTTTCAATGTTTACTGGTGTAGGAAGGTTAATATCATCCTTGCTATCCCTTTCTGCCAGCTCACAGAGTGGTCTAGGAAGTCCTATGCTATGCACTAAGGAGTCTACTCCATCACTTGATGTTGGTGTTTTCGTAATTCTATCCTCATTTGCTATTGTTTCCCTAGAATCAGAGGTAGGTCCTAATAGAACCTTCCTTTCTGATAAGGGTTTTCCACATATGTAGATATCGTCTAATACTTTATGGATCTGCAAAATTGCGCTTTGGAACCCAATTGCATCAGGCCCTAGCATCGGAGGTATCTCCTGCTCATAGGCATATATTACTTTGACTAATGGCATCATGGTCTTTTCCTTCAAAAACTTATCACTTTTGAGGATCACAAATGACTGTGCCATCCTAACATCACTTTTTCTCCCTAATCTTTCCTCTAGCTCCCATGGACTATCTCTCACAATTACTCCATGGATATTTTCCCATAGTGACCCAAACTCCAGCATGGTGTCACTTTCAGGGCAAAGGGTAAAGTAATCGGCCACATTTCTAGCCAAAGATCCCACTAAACCATTTAGAATGGACATGGTATCTTTAGGGTTACAGGGATTCCTTGGTTTCATCATCATGCTCATGGTTGGAACTTTAATCCACCTATTTTAGCATCCACCGCTTCAAGGCGGCTATCAACTATATAATAAAGCTAATAGGTCCCTTACAAGACCAAGATTCGGAAACCACCACTTATAGGCAACTCCCGACAAACGCACCACTGATGGAACCTAAAATGGGCCGGCACTAGCTATGGCACTAGTCGGACCTCATGCATACGACAGACAACCCCACCACACGGCCTCACGGGCTAGGAGCGTCTAAAACTCATTTTGCACTAAATGCTTATGATGATTTTGCATTTTATCCAATATGTAGTCCAACGTTCACCTTCCCTTCTCCTCAGAGGGAGATCCAATAATATATAGGCATAATGCCTCGCAATACACACATAGGGAAGCACCTCTTGGCTAATTGCCGCGGCTCCACTGCGACTCTCCTACACCTCCGGGATTGGCCCCAAGATGCGTCGCTAACACATATAACATTCGCACGAATTCCACTCTTTCATAATTCAGCGTTCCAGGAGATTTTGATTTGCCACACAAAACTTTCCCCAATGGAAGCACCCGTCTAAACCTACAGCTTGGGTTTCTTGTCCTCTCAGTGTTGGTCAAAGTTTATCAATCAATTGCAATGCATTCTAGGAGATACCACGTGACATGCTTGATGCAAGGTGTATGACAATTGTGCACAACAATTTTATGATTAAAAAACCAGCCATGTGAGGTGCGGAAAACAACCCTTTCATGAATTTTAACTAAGTGTTACGTGTTGCGCTGCTTTAGGGACTAGCACCGGAACTTCTGTGTTACTAGTCACCTATATTTACTTATGGACCGATCCCTAAATGCTATGCACAAAGAGGGAAATCAAAATTTGTATATTTTCATCAATTAGATCATCGCACAAACTTCTTCCCCCCCCTCACCATTTAGGTGTTGCTGCAGTGCATAGGTGTAAATGGTTGTTTTGTATCATTTTTGTATGTAAAAAACAATAAACACAGACTATAATACAAAGGACTAGGCCAAACTGAGGCTTGTTGACCTCATGCTTTAACCTCGCCAAACATTCACGCACATAAATCTTGTTTTTTCATATTTTTTAAGCATGAAAACCCCAATTTTCTTCATTTTTCACTATTTTTTCCTATTTATTATTCATGAAAAATAGGTATTTTTTTATTTGTTTGTATTGGCTTATTATTCTTACTGAAAATTAACATTTTCTCTAAGTTTATTCCATTTCCACCCCTTTTTCAGCTCAAAAACGGAAAAAACCACTAATTTCCATTAAAAATTACATTTTGCGAGTTTTAAAGAATTAATAAAGACTCTAAATCATTATGGGTTCTGCATTTTTGTAGTTACAACCCTCAAACATGATGCAAACAAGATTCAAACAAAAATTCATTGCATATGAACAATATTTGGTCCATGAAACAACAAAAACAAGCAATTTTCTTCATCAAATTGGAGCATACCGCGAGTCTTTCATGTTGCGGGTTTTTTAATAATTATTCTAGGCAGCCCACAGACTGACCAGCAACCATTCTTCAATGTTGAACCTCTTTCCTCAGCCTCCTCTTCATCTTGAAGCAATCCGATCAGAGCCGAGCAAGCATCCTTCAACCCCTCTTCTTCTTGATTTCTTGCACATGAATTATCTCTATGTAGGAGAGAGAGGGAGAAGAGAGAAAGACTGGTTTTTTATCTCTTTACTTAGTGCATCATTCCTTGATCCGTTTGTGGTGATGGAGGGTGAAGGATAGAAGCATATCAGGCCCAGAAGGATTCCTCTTGCCTCCACTGATCAGAAAATCATGATAATTGGGGGGAAAAATGGGGCGCAAAAAACTGACCCCCCCCCATCATTTCATTTCATGGCTTCTTGGCTCTTTAAGCTCTTTGTTAAGATCTTTTAAGCTCTTAATCGACTTATCTAGTTCATGCCTTTTGCTTTCACACTTCCGGCACCAAGTGATTTTTTCACTTTTGGAGGGGCAAATGACATTGGATTCGAGATTCGTCTGGACGGGTGGTTCCGTGGCATCGAAATCTACAAAGCTAGGCCCCGTCACGCTCTTCTTGACTTCCAAATCTAGTAGCTACTTCATAACCCCGAACCTTGCGGGAATTAAATGGGGGATCAAATGATATGAGAAGAACAAAGATAGCTTTAATTTCAAATGAATTGATACAAAGATGGTTCTATCTACCCATATGCTTCCACTGTGAAGCTTAGATGGCAATCTAGACAGATGATAGGTGAAGATCTTAGAGTAGCTGGAAGAACTCTGATTGAGTGAAAGAAAAATTGATTATGTCTTTAGAGGGGTCTTCCTTTTATAGCCCAAGAAGGTAGTCTGATTGGCAAGTCTGACCATATTATGAACCTTCCCTAGTCAGTCGCGGAATATTTCAATGAATATTATCTTTATTGTCGGTCAAGGGTATTTCCCTTAGACCCTCGTCAAGGGGGCCCCTACCCCCCTAATACCCCCTAGCTAGAAACCTCTTTTGTAGTTCCCATATCCAAAAAATAGGGGTCCATGATAACTCCCATACCCTACAACTTGATGCATTGTGCCTTGGGTTGCTACTAGCATAACTACTCTATCTAACCCAAATGCTAGATCCACAAAAGTCACCATTTTATCATTTGATCACATACACCTCATCTGACATACAAGTCAAGACCCACCCAATGACATGCCCACACATGGCTTCTCCTCATAATGGGACCCTTACAAATCAGAGTACCATGGATCGTCAGTGGTACCTTATGATGTTGGGGCATTTAGCATATCTAACAAATATCATATTCTCCTTGGGTCACAATACACTCACCTCTCTCCTTTTTACACATTCGAGTATAAAATGGTAAATAATAAAAATATGAAAAAAAGAAAAAGATATATGAATTTAAGTGGACTAGGCTATAGGAGTCCTCACCTAGTAGGAGTTCTTGGTCCAATTCTCCTAGGTTAGTAGATAGTCGAGTCAGACCACCACTTAGGATGACTTCTTTGATAGGTCTTTCAGTCAAGTCCGTATGCGAGTAATTGGTTAGCAACTAGCTCTTGATCTCTTTTTTAGATTATATTTGTCCTATCTCTCATGCAATTCATGCCTTGGGGCATAGGGTGAAAGATGTGTTATGTATTTTTCTTGAAGCAACTTGATGCTCTTTATGTTTCCTTTGTGTACAAATGAGTTTGTGGGTTTGAGGGGTTGAGTTACCCTATCCTATGATTTCCAATGAGAGCATTATTTCAAGATAAATAAAGGGGTAGAAGCATATAAGCATGTACCATTTTAAAGTGGAAATGTAGGCCTAATGGAAGCACCAAAGGAATATCCAATGATTTTAAGTGTTCTTGAAAGATGGGTTTAAAAGTTGTAGGCTGAAGACGAACCCCACAGTGGTTCTAGATTTTTACAATTTTTTTCAAGTAGTGAGACCAACAACAACAAGTGCCGAGAAGTGTAAGAGTCTTAAACAAGCAAGTAGAAATTTTCAAGACATGATTTGGATGTTGGATGCGGGAGATGCGGGTACCTAGGTGGGGGAGAAAAAAACAAGTATGAAAGACCCTTTTTTGAGTAGTTGGGGGTGTTACCTTTGAGTCACCCCCCACAAATTTTCACATGGGGAGGGGTAGAAAGGGGGGAAGGGGTGCATTTTCAATGTGGGAACCACACATGTAGGGATAGAGACATGAATCATAAAGAGGGGCCATGAGGGCCATAGAGAG